>NC_039362.1:115320825-115937910 GCF_003573695.1 Papaver somniferum
GGATACAGATTTTTTTATTAAAGTCTTCGACTTTGGGTCGTAGCAACTCTTGGTTGTGGGTGAGATCAGCTAAGGGAGTCAAGTGCGCAGTATCCTGCTGGGATCAAAGACGTAAGGAGCGCAACTGTACCTTGAATCAGTGTGATATTGATTAAGGTTCAACTACGGTGTATACCGAAGTTAGTTTGTAGTAGGCTAGTGTCTGTAACGGATTAATACAGTGTGGTGTTCAATCTGGAGTAGGTCCCGGGGTTTTTCTGCATTTGCGGTTTCCTCATTAACAAAATTTCTGGTGTCTGTGTTATTTCTATTCCGCATTATATTTTGTTATATAATTGAAATATCACAGGTTGTGCGTTTGTATCGATCAATTGTGAAATCCAACCTTTGGTTGTTGATTGGAAATTGATTGATCCTTGGATATTGGTCTTTGATACCATCCAAGTTTATTATCCTTGTATTTGATAAAGACTAGAAGATTTATATTTGCTTGAGTAAAAATCAAATCGAGAGAGAGATATTAACTCCTCGATATACTTTTATCTAGATTGAGTCTGACTGTCTAGTTGATTCTCTAGAAAGTATATTGGAGTTAGTCCATACAGATTGCTAATCGAAAATATTGGGTGTGGTTGTTAGACCCCCGCTTTTTCAATTGGTATCAGAGCAGGCAAACACGTTCAAGACCTTACAAGTCTGTATTTGTAGCGATCTGACTCTATGGATAGAGGTGCTATCTTTATTAACGTACCACCAGTCTTCGATGGCTCTAATTACTTATGGTGGAAAATTGTTATGCGAATTTTTCTTCAAGCGCGTGATTTTGAATCATGGGTATATGTTGTTAATGGCTATGATGCTCCCGTTGTTGCAGTAGGTAACGTTAATGATCCAAAAAATATTGGCGAATACGATGTTGCTGAGAAACTTGCTGCGAAGCAAAACTCCGACGGGTTGAATGCCATCATACATGCCATTACCCCAAATCTTCAGGACCATGTGTCAAATTGCACTAGGTCTAAAGATGCTTGGGATATCTTAGAAACCGTATTTGAAGGAAATACCAGTGAAAAGGAAGCTAGGTTTCAAAACCTTAATTCCGATTGGGAAAACCTTCGTATCGCAGATGAATTCATTTGTTGAGTTTAATCACAAAGTGTCTGAAATTGTTAATGCATCTTTTGCATTGGTTAAGACTGTAGGATCAGAATCTCGCAACAATTATGTCTCAGCGAAATTATCAATGGTACAACACAATAGCGTCGCAGAATAATTTCAGAAACGACGTCAGCAAGGAACATGAGAAAGATGTGATAGTCTTGCGAAAATTAGAGAGCTTGCGAAGTTAACATTTGTAAGGTTGCGAGAATGTCGCTAACCATATCCGAAAATAAAGGACAGATTATCTGTCATCCATTATGTATTTCCTTATAAATAGTCATTCGAGTTGTATAGGAAAGAGAGAGAGATCTTTTTGAGTAAGAAACAAGTAAATAGGAGAGAGAAAATTCAGAGTAGAGATCATTCTTGACTTCTTTATCTTTCTTGTAAGAACGTTCAAAAATTAATCAATAAAATTAAGAGTGTAAACCTAAAAATGAGCTGATCAACAATGAAATCATATGAGGGGTGTAGTGTAGGATTTCCTGCAACTACATAATGGCGCTAGAAACAGGGACGAGTTGAAGATTATTCTAGAGAAAGCTAAAGATTTATATTGAGATTTGTGAAAATTTAAAGTGATTGATTAAGAATTTTTCATAATTTCTTGCAATACTGTTAGCATTGAAGAAATGGCTAGAAGAAGAAATACATCTAAACAACCGACTACTATTAGAAGAAGCAAGAGAATTGCTGGAAGAGAAAGAAGTGAAATGGGAGAATCTACTAGAATGAGAAATAACAGAGAAAATCTAATTCAATCGCCAATTCAACAAACGTTAGTTCAAGAGAGGAGTACAGATTATGACAGAGTGAGCGTACACACTTGGCGATCAAATTCAGCAGAGGAAATTGAAGAAGAGCAACAAAATAGAAATTATAGACAGGAAGAGAGAAATCAAGAAGTAGATGAAGGAATAATTCATGGAAATGAGGAAATTGGAGCGTTAGAATCATTGAGACGAAGAATACATGAAGAAAGAAGAGCCGAGGCAGAAGAACGTGCGAATTTGACAAGGAAAAATCACGAATTAAGGATGGAGAATATCACATTACAGAATAGAAGATCGAGAAGTATTACAAAATCATATTCCAGATCGACTAGAAGAGAAATGAGGCAAAATTCACCCACGATCAATACTGGAAACAATATTCAAGAAGAAATATCAAATCCTAATGAAGAATATCGCGAAAATAGAGAAAGAACTGATGATCGTTACATTCCACAAAATGAAACTTTTGATGATGGGCAAATTGGAGGAAATCAAGAGAACGGGAAAATTCAGAGACAAAATAACCAAGATGGCGAAGGAAATCAAGAGGAGGGAAGAAGAATTTTACATGTGAGAGAAAATCAAAGAAATCAACAGACAATCGAAGAAGAAATTGAAAGACATAATGCTGAACAAGCACGTTTAATCTGCGAACGTGAAAGGTTGAGAGCGGAAATGGAAGAGCAAGAGCTTCAGGAGACAATTCGCCAGAACAATCATGACAATCGAGAAACAAGGCGTATACAAAACCGGAATAATGATAATCTCAATGAGGAGTATGATAGAGTGAAGAGAATGGCTGAAAGACAGCGAATTGAGTTGATAAGAAATGAACAAAATTATGGAGGGGAAAATGAACGACATCATCATTTGCAAATTCAAGATAGGGATGAGGAAGAGAATCGCAGAAGAAGACGAGATGAGGATAATGAAGAAGAGATACGAAATTTCGCAAGAGAAGATAGACGTGAACGCAGAAGAAGAGAAGCAAAATTAAAGAGACCAATGGGCCAAGATTCAGGTGTAAATAAACAAATCTTGAAAGAATTAGAAGAAATGAGAGGAATGCTAAATAACAGAGGAGAAGTAGGTAGAAGACAATTGGATGACGCAATAAAAGAAGCTGCGGAAACTCCATTTACAAGGGAAGTACAATTAGGAGGAATACCACCGAAATGCAATTTGCCCGCATTAACCAGCATTTTCGATGGAACAACTTGTGCAATTCAACACATTAAAGCTTATGTGAGGTGCATGTTACAATGGGAAAATCATGATGCGGTATTGTGCAAATATTTCGCATCCAGCTTAACAGGAGAAGCGTTAAAATGGTTTGAAGGTTTACCAAAGAATACAATAACCTCCTTCAATCATTTGCAGACCACATTTTTGGGAGCATATATAAGTAATAATTCCTCACGACCTGGTATAGAAGATGTGTTTGGATTAAAACAAAGGATTGGCGAAAGTTTGAAACACTTGACTAAAAGATGGAGAACTATGTGTAGCGAAATGGCTGGCCGTGTAGATGAGAGATATCTCATATTATCATTTATCAATGCTATGTTTGCAACAAACCTGTTGTATGTTCAAATTTTCAGAGTCAAGAATACGATTACAATGACTGAATTGCGAGAACTTCAAGAAGAATACATTGCTTTAGAGGAAAACAAAATGAAATGGAATCATATCCAGTTGCGAACACCAGCTCACAAACAGCGAATGCAAGCTTATTACCCAAGCTAATAAACACAGTGGCGAATACTTCGCAAGTACAACAAGAAAAGGAGACAAGTAACAATCAGCAGAAATTGGTAGCTATGGGGAGCCGAGATCAAGAAGAGTATGAAAGAGAAAGAAATTTCTACAGTCGTGGAGGAAATAACAAGATTCAAAGACTCGATCAACCGCAAGAAACTTATGGAGGTCAAAGACCAAACTTTAATAGAGGGCAAGGAGGTCACAAAGTAATATGGGAAGAAATCAAGATGCCACCTCTAAAGGCAAGTGTAGAAGATATGGGAAGCTATAATTTTGATGGAGAATATACCAACACCATGGAACATGGGAACGGAACCGCCCCCAAATCACAGAAGTCATGAATTTTGTTCTTATCATCATTTTCATGGACATACCACAAACGATTGCAGAAATGTAAAGAGAATTATTTTGAGAATGATAGATCAAGGAAAACTAAACGACTTTCTGGTAGGGCATCCGCAATCTCAACCATTACCACCACCGCCAGAACATCACAAAGTGAATACGATGAAAAAGAAAGAAACATTCTTCATAGAAGTTGGTGCAAAAGCAAAAAATCTATTCTGTCACTCTATCGTACATTCATATAAGACAATTGAAGATTTTCATGATAATGTTTTAAGTAGAGTGTTCGCAAGAGATAATAATGGAAGAGAATTATGAATATTGCGAAAATTTCGCGACTAGAGGAATGGCAGAAACAGATCATTTCTTTTACCGCAGAAGAAATTCCCGAAGGAGAAGAGGTGCATGACAATCCATTGGTAATAAAATTAGAAATTAAACCAAAACCAAAAAGATGAGGATGATGAAGCTGAAGATTCATGGGCAATCAATAGAATCTAGTCGATACTGGAAGCTCTGTGAACATCTTATTTTATCATACTTATAAAACCATGGGTGGAAGAGATGATGATCTTATACCATCAACATATAAGATATATGGTTTTAATGGTACTGCTAACAAGCCTAAAGGGGAGGTTACTATGCAAATTCCATTGAAGGGAATATCTTCTGAAATCTCATTCTGTGTCGTTGATGTAGAATCACCCTACAATGCATTAATTGGTCGACCTTGGCTACATGGGATTCTAGGTGTAGCTTCAACTTTCCACAATGCATCAAATTCCCTCACCCCAATGGTGTAGGAATCATAAAGGGAGATTGGGTTGAAGGAAAGAATGTTACGAAACTGAGATAGAATCTTGCGAAGGAAGAGCAAACAAGAAGGAAAACTGGCGACACAAAATCAAGATGTACAAAGAAGTGAGAGTTGATGGTGGATACAATCGAAAAAAGGAGAAGAGATGTTGCAAATTAATGCTAGCTCAGATAAAAAGATGAACATACCATACCAAGGAAGCAGTAGCAGAAAATAAAAGAAGCAGAGGAGGAAAATAATAAAAACAAGAAATGTATGAATGATTAAGTTGTTGCGATAATCTCGCAATAAGTAAAATTCTCAAAAACATTTGATTGAACAACAAAATTGAGATTGCGAAATTCAGATACAATATATGAATTGCGAGACTCTCGCAGAGATAATGAATTTTACAGAAAATAATCAGAAAGAATGACAAAAGAGAAAGAGGCGAACCTTTATGGCGTACACCCTAGTTCGCGAATACAATTTCGCAAGAGGCAAATGTAAGACCTAAAGTACGTCATATAAGGGGGTACCTATTGCATGATCAGGGAAAGGCTACACCGCCACCGGAACCTGAGTCATGGAGATTTGGGGTCAAAGCCCATCCGGGAGAGGCACCTTGGATTCTCAACTTAAGCATATGACTTAGGTTGGGCGACTAAGGTAATAAGGACTCTCCCAAGGAGTGCAGATCTGATCAAGGCGCCGAGGTACACGGTTGAGTCAAGAGTGCCGGGGGCGTTTGAAGCGTCCTTGCCATTCTTGACAAGTCTTGGCTTATACTGCACTCGGCCTGAAGAAAACCCCACTTAGGGTGCAGTCTCGTAACCATAAGCCCTATAGGTAAAAGGGATAAGAGGCTGCGAAAACAACTGGTTGTTGTTAAGACTGGATGGGAGGAGCTAACCTTGTATGGTAGAAGTACGCCTCCTTGAAGGGGCAACCAGGGGGAGATAAGGGCGGCACCCTCCATTAGGGAGCTGATAAGTGTCTTAAGACGCAAATGTCATGAGGCTTTTTTTCGCAAGGATATTAAGGCTTGTCATATTTGTGCAACAATCCTGAAGAGGCAATAATACAAAAGAAAAAGATAAGACGAGATCAATGGGTTTTCGCATGAAAGTGCGAAGACGTCCTGCGCAAGACAATGTCATGGGGCTTTATTTTCGCAAGAATATTTAGGCCTGTCATATTGTCGCAACATTCCTGAAGAGGCCATAATACAAAAAAAAAGTTAAGGCAAGATCAATGGGTTTTTGCATGAAAATGCAAGGACGTCCTGCGATTTTGTCGCAATGACAAGAGGTGGCATAATAAGACCTTTAATTAGGAAGGCAAAATAAGACCACACAGGAATGAGATTTTGAAAAGAAACAAAATCACTTCGCAAAAGGCGAAATTATACAATAAGAAAATTTATGAAATCTCTCATTTGGATTCAAATAACAGAGGCAAGTATGGGAATGTATGAAATTAGAAAATGTTATTTCTCCATATGAGAGATTTACTCAAAAATTCAAGAATTAATGATTATATTGATTAATGTATTGCAAAGAAGAATTGTTTTATTATGCAGGTCAAAATGAAAGAAACACAAATATACAGAAAGAAGAAATAAATGTACAAGTATTACAAAGAATCAAAGAAAGAAGTAAAGACTATTTCTTGGTTAATCCTCATTATCTTCACAGACTTGTTTCCTTCTTCATCTGCGTCAGAATCTTATCACCATCAGAACTTCCATCACTATCAGATTCTTCATCGTCAGCTTCGCTATCAGAGATAATCAAACTGGGAGTATTCTGTGGGATTTCTTCTAAAAGACAAGGATAATCAGAATGTGGGATATTATGATCATCACAAACCATTTGGATGGTTTGATTGCGAAAATGCATAGCGTCATTCTTAAAATTCTCAACAGTGATTTGATTTGATTCTTCAATCTAGAATACTTGTCGTTGCGAGAAGAAAGATTCTTTGCTTCAAGTTCTTCAATCTTTTCACGATATTTATTTTCAGAATCTGCGAACAAAAGCAACCAATTATTAACTTGATGAAAATTCATAAGAAGCAAAAGATTAGTAAAGAAGAGCAATTAGCAACCTTCTCTGTCAGAAATCATGTCTCTAATCAAGGTGTGTGTTCAACTTGGAGACTAACATTTACGCCTAAATCTTTTCTAGCATCATCTAAAATTTTCGCAGCCCAGACAAATTCATCCTCACTACTTATGAGAAGACGAGAACGAATTTGATTTTCCCTTTCGCAGAGTTCAATATTCTTGCGGTTAGCTTCATCTCTCAAGTTGAACTTCAAGGAGAGCCTCTTGGAATTTCGCCAAAGCCTTGGCACCTTGATCAGAGATACGATCCTTATCATCTATGAGACCGCTAATTTTGGTTCTTAATCATTGGTTTTCTCTTTGGAATCAATAAGGAGACGCTTAAATCTGTTGGCTAAGCCTAAACTGGATCTATGATCAATTTCTAAGAGGCGAAATTTCGATCTAAGTTCATTTAGAGAAAGAGATGAAATTCTATCATTTGAGAAGCTATTTAAGGAATTGTTAAGACGTTCAAGAAGGGTATCATTATCCAAGGCATTAGGAAATGAGCGAAGAAGGGTAGCTTCATCAGAAAGACCATAAATGTCTGCAAAAAGGATCATTTAAATAAGATAAAACAACAGGATGAATGAATAAAGAGAAAAGAGAAAAGCATACCGTAAAGCTGATTATTAGCTTGTTGAAGACTAGAAATTTTTTCTTATACGAGGAAGAATCAATTTCTAATTGTCTATTTTTCTCGCGAAGACTTTAACTTCAGCTTCCAATTCTTCATTCTTTTGCGAAATTGAAGATTCTTCTTTTCAAGATTTTCGCGTCTTCTCTCTAGATCTGAGGCAACAGCAAAAGAAGCTTTTCCAGCCTGCGAAAAAAATAAAAAATATTAATATAGAAAGATTTTGAGTTATAACAATAAGAAAATAAAAGATAAAAGTATACCAGACTATTGAGAGAATGCAAGAAGTCGGGAGTCACTGATCTAGAAACTCCGCGAAGAGAGCTATCACCATCCAGTAAAGGGACATCACAAAGGGTAGCGAGAGCTTTGCAGGTATTTGCGAATTGGCTATCTCCCATTCCTTGTAGAGAATCAGAAAAGAGGCCAGAAAGCTTAGCCATAGAAGATTCAGGTGGAGAATCTTCAGTTGCAGCAAGATCATCGTTATCTCATCACCCTTATCATTTCAGAATTTCGTTAGGAGAACATTTGAAGGAGAAGAGAACGAACTTTTCTTTTCTTTGGAGGAGGACCAGTTGATTTTTCCTGCGAAGAGCACCTTTACCTTTATCACCAATCTTCGCAGCATCAACAGATTCTTCTACTTCAGCAATAATCTTCACACACAGATAGAAGAAATGGAAGCATGGAAGTAACAGTACTATTTAAAGTCATAAAGAAAATTTCTTACCTCATCTGTGTATGAGCGAAGAGCTAACAGAGTACTAGATTTCCCAGTCCTGTTATAACTATCTTTAGTTTTTGGATCTGCGGAATATCGCAAGAGTTAGCGAACAGAATAGTAAAAATCAATAAAGAAATATAAAATGAGTTAAAGGGAGAATAACCTCTTTCTCCTTCTCGGGCCAGGAAAACCCAAGGTTGATATGCAGCGAGATTCGCAGGAAGAACGTTTGATCCAGCAATGTAGGACCCTTTAGCATTAAAGGAAAACACACCATTTCATCTTTGGATTGGCGAGGAGTTGTGTTTTACCAGAATGCCAGTCAATATCTTGCATAAGAATTTTGGCTTCATCAATGTTATCTTTCTTCTTAATCGAATACCCCAGCGAGTATTCTCTTTCTTCATGGAGATAAGTTCGTAGTTTCAAAGAAATTCGCCACTGTATATTTCTCAGCAACTATCTCTAGGTTTGCGAATTTTGGATCCCTAAGTTCTTTGGAGTAAAGAGATCCTCTACCAGCACCACGATTAGCGAACTCTAGCATCAGACGGATGCAGTCCCCACTTAGTTGGAAAATGGCTCGCGAAAATCCCGGATGAGCGAGAATTTCATAAAATAAAGGAATGTCTGGGTTATAAAGAGGAATAGGGAGACCTGCGAGAATTGACCTAGCGAAATTATGATTGATTGATCATCACAATTTTGATTGGAGAAAAGCTTGACAGAAAGAATTGATTTGGCATTCACACCAGGAATAGGGGAGAGTGTAAGACCTTTATTAGCAAGATATTTTTGGACATTTTGTAGATTCTTCTCATATCTATGACCACTTGGAGCCATGTTTGAATATAGAGTATGGGAATGTATAGAAAGTAAAAGAATTGAAGGAAGAAAAAATTACAGCAGCAGAATTTGCAGAAGAGTGACAGAGTTGCAGAGATGAGAGAATAAAAATAGAAGAGAAAGTAAAAAAGAACAGTGGAAAGAGGGGGGAAGAAGAGTATATAAAGAAAATTTACTTCTCGAATAAATAAACACCATTAAGACGAAGATACGTGAGCGGTTGAAAGGTAGCGGTTACAGAAGACGTGTCAAGAAATAAATGGAAGAGAGAGTACGTGTGATAAATGTGGAATATGAAAAGATAAGCAGTTGCGGAATTTCTCACATCATTCTCTACTTTGCAGAGAAGATATGAGAAGAGGCAAGATGTAGGATCAGAATCTCGCAACAATTATGTCTCAGCGAAATTATCAATGGTACAGCACAATAGCGTCGCAAAATAATTTCAGAAACGACGTCAGCAAGGAACATGAGAAAGATGTGATAGTCTTGCGAAAATTAGAGAGCTTGCGAAGTTAACATTTGTAAGGTTGCGAGAATGTCGCAAACCATATCCGAAAATAAAGGACAGATTAGCTGTCATCCATTATGTATTTCCTTATAAATAGTCATTCGAGTTGTATAGGAGAGAGAGAGATCTTTTTGAGTAAGAAACAAGTAAATAGGAGAGAGAAAATTCAGAGTAGAGATCATTCATGACTTCTTTATCTTTCTTGTAAGAACATTCAAAATTTAATCAATAAAATTAAGAGTGTAAACCTAAAAATGAGCTGATCAACAATGAAATCATATGAGGGGTGTAGTGTAGGATTTCCTGCAACTACAAAGACTATTCCTGAAAAGGACATTGTGATGAAAATTCTCAGATCGCTGCCATCTAGATACGATTCTAAGAAGCATGCCATCGTTGAGGGAAATAACCTTGATAATCTCTCTAAAAATACGCTGGTTGGGAAGCTTAAGATCTTTGATCACGAACATTCATCCAAATCTAAGGATGTTGCGTTAAAAGCACTAAAAAACACAAAATTACTTGATAAAAGTAAAAATGTGTATATCTCCGAAGATGATCACTTTGAGACAGATTCATCAGATGAATATCTTGCCAAATCGGTCTCGATGATCACAAGACAGTTTAGAGATCTTCTATTGAAGAGAAGTAAGCCTAAAGCATCAGTCAAACCTCATAATCGTATTCCTCCTAAAAACAGGGACACAGATGAAACTGATGACGAGAATATGCCTCAATGCTTTAAGTGTAAAGGATTTGGTCATTTTGCAAACGAGTTCCCAAATCGTAGAAAATACATTGGGAACAAAGGTCTTGCTACGACACTTGATGAGATGTCTGACAACTATGATTCTGATGAAGAGAAAAAATCAAGTGTTGCTCTTCTATGTAAAAATATTGATTTTGATAATTGTAGCATTACATACATCAATCTTGATAATCTTTTAGAAGAGAGCCCAATCAATATGGAAGAATCAATTGAACCCTTTGTTGGAAACCCTTCGTTTAGTGTTTCAGGATCTACCTTGTGCCTAGCAGCTTGTGTTTCAAAGGCGCCTAAATCATCTTTTGCGTTGACATGCTCCTATTGTTCTCTCAAGGGACATGAGTTTTCGAAGTGTTTTAAGTACAAACACAAGATGAGATATGTCAACAAGCTTCAACGAAGAGCATATCGTCTAGCCACCAAGCTTAAACTCGCGGAGAGAACATCTGAGATATGTAAGATCTTATCTTCCTCGAAGAGATTAGTTTCCAAAAATAGAACGAGGCCGTTAGAGAAGAAAACATGGTCTAAACATACGGAAAGGCAGGGTTCCATGAATTCCAACCAAAAGGGTCATGGTGGACAAATTGTTGTTCACCACAGCACAACTAGATTGTGTTATAATGTGCATCTTGTCTCATGTGCCTGTTCAAAAGAGACAAGATCTTGCACACCTCAGGATTTAAAATAATTTTTTTTTTGTTTTCTAGCTTTGTGTTGTTTGGTTTTTGGAATTCCTTCATAACACTGTTGATATCGGAAAGGACCTGTTTGTCAAAAGAAGAGGGTTATTATCGACAATTCTACTCTTTATAGGGTTGTGAGTTGAACGTGTACGAACCTATTTAAAGGTTTTGAAACCCTACATTCCTTTTTCCTTCTCTGACACTCTTTATATCTTAAGACTGCTTGTTGAGTTTTGATTGCGAATTGCTCTCACAAAACCGTACTTTCACGGAAACTTCAAGCATCATGTCTTTTGATGGAAAAGATGTCAATATGATTGTTAAGCCATCAATCACTAAGGAAAAAGATAAATATCAATTGCCTCCAACTTTAAAAAGAAAAAGAAGGAATGTGAGGAAGCCAAGAGCTGTTCCTTCAAACTCTCAGAAGTTTTCTGATGTTTTTGAAGAGTTGAAGATGGCAAGGAAAGAGATTCAACAAATAAAGGCTTGTGTTTTAAGATCATTGGAAATTCAGAAGGCCCTGGTTCGACATCATCATCCAAGAAGGTTTATTGGTATTGACTCCTTCCTCCATGAACCATATGTTCCAATGGTTGTTGACGGTAAGGAGTTTTGGGACGACAAGGAATTTTTCAAAGATCTTAATGTCTAGTAAATCTTCTATTTTCTTGTTTTGTCTAGAAGAATAACTAGAGTTCGGAATAGCCATTATTGTGAGTACACATAGCTATGTCCAACGTTTTCATCTTCATGTTTTAGATTTATTTATTTAAATTCTAAAGTTGTTTTGGAAGGTGATGATTGCAATTTTAATCTTTATGGTTTTATATATTGCAATATGTTATGGGATATGTATGTTTGCGTCCGTGAACTATTATTGTCGCATACGATGTCAAAAGTTATCTCTTTTATATGTCGATATGCAAGTATTGATACAAGATCGATGAACTTTTGACAAAAAAAAGTTAAGCCTATTATGTCAATTTTTTGATGGAAGATAGGTTAAAATCTTTTGTTTGCAAAGATTATGTCTATTATATGTCGTTATGCAAATAATGATGAAAATCGAATGAATCTTTGTATATGCCGCAATATTGATCTTTCCCTGATCCATATCTTATGTGTATACTGCAATGCTCCATAAGGTTTTCTTGTGTTGAGCATAAAACGATTGAGTTAATCATTCTTTTATGGTTAACATAGTCGTAGCTCCGTAAGTTCTCTTATGTTGAGCTTGTTCAATTAAATTGATCACTTTTGTGTTTAATTTGATTGTGTATTCCGATTAAATTGATCATGGGTTTATGTGTGGTTAGTTTAATTGAGAATTTTGGATATAGAAAATCATTTCATTATGGTTTTTGATGTCCAATAAAATCCTTCTTTTCTTGTAAAAGTTAGGTCGCACTTGTTGTTCTCTCGGGAATGACATCAAATGGAGGAGAGTTCTTTTGAAATTGCGCTTAAATTCCATATCTTTGTGGGGAGTGCAGCTGTGGAATTATTTAGGGGTTATCTTGTATCTTTATAAACTCCTTGATGAATGCATTTAGCTTCGGCTTTATGATTGCATCTAAATAAGTTGATATGTATTTTTCTTTGGTCTTGAAGCGTCTTCGTGGAAATTCATTAGGATCCCGTTTTCGTACCTTTGCCAATTTTATTGACTAAAAGGGGGAGAATTAATATGTAGTTCACACTACAAATACATATGATTTACGTGTTTTACGGATCATTATGTAAGGGGGAGTGATTTTCATGTTGAGACGAAAGTATTGACTAAGGGGGAGTGATACATATCACCATAGTATTATTGTCGAAGTTGTGATATAAGAACTTTGATGTTGTGTAATAATACTATGACACTGTATAACAATGATCGAGAGCTTTTGTTTTCTCATTGTTATGGCTACGGAACTTCAACAACTATGATGCTGAATTGAACATCTATGGAATCATGGGAGTACTTGGAAAAGACGAAGTTTTCGAGTAATGTTGAAGAACCAAGGAGATCAAGCATGTGGACGAGAAGCTACAAAGTTTTATCTATTTTTTAATCCATATGTATTGATAGTTTTGTCACTAAAATTGACAAAGGGGGGGATTGTTAGAGCATTGCTCGGCCGAACTCGCAGGCGTTGTTATCTCAAGCATGTTTGTTAATGTTAGTGATCAAAACTATATTTTTGATTTCTAGTATACTTATGACTAAGTCTCGGTCTAAAATAGTTAGGAATAGTTGAGCTCTAGACTCCATGGAGATTATCTTACGAAGACGAAGAACTACTCAAGGAACCAGTGAAACTTCATCCGACCAAAAGGTATGTGGAGACTTGAACTCATCTGTCACGTAAAAGTCTATCTACTCTATCTCCTACTCTTGAGACAAAAGTCGTATAAGTATGATAGTTTTCATACATACACATTTGCTATTTCGAGCCGAGTTTACTCGCCTATCTTTTTCTCGAAATATGTGTTGGTAAGCTTTTGCTTTAACCATTTTCATCTTTACCCGTGACGAAAGTCATGATGACGTTTCAATCTTGAAAATAGTTTTGATGACGATAGTCGATTCTTTATGTCTAACGACTATTGTAACATTATAGAAGAATGTTTCAATGATTGAAATGTAGAGTTGAGATTACATAACCAACTACGGATATAAGCATATATAGTGTGTTCGCACATTAGTGTATAAATCCATGTGCCGGAAACCAAGTGCGTGCATATGTGTGCATGCAGTATTGGTGAAGGAGACAGGTTAGGTACTCGTACTGGCGGAAGTTTTCATACCGAAAATTTCTGTTGTAGTTTGTAAAGTTTGCAAACTGAAAACCAGTCACCTAGGTATGTGTACCCGTACGCATACCCACGGAAGTTTTCAAACTGAAAATTTCTGCTGAGTTTTCAAACTTAAGTCCGGTTGCTATGGTACACGTACCCGTACGCGTACCTAAGATGGTTATATTTCTCAAATCGGTAGTTTCATGAACTTAAACAATAAATCAATAAGGAATGCAATTTTTGCAAACCGTGGCTATATTATTCGTGAATTGATTCAAGTGAATCAAACTGATTTTGTTTCAATTGTGTCTATGTATAAATATCTAAGAAATTGAACAACTCTTGAACTAGTTCTTATGAGTCATTTGAACTAGTTATGAGAAAGATGAATACGGTTAATATGAAAGTGCTCATATGGCTAACCATTGGTTAACTATTTGTGAACCAACTAAGTGTACACGTTTATGTACGGTCACTCAAACTTAAATGAATACATTTCATTTGTGTGTATGACAAGCTAAGTTTCGATCTAACGGTTGAAAGATATTAGCTTGGGTAAATCAGGTTTTCATCTAACGGTGAATATTGAATGCTTTGTTACCAAGGCAACTTGGATTACAAACCCTGATTTGAAAACTATATAAGGGAGACGTCTAGAAACTGGAAAAACTAATCCCCACACCTCCTATGTGATACTAGTTGGTTTTGCTAGAGTCGATTATCCTTTAATCGTAGGTTTCTTCTCGAGACCCTGTCGGTTAACGACTTAAAGACTTCATTGGGATTGTGAAGCCAGACGAAACTACTTCTCTTGTAGTTGAGCGATCTGATCTTGCCATTTTCTATCATACGAGTTCAATTGTAAGATTGGCTTGAGATTATATCTCCGATAAGGCAAGATAAAAAGTAATCACAAACATCTTCGTCTCATCGTTTGTGATTCTGAAATATCTAGTTTCCATACGGTTTAGATTATTGTGAGGTGATTGATAATTCTAGGTTGTTCTTCGGGAATATAAGTTCGGGTTATCGATTGGTTCATGTTCACCTTGATTTTATCAAAAGACGGAACAAAACTTGTAGGTTTATCTGTGGGAGACTAATTTAACTATTATCATAGACTTTTCTGTGGGATACAAATTTGGTTATTAAAGTCTTCGACTTTGGGTCGTATCAACTCTTGGTTGTGGGTGAGACAAGCTAAGGGAGTCAAGTGCGCAGTATCCTGCTGGGATCGGAGACGTAAGGAGCGCAAATGTACCTTGAATCAATGTGATATTGATTAGGGTTCAACTACAGTCCAGACCGAAGTTAGTTTGTAGTAGGTGTAGGATCCAAATACCGCACAACGGTAAGAGCTTGCGATATTATAGATAGAGCCTGCGAAGTTATAGAGAGAGTTTGCGAGAAGGTAGCGAAGCTTGCGAGAATGTAGTTTGGGCGCGAGATAATATGAGCTGTACTCCACTACATATGAGCTGTCATCCACTATGTAAACACCTATATAAAAGGAAAGTCAGAGAGAGAGAAGAGGTTTAGAACTGGTATTATTATTATCTTTTTATTCTTTCCCAAAAACCAGAGAGAGAGCTCCAAATACTCATTAATGGAGTCTCAATGTAATTCATATGTAATTCAATGATCATAGTGAAACCTAACCCCGTGGATGTAGATCAAATTGATCGAACCACGTAAATCTTGTGTCTTATTTTCTATTTTCATTATCTTTATCTTTATTTTCATATCAAATAAGCTTAGATCTAGAAATTATAGACATGATAATACAAGGGGTGTGTTGTAGGATTTCCTGCAACTACATTTTGGCGCTAGAAACACTACCTGCTACAGAAGATTCAAAGAAATTAGCTATTGTTGGAATTGGATTCACGAGATCTACAAGCTTCAAGGTCAAATATGGAAGATTAGGCGAAAGCAATCAACAATCGTCATCTGCCATACAGGGGAACAACAAGATGACATTAAACGAAGCTACATCACCGATCATTCCTAAGAGGACAAAATCTCTTTTCCTTTCTTTAATTTTTATGTTCAGAAATCCAGATCTGGGAGTTTTTTAACAAAATTTTTGAGAAAATTTTCAAAAATCCATAACCTGTTTTCATCAAAACATTGATTTTCTCCCAAATATACAACCTAAAACAAGTTTTCTTTAGAGATTTAAAACTAACGAAACCTGCTTTACAAACCCATTTGATTACTTTCAAAATCATAGAGTATCAAAAATTTCAGTAGAAAAGTTAGTTTAAACTTGTATATATTTCACCCGTTTGATTTGTTAGATTGCAGTGAACGAAGGAAAATAAGAACCTGGTTAATCTGCGAGAAGAAGAAAGCGAAGAAATAAGGTATAAGATGTAGTCACATCAGGGAATAAGATGCAGTCACATCACGCGAAGAAGAAAAGAGATATTACAAATTTATGGATATCAACAACTTAGGTGAAGACGATATAGCCACGCGACAGAATCAATTATCTTACAAGCATAAAGGCCAACACAACTATGCGAAGAAATCCACAATAAGGCGAGAAACGAGAAGACCACAATCCACAGGACGAAGTCAGACAACCCGATGGGATGCACAAGACAAAATTAACTTGAAAGACGCACAAGACAAAGAAAAACAAAGACGTACAGGTTTAAAGGGAGAATGATGGGAATTACTCTAACAGGAACAGTAGTAGGAGTGAAGGTGAAAAACCATCTATGAAACAGATTGAGATGATTACTTGAAATATATATCCATTGATGAACTAACTGGGTGCGATGACTTCGCAGAAAAGACAGAAAGCATGAGTTACCTGCGAAGCTAATAGTTCCTGCGAAAAGGACGCACTTTAAACAGCAGCAACAACACATGACGTGTACTCCAGGAAAAAGATGAAGGAAGGTTGACATATTCCCAACAATTCAGTGAAAGGTGAAAGATGAAGTAAAGCAAAACGAATTGGACATCTACAAATATGAAGGGGATGCTCTTGGATAGACCCGCCAATTCACGTAGTAGAGTATATCAAATCAACAGTCAAAGGCAACATAGTCAGATATGGCAAAATAATCAAAAATTGTTGTGCGAAGAGCTATTTTACCTAACGACCGTGTTTATTTGTTGTTTGCAGCTTGTAAAAGGAAGTTATTGTGAAACAATAAACAATATTGGAGCGAAATCAATTAACTACAAGGAAGTAAATAACGTGGAGAAGAAAGAAGAAAAGATGAAAGAACGGAAAAAAGGCTTACAGATGCAGCTCAGTTCGAGGTGATATCAGTTCGAAAAAATTCCAATGCCTGCGAAGTTTATAGAGTTAATTAGTATTTGGGTCGTAAATTTTGGTATCCTTTAGTGTTTGGGTCCCAAATTTGTCCGTTATAGTGTTTGGGTCGTAGACCTGTTAGTCAAACAGTCAAACTGTTAACAGCCGTTAACTTCCGTTAGTTAAATATGAATTTCGTTTAAAATTTTGAATTAGCCGATGGTTAGCCTATTAGGGAAGATCAGAGTCGATGCGAAAAGTGAAGTGAATGTGGAAAATGGAGGAAGGATTAGAGTTGTGTAGGAAGAGGAAAGATGGGTTTGATTTTGGTTCATGAGACAAAGAGAGAGTAGTCGAGTTCTGTTGAGTTTCAGACAGAGTTTGGCCGAGTAAAGTCATGTTTCTGCCATTGAAATTCTAAATGAACTGAAACGAGTATTTCAGAGTTTCACAAGAAGTATGGGATGGGTTTGTGTTGGATTGGTATTTTACATAGTTACAACAAGAAATCAGTAGATAAGAGGGGAGTTTTACTGCCATTATAAACAAGCTAGCTACCATTAAAGCAGATTTTGATGGTTTGGGGCCTTGGGGGAATGTATTGTGGGAGATTGATATCTCTTTAAGACTTATAAATGATTAGAAATGTCTGGGTTTTTTTTATATGAATTTGCAGGGATTTTCCATTGGCATTTGCACAAGATGATTCGGTAATGAACAACACCATTACTAGGTCCTGTCCAGCAAGTGTTCGACAGAAGTCCCCATCCAGTCTGCATTAGCTTTGTACAACCATGAGTCATGGTTCAGTGGGTGTCGTCAACAGGTTAGAAGAGAATCAATAGGTTAAAATATACATTATAAATTTGGTGTGTTTTGTTGCCAAGAAAACAGGAAGAACCTTACTTGCTCCCATGTATTTCAGTGATGAACGAAAGAGATTGAGCGGCTATGTAGGACTGAAATTGAAGCTGTTACAGTTGATTTGAGAGATGGATGCAAGGGATTAAAAGATGATATTTAATATTAGACTAACACGTGCAGTCATCTCTGTCGTCAAATTGAGTTTAATACTGTATGATTAAGTTATAGCCTCTGACTTAGATTGTAAAATCAAATTTTAAAACGAGAATTTGAAATGGAAAACCTATAAATTGGTTAACTAAGAAAAGTTAACAGACATTAACAGTTTGACCATTTGACCGTTTTGACTAACGGGTCTACGACCCAAACACTATAACGGACAAACTTAGAACCCAAACACTAAAAGGTACCAAAATCTACGACCCAAACACTAATTAACTCAAGTTTATAGTTCATGCGAAATTAATAGATCCTGCGCACAAGAACTAAGGGAGAACTTGAAGGAAAAGTGAAGACCAAACAAAGATACAGCTAAGGGAGGAAGAGCAAACTACAAAGGCGCGAAGGAATCATTGTCAATTAGCATGTCAAGAAACTTCTCATGTGTGAAGTCAGAAACGAAGGAAAAATCATTACAGCTCAACAATACAAAGAAGAAGAGCAGGAAAGAAATCAATCTTAAGGTTACAGCATCAGAAGTTAGGAGGATTCGTGCAACTCACTATCACCAGCAGCAAAAGAACAAACATTAATGAAGAAAAGCTTCAGAGATGAGATGAATGGAGGAGAAGCACATTAGGAGATAAAATAACAGTTCCATGTGAAGAAAAAGTTTGCGAAGTTACGTTCCATCAGCAAATCAGGAGAAGAATACGTTGGAAGATCAATTATCAAAGAGGGAGACCAAGGAGACTTCGTGCAACTCAAGACAATTAGAGTCATGCGAAAGAATCACATTCTACTTATCACGCAAAAGCATACAGTACCCAGATTAGCAATTTATTGATCAGACGACAATGAAAGCATTACGTCTTACAAAAATTCGCTTAGGACAACACTCAGTGGAGAAAACCAAAACTAAATATCATCATTGCAGGTTGCTTGCGATTCAAACAGAAGATGAAGGAAAAGACGAAAACTTAAAAACTCAAACAACAGTGCCAAAGACGATGATATCAAGCAAAAAAAAAAAAAAAAAAAAAAAGGTCGACCATGTCACAGGAAATCTCAACTCAACAGGGCAAGCACGACATATTATAAGGCTGCAGTATACAAACTCAACAGCTCCAACAACATCAACTTGACAACCTCAGCTAGAGAAATTCATAACCATCTCATAGGAATCAGAAAAGTATAGAATCAAATCGAGAAGGATACCAGAGTACCAACTTATCATCGCATAAAGACGCAGACGATGTGAAAGATATAAAGCTTCAAAGTCGCACAGGTTATGAAAGACCGAAAGCTTCAAAGTATCTTAAGAAGGGAAACATCGAGCCTAACAGACTTTACAAATCAAAGATATAATGAGAAGTTCAATGGGAGAATAAAGAAGTCTACAATAGCACCATTAACAATGAGAAGGAAAGAATACATTTTAATAAGGATGCGTTAAACTTCGCCTGGAAATAAATTTTGTAAAGATGCGTTAGTATTCGCATGCAAGACACAATGTAAAATAACAAGGCAAGTGAATACCAACAACATAAAGGCAATGATAGCATAACAGAAAGAAACACCAAATGACAGAGCAGCAAAGAAAAAGACGCATAGAAGAAAAAGAATGGTGGACAGTTCACCCGAATTTAACGCATAGAAGAGGAATGCATTAACGCGAATTTCACAAAGAATAAGCTTGCACAATTGGTCACGAGGCATGAATGCAAGCAACAGTTGGAATTTGATTACTTAGCAAGAACTTTGATTATTTTGCAAAAGAGGCTTAGCACAGTTGGTATGGTGTGAGAATATGCAAGTAGCAGGTCGTGGGTTCAATTCTTGCCTCTCGCATCTATTTTTGCTAAGCAACACTTATACTTCATGCAACGTATTTTTCGCGCGAGATTGACAACAACAGCGAATCACATAAAAGTTAAGTACCACTTTCCTTGAACATTTTACTTTATACTAGGAACAAATAAAAATATTTTTGATTTAATTTACAAAAAGAGATTCAGTCGCACGATTACAAAGATTTCAAAGTTTATAAAGATTACTAAGTTTTCAAGATTACAAAGACTTCAAAATTACAGAGATTTCGAGATTTCAAAATTACAGAAAACTGAGAAAATTCAATTTATATGTTTCTCTAGAATATTTCTTTTGCAGAAAATAAAAAGATTTTTTATTTGGTTTACAAAACGCGATAGAATCACAGAATTACAAAAAATTCACAACTACAAAGATTTCAGAGTTACCATGTATTAGAATTTCTCTTGAATATTTATTTTGATTCAAATGATATGATATTATGAAATGAAAGAATGAATGAAAGAGATGACAGAAATGAAAAGATGAATGAGAGAATAAAGAAACGTGAACATTTCGCAGAAACGCGAATAAAATTTCGCAGATAGGGGCAAACCTTTATGGGTACACCCTAGTTCACGAATACAATTTTGCAAGAGGCAAATGTAAGACCTAAAGTACGTCATATAAGGGGGTACATGTTGCATGGCTCAGGGAAAGGTTACATCGCCCCCGGAACCTGAGTCATGGAGATTTGGGGTCAATAAAGCTCATCCGGGAGAGGCACCTTGGATTCTCATCTTAATCTTATGACTTAGGTTGGGCGACTAAGGTAATAAGGACTCTCCCAAGGAGTGCGGAATCTGATCAAGGCGCCGAGGTACACGGTTGAGTCAAGAGTGCCAAGGGCGTTTAGATCGTAACTTGCCATTCTTGACAAGTCTTGGCTTATACTGCACTCGGCCTGAAGAAAACCCCACTTAGGGTGCAGTCTCGTAACCATAAGCCCTATAGGTAAAAGGGATAAGAGGCTGCGAAAACAACTGGTTGTTGTTAAGACTGGATGGGAGGAGCTAACCTTGTATGGTAGAAGTACGCCTCCTTGAAGGGGAAGCCAGGGGGAAGATAAGGGCGGCACCCTCCATTAGGGAGCTGATAAGTGTCTTAAGACGCAAATGTCATGATGCTTTTTACTCGCAAGGGTATTAAGACTTGTCATATTTGTGCAATAATCCTGAAGAGGCAATAATACTAGAGAAAAAGATAAGACGAGATCAATGGGTCATTACGTGAAAGTGTGAAGACGTCCTGCGATTTCGTCGCAAGACGGCAATGTCATGGGGCTTTATTTTTGCAAGAATATTTAGGCCTATCATATTGTCGCAACAATCCTGAAGAGGCAATAATACAAAAGAAAAAGTTAAGGCAAGATCAATGGGTTTTTGCATGAAAGTGCAAAGACGTCCTGCGATTTTTCGCAATGACAAGAGGTGGCAAAATAAGACCTTTAACTAGGAAGGCAAATAAGACCACATAAGAAAATGAGTAAGCAAATAAGCTTGCGAATATGTACATGGAAATGAAACTGAGGCAGTGAAAAAGGAAAAAGGAAAGATGAAACACAAGTAAGAACTTGTGAAGAACAATAACTACACGAAGATGAATGCATACACTAAAGAAAAAGCCAGAGAAATGAAGAATGGAAGTAATTTAAAGCTACATCAATTTTAGACGGAAAAATGAGCTAAGTAACACAAACCTTAACTATACATTGCAATAGATAAGCATTCTCATCATACAAGCATCATGCTCGCATCATAAAAGCATTGCATAAGCATTTCATGGCATAAACATCGCATACACATTTCATAACATAATCATCACATAAGCATTATGTTCGCATAAATACTTTACAAAACTGTACGGAATAATATTGCAGAATTTCACAATAATATCGCAGAATTTAGCAGAATTATTCAGGATTATTCAGAATTTCGCAGGATTATTCAGAATTTCGCAGAATTATTCAGAATTTCGGAGAATTATTCAGAATTTCGCTGGATTATTCAGAATTTCGCAGGATTATTCAGAATTTCGCAGAATGTTTCAGAATTTCGTAGGATTATTCAGAGTTTCGCAGGATTATTCAGAATGTGTCAGAATTTCGCAAAATGTGTCAGAATTTTACAGAATGTGATTATTTCGCAGAATTTGATTATTTCGAACGATATGATCATTTCGCTCAATTATTTCGCACAATTATAAGCAACTTGAAGAGATTATACTATCGCATGAGCACAAAACATGAGACAGAGGCAAGTACGTACTTTCTCAAGGATTCTTCCCTCATAGATAAAGAACAGAGGCAACTATGGATTACCAAGAAAACATTTTATGTTCTTTATCTTCTCGGCAAGAATCACCAAAAATGGAGTAATAATTTCGCATGAATAGAGGCAATACTTATTATTTACAGTCAAGGATGGATACTTTTTATATTTCGAGGATTAAGTACTTCTTATACTTCTCAAATGATACTTCATATTTCATATAACTTATATATTTCGAGGATTGAGTACTTCTTATACTTCTTCAAGGATACTTCATACTTCACATACTTCAAGAGATGATACTTCTTATTTACTTCGCAACCCTCCGGAACTTCAAAAAATAATAGAGGCAAGTACGTACTTTTAAAGTCCAGTATTCTTTCGCTCATTCCTTCATCAACAATGATCAAAGACTACTCCAACGACACGTATCTCTCTCCAACAACTACAACAAAATGGATTTTTCCTTAAAGATCGCTCTTCAAGCAATATTCAAGGAAAAAGAGGCAAGATGTAGGATCAAAATATCGCACAACGGTAAGAGTTTGCAATATTATAGATAGAGCCTGCGAAGTTATAGAGAGAGTTTGCGAGAAGGTAGCGAAGCTTGCGAGAATGTAGTTTGGGCGCCAGATAATAAGAGCTGTACTCCACTACATATGAGTTGTCATCCACTATGTAAACACCTATATAAAGGGAAAATCATAGAGAGAGAAGAGGTTTATAACTGGTATTATTATTATCTTTTTATTCTTTCCCAAAAACCAGAGAGAGAGCTCCAAATACTCATTAATGGAGTCTCAATGTAATTCATATGTAATTCAATGATCATAGTGAAACATAACCCCGTGGATGTAGATCAAATTGATCGAACCACGTAAATCTTGTGTCTTATTTTCTATTTTCATTATCTTTATCTTTATTTTCATATCAAATAAGCTTAGATCTAGAAATTATAGTCATGATAATACAAGGGGTGTGTTGTAGGATTTCCTGCAACTACAGTAGGCTAGTGTCTGTAGCGGCTTAATACAGTATGGTGTTCAATCTGGATTAGGTCCCGGGGGTTTTCTGCATTTGCGGTTTCCTCATTAACAAAATTTCTGGTGTCTGTGTTATTTCTATTCCGCATTATATTTTGTTATATAATTGAAATATCACAGGTTGTGCGTTTGTATCGATCAATTGTGAAATCCAACCTTTGGTTGTTGATTGGAAATTGATTGGTCTTTGATACCATCCAAGTTTATTATCCTTGTATTTGATAAAGACTCGCAGATTTCTATTTGCTTGAGTAAAAATCAAATCAAGAGAGAGATATTAACTCCTCGATATACTTTTATCTAGATTGAGTCTGACTGTCTAGTTGATTCTCTAGAAAGTATATTGGAGTTAGTCCATACAGATTGATAATCGAAAATATTGGGTGTGGTTGTTAGACCCCCGCTTTTTCAATTGGTATCAGAGCAGGAAAACACGTTCAAGACCTTACAAGTTTGTGTTTGTAGCGATCTGACTCTATCGACATAGGTGCTATCTCTATTAACGTACCACCAGTCTTCGATGGCACTAATTACTTATGGTAGAAAATTGTTATGCGAAATTTTCTTCAAGCGCGTGATTTTCAATCATAGGTATATGTTGTTAATGGCTATGATGCTCCCGTTGTTGCAGTAGGTAACGTTAATGTTCCAAAAAATATTGGTGAATATGATGCTGCTGAGATACTTGCTGCGAAGCAAAACTCCGACGGTTTGAATGTCATCATACATGCCATTACCCCAAATCTTCAGCACCATGTGTCAAATTTCACTAGGTCTAAATATGTGTGGGATATCTTAGAAACCGTATTCGAAGGAAATACCAGTGAAAAGGAAGCTAGGTTTCAAAACCTTAATTCCGATTGGGAAAACCTTCGTATGGAAAATGAAGATTCATTTGATGAGTTTAATCACAAAGTGTCTGAAATTGTTAACGCATCTTTTGCATTGGGTAAGACTATTCCTGAAAAGGACATTGTGATGAAAATTCTCAGATCGCTGCCATCTAGATACGATTCTAAGAAGCATGCCATCGTTGAGGGAAATAACCTTGATAATCTCTCCAAAAATACGCTGGTTGGGAAGCTTAAGAACTTTGATCACGAACATTCATCCAAATCTAAGGATGTTCCGTTCAAAGCACTAAAAGACACAAAATTACTTGATAAAAGTAAAAATGTGTATATCTCTGAAGATGATCACTTTGAGACAGATTCATCCGATGAATATCTTGACAAATCGGTCTCGATGATCACAAGACAGTGTAGAGATCTTCTATTGAAGAGAAGTAAGCTTAAAGCATCAGTCAAACCTCATAATCGTATTCCTCCTAAAAACAGGGACACATATGAAACTGATGACGAGGATATGCCTCAGTGCTTTAAGTGTAAAGGATTTGGTCATTTTCCAAACGAGTGCCCAAATCGTAGAAAATACATTGGGAACAAAGGTCTTGCTGCGACACTTGATAAGATGTCTGACAACTATGATTCTGATGAAGACAAAAAATCAAGTGCTTCTCTTCTATGTGAATATATTGATTTTGATAATTGTAGCATTACATACATCAATCTTGATAATCTTTTAGAAGAGATCCCAATCAATATGGAAGAATCAATTGAACCCTCTGTTGGAAATCCTTCGTTTAATGTTTCAGGATCTACCTTATCCCTAGCAGCTTGCGTTTCAAAGGCGCCTAAATCATCTTTTTCGTTGACATGCTCCTATTGTTCTCTCAAGGGATATGAGTTTTCGAAATGTTTTAAGTACAAACACAAGATGAGATATGTCAATAAGATTCAACGAAGAGCAGATCGTCTAGCCACCAAGCTTAAACTCGCGGAGAAAACATCTGAGGTATGTAAGATCTTATCTTCCTCGAAGAGATTAGTTTCCAAAGATAGAACGAGGCCATTAGAGAAGAAAACATAGTCTAAACATACGGAAAGGCAGGGTTCCATGAATTCCAACCAAAAGGGTCATGGTGGACAAATTGTTGTTCACCACAGCATAACTTGATTGTGTTGTAATGTGCATCTTGTCTCATGTGCATGTTCAAAAGAGACAATATCTTGCACACCTCAGGATTTAAATTTTTTTTTTTGTTTTCTAGCTTTGTGTTGTTTGGTTTTTGGAATTCCTTCATATCATTGTTGATATTGGAAAGGACCTGTTTGTCAAAAGAAGAGGGTTATTATCGACAATTCTACTCTTTATAGGGTTGTGAGTTGAACGTGTACGAACCTATTTAAAGGTTTCGAACCCCTACATTCCTTTTTCTTCTCTGACACTCTTTATATCTTAAGACTGCTTGTTGAGTTTTGATTGTGAATTGCTCTCACAAAATCGTACTTTCACGGAAACTTCAAGCATCATGTATTTTGATGGAAAAGATGTCAATATGATTTTTAATCCATCAATCACTAAGGAAAAAGAGAAATCTCAATTGCCTCCAACTTTAAAAAGAAAAAGAAGGAATATGAGGAAGCCAAGAGATGTTCCTTCAAACTCTCAGAAGTTTTCTGATGTTCTTGAAGAGTTGAAGTTGGCAAGGAAAGAGATTCAACAAATAAAGGCTTGTGTTTTAAGATCATTGGAAATTCATAAGGCCCTGGTTCAACATCATCAGCCAAGAAGGTTTATTGGTATTGACTCCTTCCTCCATGAACCATATGTTCCAATGGTTGTTGACGATAAGTAGTTTGGGGACGACAAGGAATTTTTCAAAGATGTTAATGTCTAGTAAATCTTCTATTTTCTTGTTTTGTCTAGAAAAATAATTAGATTTCGGAATAGCCATTATGGTGAGTACACATAGCTATGTCCAACGTTTTCATCTTCATGTTTTAGATTTATTTATTTAAATTCTAAAGTTGTTTTGGAAGGTGATGATTGCAATTTTAATATTTATGGTTTTATATATTGTAATATGTTATGGGATATGTGTGTTTGCGTCTGTAAACTATTATTGTCCCATACGATGTCAAAAGTTATCTCTTTTATATGTCGATATGCAAGTATTGATACAAGATCGATGAACTTTTGACAAACAAAAGTTAAGCTTATTATGTCAATTTTTTGATGGAAGATAGGTTAAAATCTTTTGTTTGCAAAGATTATGTCTATTATATGTCGTTATGCAAATAATGATGAAAATAGAATGAATCTTTGTATATGCCGCAGTATTGATCTTTCCCTGATCCATATCTTATGTGTATACTGCAATGCTCCATAAGGTTTTCTTTTGTTGAGCATAAAACGATTGAGTTAATTATTCTTTTATGGTTAACATAGTCGTAGCTCCGTAAGTTCTCTTATGTTGAGCATGTTCAATTAAATTGATCACTTTTGTGTTTAATTTGATTGTGTATTCCGATTAAATTGATCATGGGTTTACGTGTGGTTAGTTTAATTGAGAATTTTGGATATAGAAAATCATTTCATTATGGTTTTTGATGTCCAATAAAATCCTTCTTTTCTTGTAAAAGTAAGGTCGCTCTTGTTGTTATCTCGGGAATGACATCAAATGGGGGAGAGTTCTTTTGAACTTGCGCTTAAATTCCATATCTTTGTGGGGAGTGCGGCTGTGGAATTATTTACGGGTTATCTTGTATCTTTATAAACTCCTTGATGAATGCATTTATCTTCGGCTTTATGATTGCATCTAAATAAGTTGATATGTACTTTTCTTTGATCTTGAAGCGTCTTCGTGGAAATTTCATTAGGATCTCGTTTTCGTACCTTTGCCAATTTTATTGACAAAAAGGGGGAGAATAAATATGTTGTTCACACTACAAATACATATGATTTACGTGTTTTACAGGTCATTATGTAAGGGGGAGTGGTTTTGATGTTGAGATGAAAGTATTGACAAAGGGGGAGTGATACATATCATCATAGTATTGTTGTCGAAGTTGTGATATAAGAACTTTGATGCTGTGTAATAATACTTTGACACTTTATAACAATGATCGAGAGATTTTATTTTCTCATTGTTATGGCGGAACTTCAACAACTATGATGATGAATTGAACATCTATGGAATCATGCGAGTACTTGGAAAAGACGAAGTTTTCGAGTAATGTTGAAGCACCAAGGAGATCAAGCATGTGGACGAGAAGCTACAAAGTTTTATCTATTTTGTAATCCATATGTATTGATAGTTTTGTCACTAAAATTGACAAAGGGGGAGATTATTAGAGCATTGCTCGGTCGAACTCGCATGCGTTTCTATCTCAAGCATGTTTGTTAATGTTAGTGATCAAAACTATATGTTTGATTTCTAGTATACTTATAACTAAGTCTCGGTCTAAGATAGTTAGGAATAATTGATCTCCAGACTCCATGGAGATTATCTTACGAAGACGAAGAACTACTCAAGGAACCAGTGGAACTTCATCCGACCTAAAGGTATGTGGACACTTGAACTCATCTGTCACTCAAAAGTCTATCTACTCTATCTTCTACTCTTGAGACAAAAGTCATATGAGTATGATAGTTTTCATACATACACATTTGCTATTTCGAGCCGAGTTTACTCGTCTATCTATTTCTCGAAATATGTGTTGGTAAGCTTTTGCTTTAACCATTTTCATCTTTACCCGTTGTAGATGGTGGATTTTCATTTTAAGGTTAATAATGAAGCACATACGAAATACCCGTACAGGCTGCAATTCTCGGAGTGTTATACTAACCCGATCGAGCATCTGGACTGTCTACGACAGTCTTGGAAATAATCACGACCACGCAAGTCGGCCACAAAGGTGCAAAGTCACGCCTGACAAAATAATCACCAAACGCCAGCCCAGAATGGATATCCAGACTGGTGTGGAGCATCTTGGAAAAGCTTGTGCGCACAAGACCTCCTACGGCAGTCTCAAATTCATCACGACCGTCCAACTTCACCAGCATAGTTGGACGTCGTAGATTATCCCATAACCAGTCAGGCAAAGCTTGTCCTGTACACCGGCGGACTTTCTTCCTACCTGCATGACCGACTATTCCCTACCCTGACCAGATTGCAATATACGATTGTCCGAAGTTGGGTCAGCGTGGAGAATTGAGGGTCGCAGAAAAGTCCACTAAAAACCTAAAATTGATCACGACCATCCAACTTCACCAGCATGGTTGGATGGATTAGATTAATCCTGAGGTGGTCGGACACATACCACCGCATTCAGCACCGGCCTAATAATTGCCCCACAAAATCGGCCTCTCCAGATGAGGTATATAACACGTATTTTTGGTTAGACAAACTAGCTAACACGCGTCCGGCCAAAAACCGTAATTAGGGTTTGTGTCGCAAATCGATCACGAGCGTCCATTTTCTCCTGCTCGAATGAAGGGTCCAGGAATAGACTAAGAAGGTCCGATGAGTATCAACACGATCACTGTGGGCCCACCTATCTCCACACCCGATGGGCCAAGGCATACCATGACTGGTTGCCTCGATTCGCACGCCCAAACTAGGCGTGGTCACACTTCCCAATTGCAATCCAATCTCGACCACTCAACTTCGCCGGACAAATTGAGTGTCTTATATCGCGTTTCTATGGGACAATAAGGTACAGACGTGTACACCAGTCTGCCGTCTGCACGCCTGATTGATCGGCCAAGACCGACCAGGCTTGGTCGTCTCGAAACACGCGCCCGAAGTAGGCATGACGCGCGGCCTTTGTGTCATGAGATTTATGTCGCAAATCAATCTCAGCCATTCCTCTTTGCTTGACAAATTCAGTGGTCTAGATTGCACCTTCATGAGACAGTGAGGTATAGGCGCCTACGCCAGCATGTCGTCTACACACATGCCCGATCGGCCCTGCCAAATATGTCTCCAAGGAGGTGGATTCGACCAGCATGTCGCCTAGGAGGTGGATTCGACCAAGCTAAAGGTTGGTGTTTGAGCACCTCCTAAACCCTAATCCAGCGGTCGCAGATGTGGGTCGCAATCCATCTTGTCCGTACAACTTCACCAGCTTGGGCGGACAACCTAAGACTGGAGCTAGGCGACCAGTGAGGCATCACCACAATCACCGTCCACCACTCTTCCACACAAAGTGATCGGCCAAGTCAGAACTTACCTGTACAGCCTCCAAACGATCACTCGAATCTGGCTAGACATGCATCTATTTTAAGACGCTTAATCGTGACTTACTCCGTTAAGCCTTAAAACAGCGATGGTTCACACATGCTGATTACATTCGATGCATTACCTGCATAGAATACACATGATATTTCACAAATATCGACTTCCTAAATAACTTAGTTATTTAATATAGCATCACATGCTACCTTTTGTGGGTCCCACGATCCACACACTCGAGACATTAATCATGTCACAAACTGGGGGATACATATTGGGGTATTGTTCTGGCGGTTTACAGCGTGAAGTGCACAACACGCCATCACAAGAATGTGTCAGGAAGACATGGACGGTTAGTGATGATGGAAGAAGTGGGCAAGACTAATCGTGTGACACTAACACACGCAACTCCACTACTCCATCACTCCACTTTCTCCACTTCCCATGAGAGACGTGGGTAAGTCTCAATGACTTGTATAAATAGGTTATCCTCCCTATTTCAAAACAACACAAGACAGAAACCAAGTGTTGATACAACCGTATCCAAACACCAGAACTGATATCTTACATTATGCAAGCTAGTTCAGCTTTCTGATACAAGTCATACACAGCCAACACCTTCACAATATCAACACCGTCTTCGCTTCCCTCCCTAAGATCAACCCCATCTCCTTCACTTTGTGACCGAAGCAAGTCTGGAACGGCCATTTCTTGGTTTAGGCCAGAGTTGTACAGATTGATTTCTCGAATCACAAGCACTCCCGTGCAGTGCATTTGTTTAGGGTTTAGATTCATTTCTCATCCACACACCCCAAATTACCAAAACCGGCAGAAATAGTTTTCACCCATAAACAATTGGCGACCACAGCGGGAGGTTAATCTCTCGGTTGTAAAGTCAATTTCTTCAAAATCCGATTCAAATTCATCAATTTCGAAGGGGTAGATCTTAGATTCAATTCAATCATCAACCTTTTTCAAGATGGTAGAACTTAGGTTAGGATCAGCAATCAATTCTGATGGAGCTAGTGCTGATAACACTCTTGGTATCGATGTACCTGTCAGTGGAGCTACCGTGGTCAATACATCCCGTGGAGTCGTCTCTTCTACTACCAACTCCAGCGGAGCAGGAGATGTTCCAGTAAGTGTAACACTTCCTATCACCAGAGCCAGAGCAGCCTCAAATCCCGGCATCTCCTCAAGTGTAACGCCTCCGGCAGTCACCAGGGCAACAACTTCCACTCCTTCATCATCAGGACGAGGATCCAGAGGGACGAGAGGAGGACCATCTCACATTACTATCGTAGACTTGATGGAGAGGCAGGAAGCTCTTGCTAAGACTCAAACGGATATGGCTACAACTCATAAGGAGGTACTCACTTTCCTCAAAACTTTAACTGAACGATTACCACAAGATTCACGACAACCCGGAGCAGGCATCTCCATCCTGACCCACATGAATGAAGAAACTCGCGTTGCTCCTGAACGCCCAAGAGAAAGGGACCAGCCGTCCAACTTCATCACACGTGAGGACCTGGAACGACTTCTCCAAAACCGAGGCAAAGGAGATCCAACAGATGTACACTAGCATCAGCCGACGTACCCTCAAAATGTGCAACGAATTCCTCTTCCAAGAGGATACACCTCTCCTCAGTTCTCCCTCTACGATGGTACTGGTAATGCTCGTGAACACATCTCTCGATTCTTGGAATCCCTGTGGGAGCATGAATACAATCATGTTCTCCTCCTGAAAAAATTCTCAAAGTCACTTACCGGAAGGGCATACACTTGGTACAACAACATCGCGCCTAACAACATATCCAATTGGGACGAGATGGTCAGTGCTTTCTACAGAAAGTATTTCTTTGTATCTGAACAGATCACCTTTTCAGACCTTGGAAGAGTTTTTCAGCGGAACAACGAGCATCCGGACGACTTCGTTAAGAGGTTCAGAACTCAAGCACTGGATTGTCACAACCCAAACGTCACCGAACGCCAATTGGTAGAGTTGTGCATTAATGGGATGATACCCATATACCGCGCTTTATTAGAGAACCTGAGATCTCAAACGTTCTCCGAGCTCCATGAAGCTGCCAAACGCTCAGCCACAACTGCACCAACATTGCTAGAGAGAACCAGGATTGTTCGAAGCGAAGATCCACATGAGAGTCGAGGAAGCAGGCGTCTCACGAACAATAAATACAACACTGGTCCTTCTGTGAGTGTGGTGGGTGGAGGAGGAAAAAGGAAATCTTCAGCAACAGAAGCCAAGCGTACAGCTCCGGCACACACGAAGCTCTTGCACAATACACCGAAGATGCAGGCTTCCCTTTCCCCATGAATGAAGTAATGGAACTCTTGGAAGCATGGATTCAAGACGACGCCATCAAGCTGCCTCCTATCAGACGTCCACCAACTGAAAAAGACATAGCGGACCCCAAGTACTGCCGCTACCATAGGTTTGTCCATTATCCAACCAAAGATTGCAATAGGCTGAAACAAATCTTCAGAGAGAAGATAGAGGAAGGAGAACTCCAACTAGGGAACGAAGGTGCCCATAGAGATCCTCTTCCTGTCAGGAACTGCATGATTTCCGGGGATTCTGTTCGCAAGACTGTACAATCTATGATGGAGAGCTTGTACTAAATATTATATTTCTCCAAGGCACAGCGCCAAGACATATTTGCAGCCCTCAACCGCGTTGTATCAGGCAGGCGTTTGTATCCAGAAAAGGAAGCAGTCCCGCAACCTCAATCCTTCATGGAAGATGCAAGCAGGGGAAACTGGGGACTCTTAACCGTCACTCGTTTGAAGGATGTCGAGTTCGATAGCACATTAATTGATACGGCCTTCTAATTCAACATCATCACTCTCAAGACCTTAAAAGCAACAAGGATTTCAAAGCAGGAAGCTACTCGCAGCCCAACTGTGATTAAGACTCCAGAAGGAGAGCTTGGAGATGCATATGGATACATCGATCTTGAAGTTAAATTGGGTGATGCCTCGACACAAGCAAAGTTCTACATAGTCAAAGAACATCCCAGTTACGACATGATCCTAGAACGCTCTTGGGTACATGACAACAAGACAACACTGGGAGTTTGTCCTCTACCAGCCTCGATACCCGAAAGGATCTCCAACAAGCCGTCTGGACTTGAAGACTGTCTGTTCCCGCACCATATGCAGCTCGCCAATGTGACACAACTTCCCGGAGAGAGCCTGTCAGCATACATTAAAAGGTTCCGAGCCCAAGTAAGTCTTACCACGCAACCCTTTTTGCAACCAATCACTCCTCACCCTGACAAGCACTGGGGACTGGTTCCAACTAACAAACCAACCCCGGCTAAGAGATGTGAATGGGAGGCCGGCCCCTTCAAGCGTTTTATCAAAAGCTTAGAGGTTGTCTCGGTCAAAGATGATAAGGCCAAGATCCAGGCATCTGCACGCCCAAACCCATTTGGAATTGGAGATTTGGTGACGAAGACGGCTACATTCAATCTTGGGAGCATGACGGTGAAAGTAACCAATCCACCTGACTCACCCACTGAAAGAGAGGATGAACCATACCTGGTAGCAGACGTTATCCTAGGAGGCTACTGCAAGCTCATCAATGCTGACAAACTGGAAGGCGTAACAATTCACTCGCGATGGCTCAAACCCTATTGTACTTAAGACGTTGTGCTACCACTTTCCAGCGTCCTCCACACTTTAAAACGCTGTGCTATTCTCTCCAGCGTGTCTTTTTACAATTACCTTTTCATGTCATATTTGTAATTCCTCCAAAAAAAGATTGCAATACTTGCATTCATAATTAGGGTTTTAATTTTCAATTTCAAATTAATTGAAGTATTATTTACATCCAAGAACTTCTTTACCCCTAAAGGAAGACACAAAGTCCTGAGTCAGCCTAAAACCCATTAGAGCAAGCCAGAGAAGGAAACCCTAAGTAAACATTTCGTAATAAGTCAAGGAAATAGAATATGTGCGGAAAAGGAAGATGCTTTGATCCATTCACCCAGCAAGACCAGGGAGATCTCACGTCAGAGCACACACAGGTCTGTTGTATTCCATTATGACATTATTTCTTTTATCATAAAGAATCACATACATATGAAGGCATACCATTGCTCCTGAAAAGGTTCAGATGTAGTCTTAACAAAGGATTATAACATAAAAACCTTTATTCAAGAAAGTAAATAAAAGATCATGGACTCAGCCGCCACTGAGTACAAGGAAGATTTTTATGAATTACGGGAATGTATTTAAAGAGAAAGAGAAGCAAAAAGCCTAGACATCAACAAGGTCGACCGCGTCAGCACCACTACTAGGTCCTGCTTCAACGCCATCACCATCGTGGGTCGTTACTGCTTTTTCCTTCGAATCTTCCGCTTCAGATGATTCCGCAGCAACGCTCTCCGTCCCAATATCATCGGCAGGAGCAGCTTCCATGTCTTCCTCAAAGGACACATCAACATCAGAGATTGTGTTGGATGCTTTCAGACGCTCAGGTTCATCTGTGTCAGAATCAAGGATTATCACACCGTCGTGGATTGGATAATCACACTTATCTTCACCAGGAGGGCGTATGTGTTCATCCCTCCGCCTCTTTAACCGTGTTGCGAACCTCTCTGCCCTTGCGCTCACTGGTGCACGCAACGCTTCATCGCGCATCCATCCCTCCTCCATGTCAATTGCAGCTGAAAGGGAAAACATACGTCCCCTGGCAATACGCAGATGCAGAACAGACATCCCCTGTATAGCACGACCGACTTCGCGAAGTGGGAAATCGATTTTAGCCATTACTTTTTCATGCGCATTAGCTTCGGGCTTGTCAACTTCGAAACTTTTTTCTGAAGAAGTTACAGAATGATCATCGCTCACCGCTTCCATGACAAGCTACAAAGAAGAAGAAGTTGTGAGCACACAAAAAAAAACGTGTATATCATCATCAGATCAGATAAGTGCGGAGCAGTACCTGGGATATACGACTAAGAGATGAGAGGAACCCTTGGAATTTATATCTCGCAAGTCAGCAGAATCCCATGAGAAAAGGGGTCTTTACTTGCCACCTATAAAGGCTACTGATTCGGGATAGTGATCAACGATGCTTATCGGATATATCTGGGAAAAGCTACCGTGCAACAGAGGGGAGTACACCCAGCTCAATAAGCAGGCCAAGCTCCGTCAGGACTTCCCGGGGAGCACGATATCCATCTACGCGGTAAATATGTACTCACTCGGTCATTTCTGTATACCAATTTATCACCATCTCATGCCTACCCCACAATAGTATAACCATTATGTGCTAGGAAAGGGACTTAAGTTGATGGTGGATTTTCATTTTAAGGCTAAAACTATGAAAGCCCAAATTATGCGCTAACATCCTGCAAAGGATAAAGCCACTGATAAAATGGTGAATACTTCCTCACTGTAAACTTATAGCATTATCAATTAATGCATGACCAGCCTTGTATTTCCTGTACTGCTCCACTCTCATTATTGGTGCGGAATGACGACTGAGTGTTGCTCTCAGCAGAGCAACACGAATATCCAAGCGTTAATAATGAAGCACATACAAAATACCCGTACAGGCTGCAATTCTCGGAGTGTTATACTAACCCGATCGAGCATCTGGACTGTCTACGACAGTCTTGGAAATAATCACGACCACGCAAGTCGGCCACAAAGGTGCAAAGTCACGCCTGACAAAATAATCACCAAACGCCAGCCCAGAATGGATATCCAGACTGGTGTGGAGCATCTTGGAAAATCTTGTGTGCACATCTCAAATTCACCACGACCATCCAACTTCACCAGCATGGTTGGACGGCGTAGATTATTCCATAACCGGTTAGGCAAAGCTTGTCCTGTACGCCGGCGGACCTTCTTTCTACCTGCATGACCGACTCTTCCCTAATCTGACCAGATTGTAATATACGATTGTCCGAAGTTGGGTCAGCATGGAGAATTGGGGGTCGCAGAAAAGTCCACTAAAAACCTAAATTGATCACGACCATCCAACTTTACCAGCATGGTTGGATGGCTTAGATTAACCCTGAGGTGGTCGGACACATATCACCGCACTCAGCACCGGCCTAGTAAGTGCCCAACACAATCGGCCTCTCCAGATGAGGTATATAACACGTATTTTCGGTTAGCCAAACTAGCTAACACGCGGCTGGCCAAAAACTCTAATTAGGGTTTGTGTCGCAAATCGATCACGAGCGTCCATTTTCTCCTGCTCGAATGAAGGGTCCAGGAATAGACTAAGCAAATCCGGTGAGTATCAACACGATCACTGTGGGCCCACCTATCTCCACACCCGATCGTCCAAGGCATACCATGACCGGTTGCCTCAATTCGCACTCCCAAACTAGGCGTGGTCACATTTCCCAATTGCAAACCAATCTCGACCACTCAACTTCGTCGGACAAATTGAGTGGCTTATATCACGTTTTTATGGGACAATAAGGTGCAGACGTGTACACCAGCCCGCCGTTTGCACGCCTGACTGATCGTCCAAGACCGACCAGGCTTGGTCGTCTCGAAACACGCGCCCGAAGTAGGTATGACGCGCGGCCTTTGCGGCATGAGATTTCTGTCGCAAATCAATCTCAGCCATTCCTCTTTGCCTGACAAATTCAGTGGTTTAGATTGCACCTTCATGAGACAGTGAGGTATAGGCGCCGACTCCAGCATGTCGTCTACACACATGCCCAATCGGCGCTGCCAAATATGTCTCCCACGCTTGGATTCGACCAAGCTAAAGGTTGGTGTTTGAGCACCTCCTAAACCCTAATCCAACAGTCGCAGATGTGGGTCGCAATCCATCTTGTCCATACAACTTCACCAGCTTGGACGGACAACCTAAGACTGGATCTAGGTGACCAGTGAGGCATCACCACAATCACCGTCCACCACTCTTCCACACAAAGTGATCGGCCAAGTCAGGACTTACCTGTACAGCCTCCAAACGATCACTCGAATCTGGCTAGAATACAACGATGCTTACTCCGTTAATCGTGACTTACTCCGTTAAACCTTAAAACAGCGATGCTTCACACATGATGATTACATTCGATGCATTACCTGCATAGAATACACACGATATTTCACAAATATTGACTTCCAAAATAACTTAGTTATTTAATCGAGCATCACATGCTACCTTTTGTGGGTCCCACGATCCACACACTCGAGACATTAATCATGTCACAAACTGGGGGATACATACTGGGGTATTTGTCTGGCGATTTACAGCGTGCAGCGTACAACGCGCCATCACAAGAATGTGTCAGGAAGACATGGACGGTTAGTGATGATGGGAGAAGTGGGCAAGACTTATCGTGTGACACTAACACGCGCAACTCCACTACTCCATCACTCCACTTTCTCCACTTCCCATGAGAGACGTGGGTAAGGCTCAATGACTTGTATAAATAGGTTCTCCTCCCTATTTCAAAACAACACAAGACAGAAACCAAGTGTTGATACAACCGTATCCAAACACCAGAACTGATAGCTTACATTCAGCAAGCCAGTTCAGCTTTCTGATACAAGTCATACATAGCCAACACCTTCACAATCTCAACACCTTCTTCGCTTCCCTCCCTAAGATCAACCCCATCTCCTTAACTTTGTGACCGAAGCAAGTCTGGAACGACCATTTCTTGGTTTAGGCCAGAGTTGTACAGATTGATTTCTCGAATCATAAGCACTCCCGTGCAGTGCATTTGTTTAGGGTTTAGATTCATTTCTCATCCACACACCCCAAATTACAAAAACCGGCAGAAATAGTTTTCACACATAAACACCCGTGACGAAAGTCATGATGACGTTTCAATTTCGAAAATAGCTTTGATGACGATAGTCGATTCTTTATGTCTAATGATTATTATAACATTATAGAAGAATGTTTCAATGATTGAAATGTAGAGTTGAGATTACGTAACCAACTATGGATATAAGCATATATAGTGTGTTCGCACGTTAGTGTATAAATCCATGTGTCGGAAACCAAGTGTGTGCATATGTGTGCATGCGGTATTGTTGAAGGAGACAGGTTAGGTACGCGTACCCGTACACGTACTGGCAAAAGTTTTCATACCGAAAATTTCTGTTGTAGTTTGTAAAGTTTGCAAACTGAAAACCAGTCACCCAGGTATGCGTACCCGTACGCGTACCCACGGATGTTTTCAAACCGAAAATTTCTGCTGAGATGGTTATATTTCTCAAAGATGGTTATATTTCTCAAATTGGTAGTTTCATGAACTTAAATAATAAATCACTAAGGAATGCAATCTTTGCAAACCGTGGCTATATTGTTCGTGAACTAATTCAAGTGATTCAAACCGATTTTGTTTCAATTGTGTCTATGTATAAAGATCTAAGCAATTGAACAACTCTTGAACTAGTTCTTATGAGTCATTTGAACTAGTTATGAGAAAGATGAATACGGTTAATATGAAAGTGCTCATATGGCTAACAGTTGGTTAACTATTTGTGAACCAACTAAGTGTACATGTTTAGGTACGATCACTCAAACCTAAATGAATACATTTCATTTGTGTGTATGACAAGCTAAGTTTCGATCTAACGGTTGAAAGATATTAGCTTGGATAAATCAGGTTTTCATCTAACGGTGAATATTGAATGCTTTGTTACCAAGGTAACTTGGATTGCAAACCCTGATTTGAAAACTATATAAGGGAGACGTCTAGGAACTGGAAAAACTAATCCCCACACCTCTTGTGTGATACTAGTTGGTTTTACTAGAGTCGATTCTCCTTTAACCATAGGTTTCTTCTCGAGACCTTGTCGGTTAACGACTTAAAGACTCTATTGGGATTGTGAAGCCAGACGAAACTACTTTTATTGTAGTTGAGCGATATGATCTTTCCATTTTCTATCGTACGAGTTCAATTGTAAGATTGGCTTGAGATTATATCTCCGATAGGGCAAGATAAAAAATAATCACAAACATCTTCGTCTCATCGTTTGTGATTCCGCGATATCTAGTTTCGCTACCATACGATTTAGATTATTGTGAGGTGATTGATAATTCTAGGATGTTCTTCGGGAATATAAGTTCGGGTTATCGATTGGTTCCTGTTCACCTTGATTTTATCAAAAGACGGAACAAAACTTGTAGGTTTATCTGTGGGAGACAGATTTATCTATTAACGTAGACTTTTATGTGTGGTACAGATTTGTTTATTAAAGTCTTCGACTTTGGGTCGTAGAAACTCTTGGTTGTGGGTGAGATCAGCTAAGGGAATCAAGTGCGTAGTATCCTGCTGGGATCGGAGACGTAAGGAGCGCAACTGTACCTTGAATCAGTGTAATATTGATTAGGGTTCAACTACAGTCCAGACCGAAGTTAGTTTGTAGTAGGCTAGTGTATGTAGCGGCTTAATACAGTGTGGTGTTCAATATGGACTAGGCCCTGGGGTTTTTCTGCATTTTCGGTTTCCTCGTTAACAAAATTTCTGGTGTCTGTGTTATTTCTATTCCGCATTATATTTTGTTATATAATTGAAATATCACAGGTTCTGCATTTGTATCGATCAATTGTGAAATCCAACCTTTGGTTGTTGTTTGGAAACTGATTGATCCTTGGATATTGGTCTTTGGTACCATCCAAGTTTATTATCCTTGTATTTGATAAAGACTCGCAGATTTCTATTTGCTTGAGTAAAAATCAAATCAAGAGAGAGATATTAAATCCTCGATATACTTTTCTCTAGATTGAGTCTGACTGTCTAGTTGATTCTCTAGAAAGTATATTGGAGTTAGTCCATACAGATTGCTAATCGAAAATATTGGGTGTGGTTGTTAGACCCCCGTTTTTTCACCTATCATCTTAGGTCGTCATTTCCTTGCAACTGCGAATGCTTTGATTAATTGTCGAAACCGTATAATGAACCTTTCGTTTGGTAATATGACTGTTGAATTAAACATCTTTGATGCATGTAAATACCCAAGTGGTGATGATGATATTAATGAGGTTAGCATGATTGAAACAATTGTGCAGGAAAAGTTATCTCATCTAGAAGCTAGGGATACATTAGAAGCCAGTCTTCTTAACCTTTAGGATTTCAATGAGGATGGATCCATTGAAGAAGTCAATTCCTTACCGGATTCATCCCCATTACTGGATACAGATAAGTGGCGGTCTAGATTTGAATCACTTCCAATCAGTGAGACCAAGCCACTACCCTCATCCATAGAACTCCCAAAGCTTGACCTTAAGCCACTTCCTAGTGACCAGAAATATGCTTTTTTAGGTCAAAATGAAACATTTCCGGTAATTATATCCGCTGAACTTAGTGAAGAGCAGGAAGTGATGTTTTTGGATGTTCTTAGGAAGAACAAAAATGCCTTAGGATGGACTATTGCGGACCTAAAAGGAATTGACCCCAGTATTTGTACACATAAGATCAATTTGGAAGAGAATGCAAGACCTTGTCGACAAGGTCAGCGTAGGTTGAATCCTCACATGAAAGATGTTGTTAAAGTTGAAATTATTAAGCTACTGGATGTAGGCATGATTTATCCTATTTCTGATAGTGAATGGGTCAGTCCAACCCAAGTAGTTCCTAAGAAATCTGGTATTAAAGTTGTTGAGAATGAAAATAATGAACTGATTTCAACTAGGAAGGTCACTGGTTGGCGTGTTTGCATTGATTATTGAAACTTTTATTTTGTTGGTAGGAAAGATCATTTTCCTTTGTCGTTTATTGATTAAATTCTTGAGTGACTTGCAGGTCATAAGTTCTATTGCTTTCTCGACGGATACTCAGGCCATAATCAAGTGGAGATTGTTTGAGAAGATCAGCAAAAACCGTTCAAGCGGTTTCTTTACCGTTAGATCATGCTAAAACCCAAATCTAACAGCCTTGAACCCTTTAGGGGAAATGTTGGGTCGTATCCTGAAAGTGGTGGGTCCTTTCCTGAAAGTGATGGGTCCTTTCCTGAATGTGAATCATCGAGCTATCAAGATAAACGATGATTGGACCTGGCTTCACGAATCCCTATGAAGTCTTTTTAGTCGTTAAACCCTAAAAGTGTTTTAGGAAAAGGACTCTATTTTACAACTAGGACACAAAAAAGTAGTGTCGGTATTTTGGAGGAAAAAAAGAGTCAAGCGCTGAATGGTGCAGTGTCCCCTGTAACGCTGAATGGAACAGCGTCGAGAGGAGCGCTGAATTGTTCAGCGTTGATACCCTGGAATATTCGCATAATGCTGAACCGTTCAGCGTTTGGAGATCGAAGTTTCGACGGGGATCTTTAGAACTTTTTTAGATCTAAAGACGTCTTGTGATAATCCATTGTTAACAGACTCCGTTATGTGTGTGATTGATCACAAGAGATTCAAGTTGATTGTGTGCAGGTGTTTGATCTAAGAAGATTTGAAGACGAAGAAGATTTCTGATTTGGGTTCATAATGTTTTTGCAACTTTTGTATAAATTAGTGCATGAAAAACTCCAACTTGTGGTTAGATTAGAGTCACATAGTATACATGTCGCTAAGATTACATCGAAATTCTCACAAGAGTGACTGAACTTAAAGATGGCAGAGAACGTGACAAGTGGCGACGATTTGGTGTGACTGGGTAAACGGGGAGACTTACGGCTTGGAAACCCCACCGTATGTAACCCGAGGGAGGCTTACGGTTTGGAGTTCCCCACCGTTGCCTTTTTACAGTTTTTTTTTCTACATCATAGTTGTTTTTTTCACACATCCCCAGCTCAAACAAGTGCTTGAAACAGCTTGGGAATAACAACAAGATATTGAACCTACCCTTGATCTTCAACTGAAACTCATAACAACCGGACAAAATCTCTTGGAATAGAACAAATAAACTTTTGGCCACAAGTTTTTGTATATCAAGATTGTTTTCAAACTTAGTAGATCAAAACTATATCTTGATTTATAGTCTTCTAGAGTCAGTCTCGGACTTGGAATAAAGCATGGTAGTCGAGTGTCAATAAGAGGATGGTTCAAAAGAATACACAGGAGTATAGGTGACAGCTTAGTTTCATAGTAGGCTTTTTATCATTAACTCATAGTCCTCTAAAATTAAAGAATTAATAGATGTCACCTGGAACGCTAAAACTGTTTACGCTTTCCTGCTACATAAACTTATGTTGCACAATGTGGGTTTGAAACGAAAAATCACAATTTGAATTAAGAAATAATCTGTGCACAAGCTGGCTTCCACAAAACTTTCCTTGCCATATGATAACTTTCATATCAACCATATTCTTCTTCACCATAACTAGTTCAAGTGACTCAAATGAACTAGTTAGAGAGTTGTTCAATTGCAAGGAAATCTTTAATTCATGATCTAAATCTGGATGTAATCGTTTTGGTTTTCTAAGAATTTTGAGATTACCTAATCCATCTTACAAATTTTTTTGGGAGAGTCAGTGGCTGACCATGAATGTACGAGAAATGTCTTGAACAAAAGACATCAACAATTTGTCTTATGCAGATCAAGATCACACGGGTTCAAGTTCAAGGAACATGCCATCCTGGGCACAAGATGTAATCAAGGACCTAGGTTAAAGGAGAATCGACTCTAGTTTAAACTCCTCGAAAGTTTCGTTATCATCCATATTGAGATGTTCCCATTCAGATGATGCTTGAGAGTTCGACCGAGCAATTCTCTAACAATCTCCCCCTTTGTCATTATTTGTTCTGCTACAGTTGTTTGTCTCACCATCTTGTCCGAGCAGTGATTTTCTTAAAATTCCTACATCAACTAAACCTCATGGTAAGAGTTACGACTTTTACATGCCCGTATGGAACCTTTGCCTACAGACGTATGCCATTTGGCTTATGCAATGCACCAGCGACGTTCCAACATCTCATGCTAAGTATTTTTTTCTGATATGGTCGTAAGAATTTGGAAGTGTTCATGGATGATTTTTCAATCTTTGGTGATAGTTTTACTGATTGTTTGCATCACTTAGAATTAGCTCTAATTCGTTGCACTGAAACAAATTTTGTTCTCAATTGGGAAAAGTGTAACTTTATGGTTTCTAGAGGAAATGTCTTAGGTCATGTTGTTTCATCTCAGGGAATTGAGGTAGATAAAGCTAAAACTAATTTGATTTCACATTTGGCAGACCCAAAGAATGTTAAGGAAATAAGGTATTTTCTTGGACATGCGGGATTTTTCCGAATGTTTGTTAAGGACTTTAGTAAAATCTCCGGGCCCCTGTGCAATCTTTTATCAAAGGACAAAGACTTTGTGTTTGATGAAGAGTGCAAAATAGCTTTTGAAAAGCTAAAGACCTTATTGACTACAGCTCCGATCATTCAACCCCCTAATTGTTTGTTACCATTTGATATAATGTGTGATGCTAGCGACTTTGCGATTGGAGCTGTTTTAGGACAGAGAGTTCAAAAGTTACTATGTGTTATTTATTATGCAAGCCGCACTTTAAATGATGCACAATGTAACTATTCCACTACGGAAAAAGAGTTTTTGTCTGTTGTGTTTCCTTTGGATAAATTCAGGTCATATCTAGTCGGATCTAAAGTTATTGTATACACCGACCATGCTTTCCTTAAGCATCTTTTGTCAAAGAAAAATGCAAAACCTAGACTGATTAGGTGGGTTCTTCTTTTGCAAGAGTTCAACCTATAAATCATAGATAAGAAAGGATTTGAGAATATGGTGGTTGATCATCTAATTAGGATAGTACTTGATTCGTCTTTTCAAAGTGATGTGGTTGAAACCTTCCCTGATGAACAATTTCTTAGTGTATCACTAACACCTTGTGTTAAGATTGTTGATATACTTCTTTGATTCATTGTGATTTCCGGATACATTGAATGCTTAGGAATCCCTGTAACACATCTTAATTGGTTTTGTATGTTCTTAGAATCAGGCTAGGAAATAATGTCAGTTTAGTTACTACAGGTACATTATTTATATTTTCCGGGTAGAGCAGATTATTATCTGTCTCTATTTGAGTTATCTTTGATCATAACGGTATTTGAACCCATTAGGTGGAACCTTAAGGTCTTGGTAGATACAACAGTTATTCATTTCTTTACAAATATTATTCTCTATTTTCTCAATTACAAATCAACTTTACATTATTGCTTGGCTTAATAATTCACTTGAACACCTGCAATCTCTGTGGTTCGAACTCGTTCCGACTATATTACACTTCTTTTACTTTGATACTCTGAATAGAGTGATCAAGATATCCTTGCGTCTTATTTTAAGAGCAAATAAAGGAATGAACATGTGAAACGGATGGTTGATTTTGACCTTAGAGTGATCGTAGCCGTCAGTTAGACTGGCGAGCAAAATTTGGTCACCCAATAGTTCTCAAAAAACATTCCCAATAAATTTCTATGTGAACAACAACGAACCCTGGCCGCTGGAAATTAGCAACATCTGTAAAATTTGTTAATTTATGGTGACTTTAGTGAAAAAGCGGGTGTCTAACAACCACACCCAATATTTTGTTCGGCAATCTGAATAGACAAACTCCAATACACTTTCAAGAGAATCAACAAGACAGTCAGACTCAATCTATAGAAAAGTATATCAAAGAGTTTATATCTCAATTTCTCAATTCAATCTGCAATCAGCTAATAGGAATTTGCGATCCCGATTGAATGAGAGAAATAACTTGAACGGTACCAAAGACCAATTTTCAAGTGTCAATCAATTTATATCAACAACCAAAGGTTGGATTATCTAATTGATTGATCTTAACGCACAACCTGTGATATTTCTATTATATAACAATATATAATGCGGAAAAGAAATAACACAGACACCAGAATTTTGTTAACGAGGAAAACCGCAAATGTAGAAGAACCCCGGGACCTAGTCCAGCTTTGAACACCACACTGTATTAAGCCGCTACAGACACTATCCTACTACCAATGAACTTCAGACTAGAATGTAGTTGAGCCCTAATCAATCTCACACTGATCAAGGTATAGTTGCGCTCCTTACGTCTATGAACCCCAGCAGGATTTTACGCACTTGATTCCCTTAGATGATCTCACCCACAACCAAGAGTTGCTACGACCCAAAGACCAAGACTTGATGAACAAATATGTCTCACACAGAAAAGTCTATTGGAATAGATAAATCTGTCTCCCACGGAAATACCTACGAGTTTTGTTTTGTCTTTTGATAAATCAAGGTGCACAGGAACCAATTGATAAACCGGACTTATATTCCCGAAGAACATCCTAGTATTATAAATCACCTCACGATAATCATAATCGTATAGAAGTGAAACAAGATATTGTGGAATCATAAACGATGAGATGAAGATGTTTGTGACTACTTTTAATCATACCTATCAGAGATAAACCTCAAGCAAATCTTAGCAAAAATAATACTCAATCGCGTTAGTATAAGTAAGATCAGAACACGCAACTACGGAGAAAATAATTGGTCTGGCTTCACAATCCCAATGAAGTCTTTAAGTCTTTAACCTACAGGTTTTCGTGAAAAACTTAAGGTTAAAGGAGAATCGACTCTAGTCGCAACTAATATCACACAGGGGGTGTGGGGATTAGGTTTCCCAGTTGGTAGAGTTCTCCCTTATATAGTTTTCAAATCAGGGTTTGCAATCTTAGTTACCTTGGTAACAAAGCATTCAATATTCACTGTTAGATGAAAACCTGATTAGATTCAAGTTAATATCTTCCAACCATTAAATCAAACTTAGCTTGTTATATACAAATGAAATGTACCTTTATTTAGGTTTGAGTAACCGTACCTAAACGTGTACACTACGTTGGCTCAACAGTAGTTAACCAAAGTTAGCTATATGAACACTCGCATATTAACCTGTTGATGGTGGTTTTTCGAATAGGGCTAAAATTGTAAAACCCTGTATTTAATTTCTAAGATTCTAGTATCGCATACAAAGATTCACGGTGAATCTCTAAATAGACATATACATATACGGGTTACATATTAACAAATTTAGATATATGTTATTAGTATTATAGATAAATATGAATACTGAAGAATACATAACATAATTAGCGTTCAGATCAGTGATTGGGCACTTTATTAGGTGGACATGGATCTTGAATTCACATCTCGTTCTCTCGCTCAGGTCATAATGTCTCCAAAAAAATTATTTTTAACAAAAATTACTTGAAAAGTACAAACTTAGACTTGTTTAAGGTATGAATTAGTGTGAATCTCACGAGTCAAAATATGAATCGTAAAATTCATATTCGCGGTTGTTGATACATGAAAATAACCAATCCTAAAATAGATATCCCCTTAACCTATTAAGGGTCCCTTTTAGGATAGAGAGACTAGGGAACTAGGCCTCACCCACATGGTTGGGATAGTCCTAGCCCCTGAAAGAGGATATTAAACTAGTTGGGCTTTAGCCCAAGAAAGAAAGAGAAACCTTTTAGGGTTTGTTAATAACTTGCAGAAGAGGGGAAATAGTAGTTTAGTAATATATTAACCTTATGGGCACTTATCCATAAGAGGGGAGAATAGAATTATTATAAATGGGGAAAGAAAGTATGCTTAGAGGACACAATTAATACAACATTATTTCTCATAAACCTCTCTACACCTTGGGAGTACTTTCTGTGATTAGGGCTAGTTCCACCTTCCCACGTTTTACCCTATCAACATTGCGACCGCAGTGGGAGGTTCTTAGCCTCTTTTCCATCATGATACTCCCAACTGCGAGCCAGGAAGTACCAGTGGGTGGAGCACCCCGAGCTTGGATAATGTTTCTATAGAAGACGTGCATGGAGAAAGTGATGAGGAGATACAGTTCCGAGCAGTGCTTACCACACCTATTGTGCAAGGAGCAGGAGCATCTCAGGACGCGGGAACATCCCAAAAGAAAGGAGAAACTCTCAAAGGAAAGACTACAGCCGAGACAAGCGAGCAAGAGATGTCCAAGATGCAAGAGAAGTTAGACGCGTCTATCAAGAGGCAGCAGGAACTACGTGGGCTTCTGAAGCGAGCAAGGGAGAAAAACATGACAACTTCCAGAGTGGTCAGTGCAAAGAAAATTGTTCAGGGAATGACAGAAGACGCGGTCGCAAAGTATATGGAGACTAATTACCGAGTGACAAAGCACGACGCCTATGAATCGCTAGAACCACCATACTCCGTGGAAGTTTCCGACTACTTATACCCTGAGGATTATACATGTCCAAAATTTAAAACATACGGAGGAAAGGGGAATGCACGAGAGCATGTGAGCCGCTTTATATCAGCAATGAATGCATATGCTCAGGATGAAAGCCTTTGTATGCGAGAATTCGCAAAATCACTGACGGACAATGCATTTACCTGGTATAACAACTTAAAACCCGGAAGTATCAGCTCATGGCCCGCCATGGTGCAACTGTTCTTGAAGAAATTCTATTCTTCTCAAAGAAGGGTTTCAGCGATAGATTTGGAAAGGTGTACCCATAGGGTAGGAGAAGAGATTGGGAAATATATTACTCGTTTCCGAGATTTCATATTATAATTCCATGATGATATCCCGGAGGAAATCCTAGTAGAAATTTGCATTAGAGGAATGGACGTTGTTTTCCGGTTATATTTGACAAAATTCAAGTTTCAAACCTTTATGGAAGTAGAAGAAGTTGCAGCCCAGATATCAGATTGTGCAGACACTATGCACTCAGGAGGAGGCGGTCATATATGGTAGCAACACTCTGTCAACACTGCATCCGCACCTGCTTTTAATGATCAAACAAATTAAAGAGGAAAGAGCGGGGATGCTTTTGGTTCTTACCTTGGGCAGTCTGGAAGAAGAGGAGGAAGAACGGACGGAGGAAGGTTTAATCCGCCACCACCTTTACCATGCAATAAAGAACAGATAGTAGGAATTCTGGAACAATGGGTAGCGAACAAAGAAGGGATTTTACCGCCGGTATCTGCATGACCCACTACAGCGGACAAGATGCATGAACGATATTTTCATTACCATAGAAGAGTACATCATCCAACTGTGGAGTGTTATTCCCTTCGTTATATCGTGCAAAGAAAGCGAGTTAGAGGCGAATTGGAGATAGGGGACCAGAGCATTAACAACGATTCACTTCCTCAGCACCAAGTCATGATGATTTCACACGACCCTACCAATGAAGAAACTTGGAGGCCTTGGGAAGATGCATAAAAAGAAGAAGCGTGTGAGGCTTCCGAGACAAGGTCTTCCCGGATACAAACGGAGTCGCCAGTAAGTTTGCTCAAACTATTTTGGCTCAACAATTCTTCGACTCTCTAGGTTTTAGTGAAAACCAAATTCGTGCAGCATCCAAAGCTATAACCGCAATTGCATCTGGGAAAGCATACGATCCGATGCCTAAAGAAGCCATCACTTTTACGGACGAAGATATATGCTACCTGGGAGAGCACCTTCTCCCCTTGTACCTGAAAACCCTCATTAATAAACAACACCTCAAGCGAGCTTTCATAGACGGTGGAACTTCACTTAATCTAATTTCATTACATACGCTGGAGTCTCTGGGAGTCTCGCGAACAACAATTAAGATGCGTGCAAAGAATGTGAGAGGATTTGGAGGATAAAGTCAGGCAGCAATTGGGATAGTACACTTGATGATGAAGATCGTACCTATCAGAGCGCTCACCTCCTTTTATGCTCTTGAGGACGACACCACATTCCACGTGCTGCTCGGAAGAGGATGGCTCCTGGACCACAAAGTAGTAGCATCAACATATCATCCGTATGTCAAAACTAATATTGGAGGAAAGCAGTTACGGATCCCAGCCACGACCAATCCATTCGGAGCAGAAGAGGCTTACATGGCCGATGCGGTTTTCTACACACAGCCTGTCCTAAACCAAGAAGAACAGCTGTAGCATCTAATACCACTCCCCAAATGGGAAGAATTCCAACCATGAGAACAAGTGAAAGGAAAAGCTAAGTCAGTATTCAACCCGTCACGTATGGGACCTGCTATTGGAAGGAAAAGAGCAATAATTGAGACTAAAAATATTCGGTTCAAATGCTTCTCGCGGCCGTAAGGAGGACAAGTTTATCGCTTATATCAATCAGCCAGGGAAATCTCTTAGCACCAACATCGTTGTGTTATATCATCAGTAGATGAAGAAATAGCGGAGACGACCCCAATAGCGGAGGAATCACAAGAAGAAGTAGAAATCCCAATTTCAAAAGAAGAAGTAATGAAAAATTAACCGAGGATACGGTAAAAGTCGACCCAACACTTGATGGGTTAGAAGAAATAAACCTTGGCTCAGAGAACAACCCCCGTTGTGTACGCATCAGTAAACACTTGCAAGAAGAAGAAACAGAGCATATGATTAAGTTGCTCCGTGAATACCATGATGTGTTCGCATTTACGTATGGTGAAATGCCTGGCTTGGATAGTAGTTTAATCGCACATAACCTCAGTATCTCGCCCGAGTACGAGCCAGTCAAACAACGGGGTTGCAATTTCCCGGAAAACTCTCCATCAAGGAAGAAGTGGAGAAGCTACTTAAAGACAAATTTATCAAGCCAATCCAACACCTCGTGTGGTTAGCTAATATCGTACCAGTAGCTAAGAAGAATGGAAAGGTCTGGTGCTGCGTTGATTACCGAGATTTAAATCGAGCATTGCCCCAAAGATGATTTCCCGGTACCAAACATAAATGTAATGGTAAATAATACATGCGGGAATGATATGTTTTCCTTTATGGATGGGTTCAGCAGATATAACCAAGTGAGGATGGCAGCGGAGGATGCTCATAAAACAGCCTTCCAGATGCCATACGAAAATTTTTACTATGTTGTGATGCCTTTCAGGCTGAAGAATGCAGGCGCGACTAATCACCGGGAAATGGTGGCTATTTTTCACGATATGATGCATCAGATAATGGAGGTATACATAGATGATATCGGGGTAAAATCAAGGCGCGAGAAGACCACCTAGACCACTTGAAACACGTCTTTGACAGATGCAGGAAATATCACCTAAAGATGAACCCTCTCAAATGCGCTTTTGGCGTTACTTTCAGAAAGTTTCTGGGATTCGTTGTCACAAACAAGGGAAACAGATTGACCCGATCAAGGTAGAGGCGATAACCACTATGACACCACCCACAAACGTGAAGGAACTACAAACTTTCATAGGAATAATATCTTACATCCGGAGGTTCATCCCGGGATCGGCTCAATTGTTATCCGTTTTCTCGCCACTACTGAAGAAGAACAAGCCATATGAGTGGGGAGATGATCAAGAGCGATCCTTTAAAAAGATTAAATAATGCCTAACCAGTGCACGAGTTTTACGACCACCAATTAAAGGTGAACCTCTCTATTTGTACACACAGCTTTTACCGACATGGCAGTCGGAGCATTGTTATCCCAAGACCTCGGCAATGACCAGCTATGTACAATTCATTATATCAGTAGAGGCTTTGGAGATGCAGAATTTAGATACTCGATAGTGGAACAAACATGTTTGGCGCTCATATATGCCACGCAGAAACTACATTCGTATTTGATCGCTCATGAGACCATAGTGGTAGCAACTGCCAACCCGATGGCTTATCTATCCACAAAGCCAGTCTTATCCGGAATAACAGCTCGATGGTTACTACAGCTATCCGAGTTTGAATTAAAGTATCAGCGGTCCAAACGCGTACGTGGGCAGGCATTTACGGATATGTTAGCCGCGTTTCCAAGAACAGATATGATGGAAATAAGTGACGAAATACCCGGAAAAATCGCGGAAGTTGAGGAAGAAGAACGATGGGAAATGTTCTTCGACGGATCATAATATGGTTCTTATGGAGGATCCGGCATAGTTTTCGAAATGCCCAAGCGAGATTTGTTGTCGTTCGCCTTCAATTTAGGTTTCGAGTGCGGCAATAACGTAGCGGAATACGAAGCATTAATCCTGGGGATGTGTATGGCGGAAGAACTTAATTTGGGAGCGGTAGACATAAAGGGAGATTCAAAGATGGTTACAAACCAAATATCAGGAGACTTCCAGGTGAAGGAGGCGCATTTAGCTCCCTATCGAGCGGAGGTCCAAGAGTTGATAGCAAAGAGATGGAGTATTATCATTGAGCATACCGAAATATCCACTAATCGCCACGCTGATGCATTAGCCACTCTAGCAGCAAAAATGCAATTGAATGAAGCGGATGAAGGGACGGTGGTAGTAAAGAAAAGGATGTTACCAAGTACTTGGAAAGAAGACGCGGCGTTTGAACAAAAGGACGACTGGGGAACAGCTTATATTGAGGACTTAACTAGAGAGGCGGACGAACAACTATTTCCCACTAAAGTGTTAAAGTAATTCGTCATAGTATGAGGAGCACTATATTATCGAACACCCGGGGGAGCTCTATAACGCTGTGTAGGAAAAATAGAGGCGCAAGAGATATTAAGTCGTGTTCACGCAGAATCCTGCGGACAGACAGGAGGAATTCCACTATATCGCCGCTTACAAGGGATGGGTGTATATTGGCCGAGTATAGCAGTTCAAGCACCAATAGTACAAGATAAGTGTGAAGACTTCCAAGCACCTCCACATCAAACAGAGGTATGCAGCGCGGAAATAGTAGATTGGAGGTAGCCGTATATAGACTTTATCCAGCATGAACGTTTGCTGCAAAATAGACAAGATGCTCTCAAGATTCAGCGGAAGGCTGGTCGATTCTTTATGAATGAAGGAATCCTCTATAGGAAAAGCTATGGGGATAAGATACTGCGATGGTTATCACAAGAGGAGGCGAATGAAGTGATGACCACATCTCATAACGCGGAGCATCAGGGAATGAGGAAACTTTTCTTACAATTGTACGAAGGAGGATTCTACTGGCCCACGATGAAGTTCGATACAGCTGAGCATGTGAAGAAATGCCAGCAGTGTCAAAGCCATGGACCACTGATCCATGCCCCACACACGTCTCTACACAGTGTCGTTACTCCCTGGCCCTTCCATAGCTGAGGACTCGATATCATTGGGCCGATTAGTCCAAACTCGTCCGGACGACATAAATATATCATCACCACAATAGAGTATTCTTTAAAATGGGTAGAAGTTATTCCGTTCTGTGATTACTCCGGAGCCACCAATGCAGCATTTATTAAAGAGTATAGCATATGTCGATTCGGCGCACCAATGATCATCCACTCGGACAACGGTACCTCCTTCGTCAACCAAACTGTCAAGGAACTGCTGGATCAATACGGCATTAAATTCTATACTTCGACTGTCTATTACCCCCAAGGGAATGGGCAGGCGGAAGCTACCAACAAAATATTATTAAGGATATTAAGCCGGATGGTATATAATTATCACAGAAGCTGGCATGAACAGCTACCGCTCGCATTTTGGGCATACCGCATTTCTAAAAGGAGTTCAACCGGGGCCTTACCTTATTCCTTGGTATACGGGGAGGACGCAATACTACCAGCAGAGATCGTCATTCCTTCAGCACGAGTAGCCATGGCCAGTCTCACCACTCCGGAAGAAGTTAGTCGATTTGCCCATCTTGATACTTTGGAGGAGCGAAGAGCTAAAGCCGAACGGTTTGCGGATAAATACAGGCAAAGGACCGCAAGATACTATAACCAAAATGTGGAGATACGAACCTTCTCATAAAATGATATAGTCATGAAAATTGCCCCGCACGTTCAGCGAGATGCAAAGGCCGGAAAGTTTGCGGCGAACTGGTAAGCCCCTTATATGATTAGCGAAGGTGCGGAAAGTGGATATTATTACCTCAAGCGGATGAGTGGATCCCGGATTAACACCCCTATCAACGTTAAATGGCTAAAAGCTTATTATGCATAATAACTAAATGTACGTCGGATGGTTGATTATCAATAGCATAAGTATTCTTATCTTAACTATGTGTCACAATAAATAGCCCCGAGTCTGGCTAGATTTCGTGCACGACCAATGAAGTGCACCAATAGCCCCGAGTCTGGCTAGGTTCCGCGCATGACCAATGAAGTGCACCAATGGCCCCGAGTCTGGCTAGGTTTCGTGCACAACCAATGAAGTGCACCAATAGCCCCGAGTCTGGATAGGTTCCGTGCACGACCAATAAAGTGCACCAATAGACCCAAGTCTGGATAGGTCCCGTGCATGACCAGTGAAGTGCACTCGTTGCCTCGAATACGGCTAGGCTATGAGCACTACCTGACTGTGATTAGACTTTGCGCAATGAAATGCGTGATAGCCCCAAGTATGGCTAGAATGAATAAAGCATCAAGTATGAGTATAGTTAGGTTTAATAAAAGCCCCGAGTGTAAAGTTTTGTGAAATGATACTGCATTGTAAGAACTAAGAGTCAGTCCGGAGCAATAAGATAGTGTTTATGGGCAAAACCGTTTCTGCTGATTTTGGTAATTTCGGTGAGTGGGTGAGAAACAAATCTAAACCCTAAACAAATGTACTGCGCGGGAGTACTTTAGATTCAAGAGATCAATCTATACAAATCTGGCCTAAACCAAGAAATGGTCGTTCCAGATTTGCTTCGGTCACAAAGAGGAGGAGAAGGGATGGTTTAGGGAGGGAAGCGAAGAGAGTGTTGAGACCAGAGCAGTTCTGGAAGAGTAGTACTTGACTTGTATCAGAAGATGAAAGCTTTGAGAAATCTAGCAAGAGTTGCCTTTCTGAGTGTTATATTTCTCCCTGACCAAAAACTTGTGTTTTGGTGGAAATAGGTAAAACCTATTTATACAAGTCTAAGTGAAACGTACTCTGGCCTCGTAAGAAAAGAAACGTATGAGTTAAATGGGAAGAGGTGGTAACGCCTGGTATTGATGGAATTTGATGGAATTGATGTTCCATAATGAAAGAGTGTTTCACCATTACTTCCTGCATTTACTAACCATTTTATTCTTATTACACCTTCTTGAAACAGGCATTTGTGTATGCCGCACGCTGTACACCGCCAAACCAAAACCCTAGTGAGCATCCCCCAGTTTGTGACATACATTTTTGATGTCTCGAGTGTTTTCGTGGAATACATGTAGCATATCGCTGGTGTTTGATAAGTTGAGCTTGAGAGACGTGTCGGCTCAGTGGCAACCTTCGACGGTCGAGATTTTTCATCTTAAGAGGGATCGTGGCCTTTGATGTAGGCGCGGCATGCCAAAGTGCAAGGGTTGCACGGCATGTGCTAATGGCATGTGTGGAATGCCTTGGTCGTAGGTTGCACATCAGGTGCAAGTGGGAATGCCAAAGTGCAAGTGTTGCACGGTATGTGCCAATGGCATGTGTGGAATGCCTTGGTCGTAGGTTGCACATCGGGTGCAAGTGGCAATGCCAAAGTGCAAGTGTTGCAAGGCATGTGCCAATGGCGCGTGTGGAGGCTTTGGCCTTGGGTTTGCACGGCTTGGCATGCCAGGTTGCAAGAGTTGCTTGGCATGTGCCAATGGCGCGTGTGGCGGCTTTGGCCTTGGTTTGCACGGCTTGGCATGCCAGGTTGCAAGGGTTGCTTGGCATGTGCCAATGGAGCGTGTGGCGGCTTTGGTCTTGGTTTGCACGGCTTGGCATGCCAGGTTGAAGGGTTGCTTGGCATGTGCCAATGGCGCGTGTGGCGGCTTTGGCCTTGGTTTGCACGGCTTGGCATGCCAGGTTGCAAGAGTTGCTTGGCATGTGCCAATGGCGCTTGTGGCGACTTTGGCCTTGGTTTGCACGTCTTGGCATGCCAGGTTGCAATAGTTGCTTGGCATGTGCCAATGGCGCGTGTGGCGGCTTTGGCCTTGGTTTGCACGGCTTGGCATGCCAGGTTGCAAGGGTTGCTTGGCATGTGCCAATGGCGCGTGTGGCGGCTTTGGCCTTGGTTTGCACGGCTTGGCATGCCAGGTTGCAAGAGTTGCTTGGAATGTTCCAATGGCGCGTGTGGCGGGCATTGGCCCTAGGTTATATGGTGTGTGCAAGGGTTGCACGGCATGTGCCAATGGCGCGTGTGGCGGGCATTGGCCCTAGGTTATATGGCGTGTGCAAGGGTTGCACGGCATGTGCCAATGGTGCGTGTGGCGGGCATTGGCCCTAGGTTGCACGGCGTGTGCAAGTGGCAATGCCAAAGTGCAAGTGTTGCACGGCATGTGCCAATGGCATGTGTGGCATGCCTTGGCGCATAGGAGGTGTGGAATGTGCGTTTGGCACATGTGGCATGATTGGCATGCTTTGGCGCGTAGGAAGCATGGAATGTGCGTTTGGCACATGTGGCATGATTGGCATGCCTTGGCGCGCAAGGAGTGCGCGGTGTGTGCGTTAGGGACATGTGGCATGGTTGGCATGCCTTGGCGCGCAGAGAGTGTGTGGTATGTGTGTTTGGCACATGTGGCATGATTTGTATGCCTTGGCGCGCAGAGAGTGCGCAGAATGTGCGTTTGGCACATGCGGCATGGTTGGCATGCCTTGGCACGATGGAGCGGCTGGCATGATTGGCATGCTGCTGGCACGGTGGTGCGGCTGGCATGTTTGGCATGCTGCTGGCACAGTGGTGCGGCTGGCATGTTTGGCATGCTGCTGGCACAGTGGTGCGGCTGGCATGTTTTGCATGCTGCTGTGCACAGTGGTACGGGAATTAGGGTTTGGTGTATCGAAACCCTAATTTAGCGTTAAAAAGGTACCCCGATAATTTTTGCGTAAGCGCGTTAAATGATTTACTAAATGCGCTAGCGGCGTTAGTGACGTCATGTTAGGTTTTACGGTTTTACCCCTTTTCCTAAAACCACCATCAACATTAAGTCCCCTGCTTAGCTTGGAATAGGGGCCTTGTTGCGAGGTAAGCATAAGATGGTGACAGACGAGGACAGAACTGAGACAGTAAGCCATGAAAGAGGGCCGAGGAGATTTGTCTAACCTTTTTTGAGAGGTAAGTAGCATCCACAATCCTTTCATCTGGTAGCTTTGCGCAAATCCCGGTATGATTGGGTGTCTTCGGGGATAGGCTTTGGAAGCGGGGCGGAGCTGCTAGCATAGACTTGGCATGAAAGGGAACCATTAGCACTGACGGGATTGGAATGGGCGTGGGCCGCTCGATAAAGCGCTTGGCAAGGAATGGCGTTGGCAAGGAAAGCGCGGCAAGGAAAAGCGCGGACTGTTGGCAAGGCGCTGGCGCGGTAGAAGCGCTGACTGTTTGGCATGGTACTGGAATAGGAAAGCGCAGACTTCTTGGCATAGTGCTGGTGCAGAGGAAACCGCAGACTGCTTGGCGGAGTGATGGCGCAGAAGAAAAGTGCAGACTGTTGGGCAGAGGAAAAGCGCAGACTGCTTGGCACGGTGCTGGTGCAGAGGAAAAGCGCAGACTTCTTGGCACGGTGCTGGCTTGTCTTCGCGGGCCCGATTGCCTCTCCTCCTTACTTAGCCAAAATAGGGAATCCTTTCCTTATTCAAATTCCGAGAGTATTACGCTTTCTGCGTTCCTCACAAAACCCTAATCATCTTGTATGGACAGATATGAAACATTCCTTGTATCTTATTGCCCTTCTTCCTATCTAGGTGAGATACAGGTGTGTGTTCAGACCCTCTTGGCTTCGGTGAATATGGAGGAAGAGCGGGAAGATGACAAAGTATCCCGGTGCATTGAGAGGTTTCAGTGTAATAAAACTTCTTTTACGACCAGTTGTTAGGGCGGAATAGTCCGCCTCTCGGTTGAAACCGGTTGAAAACGGCAGCAAAATGAGTTTGTTCAACTTGTAGGAGAAGGCTATTGTAACTTCCCTGTCCAGGATGGTGTCATAGTTCTTGATTCTGTGAATGAATCAGAGAATCCTTTTTGAGAGGTTGTTGAGGAGATTTTAGAGGAAGATGGCGTTGCGGTTGACGATGAAATTGAAACAGCTTACGGAGCGGACAACGAAACTGTTGGTTGTGACGCTGGGGAAGTCATAGTGGTCTATGCTGGGTCGTCTGTTGAAGCGGATGTCGGGAAGGAAGCGGATATTGTTGCCGCTGAGGCGGTTTCAGTGGGATGTTGAGGCGTCGACTACTGCTGATACTGCTTTCGGATGGAACCTTTGTTTCCCGAGAGATTGTTGGGGAAAGTGCTTGAAGAATCTCTGACAGAGGCGTTGGCAACTCGTATATTTGCTTTCGATGACCAGTTTTCCTTTTTGTTGTTTCTCTCTGTTGCAGAGACATCTTGATGCTTTTGCGGACTTATTTTTATCTTCTTCGTATTCATGGAGAAGTTAGGGTTTCGCCAATTAGCATCCCGCTTGCGGTTTTACATCTTTGAAAAACTTCTTATTTGAAAGACCTCAATCTTCCATTAGATTAGGTTGTTCGACCTTCCAATCCCTTCAGAGCTCTTGAATAATGGAATAAGGCATTTCCTGTATATTTTTGGCTTTTTCTGGTCATGATTTGATGGTTGATCGTGTCTTCTGAGCTTCGACAATGAAGGGCTCCCGTGTATATTCCCAGTCCCCAAGTGTAGTTTGCATGTTTCCATCTTGTGTGGTCAGTGGGTTGACCATGATAAGGATACCACCATCGTGTACTCATACTTGTGATTTTGTTACTTTTTCCACGCGTAACTAAAATATGAAGGAGTACGGGTTACCGTTACAGTGATTATTTCCATGGTGAAACTCTGGATAATATCGACAAATGGGCGGCGACAGTTCTTGGCAGCAGATGTAATCAGAAGAGACTGTCCATGGAAGTAAACGGATTATCTGGATGCGTAAGTGAGCAAATTTGGAAGGAAGGAGTGGTGATTACAGCACGACCCTCGGCAAGGAAGAGCAGCGGCCATGACAAAATCCTTAGAAAGAAAGAGCAGCGGCTACGACACGATCCTTGGCAGGAAGGAGGCGTTGAAGTGGCTTCGGTTCTCGGAGAGGACGTTGAAACTCATGGAGTAAAAACGCTGGAGTTTCGTCTTCGGATCCTAGAGCAGCTTATGGAAAGAACGCTGAAGCGGAGCGGCTGTTGGAGCGAATGTTAAAGCGGAGCGGCTGCTGAAGCGAACATTGAAGCGGAGCCGCTGGAAAGGCTGCGTCAATCAGTCTGCTGTAAGGCTGGACACCCTTCAAGCGGACAGTGTTTAGGAGTCCCTAGTTCCATCTGTCAATCGTGCTCTCCAAGAGAGGTTTGGATTTGGGAACGATTTCTCTGGTTGGAAAAGGATGCTTCCCTGATGCGGTACGGTTGAGGGATGCAAATATGTCTTGACGTTTTTCCTTGGGGAAACATAGAATCTCATATAAATGTTTCATTATGGACTGCACAGTTTTGTGGTCGAAGTCCCCAGAAATCATGCGTCCCTTGACAGGAAGAGATTCTTCGTGAACTCAGGGGGTTTGATGATTTTATTTGCTTCGATTTTGGAGAAGTCGTTCCTGATATTTACGTGTGATGAAATTGGATTGTTGATTCCCTACGGGGCGTTCAAGTGCAACGCTAGAAGGATGCAAGCTGCTAGCCCTGGGAAGATGCAAGCTGTTGTAAAGATGCAAGATGTTGTAAAATGTTGTTGTAAAGATGCAAGTTGCTGTAAAGATGCAAGCTGTTGTAAAGATCCAAGATGTTGTAAAGATGCAAGATGGAAGTGCAAGTGTGACGCTGGAAGGACGCAAGCTGTCAGTGCTGGAAAAGATGCAAGTTGTCGGCGCTGGAAAGATGTAATTGCCGGTGTCGGAAGGACGCAAGCGGTCAGCGCTGGAAGACGCAAGTTGCCGGTGCTGGAAGGACGCAAGCTGTCAGCGCTGGAAAAGATGCAAGCTGCTGGCCCTGGAAAGATGCAAGTTGTTAGCGCTGCATCTTGTTGGAACGAGCGCTGGCTTGACATGGACGCTGGCTTGGCAAGGCGCTGGATTGGCATGACGCTGGTTCCGGCGTGGGCGCTGGTTCCGGCGTGGGCGCTGTCTTGGCGTGGCGCCGTAGAAATAAAGTGGGCCAGCATATTCCAGGTATGTACTCCAGCGTTTCTTGTGTTGGTGCAAACCCCAACCATAGGTATGCCTCCCATAAATCTGTAGAAATATTGTTCTTCTCTTCGAATATTACCGTGGTAGCGTCAGCTACCTCATGAATAGTGATTGGTAATCGTTATGATGCAAAGTAGGTACACATGGGCATGCAACTGATTCCACGAAGACTGGGCGTTAAGGTTTCTCTGAGATCCAAGGTTGCAGGCGAAGGTGACCCAAGGTCCTTCTGCGGACGTGGTCAAATAACTAGAGACGGAGGTTGGAAGGTTGTCCAAAGGATTGGAGCTGAAACAGACGGTCCTCCAAATGATGAAGGACGTCTTCTTCGAGAAGGGCAAACCACTGTTGAATGGCTTCCTTTGGATGCACTTCTGTCTTCTGAAATTCTTATGTTTTTTTTTTTTTTGAAAGGAAAATGAAACACCTGGCTTATGGTTTTGATTTTCTGGATTTCTGGGTTGATAGAAAAGTGTTACCTATGAGGGTTTTGGGTTATTATTCGGGATGAACCGTTTTAGGATGATGCCTTTTTTTGGTTATGATTGTAAGTGATACGAACATCCCAGTGAAGATATGGAACCGTGAACATTGCGTGTTGGTAGATGACATGGGATGAAACGTAACATGGCTATGGGTTTTATCATTCCCGTGAAAACTTGAAATTGTAAACCATATATTCTGTCTAAGCAAGACTTACTCGGTTTCCCGGATCTCCTGATGAAAAAGGGATCCTCCATGTGTAAGATCGAGTCTCGTGGGAAGCACCGCCGCGATTGTGGAAAGTCCCCGGTCATTTTAAGTCACTTGATGATTGGATTTTTTGCTTTCGGTTTCTGTGAAGTCCCCAGCCGTCTCTTGCGGTTTGCGACTGGTAACCAGGTTGTCTGGTAGTCGAGTTGTGGATCCCTGAACAGATCGCTTGCTTCTGCGGTCCTGATGTCTAGATCGAAGTATGAGATCGAGGATTGAAAACTGACATTGTAACCGAAAGATCAATCTCCCACTGTGGTCGCCAATTGTTTATGAGCAAAAACCGTTTCTGCTGATTTTGGTATATTCGGTGAGTGGGTGAGAAACAAATATAAACCCTAAAAAAATATACTTCACGGGAGTACTTTAGATTCGAGAGATCAATCTATACAAATCTGGCCTAAACCAAGAAATGGCCGTTCCGTATTTGCTTCGGTCACAAAGAGGAGGAGAAGGGCTGGTTTAGGGAGGGAAGCGAAGAGAATGTTGAGACCAGAGCTGTTCTGGAAGAGTAGTACTTGACTTGTATCAGAAGATGAAAGCTTTGAGAAAGCTAGCAAGAGTTGCCTTTCTGAGTGTTGTATTTCTCCCTGACCAAAAACTTGTGTTTTGGTGGAAATAGGTAAAACCTATTTATACAAGACTAAGTGAAACGTACTCTGGCCTCGTACGAAAAGAAAGGGATGAGTTAAATGGGAAGAGGTGGTAATGCCTGGTATTGATGAAATTGATGTTCCATAATGAAAGATCGTTTCACCATTACTTCATGCATTTACTAAGCGTTTTATTCTTATTACACGTTGTAGACCGCCAAACCAAAACCCTGATGAGCATCCCCCAGTTTGTGACATACGTTTTTGATGTCTCGAGTGTTTCGTGGAAAACATGTAGCATTTCGCTGGTGTTTGATAAGTTGATCTTGAGATACGTGTCGGCTCAGTGGCGACCTTCGACGGTCGAGATTTTGCATCTTAAGAGGGATCGTGGCCTCTGATGTAGGCGCGGCATGCCAAACTGCAAGGGTTGCACGGCATGTGCCAATGGCATGTGTAGAATGCCTTAGTTGTAGGTTGCACATCGGGTGAAAGTGGTAATGCCAAAGTGCAATTGTTGCACGGTATGTGCCAATGGAATGTGTGGAATGCCTTGGTCGTAGGTTGCACATCGGGTGCAAGTGGCAATGCCAAAGTGCAAGTGTTGCACGGCATGTTCCAATGGCGCGTGTTGCGTCTTTGGCCTTGGTTTTGCACGGCTTGGCATGCCAGGTTGCAATAGTTGCTTGGCATGTGCCAATGGCGCGTTTGGCGGCTTTGGCCTTGGTTTGCACGGCTTGGCATGCCAGGTGGTAAGGGTTGCTTGTCATGTGCCAATGACGCGTGTGGCGGCTTTGGCCTTGGTTTGCACGGCTTGGCATTCCAGGTTGCAAGAGTTGCTTGGCATGTGCCAATGGCGCGTGTGGCGGCTTTGGCCTTGGTTTGCACGGCTTGGCATGCCAGGTTGCAAGAGTTGCTTGGCATGTGCCAATAGCGCTTTTGGCGGCTTTGGCATTGGTTTGCACGGCTTGGCATGTCAGGTTGCAAGGGTTGCTTGGCATGTGCCAATGGCGCATGTGGCGGCTTTGGCCTTGGTTTGCACATCTTGGCATGCCAGGTTGCAAGAGTTGCTTGGCATGTGCCAATGGAGCGTGTGGCGAGCATTGGCCCTAGGTTATATGGCGTGTGCAAGGGTTGCACGGCATGTGCCCATGGCGCATGTGGCGGGCATTAGCCCTAGGTTATATGGCGTGTGCAAGGGTTGCACGGCATGTGCCAATGGCATGTGTGGCGGGCATTGGCCCTAGGTTGCACGGCGTGTGCAAGTGGCAATGCCAAAGTGCAAGTGTTGCACGGCATGTGCCAATGGCATGTGTGGCATGCTTTGGCACATAGGAGGCGCGGAATGTGCGTTTGGCACATGTGGCATGATTGGCATGCTTTGGCGCGTAGGAAGCCCGGAATGTGTGTTTGGCACATGTGGCATGATTGGCATGCCTTGGCGCATAGGAAGCGTGGAATGTACGTTTGGCACATGTGGCATGGTTGGCATGCCTTGGCGCGCAAGGAGTGCGTGGTATGTGCGTTTGGCATATGTGGCATGGTTGGCATGCCTTGGCGCGCAGAGAGTGCGCGGTATGTGTGTTTGGCACATGTGGCATGATTGGCATGCCTTGGCGCGCATAGAGTGCGCGGAATGTGCAGTTGGCACATGCGGCATGGTTGGCATGCCTTGGCACGATGGAGCGGTTGGCATGATTGGCATGTTGCTGGCACGGTGGTGCGGCTGGCATGTTTAGCATGCTGCTGGCACAGTGGTGCGGCTGGCATGTTTGGCATGCTGCTGGCACAGTGGTGCGGGAATTAGGGTTTGGTGTATGAAACCCGAATTTAGCATTAAAAAAGGTACCCTGGTAATTTTTGCGTAAGCGCGTTAAATGATTTACTAAATGCGCTAGCGGCGTTAGTGACATCATGTTAGGTGTACGGTTTTACCCCTTGTCCTAAAACCACCATCAACAGATAGATATATTCATTATCATATAAGTGAACACACTCGGGATAATACATGTAAAGAAAAAACAAAGTATTACATAGATAAAAGCTTAATCAGATACTTATAGCTTGAAGAAACGAGGCCAATACTGAACGTGCGCGTCTTAACCGTCCGCACGCAATAGATAACTCATCTTCTCGGCACGCCATCCGGGGACGAGCATCAAAAAATATTTCAGATGCCTCAGCAGAGGACATAGCCTTCTCTACTGAAGGTTCAACCTGATAAGCACTCAGCCTATCCACATATAAATCCATTGCGTAAAAATATTGTGTCTGACTCGCCTCAAACATACCCTCACAATCGTGTACAAGTCGAGCACTCCCAGCAACGGTGGCTTGCAACAATTCCATTTTCTGGTTTCTAAGGATTAAAGATAATGCATCAACTGATTCTTCCATGATTTTGAGTTATTCCCCTTTGATAATTACAAAGCAGCATATATATACTAAAAAAAAACAGGATAGTGTGCGGAGCGCCCCGTGAGCTTCAGCAAGAGCCACTTCAACATATTTGACAGTATAATCCGCCTCAATACACTGAAAATGAGTAATCAGACGTTGTTCGCGATAATAACCACGATATTCAAGCAAAGTCATGTCAGGCAGTCCGCCTTCACTCTGGATTTTCATCACACGATGGTCTGTAACCGTTAACCGTTCATGCCAGCAAGAGTTCTCGATATTAAACATATCATGCGCAATACACATCACTTCTAAAAGGTGATTTAGATACCTTACATCCAAAACTAATCTCACACGATTAGCCATCAAACAAGGAACAAACACTTAAGAATTATTTACTTTGATAAAACAAAATGATTCTTATATATAACCAAAATGATTCTTATGGGAGACAATGCGCGATGTCTTGATCCAAATCCTGCATCATTAAAAGCACTTCACCATATTGAGTAGTAGAGGTGGTATAAGAACCTCGCACCTCTTCAAGCACTTGATGAACCTGGCGCATAACATCATTGGAAGCAGAGGCTTCCCGCGCCATATCAAGCGTTTCCTTATGTTCCTCATAAGCTTTGCGCGCCTTATCCAGAGTGATTAATCGATGAGTTTGTAACATCCCCACTTCATGCTTCAGCACTAAAAACGAGCTAATTCCGCCTTTTTATCGGTAGGATGAACAAGGGAGGATACAGCACATAAAGTCAAAACACACCCACGCAAATTAGGGCCCGCTTGCTGAGTAATAAACAAACGGCAGTCAGCTATTGCTTGATCAATATCAGTCATCATAATTAGTGAATCTTGGATAGTCGCTCAACCTTATTCCGAGCGGAAATAGTATTGTCCAACACACGCTGCACCTCTAGAGTCACTCGTCCGGAAGCTCGCATTTTCTGAGCCATTGAGTATGTCTCATATTGTTCATCAAATTACGCATGAGTAGCTGCTCTATTCACTATCCTGAATTCTCTGAGCATTTCTACTTCAGCCTTTACCAACAACAAACGAGTCAATTCATAATCCTTCTCAAAAGGAATGACTAACGTTGGCACAGGAGACAACGCCAACACATAACCATGTAATTGACGAACCATCTGCAAAAATCACAACTCATGATAGAAGATACTGAAGAAAATATGAAAGATACTAACTGAAGCACCTTGACTACCCCTATTTATAGGAATGGAATACCACATTAATTATTTCCTAACCATAATAATAAATACAAATAACTAAATAATAGAATATCTCACAAACGAGTAAAATAAAACCAAACAATCAAAGTTTCCTGTCCAAACCAAACCGAAAACAAAAGAAAGAAGAAAGCATTGTTCAAACACCACTCACAAAACAACTAAAATTAGTTAATATCCAAAGCGGCTAACTCCGCTCTCTTATTGACAAGGCGTGCATTAACCTCTTCAGCAGCCGTCCGGGAAGCCCTTAGCTCCGTAGTAGCTCGTCCAACGTCCGCCATCAGCCGATCGTATGCTTCCTTCTTGATAGTTTCAACATTGAGCAGACGCCTGTATTCCTGATCTAGCTCTTCTATCTCGCGAGGCAGCACATGACGTGCATTATGACTCGTCCTCGCCACGTCCGGCAAAAATTTTCAACCACTAAATGGGAAATTGAAGAAGCAGATACGTTTGAATAAGGTTGTCCCACCTCCTTAGCATAGCCAGATCGATAGGAGTCTCCTCCGCATGAGCCAGGCCATCCGTTATATCCAACAAATCCTCATTAGTCACGATCAAAGCACTAGCAAGCATCCCTTCATGAACGCACATGTGGCCAAATTTCTCCACTATGTGTCGGTAATTGGCATCCTTATCAGAAAAAACCCATAATACGTGCACCAGCACGAAGCGATCGTCAACACCAGCGTCCTCCGCCTTAATGACACGAGGGTATTGGAATTAAGGATCTTCAGGAGTAGCCAATAGTTCAGCTTCAGCATCTACACTATGTGAGACTTTAGGAACTCCCTTGGAAGATTTTTTCCGCTTTTCGCTAGCACTTCCGGACTCGCTACCCTTGGCCTGCAAGTTTGAACCGCTCCCTTTACTATGAACATTCTCTCACTTTCCCATGTTCTAGAAAAGGGGAGAAGGAATAAAAAAACGTTCTAAAAATGACAATGAAATAAATAATGATAAACAACGCGCATACATACCAGATCCGAAGTAGAAGGAAGATTAGCAGGAGAGTGCACCGATCGATGTGAAGAAGAAGAATAAGAACTCGACGCAGTTGACTCCGGATGACCTAATAGGAAACAAGAGGAAGAAAGAAAGGAGAAAGTAAAATAATGTATCAGAAAGAAATAAGGAATGGGGACGTATATATAGATCACAAGGCGCATTTAATAATTATAACAGAATATTTTGACCAGCACGTGTCAATGCCAAGTCCAACAAAGGGTGGTATGGAATACTCACGAGATTTGGAAGAAGAAGAAGAGCTCTGATTCTCAGCGCCACCTTTAGCCTCACTTCCACCCCGAGAATAGTCTTGAACTGAACAGTCTGATCCAGACTCGCTTGCCGAACCTAGCATATCGGAAGGTGTGTGAAGAGGATGATCGAGATCCCGAACCTTCTTCACATTTAGAGGATGGGTGGAATGCAAAGTCATGCGAGGAGAAATCACTTCAAGACCACTTTTACTAATTGATCGGCCTAGATGACGTTCAAAACGATCAATAAAACGAACTAGAGGAAGGCGACCCCATTTTTGGAGCCTGCGGAGAAAACGTAGGGGAAGTATTAGCGGAGCGAGTGGAAGGTAACCGAGGAATAGGTAACACGCCAGCGTCTCGTTTTATCGATCGGCCCTCCACTCGTGATGGGGTAGATTAATATGTTCTTTGATAAAAAGGCCCCTAGGCTTCCAGCCAATAGGTAGGGAGCTCTAAAATAACATGACACAAACCAATATAAAATAGACTAAGGCAAAAAAACTTAATCAAAAGAAAAAAGAAGAAAGAATACCTTTGCGGGTGGAGACTTAGCAAGAGGGACCTCCAATGGTTTTATCGCCGGAGAACGCCTTCTCTTCTTAGAACCGGACAATGAGGGTGAAGAGCCACCTTTTTGTCCTTCTGAGGAGACTCATCGCCCGGAAGAGGATCCCAGCTTGTGACAAGCGGCTGGAGGGGGAGCCCCTTGTTACTTGAGGAAAGATTATATTGCTTGGCGACTTCGTCGCTCAACTTCACACGACCTGATGCATGCAGCTCCTTGAAATCTTCTTTAGTTAGATCCGGAGGAGCATATGGATCTTTGAAGAGAAGGTTTAACACATTCATGTTGACGCTGTCACGATACACAAGCCATTCACTGGTAACACCCACCTTCCGCTGAGACAAAGGTTGAAGAAATCAAAGTAATATTTTTGATCACTCATCTGAAGACCATCTTTAAAAACGAAACGATTAAAGCTCTTTCGGACCTCCATATCATCAGATAAAGAAGGAGTGAGAGGATTATAAGGAACCCCTTGATCGAAGCCGAGCTGGCGAGCAACGCGGATGGTGTTATATGCTTCAGAAGAAAATTTCCCACTGTGAAACCCAAGAAGGAAACCCGGCAAGGTGGATACAATAATGTCGAAATCCCCAGATGAAGGCACATCCGTGGAGGACATCCTTTGCTGAGACTTTATAACAAAACTATAATGTAGAGAGCCAGTACGACCATATTGATAAGAAACGGGGTTGAACTCGCCACCCTTATCCATGAAATCTTTGATCTTAGCCTTAGCCTTAGCCGGAAAACCCTTTTTGTGATAAAGAGCCATCCGATGGTGAGACTGGGGTACTTTCACTAGTCGTTTGGAACCATCTTCCTGAGTGACTTCTTGTTGCCATAAGAGCGCAAGGGGATTCAGTAGAGGAGGTTTGTATAAAGGAAAGTGTTCCCAAGCCCACTCCTAGATAAAGTTGGTGGGCAAGAAAGTTTCTACTTCATGAGACCCATCCACACGCCGAATGTCATGCGCCAATAAATCCAAATGATGATATAAACCGTCCAGAAACATGGGAGCAAGCGGAAATGATACGCCGTGAGACATCAACACTGCCATAGGAATGAGTTCGTTCTTAATAGTGTCCCGGGGACTGTACTCGAATACATCATGGCATAACCATAAGAGAATAAAGGCTGCTAGTTCCGATCGATCTGATTCCCCTTCGCGGGGAGAAACGCCAGCTCGATCGCCGGAAAGTAAATGAGCCCAATACTTGATCCAGCAGGAGAAAGAGGCGCGGCATTGCCCAGGCTTGGATTTCTGGTTACTCTTCGCTGCTTCCACTTTCTTCACACCGTTAGACTCCTCGACCATAGCTGACTTTGAATAGGCCCTAATAGCGGATGCCATAGGCTTCGGAGAAGATGAAGCATTAACTAAAGGACTATGCGTAGCAGACGCAACGGCTTTGCCTTTCCTTCTGCCCCCTAAATCTTCTTCTTCATCCGGAACCTCAGTTTTGATTTCCTCCGGTAGTTGGACTGTTATAGAGTTCGCTTTGGCCGTAATCAAATGATCACGAATAACCTTTTTGCTTGGATTTAAAGCTTTAAAAATGCAACAATCGTCGAAGCATGTATCACCATGGATGGGTAGGCCGGCAAGCGCCACCACGTATTCCAAGATCGGGGTTGCTTCGCCAAAAGAGAATAAAAATGTGTGAGGATCAATTCATCGGCGCGCGCATAAGCAGACCAAGCTATCATGATCCCGCCGGACACACCTAAACCTTGAAGCGTCTATAGCAGCTTTTATACCTAAGGACTGAATAACCCTCTTATGATCAGTATTGGAATAAATGTACTTCACCCATGGATCCCAAGCGGCAGGAGATTCAGCGGACGAGCATAGAATGATTGAAGGAAAACTGTAGTCTCCCATGTGAACTGTTAGGCGAGGCATCTCTTCTGAAGCGGCTATCGGAGGGACCTCCGCTTGAGGGCGGATAAGCCAAGTCTCATACGAAGATAAAAGAAACGGGTGAGGTTTAGCATGCGCGAGATCCAATTGTCATCAGTAGGAAATAAATTTGAACCATCATCCGCAGCAGGCGGCCGCAAGAAAGGTGAGTAAGAAGAATAGAGAAGACAGATAAAAGATGTGGTAAGAAAGTGAAGAATAAAAGGCGAGATCCTCTCTATTTATAGGAGGGTAAAAGGAGGAGCGCTTACCAGATAAGTTAGTAACTGCAACATCTCAAGAGTCGTGGGTCTAAACCGTTCAAACCCACTAGCCACAACCATCAAATTGTCGTAACAACGTGTGACTGTTGACATGGTCTTTGACCAGTCAAACAGTGACTAATATTGATACATGAAAATAACCAATCCTAAAATAGATAGCCCTTTAACCTATTAAGGGTCCCTTTTAGGATAGAGAGACAAGGGGACTAGGCCTAACCCACAAGGTTGGGATAGTCCTAGCCCATGAAAGAGGATATTAAACTGGTTGGGCTTTAACCCAAGAAAGAAAGAGAAACCTCTTAGGGTTTGTTAATAACTTGAAGGAGGGGGGAAATGATAGTTTAGTAATATGTTAATCTTATAGGCACTTATCCATAAAAGGGGAGAAGAGAATTATTATAAAAGGGGAAAGAAAGTATGCTTAGAGGACACAATTAATACACCACTATTTCTCATAAACCTCTCTACACCTTGGGAGTACTTTCTGTGATTAGGACTAGTTCCTCCTTCCCATGTTTTACCCTATCAACAGGGCATGGATTGCTAAGGAAAAGTTTGTAGCGAATCGTAAGAGCCGAATATTGATGGTAAGGGTATTACCATATCCATATAAAATATATTTTATTTTATTTATTTATTAAGACAAAATGTTTATCACTACTCGACTAATGCACCTTTAAGAAAATCGGCACCTTATAACCGGTGTTTGTTTATTTGGCATCGGTAACAATAAAGAAAGATTATCGATCTTAGGCTGAGCATTTGGCCCAAAATACGTAGACTCGTTCTGGACCAACCGTATATTTACGGGAGGGTGTTCGGATCACTCGCTAATAGATTGGATGTAGATGAGATTTTTGAAAACCAATAGATTACAAATTAGACTCGGGTCCAACCTTGAATATCCAGACCCGTTAAATTATAAAATCGGATTTTTAAGGAGACATATGAAGTAGCTTTTAGATATGTATAGTCTTAGCATATTAGCATGCTTTGACTTCAGGAAGACATGAACACACAAATTCTCTTAATTATGTCAATAGGACATGTTTTTCCTCGGAGAACTTTCTCATGATGGTCCTGTTTGAGTGATAGTTTGTGTTTGTGACAAAACAATAACATGGTGTTATGGGTTTAAGCATGTATTGGCTAATACTCCATTTTGAAATAATTTAGGTGTTTTTGTTTTACAGGTATGAATAGATGAAGCATGTTTGTTACCATTATTTTTCGATTATTAATTTTAATTCTCGATTATTAATTTTAATTGAATTAAAAACAATGTTGGATTATTCGCAGCTGCAGATGCCAAATTGAATTGGATTGGAAACGGTCAAAACCGGCCATGCTCACCCCCGTTTCAGTTTTATCACACGGCCGGTGTTAAGTCTGCGACGTTGGGACTAACGTCTGGGCTTGGCTTCTTATGCCTAATAATATGTTGGGCTTACTTTTAAATAAAACGGATATCTTGACTAGTGTGATCATTGTGATGACCGACAGTGCTGGAAATCATGTGATGAGCTCAAATTTCAAGCTGTTGAGGATGATAATTACGAGAAAAAGTACAAAAAGATAAACTTATGTAAAAAAAACTGATGGCTGATAAGTTATGATTCTTGGTAAAACAAGAAAAACAGCAGCATGCACCAACCCACAGCATATCAAAAAAGTGGCAGTAGATTCCTTCCACCAGACTTGTTCCTCATGCAAACCTCCACCTCTACACCTTCACTAACATCTGTCTTCACCATTTCTCCACGTGTCTTTACCTCTCCTTTCTTTATATTCATCCACATCTCCTCTCTATCTCGTTCATCATTCACTCTTACTCTCTCTCTCTGTCTGTCTCTCGAAAATCACATTTCACACCTTAGCTTTCAGTAGTTTCCTCACATTATCATCAACCATGGCTGAACACCAAACACACCACCAGATGCAACAACATGGAATGCAACATGGCCAGCATCAACCAGGAGGCGCGATGAAGAGTTTGCTTCCAGAGAAAGGTCCAACAACTTCACAAGTGGTTGCAGTTGTCACTTTGTTTCCAGTTGGTGGAATACTACTTACTCTTGCTGGTTTGATCCTCACTGGTACTATCATAGGTTTGGCTGTTGCAACACCACTCTTTGTTATTTTTAGTCCTGTTTTGGTACCTGCTGCTATTACCATTGGTTTAGCTGTTATGGGTTTTCTTACCTCTGGTGCATTTGGGCTTACTGCACTATCATCCCTATCTTGGATTATCAATTACATTCGTGGAGCTCGTGTACCTGAAACCTTGGATCAAGCTAGACGTCGCATGCAGGAATCAGCAGGACAAATGACTCAGCAAGTGGGACAGAAGGCTAAGGATGTAGGGCAAACCATCCAGCAGAAAGCCTGAAACGGAGCTGTTGCTAAGGGAGTGGTAGCAAAAGAAAGGAGTGTTGTTGATCGTACCGATGCTTTATGGCCTCCAATGGGGTTTAAACAGTCGAGGGGAAAATGGATCATGTTTCTGTTTGTTTGTGTTTAGTTTTTGCAAGTGTTTGTGTGTGTTTGTTTGTTTGTTGGGTCTTGGGGTTAAGAAGTTGGTGGTTACATTAGGGTTGCAGTGGTGAGGTCTGTGGTGGTGTTATCTATCTCTCCATCTAGTAGTTGATATAATAAAACCTAGTACTAATAGGCAGTTGAGTGATGAGTTCTATTGCATGTAGAGGATGCTTTACTGTTTTCAGTGCTTTGTAGAGAGATTCTAATTTAACGTTTAAATGGTTTGTTTTCATTGCATCTCTCTCGTTCCGAAGGTTTGTTTTTTAAGTAAATAATTTGCATGCTCTACGGAGAAACGACCCTCATTACATAATTCCCTAAATTTAATCCAAGGATAGAGATTGAAATTCCCTAAATTTAACGAGTGTGCACGAAGTCGCACTCCAAAGAAACCTGATGTTACTACAAAAAATAAGAGAATCTTTCGGAGAATCCTAGTCAGCTCTCGAGTTGGTTTTTACTTTATACAAAAATTCTTGCGGAACCGTGATTTTAAACTACTTCAAATACTTCGCCTGAACTGTGAACAGCTTAATGTGAGTTTTCTTTTCTACCTAAAACTGAAAACGGGAACTTTCTCTTTATAGAGACAAGAGGAGGGTGTAAATGTAAAAGCTTAAAAGTCTCTTTGAATAAAGATCAAGTAGAAGAAACGGTCGAAAAAGAATATCATACCCGACAGTCCAAACAAAACAAAAGAGTGAAGACGGAAGAACCAGAGCTTCTTCATTGCTAACTTGATCACTGTCTTTTGGTACACATACAGAAAAGCATTTAATGGAATCCTCAAGTCCTCTTGTTTTTCTTGTAAAAGAATCGTGTATTCTGCTGCTCAGTGTTGAAATCCTGTGCCGCCTTTTCATCTTGTGTCACCTTTTCAACCTGCAAGACAGTGGACGTATGATTAGATAAAATATCAAAGTTAACCCCAATTATTGAAGGATGTATAACTCGAAATCGTGTATGAGCAAGACTATATGGGATAATATATTCTAAGAAACCCCGGGTTGGAATTTGTAGCATTTGGAGCAACATATATCGTGAGATGAAACAGACGAATCAAATGAAACAGCTTCTTCCTTTACCCTCACCTTCTAATCATTTTCTAGGTTCCTTTTACCTTGTGCACAGGCAAAAACATGGGTAAAACAATGGCCGCTCAGAGTCTTATACTAGTTATTCACCTTCTTACAACATTCTTCCCGACAACTCTAGCTAGAACCTATGAAAAATCAACCTCAATATACCCATTTACTTGTCTTGACCACATAAAAGCGTGCAATTCATTCTTGTATCACAGCTACAGTGATCACTTCATTAACAACTCAAAGGAAGAGCTAGCCTTTTTTTAGTCTGTTAATACATCTCAAATCAAACCCAGTTTCGATGACTACCTAATTTCAGTCCCTTGTAGCTGCGTTAACAGCACATCTGGGTATTTTTACCAGACATCATATACTGTCAGACCTGGAGATTCATTTGTTAATGTTTCAGACAAAATATATAGTGGGCAAGCTTGGGAAGCTGATGGGGAAAAATCAATCTTTATTACAGGAAATGATGTTCCTATAAATCTTGTTTGTGGGTGTATTGGAGAAAGTTCTCAACTAGTTGCAACTTACACTGTTCAAGACAAAGATACATTGTCCATTATAGCTGATTTATTTTCCACTGATATAGGAGAGATAGAAAAACTGAATCCTCAAATGACGCAAAAGAAGGGTTTCCTAGATATTGGATGGGTTTTATTTGTTCCCATAGACAAAAATGGAATTCCTGCGTGCGCAAGGTAAATGGAACCCTAACGCTTTGATACCTGTCAATCTCTATCTCGTAATTCAACATCTCATTTTCATGAACTCTATACCACGTGTTAGAACACATAAAGAAATTCATTTGATCCACCACCAAGCAAGTCTCAGGAACAGGTTCTATTTTGATATTCAACAGAATTTTAACGCTCTCTGCTGCTCAGGAAGAAGAAGAAACAAATGGAAGCTGATCATCGCAATATTGTCAGTTGCAATGCTACTTTCTGCCGCTGCATTTCTAATGATCCTTTTAAAGAGAAGGACAAACCAACAGCCCGATGAGGAAGATCCTAAAGCTGTTTCGAAAAGACTGGGTCCGCAAAAAACTGCTTCTTTGAGAAAGAAGTACGACATAGAAGGTTGATTAGCATCAATTGGGCAAAACTGATAAACAACTGCAGTTTCTATTTGTTGCCTTTTACCGACTTAGATAAAGTCTTCATTTCATCAGTCTATTCTAATAAAAAAATTATGTTACAGATGTGACAGCTTTTGAGTCTGAAAGACCTGTTGTATATAGTCTAGATGAAATAGAAGATGCTACAATGAGCTTCGATGAAACAAGGAAAATTGGAGAGGCTGGATATGGTTGCGTCTACCATGGTGTCCATGGAGAACAGGTATATTTTGGTGTAACTATCTGGAGACTTAGTAGTTCAGAATCTTCAGATAGTATACTATGTGTATTATTCATGACATTTGATCTACAGGAAGTTGCAATAAAGAAAATGAAGTCTAACAAATCCAAGGAGTTCTTTGCAGAGCTTAAGGTTTTGTGCAAGATACATCACATAAATGTGGTAAGTTGTAGTCCTAGACTCATGATTTGCAGTGAAGCTTTTTTGCTTGCAAGCAAATTTCTTTCTAATATCTTGTGCGTGTTGTTTCTTAGGTGGAGCTGCTTGGATACGCAAGTGGAGATGATCACCTCTATTTGGTGTACGAGTATGTTAAGAATGGATCGCTCGCTGAGCACCTTCACGATCCATTACTAAAAGGTAATCAGACTGCCTAGTGAGAAGGTCACCATAATACTACCGAAAACTATCTCAATAATCTTGTCAGGAACAAACAAAAAAAAAATACCAAAAAAGCAAATGGTGTTTTCAGCTTTCAAAGTGAACTATCCAGCACAAATGCTCAGATTTGTAAGTAACTCGCAACAACAAAACGAGTAAACATGAAGCCCAAGAAAACTGTAGAATTCAAAATATTAAAATAGCAATTACTTCATATATATCATAACTACCTTCAGGTAACTGTTTAAGAAAGCAGTTCATGCTGGCCAACTGAAAGATCTTAGGACGTGACAATTGTGGACTTTACAGATACAAGGGATATGATTGAGACGTTTTTGCCTAAGTTTACCTTAATTTGACATAACAAGATTACACCGTGTAGGACATAAATGTAGAGTTATACTCTATTTGGAATGGCTGCCTAGCTAATATCAGAATATTCTTACCCTCGTTGGAACGAATCAGGCCATCAGCCTCTCTCGTGGACAGCAAGAGCTCAGATAGCAGTTGATGCTGCCAGGGGTATCAAATACATTCATGACTACACAAAGGCACGTCATGTTCATCGTGACATAAAGACAAGCAACATTTTACTCGACAAAGGACTCAGAGCAAAGGTATTGCCTTCACCGTTTGAAGCAGAACTACAGCATCTTCATATTTCCTATGTATCTTCTTAGCGATTAAAACCTTAGAAGTTCTATATGTTAACTATTATAGGAAAAAAAATATAATAAAATGAGCACGTGATGATTCTAATATATTATTCTTATGGTAACATGTGCATTCTTTTGCATAAATTATGTTAACTTCTACAGGTTGCAGACTTTGGGTTGGTTAAACTAGTTGAGCGCGCCGGGGAAGGAGATATCCAAGCAACACGCTTGGTTGGAACACCTGGTTACCTTCCTCCCGAGTAAGTAACAAGTTCCAGCCTTTATTCTATGGCTTCTAATCAACCCTTGCAAGAACTAATATGCTTTACTAGCTATTAATAAGAGCCTTATAAGAGTCACTATTCACAAACTCTTTCTCTTGCTGTTGAAATTGATTGAATTTCAAACAGGTCTGTGTTTGAGCTGCAAACAACCTCCAAATCGGATGTTTTCGCATTTGGGGTAGTTGTAGCAGAGCTAATAACAGGACAGCGTGCTCTCATTCGGAACAACCAGGAACCTCAGAAGATGAAATCACTGATCTCAGTAGTAAGTCCTCTTTCCAAAGACCAGAGCAAACTTCGCTAGATTAAAGTGAAGGACCAAATTTTATTGAGCATGAAGAGCCACTAGGAGATACAACCACAAATAAACACCTAAGATACAACCACAAATAAACACCTAAGGAGGATCATTCTGAAAAATATTTCTAAGATATAGCGGGCAACTAAGACTTCTAGTAAAAAGACTCAACCTGATTCAAGCTTTTTGTTCCATTTATTTTTTCCTCTGTACTGCTACAAACAGCAAATCTTTGATATTCATTTTCTAGCTCCCATCTTATTGTTTTGTGCAACTTGCTTAACAATGCACAAAACAATAGCGGGCAACTAAGACTTCTAGTAAAAAGACTCAACCTGATTCAAGCTTTTTGTTCCATTTATTTTTCCTCTGTACTGCTACAAACAGCAAATCTTTGATATTCATTTTCTAGCTCCCATCTTATTTCGGGATAAAGACTCCAAGATTGCTTTGGAAGCAATTATAGATGGTAATCTTAGGAGCTGTTTTCCTATGGAGGAAGTATATCAGGTTTGACGCTTACCTATATACCTAGTAGCATACTATTTCGGTGTGTTCTTGTCATAATGTGCAAACTTCAGCGAATACGAATACTAATTTACATAATTCATTGCTATGTATATCCACATATATCTTTTGTGTATGTTATACTTTTTATGATATGTGTCCTTGGTTCAGATGGCGGAAATTGCGGAATGGTGTTTGGAAACAGACCGACCTGAGATGCAAGAGATTGTCGTGATCTTATCTAAGATTCAGATGGCATCAGTAAAGTGGGAAGCCACACTTGGAGGAAACAGCACGGTTTTCAGTGGGCTATTTGAGGGAAGATGATGCAGTTAGCTCTTTATGTACACATTTAAGTATGATTGTTGTAGCATGTTCTTAGGACGCAGAAACATAGCAACTGATAGAGTATTATTATTAATAATCTGAATTGAGAAATAAGTTATAACAAAGGAACACAGCTAAAGTTGTTGTATATTTGGTTAAGAATAGCTTGATGGGGGCTAATCATTGCGGAAGGAAAGGTCATAACAGGAAACTTGCAGCAGATTCAGGCATGACAAGAGGGCTTAATGGGGACTGCTTTTTTAAACTACCAACATGCCAGATAAAGCAGAAGATGAATACCATGATAAAGCAGAGCTACATCTAGTTTCATATTCCCGCATCAGGTCCTGTGTTGCCCGAGTTTAGAGAAGACTTTGTGTTGTCAGGAATCCAAAACGTTAGAACCGAGGAAGCAGCTACAAACATGGCTCTACGAGGCGCCCACTTCAAGCAAGTAGCTACACCTATGTGGCTATTCCAGCATGCCACCTATCAAAAAATGAAGTTGCGTTGTCACTTTTTCTCAATCAAACTATCCCAAGTTGCATATAGCATTTGTATGTATATTTAATGCATTGGAAGGGAAAACAAAATTCTACCTCATTTCGCATGTTGATGCTCCATGCATGTAAAGTACCATCTCCAGAGCCTGCAACAATGTGTAGATGCTAAACTTAGTTCCCAAAGACCCCAAATCCAAACAAATAAAAAGAAAGAAACAAAAGGGAAAATCCAATATATAATAGATTCCAAAGTGAATTTGTCATCCTCGGAACAAAAACTCTCTTTGTTTCTTGAACACTCATGCTAAGGGTAACTATAAGAAATATATTTAAAAATGAAGCCGATGCATATTTAATCAAATGACAAAATTGTGCCCAAAAATAGGACTTGGCGAATACCATCTAGTCAATATAACAACAAATGCACAGAGAATCTGCCAAAAATACTATTGAACCTGTACACAACAATCTCTCTATGATCAAGCATCGCCTATTACCGAAACAGTATGTACCTTTTAAGACATCAATCATCAGTGCAATCAATAGTCTAAGGAAAGGTGGTGTCTATGATGGACAAAGGACGAATAGGATTATCTCTAGGCGGCTGGACGGCTGAGATCATGCCTCGGCCCATTATAACTAGCTCTTCCCTACTAACCACTTATCTTGGCTCGACCAAACCTAATTCCAAGCTAACCACGGCAATGTATGCCCCAATCCAGCCAAACCCTATCTATAGTTCACCCATGTATATTTTTCCTCTAATCCAGCTTTGCCTCCTTTCCTTTCTTATTTCTTATCATTGTTTTCTTTTGGTCCCTTAGCCCTCAAATTTTGTAAAGACACCGAATGAATAAATTATGAGCCTTTCAGTTATCTAGAAAAAAAAAAAAACATTACAATCGAGAAAAAGGAATAGGCTTTGAAAAACAATCTGTGAACCTATTCCATGGTGTGTACATGGAATAGTGTACACGGCCTACAACTAGCTAGGAACACCAGAACAATTAGTAATTATATAATGAGGTTCTTCGTGATTCCACTATGTATGTTTATCTCATTATTTCTCTAAATATTACTACTTGCCCAGCCATTAGAACGATCTTTATTTCCGTTCCTGATCGTATTAATCCAGGAGGAGCAAGTGTCTCAGCTGATTACTCAGTAAGAAACCAATTCCCGGATCCATTCCATATATTGGAACATACACCTTTCGGTGTATCCAAATATGATGACATCGATGTATCTCCTGCAAGGGTCGATCGGAAAGAGACTTCTGATTCTCACTTTATCATGCTTGACATCCCAGGTATAGTATGTGCATGATTTACGTCACCAAATATTAAAACTGCTAATAATTCAGTAGAAAATTTTAAACAATTCCTTATAAAATAACTAGGTATCACGGGATCAACCTTTTCGTGATTAGTCCGTTTTTAAGGATAGAATATCAGATATATTTGGGCCAAGACATAAAAGATAGTTACCACAAATGAAGTTGTTTTTGTAAACACTCTCAAGAAACATGAAGAAACTCATATAATATGTTGGAATGAGGAAGCAGAAATGGAAAAATATACTTAAAGAGTGTTCTTTCTCTAAAGCCGTATGGTCATTTACACCTGTAGTAAATAGGTGCTTGAGAACATTTGATCATACAGTGGATAATAGATGGATTGCAATTACCTCTTCTGCGACAATTAGATCATTGAAATGTGTCTGCAGCTTGGAAATTAGGAAACAAAGTAAAGTCTTTAATAAAACAAAATCAAACCTTTGACTGATGAGTCAAAAATGTTTCAAAAAACTGTAGAAAATGTATTCGCTATTAAAACCATATACACCCTAATAGCGATAGGGTTAATAGATGCTCACCAGTCAACTCCATCTGCACCTAAATTTCCATTATATACACTGCTAGAATCAACTGGTTGGTACCATCTTTCTTACAATCTGTCTATATCCAAATTTATAATCTTACTTCGGGGTATCAGAATCTAGAAGCTGTATTGAAGTATTACTGATGCAAATATGAAACAATTGGATGCAGCCAATGAATTTACAATTGAATCACTCGAAAGAGTATTAAGAATGCATCAGGATAAATGGTCTGAACAAAGGAAAACTTTTTGATTCAGACAAAAAAAATTAACAACAGTACACATCTTTCATCCAACGACATACACGTATACAGATGTGGCAAGTGTTTTGGACTCAAATATCATGTACGACTCAACAAAATTTAACTCGATAAAAGAAGCAAATATTTTATTTTTTAACTTACCTTGTGCATATCTCTGTTCCTTTTATAGATTGACAACTTCTTTTGATTATCAAAATCAAACATTTCATGTTTTTCTAAATCTACGACAAAAAAACGTCATGTTTCTTTTTCATTCGTTCTTTAGCATATGCAGTACACTGACGTATTGTATTTCTTGATTACACTTTAATAATATAGACTAAATCTCTAAATACAGGGCACCACAAAAAGGTTGAGCCCCGGCCGTAGGCCGGGGTGATACCTGGTTTTGTTCTATGATTAACTCAACGTTCGACAAGGCAACAAAGTATACAAACAAAGGTTCGGACTTCAGGCGCTTAGTGGTTTCTATTTTCTGAAACTAATATTACTAGAGTAATGGATTTGATTTGTGTCGATTAAGGCGGTTGATTTAGTGATAACTAGCAAGTAGGTTACAATTTTAAGAAAGTTTAACTGGGCATGGTATGAACTAGAATACATGGTAATAGGATAAGTATCAAGATGAATGATTACCGGATACAACATATTGCCCATCAGGTGTGAAAGTTGCCTCTATGGCTACATTGGGAGATGGTTCCAAACTGAAGCCGCATCGCTGCATAACATAATTATAGCTTACATAATGAAGCATCCGCACCTCCCAGTTACAAAATTTTAGTAATACAGAACAAAACAAAACTTAGAAAGGAACTGATGTACAATTTACTCGATACAAGTTAACTCACCTTCTCTCCACCATATGCATCAAGAACATAAATGTTGTTGTGAGTCGTTGTCAAAAGCATAGACTTGCCATCATTGCTAAACTTGATATCAGATACCTCAGCTGTATCACCGCCCACAAAGAAAGTGTCGAAAGGACCCTGCATTGTGAAGGGGTAAAAATCAAGATCACCCAACAATGGTATGAAAACAAAGTTAAATGTTGTGAAGTTAGAACCTTATCATAGGAACGTGAATCAAACAATTTGATAGCACCCCCTTCCATTGCAACTGCAAACACAAGACCTTGTTGATCGTATGCCACAGTAGGCCTACCACGTAAGCGTAGGATTCCCTGAAAACTACAGCAGTAAGCATAAATCACTATCACAAAGTTGAACCATAAAACTAAAAGCTGGCAATTAACCAAAAATCCTAGTCACTCTTGGGCTATTAATTAGATTTAGAAATTCAGACAATCAAGTCGCCCTAGCATAGTAGGTACACAAACAGTGAATCGGTGAAGGATCCGCCAACTGATGAGTTTTACCATGGAGAACTCCAATCCATAACAAAACAACTAACAGTGTTTTTGGCTAATCTGTTGAATTCAATTATTGGTGAAAATCCACAGGAGTAAACAAAAAATAGTTGATGATTCCTGTATGATACCCATAAAATGGTATATGAGGTGCTTGATATTCCAAATATATTTTCATAGGTTAAAAAACATTACCATTATCCGCCGACCATCTAAGTAGCTTACATTTTAGAAATGGGTTTTTCACTCTAAGATATGTAAAGAGTTGTGGGAGGAAAAAAAAACCTAACCTGGCAAGAGTTTACACGGAGATCCCAAATCCTAACACTGTGATCTAGTGAGCCAGACATGAAGCTGTCGTTTATTGGAGACATGCAGAGAGAAACAACTCTGGGGACAAAGAGAAAGGGCATACATTAGAAAGCAGAGTACATATAAAATCTCTCTTAATTAGTCAAACAGTACTAGAAATGTTTGTACACACTTCTCCTTGTGCCCTTTGAAGTAGCGGAGGCATCGATTGTCAAACATTGAAAGATAGCGCAGCGATTCTGGCAAAGGAAACTGTTACTCCAACAGCCAATTTCATTTCAAAAACCTCAATAAAATCAAATCCAAGACTCCAAGCGCAAAGTTGGGTTACAAACCATCCAAATTGTGCGTCGAAGAGCAGATAACAGAGCTTGGATGATGTGTAAAACATATCCTGTCAGCACCGTGCTTCTTATGGTGTGTAGTCTTCAACAATCTGTATATAGGGAACAGAAAGTCCATATACCAGTCAGCGCTTTGTCACTCATGTAACCAGAAATAAAACACTACCGATTTAGCATACTTACGTAGCAGTTGCAATGTTGTAAAACCGCACGGAGTCATCCTCGCTAGCAGTAACCAATAGATCCTCGGTACGATGAAAATCAACCGAATTGATCTTACCGCCCTGAAAACCCACCAAAATTATAGTAAACAAGATGATTCAAATTTTAAACACATCAAAATACCATTATACGCACCCATATAACCCCTCATCTACACATATTGCACTCTTCATCAATTAAATAAGAGATTAAACACAATGATACAAAGCTCACAAATTTGGTGGAGGCGGTGCCTTCTTCACCATAGATGCCAGGCATTAACCCGACGCATTGCCATCCAACGGTGAACAAGGCATCCACATGTCCAGCGTGCATCGTAGCAAGATTTGAGATTAAAGTATGCAAAACAGATTCCTATAGGAGCAATGCAAAAACTAGAAAACCCCAATCACTTCGTGGAGTTCTCTAAACAAAGTCTAAGTTCTTGAGATTGCTAAAGTGGTAGCAATTTTAGATCAAATTCCTATATCAAAACTAAAATAAGCACAGAAAATAGAAAAATAAATAAGCGGAATTTTTAAAAACTTACGAAGTCTGAGAAAACAGCTGCAATGGACATATTACGAACAATCTGATCATCGAGCTCTGTTAATGCCGTCATTGTTTACTTAAACCACAATGTTTAAGAACCGTAAAAGATATTTCAGTATTAACTATTTAGCGAAACTAGTAAGCTCGTGATGGTTTTTAGGGTTCTGAAATTAAACCTAATCTATACGGTATCAATTTGAGCTAGGGTTTTGTAATGACCGGAATAGAGTGTTAAATTCTGAGAGGTGTATGTTTATAGGGTTTTCCCTCTTTCGCTGCTGTGACTAGGGATGGCGCAAAAGCAGCGCGAAATCAGTTTACACTTTTGAGCTTGCACTAGACTAGTCTACACTAGAGACATTTTTAAGATACAATACTCCTGTACATCGCGCAATCGATCACGATTCGGGTATTATCATAGCGAGGGTTGAACGAATAAACGGCCGTCAATGGCAAGGGACCTTTTCCTCGGACACTCTCTCTCTTTTCTCTCACTTCTCAAGACCTAGAGAAAAACTCATCACCTTCTTCCTCCTCCTTTGTAAAAACTATTTGAGCGAAGTTTTTTTGTTTCCGGTAAAATTAGATATCTTGCGACTTTTGTCTTCGCTATCAAGGCGATTTTTATAGTATTTCTTTCTAACGATTTATTTGTGTTTGGTTTTCTTGATAAATTTACATTTGGGCGAAGCCTAAGTTCTTCTTCATCAGAAAAATTGATCTAGCGTTTCGGTTACTTGATTGGGCAAGTGATAGGGTCCTGAATATGGTAGTACTATGTTGGATGTGTACGAATGGTTAAGTGTCTGTTTAGGTAGTTTGGGTAGTTATAGGTCGTACGGTTGTGTATTCGGCAGCCTATATATATGTGTGTGTCTGTAGCATTATGATTATGGAATGAATGTTAATGGAAATGGTCTCTTGTTTGTAGTCTTCCATCTGTTTCTAATGTATTCATCATTTCTATTTTCTGATTTCGTCTCTTCTTTGTCTGTGTATTCTTCTCATTTCACCATTGATCATTGATTGATAAGTCTTGAGCTTATCAATTGGTATCAGAGTCGTTCGATTCTTTTGGACGGTTTATACCTATGGATTCAAATATGTTAGCACAATTGGCAAGCATTTTATCAAGACTTTCAGCATTAATCGAAGAAGGAGAACATTTGGAAGTAATCGAAGAAAAAGATTGTGCTTATTTGGAAGATTCATTCGACATTTTTGCTGAAAAGGTTGAAAATGTGCGTACAAAGTTTCGAAATTCTGAAACTTTCGAAATTGGATATTTTTTCTCAATATTCAGCGAAGAATTTCAAGATGAAGTGCATGTTCATACACCACAAAATGATGAACCTACATATTATGCTTTGCTTCTATTGGAGAAACAGAAGTTTACTTCTACTTTGCATTTAAACACAACACGTATGCCGAAAAAGTTCGTGGGCGCATCATAATCTTCATTGTCATTTGCCTTATTGTATCTTCTGTAGTGCATGCTCTGAATGAATTGATTTTCATTATGCACAACCTTGAGGACAAGGTTGTTTTGAAGGGAGTGGGAATGATAGGGTCCTGAATATGGTAGTACTATGTTGGATCTGTACGAATGGTTAAGTGTTTGTTTAGGTAGTTTGGGTAGTTGTAGGTCGTACGGTTGTGTATTCGGCAGCCTATATATATGTGTGTGTCTGTAGCATTATGATTATGGAATGAATTTTAATGGAAATGGTCTCTTGTATGTAGTCTTCCATTTGTTTCTAATGTATTCGTCCTTTCTATTTTTTGATTTCTTCTCTTCTTTGTCTGTGTATTCTTCTTATTTCACCATTGATCATTGATTGATAAGTCTTGGGCTCATCAATTGATGAGCCCAAGACTTATCAATCAATGATTAGGGAGAAACTAGAGAGAAATACAGATGAGAAGAGACGAAATGGCAGAGGAGAACAAGACGAATTCGTTAGAATCAGGGAGGAGACAATACAGATACCGGGATATCACTTCATTCATCATAATTCATTAACAGATACACAACCACCTATATATATCAACACCCACAGAGTAACCACCTAAACTATCCTAACTACCCACAAGTTGTACGTACATATCATACATACTACAATCAGGGCCTATCATTTCCTACCCCTTATAAACAACCTTGCCCTCAAGGTTGAAACAGGCTAACCAGTAATGGTGGAAAGAAAAAATTACAAGGGAATAATAAAACGCATAATGTTTGGATCTTTTTCACTTGACTACAGGACATGTGACGATACCCAAAGAAATTACAACAATGCGCCCACGAATTCTGCCTCCATACTTGCTATGTTTAAATGCCATGAAGAAGAAGTAAACTTTTGTGTCTTTGATAGAAGCAAAGCATAGTATGTAGGGATCTTCACTTTGTGGCTTTTTAACGGGGACTTCAGTCTCTTTAGATTCTTCATTGAATATTGGACAAAAATCAACAATGTAGACATCAGAAGAACCTACTTCATTTTCAGAAAATACGATACAATCTTCTTCTTCAATTGCCACAGAAATTTTCAACGAGATGCGTGAAACAATGGTCTTAATTTCATCCATTGTTTCTTTTATTTCTTTGTTAAGAACTTCGATTTCACGGTTGAGAGTTGCCCGGTCTTCATGTTGCTCTAAAAGAATCAAAACGATAGTTTTGGTATTTTCCATAACATCGTTACGCCAGTCCATTTGTATATTGCAGGAACCGTCCGACAAGATCGAACGGTGACGAGGTGTCAAACTCAGAAAAAATATATTCCTTACTCTTCTTATACTAACAAGTAGCACAAGGATAAGCAGGTTCGTTCCTGAGGGAGAGTTGAGTCAAAGTTGTCTTTTAAATTTCTGAAAGTATGAGTAATGCAAAAACTACGAAACAAATAATTAATGCAAACAATGGGGATGAGAATGATTAGGGGGTCTTTCTCCACTAGTGAACATGAATCTTCTTCAAAATACGTTTATTAACAATCCTAGACAAGTTATAAGTTCAACAAGTCCATTAAACTCCAAGGTCACTTTGTAGAATAAGTTCTCTACTCGTGCTAGTCAATCAAGCCACTTTGAATAAGCTAACTAACCGGTATGTTCTATGAGTCGGATTGATCCTAACCACATGCTTGTAAGTTCGACATGTTAACTTAGGGTTGTCAAATACGCATCAAAATCCACAACATCCCATTGCAACGTTGATGTTTTGCTACTTATGATTAAATCACCATAACAATTACGGAGTACGGCTCAATAATCTAGCATTGGTATTGCAAACAAATTATCTAATTGGCCTTTTAAATAACTCGCAAACAATCCATGGTCAAAAGCACCGTATGAGACAAACAATAAAACGATATTTGGAAGAAAGATTGACTTGAATAAATCAACGAAAACTCATGTCACATAGCTTTAAAATATCCCTAACCAAACAAGAATTAGCTACTGGAGTTCATGGCAGTAGAATGGAAGTAATGGAAAAATTGTAAACAAAACCAACTATGCAAACCCAATAACTGCAGGTGAGGTAAGTGAAGCGAATGGTGTATGGAATGGACTGCCGGTGATGTTGTGCTGCTACCGGTGTGGATGTTCAGGCCTGGTAAAGCGAATGGTGTATGGAATTGATGTGGTTGGTGTTCAAGCTCAAGGTGGACTGAATGCAAGGAGATGCAGGTGGTGCAAAATATGATGATGTGGTGGTGTAATATGCAGGTGGAGGAATGCAGTGGAATGCAGTGGAATGCTTGTGGTGATATGCAAGTATGCAGTATGGAGGTGGTATGCAGATGGTGGAGGATATGATGGTGAACTGGTGTAGGGTTCTGGAGAGGAGCAAAGCTCCTCTCTGATGGAGATGCGAACAGTCGTGAAGGGGTATGAGATGTCCCTCTTGTTGTTACCTTTAGTCCTTTTATAGCTTCAATTCTTGTAGAATTCAATGCCGACTAAAACCCGCTTTCCTATATCATCTCGACTTCTAAAAACAGGTCTCAATCTCCTCCGTAAATCCATAGTAATCAACGACAGAAGCAACAAAACTTGGAACTGAATTCTCGACAACAAAACAAGTCAGAGTCCCACCAAACTCTTACCAATTGTGTTGTGTCTCTCCTGGCCTCTGAATCATGGCAGCAACTCTTCTTCTTCCCTAGTTTCTCGTTTCAAAATAAACTCAAAACTCTGTACCTCCAACTCCATGATGTTCTCGGCTTCTAAAATGTGCTCTGACCTGAGGACAAGACCCTTTGGTCCCATGGCTAACTGACTACCTGAATTATGTGCAGCAGCTAAGCAATTTGAGCTTGAAATTGTTAAGAACAGGTAGTTCAGGCTTTTAAACAAACACATTGGGTGCAGCTTTGAGCTGTTGATGGAGATGTGAATTTGTTGTTGATTTTAAGCTCATAATATCTCCTTCCCTGCACAGAATTATCATTCAAACAATAACCCACAATCATTCAAACACACTTCGAGTCGTGGCTATTCGATTTCAGACTTAGCGGCAGCAAATCAATGTCTTCTTCACTGACTTTTCTTGACAGCAAAACTCACACAAATCATCCTCAAACTCGAATCTACATCAAACCCATCCTTCATATTCAATTCAAAGCTCAAATGCCTTCTTTAATCTCTCCATTCATCGTCTATTTTAAATGACAGGACTTGTTATCTTCCTCCATGTATTCTCAGTATTCTCAGCTTGAGTGAACCCAGAACTTTTAGCATATTCGTACCCAAGCTGTCTTCTAACTATCGTGACTGGCCACAGGGACCCAAGCTTCGCTGGTGTGAACTCTTTGCATCCGTGAGAGAAAGAAATAGGTGCAGAGGCAAGCTACAGGCGTGATGATATTCTTGTCCTGTGTAGTGTAGATATCTCGACCTGGCTTTAGGCTAATGAATAGGGTGGCCCTGATAAATAGCTTGTCTGCCGCCAACAGTTATCAATAGTACAATTCTTTGGCAGCCAATTGTAACTGTTGTTTATGATAAAAAAGAACCTTTGCATCTTTCTATATTTCAAGTCCGTCAATTCCAAGGTCGCCTTGCAATGAATTAAGCTCATATTTTCTTTGCTTCTCGCCGCATGATTCCAAAATACTTACAAAATGCAAAACAAGCATAATACCCGAAAATACAAGAGAAAATAGTAAAGAAAAGTATACGACATTGATATTCAAATGATGTATTTTAAGCTCCTATCAAACGGCTCTGATACCAATTGATAAGCCCAAGACTTATCAATCAACGATCAATGGTGAAATGAGAAGAATACACATATAAAGAAGAGATGAAATCAGAAAATAGAAAGGAAGAATACATTAGAAACAGATGGAAGACTACGTACAAGAGACCATTTCCAATGACATTCATTCCATAATCATAATTCTACAGACGCACACATATATATAGGTTGTTGAATACACAACCGTACGACCTATAGCTACCCAAACTACCTAAACAGACACTTAACCATTCGTACACATCCAACATAGTACTACCATATTCAGGACCCTATCATTCCCACTCCCTTCAAAACAACCTTGTCCTCAAGGTTGTGCATAATGAAAATCAATTCATTCAGAGCATGTACTACAGAAGATACAGTAAGGCAAATGACAATGAAGATTATGATGCGCCCACGAACTTTTCCGGCATACTTGCTATGTTTAAATGCAATGTAGATGTAAACTTTTGTTTCTCCAATAGAAGCAAAGCATAGTATGTAGGGTTCATCATTTTTTGGTGTATCAACAGGCACTTCATCTTGAAATTCTTCGCTGAATATTGGGGAAAAATCTCCAATTTCGAAAGTTTCAGAATTTCGAAACTTTGTACGCACATTTTCAACTTTTTCAGCAAAAATGTCGAATGAATATTCCAAATAAGCACAATCTTTGTATTTGATTACTGCCAAAAGTTTTCCTTCTTCGATTAATGCCGAAAGTCTCGATGAAATATCTTTCAACTGTGCTAAAATATTGGAACTGTCCTTCTTGAATTCCCGTCGATTTTCTTCGATGAGTGCCAAGAAATTCGAAATCAGGCCTTTGAGATGATCATTATGCGAATCCATTTGGGTAGGGTACAAACCGTCCGACAATGATCGAACGGCTCTGATACCATTTGATAAGCACAATTGGTATCAAAGCTTCAATGAGATGCGTGAAACAATGGTCTTAATTTCATTTATTGTTTCTTTTATTTCTTTGTTAAGAACTTCAATTTCACGGTTGAGAGTTGCCCGGTCTTCATGTTGCTTTAAAAGAATCAAAACGATAGTTTTGGTATTTTCCATAACATTGTTATGCCAGTCCATTTGCATACTGCAGGAACCGTCCGACAAGATCGAACGGCTCTGATACCAATTGATAAGCCCAAGACTTATCAATCAATGATCAATGGTGAAATGAGAAGAATACACAGACAAAGAAGAGACAAAATCAGAAAATAAAAGGACGAATACATTAGAAACAGATGGAAGACTACAGACAAGAGACCATTTCCATTAACATTCATTCCATAATCATAATGCTACAGACATACACATATATATAGGCTGCCGAATACACAACCGTACGACCTATAACTACCCAAACTACCTAAACAGACACTTAACCATTCGTACACATCCAACATAGTACTACCATATTCATGACCCTATCAGCAAGTCACTCCTCTGTCATAGGAGCGTATCTTTCCAAGAAGAAAATTTATCAAAATTGTCATAGGATTTTAATATAGTGCCACACTTTCAATTTCATATTTAAGAAAGTGTCATCGTGTTTTTCTTTGGAATTTATTATGCCACATTGTTGACCTTTACTGTTATGTTTTTTTTGTTGTTGAGAAAATAGCTAACGAAAGTCAAGTATGCGTGGCAATAATTCATCCTTGGTGAAAGATAGTTAAGCCCTCAAATTACCTGGATCATACCTAATTAAATCGGTATTCGGTAGCGAGTTGATTGGGACCTAATTGAAGATTGCTCATTTTTTTTCCCAATTCCATGAAACAACCATCCATTACATTGAATCGAGCAGCATGTCTTTCCGGATGAATCTCATTGACAGCAACCAAAACTCTTGAAATCAATGGAAATCACCAAAATGAACAATAACAGCTTCTCCATGGAAGCAACACTCGATATCTCCTTCCATCTCAGGTTCATTAGCGCATCAAACATCATTTCTTTTAAAACCAAGGGAACAACAAGAAAACTATATCCCTACCATCTCAATGAACAAGTTAAGCAAAACCCTAAATCGAAAACCTAAACTTATAAACAGGTGAACCCCAAATAATCACATATATGCAGAGAATGGAATCTAAATCATTACCCATCACTCTAATTTCTTAACAAAACTCAAAACCTCAATTGCGTCAGAATAAAATCTTTCCAATACCACTTGATTTCTTTCCATCACAACCACCAGCATAATCAAAATAGTCATTTTTCTTCTTTATGATTCACGGATAAAATAATTAGCAACCATAATTAACTTAAGTACAAAACTAAGCATATGAGATTGAAAAAATAAAGTGAAAATCAAATAAAACCATATTCTTAAAAACACCTCAATTGCGTGAATTAAACCTAATTTTGTAAACCCTAAAATTTTCCACCAATCTCAGAAATTAAGAAATCATGACTAACAAAAAACACTTGATTGACGAGAAGAACGAGAGAAGATAAAGATGTTTAATGGTGGTGATGCACGAGAAGATAAAATAGTTGTAGTTGTGTTGATTCAATCGAAGAAGAATGTTGTTGCAGCATCCCTGGCTCATTGTTTTAGTAGTTTTAATGCGGTAAATAAGAGTTCGTTGCTCGGACTTGTAAAGATTTAAAAATAAAGATATATACAGAAAATATGTCACAAGATCAAGAGGAACCAGGACTCAGGATTCCAATGTGTTTCATATTCAAGTGGCTCAGAAAATAATCCTAGGCGGTTATAGCTCAAAATAAAACAAATATTAACTCTATCTTTGCCAAATTAGATTCCAGAAAATATTACTTGTATATTATAAGCATGGAACATCAAGAATCCCTAGGACTAAGCATGTTCCATCAAACAAAATCACAAGTAATTAATTGAAATCATAAATCAATTAAAATCGGTGCAAAAAGTGAATTAAGAATTATTTAAATAACCACATGGCTGAAAAACAACTTCCTCTATCATCCCAGTATTGGGGTTTAGCTACTCATAATAATCATGTCCTCAAAATACATACTTGATGCTCAAAATACGATTAAAAGAGTGAAAAATATAAAACAGTGAAACTACGACCCTCTATAAGCTTCCAGAGAAGAACGATACCAGGGAACTGCGGTAAAGTAACGATACTCCGCTGCTGCTGTTGATGCTGCGGAAAATAAGACTGCTCTGTGCAGTCTGTTCTTCGTGATCTTCAAGGTCCTCTAATGGCAGCAGCAGTAGCAGAAGGGAATTGATGTTAATCCTTCTTCTTCGCTCCTCTGCGTCCCAAACCTTCCCCAAACTCTTGATAAAGCTTCTCTGAACTGCCACAGGACTTTTTATACTCGACAGGCCCAAAAATCCCTTGGTTTAATCCCGAATATCTTCTATTATTCTTCACGGCCTCGTCCGTTATTTCTTTCCCTGTGGACTCTGATTTCTCGTTAATAGCAGATATTTGGTTTTTAATAACTTTCCAAACTTTGTTAAGATAGGATAAAAGCAAATCTTATGATATCTTCTGCTGATTAATCACCATATCTTCGAAATATGTTCACGATCCTGTTGTTGACATTGTCTTCCTCCAACAGATTATCCAGCCCATTTTGATTAGTTAAACTGCCCAAACTAACTTTGTTTGATCAATACAAGTCCAGCCCAATCATTTACAGCGATTGAATCTCGTTAAAACAGCCCGAGAATTCAACTCCAAAATCTGCAGCGTCTGCATTAAGTATTCCCGCCAAAACCAAATTCAAACAAAAAAGATGACCTCCCCCTATCCAGTTCAGGGGTGCGAATAGCAAGTTATCACCCCTTATCAAGTGGGTGCCCCTTATCCAAAGCAGAGAGTCTGAATAACAAATGTCCTCCGGGGATGCTCCGCATAGTTTTTCGAGCCGATTTTTCCAAAATTATTTATTTCCAAAAAAATACCTAGAAACACACAAAACACCATAATAAGGACGAAAACGAGTACTAAGAAAATACACAAAAGAGATGAAAATAGACACATAAATGCGTCTATCACTCATCTCTGTTTATTTCAGTTTCGACTCAATTTGAGGTGGAGAAAGGTCATAAACTACTATTAGTGATTGTGAGGATAGTCAAGTAATTGCGTCGTGAAAAATTGACCAGGTCAGCGTTAAATGACCAAACATGTGGGTCCAGACGGGTACGCTAACGGCAGTGGAATTTAATAAATTATGAAAAAAATGGTGACACTTTCTTATATCGGAAAACCAAAGTGTGGCAGTTTGTTAAAATTCCCATTATATTTCGAATATAATTTATTCTTTAATCTCAAAAAACAAGATATGGGTACTACCATGGTAGATCGCGCTTTCTCTTCGCGATTTATTTTCGTTTTATACCTTTTTTTGCATTTGCTTCATCTTTCTTTAAAAGATGTTCCTCATTTTTTTTTATTACAGCCGTTATAAACGTGTAAATACAATACCAGAACGTTTGGCACGCGTTTACGCGTGCTAGAACCGTTGATTTTCATATGTAATTAAATATCGAAAGCATTTTGTCTGAGAAAATGATTTACCTATCCCCTCAACTTAACCTAATCTAGAATGACCCCGGGTTAATGTGACTAAGCCTTTTACGTCATCTTATTCACAGTTCATACTACCTATGCTGCTCCACAGCATTTACCACCGTTAACAATTCTTCCATCACCTGTATTTTGACTAATTCTTTTGGATCACAATAAACCCATCTGGAATATTCTCAATGCCGGACGGTTTCGTCTTAATCTTTATTATTTTCAATCGATGTTAAATCTTTCACCAACTTTTATTTCTCCTTCACCAAAAACCTCGTCTTAAAATAACAGAGATAAAACCCATTTATTTTTCCGCTTTGTAAATAATTTAGTAGTGCAAACTCATATTGTGTTCTTGCTTTGCCAATTTTGAACATGTGTTGTTGAGTGTATGTATGTTATGATTTGGAGAATAAAGAGAGAAATTTTATTTGTATAATGTATGCATGTTAGTATTTGAAGCATAAAGAGAAGTTTCAGAAAGAACAAAGGTTTAAAAAGGTGGATGTGGGAAAAACTTATGTTCGCTAATAATTGATTTGCTTTTGTTTTAAGTTTTCTTTTCTCCTGATTCATAGAAGAAAAGGCATGGCTCGAAAGAGTCTTGGGAAATGGTATTGGGGTAATAGTAAAAGGGTAGACAAAGGCTCTGAATGATTTTAGGATGTTATTTAGTAAAGAAAGTAGACCATCAAATTTATGTATAAAGTAAGTTACTATTATACCCTCAATAATTTATAGAAGTGTCCACGTATGTTTTAGCAATATGGGTAAAACGGGTATGGAAGTTTGCAGCTTCAACTAACTATAATTTGTTATATATGTTAGAGCATAGCTCGGTTGAACCCACCAAGCGTTGGTATGTCAAGTTTGGTTGTCATATTTTAGTGAATAAAAACTCATGTTAAAAGTCGCTTGATTATATACTAGAGTCAACTTCGTATAGGTTAGCTTGAAAGTATTAGGATTTGAGACTTTACAAGTATTGTGAAGACTTGAAGATGTGAAGAAGCAAGGAGCTACAACGACAACAATCATCCTTCTACTTGAGGTTAGTGATATTTGACTTAAACTGTTTCATTCCATAACGTATCTTTCAAGTCGTGCATATTGAAAACAAAAATACGAAGCATATTTGAACTCTAGATAGACATAGTATTAAGGAATACAATACGAGATTTATTGCTTAACCATTAAACTTTGTAGATAAGACACCGCCATAATTATTTGAATGCTATTGTGATTATGTATGGGTATGAGGTGAGGATTTCATCCTAGGGAACAATGTTTTACATGTGTTCTAAGGAAGTAAGTTCATAAACTTGTTTGTGAATCGAAAAGGAAATCGCCAGGCGTTATTGCTTTTGTTATTCATTGCATATCTTATGAACAACCAATATGTGTGATTGAGTATAACCGTTCACGACTTGTTTGTGTTCTTGGTAGAACTATTCACAAAGGCCTGACTTATGTATTGGTATGACTTTTATTGGTGAGACTGATCTTAAGTAATCACCTAAGATGGTATGATCGGGTTTGTGATTTTATGTCTGATCAAATATGGGAAAGGGGAACCGATCCTAGTAAGAGGTGCAGTACATCACAAAGGGGAGCCGATACTTGTATGAGGTGCATCAAGGTTTATAGCAGAAAGGGGAACCGATCCTATAAACATGTGCAACACGTTTTTAGGAAAAGGGGAACCAATCCTATGGACATGTGAAACACATATAAGTTAGATACCATATATATGTGGGGAACCGATCCTAGTACCTAGTCAATCGAATTTTGGAAAGCTAGTGTGACTATGCACAGTACTCACATGGAAGGTAGAACCGAAACTTGTTTTGGTAGAACTGTTAAACCCATGATTTGTGATTGAATGTTATTTGATCAATCGCATCTTGAAAGTCAGATGAACCAATTCTAAACTTGTTTAGAAGTGTGGAAAATCGGTTTCAAGGTTGTAAGTGTGAAAGAGAACTTACAAAGTTAAGATGTCGACATACTTTGAACACGTACTATGAATGTTTATTATTTAATTGTTCAAAGTTATTCCTTAATAGCTAAGGGAATAGAATCCGAGGATCGAAACATAAATAAGTTAAGAATCTTTTAATTAAGGTATTTAACTTCATTTTTAGGAAAATAAGAATTAGTAATGTGCATTTACTAATTAGAGTTTTTCTGAGAGATTTCGATCATTATCTTTGGACATAGCATTTCCAGGAATTATGGAAACCGAATTTGTGCTTTAATGAATATCTTGAGAATATTTTCGGTTTTGGAAATTCCTTGGTGTCCAAACTTCCTTGTTTATAAATACTTGAAGTTTTCCTTTCTAGCAAACTAATCCTTCGCAACAACAAATTTTCTCTTTGTTGTGTAGTTACTGGTGTAGCCGCCTATTCGGATAGGAGAGTAACCTAATTAGGCGAAATCTCTTACGGCCGCTCAGTTTAAAGTCTTCTTTGGGATTGAGAAGCTCTACGAGTACCGTTGGTGGGAAACTAGATAATTGCGGTTTATATTTTGTTTTCATTGATTTGATTGACTAACGGTGGTTGAACTTTGATTGCACCTAGTTTGTTTATGCTTGAGAATCTTCTCTTATGATATAAGATTCACTCAAACTAGTTCAGAGTTTCGACAGGGATCTTTAGACTGTTGTTAGTTCTAAAGAAAATCTTGTGATAATCCATTGTTAACAGACTCCGTTCTGTGCGTGATTGATCACAAGAGATTCAAGTGATTGTGTGCAGATTTTTATTGAAGATCTAAGAAGATTTGAAGACGAAGAAGATATTGTAGATTTCTGATTTGTGGGTTCATAATCTTTGGTGTGCACAATACTTTTTCGGTAAATTAAAGATGATCCAATTAATAATCGGTTTATCCTTGTGATAGATTGGATTGATTAATTGAGTAGATCGGCATCAACACAATTCTTTGGATTAATAGCGTTGCTGGCTTAATCTTAAACGATTACTTCGGTAATTGAACATAAAATAGATCTAAGGACCTGACGAAGGAGTTTATGTTAAGATAAACAGAAGAGCCTTTGTCCGACTCATATCACTTGGTTGAATAGAGTTGATACCAAACAGATTTGTTGTTCCTTTACTGTTTGGAATACGAACCAAAGGAATTGTCCCAAGTACGTGACTTATTCATAGGTCGGAGGCGTGGGAATACAAACGGAACTAGGTGAACTATAGGTTTAGTTGCTTGGTCTCAACTATACGAAGTGTAATTTTGTGTAGCAGCTTAATCCTGAGAGTATTCAATTCCGGACAAGGTCCCGGGGTTTTTCTGAATTTGCGGTTTCCTCGTTAACAAAATCTTGTTGTGTCATTTACTTTATATTTCCGCATTATAATTTTTTTATTATGATTAAAGTAAATCACACAAACGTTAATTCCTATGTACTTGATAAGTGAATCCTATTGTGTTTTGGTTAAGTCCAAACCTTTTTATCAAGTAACACACTTCGTTGTTGTATTGTCTCGATCTCGTATCCATAGACGATCACACGAATGGTGAACCGATTAGTTGTATTGTCTCGACTCAGTCCATAGACAATCACTTTCGGAGAAAGGACTTATAGGTAGGAAAAGTTTTAGCTTGAGGTATATTTGGGTACCCTCGCCTTTTCAATTGGTATCAGAGCAGGCAAACATGAAAAGATCCAACAATCTGTGTTTGGTGCGATCCAGCCTATAAGAATTGAATCTAATGAATATTTCAGTTAATGTAAAGCAAGACATCAAGAGTTTTGAATTAACACTTGATGATGGCATCTACGATTCAATATCTGAAGAAATCATCTCTAGAGATTCTACGAGACAAGTTAATCTTGTTAATAATGTAGAAACCAATGACAACTGGAAAATACGTCTACAAGAAAGGTAAGATAAAATTTCCGATGATGATGACTCAGATTTTGAACAAGAAGTAGAAGAGGATATCTCAGAATACTCTAAATTGTTGGATCCTTTGAAAAATGAAAAACTGAGAACTTCGGATTTTCTTGGTTTTATGACTCCTCTTTGTCGTGAGAACAAGAAACTGAGGAAGGTTTTTCAAGGATATTATATTGGTTATTAAACCAGTGATTTTCTTTTTAAAGAGCGTACAGACGAGCTAAATTCTAAGAAATTAGAATGTGAAAATCTTCGAAGAGATCTCTTTTTTTCGAAAAAGAAACTTGTTGAATCTGAAGCAAGGGTTAATTCTCAACCAAAGAGTTTTGAAGAGAAAGAAGGTATATATCTCTCACGAGAAAAACATCTTAAGGCTGATCTAACTGGTGCTCTTGAAAAAATCAAGACATTGGAAGAAGAAATTTTGGACCTTAAAAGGTTCAATGTTAGCTCAAACAATTTAACCTCAATGTTAGAAGCAAGTAGAAATCATCGTGATACACGAGGATTGGGCTATAAGGAAATAAATGCTTCAAATATTAACAAAGAGGTAAAATTTGTTAAAGCTACTAATTCCTCTCAACCAGAGGCTTCCACTGATGACAAAGATGCTCATATTTCTTGTAAATAAGAAAAGTCTGTCAAGCCTAAGAATAGTGTTCAACCAGCATTAATCAAAGAAGGCACTTCTTCTAATGTCAAGAAAGCAACAACGTTGAACAAGGATAAGAAAAAGAAGACTCGTCGAGCTCCAATGCAAGAGGATCCACAAAAAGGTAACATTAAAACTCATACTTCGTATATTTATACTAAACATTGTTATTATTGTGGTAATAAAGGACACTTGCAATGGGGATGCAAAGTTCGTAAGATACAAGATGCACTTTCTATTGTATCAAACGAATTGGCTAAGATCGGTATTGTCCTAAGTTTAGGCAAAAGAATTATTACAATGATAATTCAAATTTTGCATATCACTCGACAAGGTCATTTCATAAAAGACCCAATTATAGAAAGAGAGATGACTTTTTAAATGCAAAAACAAGATCTGATGTTCCAAATTGGAGAAAAGGTGTTTCGCAAAATATTCAAAAGGATAATGATCCTAATGGTATGAAGGAGAAAGATGCTCGTGTGAAACCCAACTCTAAGTGTCCCTAAGTCATCCATAGCCAAGAAGGGACCAAAAGTTAGTCACAAAAATGACTCTCAGCTGTTAATTGTTGGTGACAATAATTATAAGAGTCTTCTTGAAAGACTAAAGAAAGACATCACGTTTGAAGTCTCTTGTACTAGTAAAGGTTGTGATAATGACACTCTTCATCACAAGTCAAAGAAGAACAATAAGAGATGGAACAATAGAAAACAAACCAAGCAAGAGGTCAAGAATGATGATTCGGTCTTAGTCACTCGTGACAAACAAGACAAGGATCAACTCAACACAACCTAGTTGTGTTGGAATGTGCATGCTTACCCTTGTGCTCAAATTTATTGTAAAGACCCTCAAGCTCGTCAACGTTATTAGACCAGTCATGAGACGACTAAGCTGCTATTGACTCGATTAATTAGAGACGAACGTTAAATGATAGAAATTAATCTAACAATGATCTAGTTATAAAATTAGTATTACTAGATAGGTCTCGAAAAGTTATGCGAGATGGACTACTCGAGCGCGTCAATCGAATGTCGGACGAAGAAGATTTTATCAGTGTAGTTAGAAGGGAAAAATCGTCATTTTTGCATCTTAACCGCTTGGATGCCTGTATCATTTATATGGGTGGATTTATCAAATTGGTCAGCCTTATCCCCTTTACCCATCGAGGCTCGAGCAGATAAACTCATATCTTTCATTCTTCTTCATTTTTCCTCTTTCTTCTCTTCTTTTTCTTCTTCTTCTTCTTCTTCTTTTCTGGCTGTTCTGAGACGAGTCCGAGAGGTTTAATCAGTGACTTGAGACCGAGGGAAGATGATTCAGATTGATTAACAACTAGTACTGGTGGTTTTGAAGTTGTTTAAGCTCTGGAGAGATGAATAATTGTTAATATTTATTAACAACAATCGATTCAAAGGATGAATTGGTGGATCGTGGATCTCGAGGTAGGCATGGCTTGTCATCAATTAAGGTGGGAACCTTATAACCTTCTTGTAATCATTAAGTTTCTTGACGAGCATGAAGTGATTTTCTATATGTATGAGTGAATATTGTAATTGCATTGAACGATGTCTAAATTGAATGTAATTGTATGTGTGTGATATGTGTTATGTGGTTTCCCTCGCGAGGAGTGTATGTGTCTCCCCACATCTCCTTGCTAAGTTAATCAGGGCGGTATGTCATCCGTCGAAAATAGTATTAGTAGGGCGGTACGCCATCCGTCGGCAATAGTATTATATTTTCTGCTTATTAAGATAGTAGGGCGGTATGTCATCCTTCGGCAATAGTATTAGTAGGGCGGTACGCCATCCATCAGAATATTATATATACTATTTTATTTAAGGGAAATCACTCGTGTGCATATTGTTCTTGTTTGAATAACTTTTGTTTCTTGATGCGTGAATTGTTGAATGTTTCCTTTCACCATTGTCTCTTTTAAATTACTGTTTTATCTTTAGAACTGTGAAGCATGTTACTGATTACTTGAGAGTTATTTGTTTCCATTGGGCACCCCTTGGGATGATGTGCTCACTTGTTCCCACATCAGTTTTTCAGTAGTCTGAAGGAATGGAGCGCTCAAAGATATCCGTTTTGTAGCTTTGAGCTTTATTGAATCTAGTGTTGATGTGCATCTTTTACTATATGTATTCTTTCTTATTCTGTAAACAACACATTTATATATTATTAGAACTCGAAAGACTTTCATTTATATGATATCAGAGAGTTTGGGTTGTTATTTAACACTTTCTATAGTTATGATTCTTAAGATCGGTAATCTAGTTTTGATGCTTCAATTAGGTTGTAATCCTATCAGATAAGCAGGTTTAGTATTTGGGGCGTCACAAGTTGGTATCAGAGCTCACTATTAGATCTTACATGGGAAACAAAAGATAATAGCCATTGCTAGATAGATTGTTAGACTAGTTTAGAAGTTCGTTGGGTCTGTGAGATAAATCTCAATCACTAAAAACAATCAATAACTAAAAGATTTTTTATTTGGTTGATTTGAATAACATGTTTATTTGTTTGTTCTTTGTTTTGTGTATGTATCTTATTTTATAATATGAAGTAAAACTCATAGGTGGAAACCAAATTACATCATAGTTTAGAAATTTCAATATAAGCTTAGAGATTTATTAGTGTTAATTAAAGAACACTTAGTTAATTCAGCACTGGGAAATAGTGAGGTTTGTAATTCTGGTGTGTTTGTTTAGTGAACTGATAGATCCCAAATTTTACTTAGAAACTAATGGAGTATCTTCTCTCGTAATTAGAACCATTAATTTATTAAAGTAGAAAATTAGTATGACAAATATAAGACCTATTACGTTAAGATTTAAAAACGTGTGTATATTTTGCATAAAATCACAAGGACCAAATATCTTAGTAATCTTATACCCAAATTATTTTTAGTTCAATAATTGATTTGGTAAATCATTAGAAATTAAACAAATATTCGTGAAGAAACAATAATAGTATTTGAATGCTTAGTACAAAGATAGACTTGAAAGGAAATAAATTCGTATATTAATAAGATACTTTACATTAAAGACTATTAGAATACATTATAATTTTATGTATACTCAAACTGAAATAATATTAAGTTATCAACGCTAATATTTAATAAGACATATATAGTATACAAACTCGATATGATTAGGTAAAATCAACTATAGTAATATATACGTGAATGTAAAATCATACTTAGAGAATTAAGACGTAGTGTACCAACTGGACTATAAACAAACCTATAAAGATAATAATAAAGATATGGAGAATAGAAACACTGCTGATAGTAATATTTTAATAATTATGTTAATATCATATTTAAAGTAGATAATATTCGGATAATTTATATATTGTATAATAGTAAAGTAAAAATATCAGATAGATTTACGTAAAATCAAATTTATTTTAATTATATGGATAATGTATAACAAATGTGAAACTACATCATATAAATTATTAAATATTAGATTAAAAGTATTAGCATGGGGAAACTTAGACATACTTATCTGTTAAAAATCAAACTACCATAGTGAGCTTAGAGACAATCATTATGAAATAGAAAATTAGTCTATTGAACTTAGAGCTACAAATTATAGATTCTGGTTGTAGAAAACAATATAGGTTTGTATCTTTTCTTGTTGCTTCGAACTCATTTAAAATGAGTTAATTTTCGCGTGCTTGTAAGTATGAGCAATGCTTGCATTTAGTCGAGAGATAGTAATTCTCTATATGGTGGGGACTTTTTGAAGACTATATGGTGGATTGATTTTCGAGGAAGAAAATATATAAGGTGGGGAGAATGTAAAGACCCTCAAGCTCGTCAATGTTATTAGACCAGTCATGAGACTACTAAGTCGTTATTGACTCGATTAATTAGAGACGAACGTTAAATGATAGAAATTAATCTAACAATGATCTAGTTATCAAATTAGTATTACTAGATAGGTCTCGAAAAGTCATGCGAGATGGACTACTCGAGCGCGTCAATCGAATACCGGACGAAGAAGATTTTATCAGTGTAGTTAGAAGGGCAAAATCGTCATTTTTGCATCTTAACCGCTTGGATGCCTGTATCATTTCTATGGGTGGCTTTATCAAATTGGTCAGCCTTATCCCCTTTACCCATCGAGGCTCGAGCAGATAAACTCATATCTTTCATTTTTCTTCTTTCTTCTCTTCTTTTTCTTCTTCTTCTTCTCTCCTGGCTGTTCTGAGACGAGTCTGAGAGGTTTAATCAGTGAATTGAGACCGAGGGAAGATGATTCAGATCGATTAACAGCTAGTACTGGTTGTGTTTAAGTTGTTTAAGCTCCGGAGAGATGAATAATTGTTAATATTTATTAACAACAATCGATTCAAAGGATGAATTGGTGGATCGTGGATCTCGAGGTAGGCATGGCTTGTCATCAATTCAGGTGGGAACCTTATAACCTTCTTGTAATCATTAAGTTTCTTCGCGAGCATGAAGTGATTTGCTATATGTATGAGTGAATATTGTAATTGCATTGAACGATGTCTGAATTGAATGTAATTGTATGTGTGTGATATGCGTTATGTGGTTTCCCTCGCGAGGAGTGTATGTGTCTCCCCACATCTCCTTGATAAGTTAATTAGGGATGTATGCCATCCGTCGGAAATAGTATTAGTAGGGCGGTACGCCATCCGTCGGCAATAATATTATATTTTCTGCTTATTAAGATAGTATGGCGGTATGCCATCCGTCGGCAATAGTATTAGTAGGGCGGTACGCCATCCGTCAGAATATTATATATACTATTTTACTTAAGGGAAATCACTCGTGTGCATATTATGCTTGTTTGAATAACTTTTGTTTCTTGATGCGTGAATTGCTGAATGTTTCCTTTCACCATTGGAGCGCTCGAAAATATCCATTTTGTAGCTTAGAGCTTTATTGAATCTAATGTTGTTGTGCATCTTTTACTATATGTATTCTTTCTTATTCTATAAACAACAACTATATATTCTTAGAACTCGAAAGACTTTCATTTATATAATATCAGAGAGTTTGGGTTGTTATTTAGCACTTTCGATAGTTATGATTCTTAAGATCGGTAATCTAATTTTGATGCTTCAATTAGGTTGTAATCCTATCAGATAAGCAGGTTTAGTATTTGGGGCGTCACACTTATGAAGGGTGAGGAAATACGTAAAACTGAGCACATGATCTCTCGGTTATTATATGACTAATTAACATCATTAGGGAGATTTCTTGTCTTCTATTTTCATACCCTCTCTATCTATATCTGATCTTTTGATAGAAACGATGATTTTGAGTTTATGATGTTTATTTCTACTGATCATACATATGTAGCTCTTGTTTTTACGGTTAAAACGAGCCAAAAATCACTGAATTCGGACATCGTATGCAAAAGTTATGTCAAAAACAGTTTAGTGTTGTGATGCGTCACAAGTAACTCTTGGGGTACCGATCCTAGTGATAGGTGCAATGGCGGGAACCGATCCTAGTGAGAGGTCCCCATACGAAGAATTGTAAAAGTGTTTTGCCCATAACTTATTCGCCCGAACTCGGAATGACCTCATTCTTTTTGTGTCGGTTTCGCAATTTAATTCCCTACAAGATAAAGGTAATTGCAATACTTGATTTTATTTTGAATATTTATGGTGTATTGCAAATTGGTTTATGGGATGTTTCATTTCGGTTTTACTACCTTAATATTCGATCTTATAATGTTGTGAACCCTTGTGGTTTGGGTGACTTTTTGATTTAGCAGGATTAAGTTCTAGCCCATGTTGGTAGGATTTATCAAAGAATCATGAGGGGTTCTGGTAGAAACAATATGTGAAAAATTCACAATATGTTGAATCGGTCTTGGTTTAGCATAAAAGCATATGTGTTTCAACGGTTTTCAACTTTTGATTGCAATTGTTAAAACCGATTTTCAACCTTTCTCTGGTAAAGGTTGGTTGTTGTTATTATTTTGTTTTTACATAAGGATGAAAATATGATGATATTTCAATATCAACTCTCCCTGGAAGAAGATGCAATCATATTGGAGAAGTGGATGCGAAATTTGAGGTAACAATCTTGTTAGTTAATTGTTTTCCTGTTTTAGAAAAGCCTGAGTTTATTTCATATATATTTATTGCTTTTGCTTAACAAAATTTTGGTACAATTGTTGTTTATTCTATTATGTGTGTATGGATGTATGTGTGTTTCAATTGGTTCCGGTAAAGAAAAACTATTTTTATCTTGCTTTATTGTGTGGTATCAATTGTTTAGGATTACAAAATTTCGGTGCAATTGTGAGGGGAAACTGGTCAGCCTTACACCCACTATTCTCTTACTGCTATTTAACCGTCCGCTCTTTCCTGACACTTTCTTATAATGGACGCGTTGCACGCCGCACGCTGTAAACCGCCAGACCAATAACCTGATGAGTATCCCCCAGTTTTGTGATATGTTTGATGTCTCGAGTTTTTCATGGAAAAATGTGCAACAAGTTGCTGAGTGGGTCTAATGTAGAATATCGTGGGTAATCATAATATGGCGCGGGCGCCATTCTTTAGGATCTCCTGGGTCCCACATGGCTTGTGGCATATTGTGGGCCCAGAGTAGCATAATCGGGCCACAGCTAGAAAAATAGGGTTTCCCTTTGGTTTGACCAAAGCCATTGGCATATTGCTGCCGCGGCATGGCATGGCCTGCCAATTGGCATACTGGCACGATTTGGCAGGTTGGCTAGCCAATTGGCATTGCGCCTGTGATGATTACCATGCGCGGTTTGGGATGGCTTGTAGGCAATCTCAGTACTTTGGCGTGAATTGCAGCAACGGTGTTGGTATGCTGCTTGTGATGGTGTGGTGATGCCTATTTAGGCGTGTTAGTAGCGGCTAATCTTAATAAATCAAGTGGCCAAATCGTGCGGCAGTGATTTTTTGGAGACTGGCTTGGGCCGTCTAGATTAGGTTCCTAATGGAATTAGGCGCATCGACCAACCAACTTCCAACTTTATTAAAAGTGTGTGTGGCGGGTTTTGAGCGATCTGATTGGTCGATGGAAAAAAGATGGGGACCGACAAGCAACATGGGGCCGGCCTCATTCCAAGTGTGTGTGGCGTATTTAGAGTGACCTTATTGGTCGATGGGAAAGAGGGTCGGCAATCAATATGGGACCGGCCTCATTCTAAATGCGTGTGGCACATTTAGAACGACCTGATTGGTCGATGGGAAAGAGGGCCGGCAAGCAATGTGGGTCTGACCTCATTCTAAATGCGTGTGGCACATTTAGAGCGACTTGATTGGTGATGGAAAAGAGGGTCGGCAAACAATGTGGGGAAGGCCTCATTCTAAATGCACGTGGCACATTTAGAACGACCTGATTGGTCGATATAAAAAAAGGTTGACAAGGGAAACATGGAGCGTGGCTAGCGGCCACAGGCGGCGCCTGTTGGAGCGGACCGGATAGTTATGTGGAGTGGTCGCGCCTCTTTTGTTGATTTTGAAAACCGAACATTCTTTTTTTATCTGAAATCAAATCTCAGAGGAGCTTGATGAGAAATATTCTTAACTTCTTCCCAAACACCCACATTATAGACCCAGATGGCATAGATGGTGGTCTGGCAATTGCTTGTGTGGATGGTTTCCATTTTGAAGTGGTTCAATGGAACCTTAACATGATTAATATCATTGTTAAAAATAATTTTAGTGCAAAGGAGTGGCTCCTAACCATGCTTTTATGGTTCACCTAAACATGATACCAAGTTGGAAATTATGGGCTATCTAGAAGACATAGCACAAAGAGTTAACTTAAATACAATGCCTTGGCTTGTAATAGGTGATCTTAACATAATTTTCAATAGTGAAGAAAAACAAGGGGGTCTCCCTTTTGATAGGAAAAAAAGTAGAGCCAATACTAAACTTAGGCTTAGTTTGGTATTGTTGCGGCTTTTGTAAAAGCACTTTTCTGCTGTCCGTTGCTGTGTTGTGTTGTGAGAAAAAAGCAGTTAGACGTTTGGTAAAAAATTAATTAAAGTTAAAGCTGATTAAAAAAGCAGCCAAAGTGTGTTTGGTAAAATATCATATTCAACCATTATTATTGTAGCAAATGACAAAAACAGACATATCCTAAAATAGTTTTATTCAATTTTTTGGGGTTTAAATTTTTTTTTTACTATTAAATATAAATATGTATGATATTAAATTTAGTAATTGTCATTATTATCATGATTGTTAAAAAAAATTACTTAACCATTTTTTGATATATATACTTTTCGAACAAAAAATCGAACTATATATTATTTAATACTTATTTTTATTATTTGCAAATTAAATAAAAAGGTATATAAAATAGTTTGAAAATAAAAAATAATAATATTAAAAGAATAAAATATAATTAATGAAAAATTGATTGTAACAAATTTAAGGATAACTTTTGTCATTAATAAAATAAAATAGGGATAAAAAAGATAAATCAAGCATTAAATTTAGGTGGGACCACAACTTATGCTTTTGTAGCTTTTAAAAGCTCATCCTCCCCAGCTTTTAAAAGTTGAGGAATTTGGGAAGTGCTTTGGATAAAAAGCACTTTAATTTTTTTTTACCAAACATTAATTTCAAAAAATATTGACATATATAGGTTTTGAAAGTGTTTTTGGAAAAATAAAAGCATTACCAAACCCAGCCTTAATACAGAGAACAGGTTTAGAAGACTTAGGCTTCACTGGAAATATATTCACTTGGAGTAATAAAAGAGAAGGAACTGCAAATATTAAACAAAGGCTAGATAGGGCTATGGCTAATGCAGAATGGAACAATGAATTCCAACAAGCATCTTTACAAAATTTGGTAGCAATTGGCTCAAATCATGGGCCAATATGTCTCACTTTGAATCCTTCACACTCTATCCTAGTCTCAACTTTCAAGTTCTATGACACTTGGCTTAAGGATGCATCTTGTATAGAGGTTATTAAAAGGTCTGGATTTCAAACACAAACAGTCCTGTCATAGATCTAATTGAGAACATCTCAAATGCAGGTATTAACCTTAGCAAGTGGAAAAGGGATGTTTTTGGCAAACCAAATAAAAATATTAATGGCTTACTCAGGAACATAGAAACCTTAGAAGCTAGACCAAATACACAGCACACAAAACATCTAATTAACAAAAAGGTACTGGAACTAGAAGCCCTATACGAGACACATGAAGAAATTGCAAAGCAACAATCTAGGAACAATAGCTCTAGGAGAAAGGAATAAAAAAAAATTCACATTCAAACCTTGAAGAGGATAAAAAGAAATAACATAGACTGCATACAGGATAGAAATAATAAGGTAGTATCATCAAGAGAAGAAATTGAGGAAGTTCTAACATCTTATTTCTCTGAGCTGTTCACTTAATCCTCAGTTGACTCAGAAGAAACCATTTTCACACACATTAAGAGTACGATTTCATAAGAAGAAAATTCTTTTCTTACTGAAATCCCTTCTTCTGAAGAGATTTGGTCAGTAGTAAAAAAGCTGAAATCCAACAAAGCTCCAGGGCCAGATGGTTTCCCTGTAAGCTTTTTTTAAACACAATTGGGATATTGTGGGTCCTCAGCTAGTAGTAGTAGTCCAGGATTTCTTCAAAAACAAGAAGTTAGATGACAAGCTTAACAAGACTTTTTTGTTCCTCATCCCAAAAACAAAAAACCCAAAATCCCCTTCAGATTACAGACCTATAGGACAGTGCAACACTCCTTACAAAATAATAGCTAAACTAATGGCAAATAGATTCAAATTTTTTTTAGAAAACATAATATCACCTCTACAATCAGCTTTCCTTTCATCTAGGCAGATTTCAGACAACATTATTATTGCATATAAAATTATTCATTCTATGAAAAAAGCAAAAAGAAAATAGGTAACATAGGTCTAAAGATTGATATGTCCAAGGCCTTCGATAGGGTAAACTGGAAATTTCTCATAAAAACCTTAAGATCTTTTGGCTTATCTGAAGATTGGTGCACTTTACTCTATCAATGCATCTCAACATCCTCAATAGTTGTTTTACTAAATGGAAATCCTTGTGATGAGTTTAAACCCACTAAGGGCATAAAAAAAGGGACCCTTTATCCCCTTATATGTTCATTCTGTGTATGGAGGTTTTCTCTAGATTGTTTAGCCACTTAGAAACTCAAAAAAAGGGTAAATGGTATTAAACTAACTCCTAAAGCGACACCAATATCACATTTGTTCTTTGCTGATGACCTACTTTTGTTTACAAAAGCAGGCCTTATCAGTTGTAATAACTTACTGAAGTTATACAATTGTTTAGTAAAGCTTCAGGCCAAGTTATTAACTTCACAAAATCTGGACTTTTATTCAGTAAGAAAGTCCATAACACACACCAGGGCATAATTTGTAGGTTAATGAAAATAAAGAAGATCAATATGAAAGACACACACTTAGGAATCCCTCTGTTTATTGACAAATTAAAATTCAAGGCCTTCGATAACATAATAGAAAAAATGGAACAGAGAATAAAGATTTGGTTTAGGAAAAGTACTGTCACAGCCTAGTAAGATAGTTTTAAATAAATATGTGCTCTCTAGCATGCCCATTTTTAGCATGGGATGCTTTGTCTTACCAAAAAAGATAACTAAAAGGATCAATGATATTCAAATAGACTTTTTGATGAGTGCCAAATATTGTATATATTTATCCCTTTTTGTTGACATTTAACTCATATGTTGTGCATTAATTCTACATTTTATCCCATATTCTGTATTTTCATTGTTTTCAAGAATAAATATTTTTCTTAATTAATTTTGCATTTTTAGGTACCAAATAAAGTTTAGATGACTTGCGGAGCGGAAAAGAGCAGAAAAGTAGTGAAAAGCCGGAAGAAATTACGCAAGGAAGCCGCGAAGAATGGTGCGCATAAGCCCAAAAGACTAGAAATGGGCTCAAGAAGGAAGAATTGCTCTTAAAGAAGATATGGGCTTGGCATACCCAAGGCCCAAAACCCTTACCCAAACCCATTTTCTATAACCAAAACCGCCTCCATTCTCAGCCGTCAGATTGGATCCAACTCATCATCCTACGGTCGCTCATTCATAGAGCATCAAAATCTGAAGTCTCTGACAAACACCACAACGCTTAAATTCCAAGCCTTCAGATTAGATTGTATTTGAATCCAACGGTCGCTCTTATGCCTGTGCATCAAAATTAGATACTCCCGCTTTACACTACAGTACCTAACATCATCTAGCACCGTTGACTTTGTTGTATTTCACAATCCAACGGTCGAAGTGATTCATCTCTCATACCACCGTTAGATCTACCAACCATCTTCGTATCCAACGTCTTCCACACGCTGATCATCAGATTCTTCTGTCCCGCTACACACCATAGCGACCGAACCCTATGACCTAACCAAACATACCCTTCTTCCCAAAACAATCGACCTTCACCTTCTTCCTCTCCACCATACCCTGTGCAGAACCACCACCATCACCCTGCAACAGCCATCTCTACCACCTAACCGCCACCAAATTATCTAACCACCACAGCCCACTCTCACCACCTAACTCGTATGATGATTTTCAATCATCTTCATCAATTCCACACGCCACTGAGGTCGAGTGATTTTGATGAAAGTGATTGCATGTCTTCAAATAACGACAGCAAGGCTATGGAGAGGTAGAGGAGTACAAATGGAAGCATGGGTCGAGAAGAATTGGGAGTTATCACATCAAATTAGGTAAAATATCTAACCCTAATTTTGACTGATTTGGGGGAAACTTGTAGAACCCTAATTGAGTGTTGTGGACTATAAATTGAGGGTTGTGGGTGTGTTGTAAGGGATATCTCTGGACTAGCCAGTGTATCCCCATGAGGGCTGGACTAGCCAGTTCCTCTTGGGTAGATTTTTCTTCCTTGTTTTGTATTTGTAGATTTAATTTTAATTTTCAATTTTAATTCCAAATTCAGTTTTAGTTTATCTTGTTTCAATTCAGTTTGTTTTATGTTTTAATTCACATTTCATTCTAGTTCACATGTTAGTTTGTAGTTCTCTGTTTAGTAAATGTTTTTTTTTGTTGCTGTTATGTGAGCTCACATGTGTATGTGTATAGCTAGGCTGAGATGATGCCTTAAGTCACTGTTAGTGGTGGAATGTTAGGTTATAATTCATGTAAATAGAATTGATTGAGAAATGGAGGAAATTAGTGCTCAACTGTGCTTGTGATTGATTGTGCTGTCAAAAGACAGTCAATGCTAGGAGTAAACAGTTGAGCAAGCTTTTTATCTTTCCATTCCATTTATGTACGCCCTGGAACATAGGCAGGCTTGAACCTTCACCTAGCTCCATTAGGGACAGGGATTTAACATAGAATTACACTATCTGGCTAGGTCACAAGGTGGATTCATAACCTAGTTGTGTTGTTTCTCTGTTTTGTATCTGTAGTTTTGCTCCCCTGCCATTGCCCTTGGCTTAGGCCTTGGTTTGCAACTGTCTTGATTTATCACTACCACATTGCCACTACCATACCATTGTATATGCCACTGTCACCTTTAACTCACCTTGTATAGGCCCTGTTTTGCTCTCTTTGCTTCATTGTGTCATTGTCACTCATTGCATTTAGATTAACTAGCTTAGGAATGCTTCAATACACCCCAAGTCCCTGTGGAATGACCCTGTTCTTGCACACAAGCTACAACTGACCCTGTGCACTTGCAGGTATCACTGTAGGCATCCATTTATTGTCTTATTTTCACATCTTTAAATGCCTACCAAGTTTTTGGCGCCGCTGCCGGGGACTTGGCGCTGTGTGTTGATTTGTTCTTTGCTGTTTTGTTGCATTCACTTTCATCTTCATATTTGCATCATAGTTCATTGCATTTGCATCTTTCCCTGCATTGCATACTCATTTGCATATTGTTCACTTACATTCCTGCATCATAGCTTGCATCTTTACTCACTTTCTGCTTTGAGCCAGCAGGTACCTGCCTATCCTGCTGCTTTTGCTGTGGAGCTGCTGCTGCTCCTGTGCTTGCTGTACTCCTGCTCTCCTGCTGAGCTGCTGTGCTTGTGCTGCTGTGGTGCTCCTGCTTGTGCCAGGCCAAGACTGCTGCTGAGCTGCTGTGGCCCATGTTGCTGCCTGTTGCTGCTAACTGCTGCTGCCTTCTGCACCTGTTGCTCTGCTGTGGCCCTATGAACCTGCAAAGCCTGCTGTTGTGCTGTTGCTGCTGCTGCTGCTGATCTGCTCCTGCTGCTAGGCTTGAAGTGGTGCTGCTGCCATTCATAAGCCAATCCCAACTGGGCCTTGAGTATTGAAGCTAAAGCTTAGGATGATCCAAAGCCCAACTGGGCTTTTGCAACCAAACTGAGCAGCTGGGCTGTGCTTAAGCAAGTAAGCCTAAACCCATTAAAAGAACCCAACCTGTGGGCTTCCATTTTTAATTTGTGGGCTTGTAATAATTTTTTCCATTTTTCTGTTGGGTTTGTAATTAATTTCTTGTGGGCTTGTTTGTTTAATTTCTTGTGGGCATGGTTTTAGATTGATTTGGGCCTGTTGTTTAAATTAAAGAAAACTGAACTTTTGAAAGCCCAGTTGGGCCTCATATTTTAGTTAGTAGCTAGCCAAAGCCCAACTAAATTTCTGGGACTGTGGGCTTAACATCCATTTGAAAACAAAACATTTACACTGTGGGCTTGACCCAAAAACAGAAAACGTTTTCAAAAGCCCAGTTGGGCCTCGACCTTTGGCTATTTAAGAGCCCAAATTTCAAATTGTTACCTGGGCTTGTTTCTGAACTGTGGGCCTGAACCAAAGTTCAAGTGGGCCAAAATTTCAAAATTCCAAAAACCAACAGTGAGCTTTACTCGCCAGCAGTGGGCCTGTTTTTCAAAAACGTAGCTGGGCTTCGCAAAACCCAACAGTGGGCTTGGCCTTTTATCCCATTTAAACCAAAAGTTTTTTCTTTAACCCATTAAAAACCAAAAGGCTTTGCTCCCTTTAAAAACCAAAATTTTTCCTCATCCCATAAAAAACCAAATTTCTTTTCCAAAATTCCCAAGAAACACAAAGCTCTTTGCTCCCTTTAAAAAAACCAAAAGTTTCCAAATGTCTCCCGCCAAAACCAAATGTCTCCCGACAAAACCAAATTTTTCCCAAAAGTCCAATCCCATTAAAAACCAAATTTTCTTGTAGATAGTTTCTTAGTTAAATCTTTTGTCTCTTTTGTATATATAGTGCTAATCCAATATGATCTCGGCTAAAAAAATGTTGGATTTTTGCCTTGAATAATGGAGTTCTAATTTTGCTTTCGCCGAAATCGGGTATTCTCTTTCCTTTTTCTCTACTCAGCATAATCCTCTCCATATGTTGTATTATAATTCTTTACATCTTTTGAAACATTGAGGACAATGTTTAGTTTAGGTTTGGGGGTATAGAGTAGATAACACGATCACATGCCATAATTGAAAACAAGAACTCCTTCTTTTTGAAAAAAATGAAAAATGAAAATAAAAAATAAAAAATTGAAAAAAAAAACATAAAAATGGAGCTCATTTACCTTGAAATGTTGACTCTTGTGCAAATATGTAATTATTAGGAGTCTTAGTCTAGATATTTAGGCACCCTGATTCTAGCACAATTCACATAGTGATAAGAAATTTGCACGCGCACGATCTACCAATACATGTATAGCCTCGATCTTCAAGGTGTTTGATAGGAAGTCACGATTGCCAATCACTTTAGAATACTGAACGAAACTTGACTAGCTTTTTCTTTGGTTGGTTGGGATAGAAGGTGGAGGTTACATTAAGAAAGACAACCATCGAATTTAACTGGGTGCATCAAAAAGGGCTACCTCTTGCAAAGTGTCATGTAATCTTTTGTTTCCTTTTGTATATGTATCAAAAGTGTTTCCTTATTCAAAAAAAAAAAAAAAAAAAATCAAGTATTTATCAATTCCATCCTCTCTTGTTCCAAAAATAAAAGAGAGTAGTCAATGTAAATAAGAGTCATGTAAATAGTCATTTTGTTGTTTCATTGTAATAAGCAAGGAGGGTGTATGCCATTGATGTACAACGCGAGTAATTGTGAAATACCTCCAACTCATTCACAATTCTCGTAAAGTCCGGACAGCTAGCTAGATTTCGACCTTGGTTCTTAGCCTGAGAAACTATCTCTTGGTGATTAGTAGTCATAACATCCGATCTTTCTTTACACATGTGTAGATACACTTTACACTCTTATCACATGTCTTTATTTGTTATCAGTGCTAGGATTGTGCCTTTGATAGCTACATAAAAGCTTTTGACTTCTTATGCAGACCTATAGAACAGGGAGGCCTGGGTTTTAAAGAAGCAAATAAACTTAACCAGGCCATGATCAGTAGAATAGCATGGAGATTAGTTAGTCATCCAAATGATTTATGGGCTCAAATTTTAAAGGGAAGGTATTTCAAAAAAACTGGAGCTTTACTGTCCAAGAAGAAATCAAATGCTTCTTGGATTTGGAACTGTATTCTACAAGGCATAGCACACATAAAGCAATACAGTATATGGGAGGTAGGAGATGGTTCATCCATCAACATTTGGGAAGACAGATGGCTTCCTGCCAGTACTGAAACTCTGGCAAACTCTGTCCAAAGGACAAACACCCACATAACACTTGTGTCTGAGCTAATTCACTCAGACACAAGAAGTGGAACATTCAATTACTCAACTTTATCTTTGATAACTCTATAGTGCAGGAAATTCTTAATATCAACCTGTTAAGAAAAATTGAGATGGACACTAACCAGAAATGGGGAACTTTCTGTCAAGTCATTATATGCAAAACTTCTAAAATCCTTCCATTCTGGTTTGTCATGAAACAAAGAGATTTTGGAAAGGTTTATGGAGTATGGATACATCTCAAAGAATAAAATTGTTTTATCTGGAAATGCTTGCAAGATGCACTACCAACTAAAACAAAGATTAAATCAGCTATAGATGAAGACAACAATTGTGTTTTCTGTCACTCAGAGGAGGAATCTACTTATCATTTGTTTTTCGAATGTGCTTATGCAAGAGCTGTTTGGAATCTATCTCCAATGTCATCACAGGGAGTACATCTTATCTCTAACAGTAAATCTTTCTTAGATCACTACAATGAATGGAAAAAAGGAAATCTACAGTCTATCTCTATGGCTTTGGCTGCAACTAAATGTTGGTTTATATGGAAAGAACGGTGCCTTAGAGTTTTTGAAAACAAAAATAGAATACCAGAACAATTAGCTAAAAATATCACCAGACATTTTGCTTATTGGCATCCAGAAAATAGGACACATAACAAAGCAATTAGTAGTAAGCAAAGTATTTTTAAATATAAAATGGAATTTTCCTTCTACAAATACAAATAAGATTAACTGTGATGCTTCATGGTTGTCTGAAATTACTAATGCTGGGTTTGGATTCATATTGCGTAATTGGATAGGAACTTTCCAAGCAGCAGCAATGGGGAGTTGCAGGACCTTCTCATCAGAAGAGGCAGAAGTTGTAGCTCTTCTCAGAGCTACTCAATGGGTTGTTACAAACAACATACAACATTTGGTGATTGAAGGGGACAACCAGGAAACAACCAATTACCTACAAGGAAAGTAACCAACAGTCCAATGGAAATGCATATCCATTTTAGAAGAAGTTAAGTTATTAGCAGAGCAACTAGTTTCTTTTTTAGGTTTCAAGTATGTAGACATGAGAGCAAACATGGTGGAAGAATTGTTAGCAAAGAAGGGAAGAAGCACAAACATTACTACCTTTTGGAATGACCAAGCTCCTAGTTTTTTAATTCCTTCAATTGCTTTTGACACTGTCAAAGCTTAAGAACTTTGCAGCGTAAATGACAATATTTCTGTAAGTTTTCAAGCCAATGTTAATCCTAGAGATTTAGCCATTGGAAGAGCTACTCAACAAGAGTTGGTCTCTGAAGAGACTGAATCCGCAGATTAATGGAAGCCAGTAATAAAAGTCTTATTTTCAAAAACAAAAAAAAAGTGTCATAGTATTATTATACAACATCAAAGTTCAATTGTATCACAACTTTGACAATAAAACTACTGTAATATGTATCACTTCCACTTAGTCAATACTTCATCTCACAATGAAAACCACCCCCCCTTACATAATGATCCGTAAACCATATGTATGTGGTGTGAACTACAAGATAATTCTCCCCCTTTTTGTCAATATAAATAGGAAAAGATACGAAAATTAACGGGATCATAATGAAATTCTCAAAGAGATACTTCATGGATAAAAGAGAACATATCAACTTTGTTTAGATGATTTCACATAGTCGAAACTTAGTGTATTCATCAAGGAGTTTATAAATATACAAGATAACTCCTACAATATTCCATAGCCGCACTACCCACAAAGATTGGCAATTAAGCACAAGTTCTATTAAGAACTCTCCCACATAAAATGTCATTCCCGAAAGAACAACAAGAGCAACCTTACTTTTACAAGAAAAGAATGATTTCTTTGGTCATTAACAAATCATATGAAACATGAATTTGTATCCAGTAAACTCAATTAAATTAACCACAAAGTAACCTTAAAGATTAATTTAATCGGAAATGTTCAACATAAGAAAACTTACGGAGCCATACATTACTTTCACATAGAAGTGGATCGTGGAAAGATCAATACTGCGGTATACTCAAAAGTTCATTCTATCTTTTATCAATATTTGCATAATGACATAATAGACTTAACTTTTGACATATATAGGACAATCATAGTTCACGGATGTAAACACACATATCCCATAACGTTTTTGCAATATATAAAACCAATAAAGATTAATACTGCAAAATCATCTTACAAATAATTAGAATTTAAATAAATAAATCTAAAACATTGCAAGATGAAAATCGTTGGCAATAGATATGTGTAATCACAATTTGTGCTATTCCAAACCCTCTATATCCTTCTTAAAAACACAAGAATAAATTCTCATAAGAAGTTTCCTAGATAGTAAGATTCAAAATCTAAAACCAATAAGATAAAAATAAAAAAACAATCCTAAACCGATCGCGAACTGAAATCAAGGAGCACTTCAGGAACCCTCACGAGTCTTGAGTCCTTTGAGCTTGTGATTAACAACATCAGCTGCTTCTTCAGAGAAGATGTCCTCATTGAGAAGATCTTTAACATGTGTTTTCATGAGAACAAGGTCATAATTAACCTTTTTCAACTCAGTTCGTAACACATCTAAATCCTTCATAGTATCAACGAGTTGCAGTTTTGCTTCCTCAAAGCATTTAAGAAAATCATGAACCACTTTGGCAGAAACCATCTCATCATTCTCTACATCTTGATGAGTATAAGCATAGTAGCATGAGACATCAGAATAATCATCAGGATTTTGATACTTGATATCGTCAACTTCTACTAGGGTTCTTTTCTTCTTCCATTTGGACCCGAAACCAATACCTTTATCAAGAAATCTCTTGTAAAATCACCAGTGCGAGACGGTGAAGACATTCTTGACAAAACTGAAAATAATCTAGAGTATGCGTACGTGACTCAATAGGATTGGTATTTAAATGGTTTCTTACGGAACAAATTTTAGGGTTTCTAAAAATTGGTTCGTAACAAGTCAATATGGATACTCGTACGAAAACCAATATGGTCCCCAAAACAAAAATTGTAAAGTACCTCCAAAAAAAAACACATCAAAATTTTGCTATGTGAAAATTTTCTTTAACAATTTTTTGGCTCAATAAATTTTATATTCTCTCACGAGGAAAAATTTAGAGCATAAAAGTAGCACACAAATCAAATGTAAAAAAACATTTCCAAAAGTAAACACTCGAAATGATTCTCGAAATTAAAAAAAATACTTAGGCAAAGCTATCTGTAGACAGTAGTTTAGCTATGAACGATAAGAAAAAAGCTCAAATAATCAGAAAGCAATTTACCAATAAGTATACCCGATTATTAGAAAATCTTACTCAACAGGATTTTTCATGAGTAAGAATTCAACTTTGTGATTAATTAACATAAGTATGATCTTTATGCTCATCAAATGAATATTGTTTATGGTTTAATCCTCTTTTTCCATCTAATTTTTGGTGGAAACCCTTTTTGATGTGAAAAAGTATCATAAAACTTACTATCATCAAAGTATGAGACTACGTTTGAATCCTTACCAGAAGAAGTTTGTTTGTAGGATTTTGACATCCTGTTGATAAGATCCTTGTATCCTTCAATTATAAGATTATGGTTGTCCTTCATATCTCCGTTGTTGCTTCCACCTACTAGTACTTTTCTCACATCTTGAACATCATCCTTCACTTTTAGGTTGACAAGGACCTTTCTGAAATCTCCTTGACCGATTTGTATTAATGTTATAATTAGTTCAAACGTTTGATGAACAGATTGAACTGACTTTCCTGGAAGAATTCACAGGGTGAGTACTAAAACCAATAGGTTTAGATATCCGAATGTCAGTTACAACTTTGAGTATTAAATATAAGGTGTGTTGAAGTCGACAAAAATAATTGTCATTCAACCTCAATTTTCTCTTCCGTTGAACATGTCCTTTTGAATCACAAAAGAGACATACTTTCTGATCACCGAAGTGATTAGAGTGTGTAGTATTAGAAACATCGTTAGAATATTTCTTTCTTCCGTGAGATGTGGTGTTTCCATGATTAGTGGAAGAACCAAGCACCTCTTTAGCAAAAGGAAGGGTTTGGAGTTTAGCTTCTGAAGCTGGTTTCATTAGAGAAACATGATTACAAGTAGCCACGTTTTCTAATATCACAGCTGACTTAGAAGTAATTAGTATGATGGACTCTACAGAACAACCTTTATCTTGAATAATGAGATTAATCATTAGTCGTTCTATTTCCAGGGAATCTTCCTTGAGTTTATCCTCGAGTAAGGTTCGGGATGAACAAACTACATCATTTTCCTCACGAAGAACCCTTATTTTGGGAATCACCATCTTTTACCATACCAATCATCATATTGACCTTGTGTTTCATCTTATTGATTTCAACTGCCTAGATTCTAACAAGTTTTAGAATCGCTGCACTTTCTTGGGCTGCTTCCCTTTCTACTTCAGAGTCAGACTCATCAGTAAGATAGTCAGGGTAACACAAAATAATACTTGTCTGTTTCGTAGAAACAGAATTTTCATCTACATGCGAGATCGACAAGTCTTTCTCTTTAATATATTTCACATAAATAGAACTTTTGTCTCTGGTGATGCGTTTGTCAGAGATAACACTACTGTCCATAGAGTCAGATTGCTACAAACACAGACTTATGAGGTCTTAAGCGTGTTTGCCTGCTCTGATACCAATTGAAAAAGCGGGGGTCTAACAACTACACCCAACATTTCGTTAGGCAATTTGTATGGAATAACTCCAATATAATTCCGAGAGAATCAACTAGACAGTCAGACTCAATCAAGGAAAATATATCCAAGAGTTATATCTCTGTTTCTCAATGTAATCAGCAAATCAAACAGATAGAATCAGTGAGCCTGATTATTATGAGAAACAACTTGAACGGTACCAAAGACCAATGTTCAAGTCTCAATCAATTTCAATCAACAACCAAAGGTTAGATTTACCAATTGATTGAACTACGCACAACCTGTGATATTTCAATTATATAAACAAATATAATGCGGGAAAGAAATAACACAAACACCGGAAATTTTGTTAACGAGGACACCGTAAATGCATAAAAACCTCGTGACCTAGTCCAGTTTTGAACACCACACTGCATTAAGCCGCTAGAGACTCTAGCCTACTACAAGTTAACTTCGGTCTGGAATGTAGTTGAGCCCTAACTAATATCACAATGATTAAGGTACAGTCGCGTTCCTTATGCCTCTGAATCCCAGCAGGACTCTATGCACTTGATTCCCTTAGCTGATTTCACCCACAACTAAGAGTTGCTACGACCCAAAGTCGAAGACTTGATAAACAAATCTGTCTCCCACAGTAAAGTCTATTCTAATAGATAAATCTGTCTTCCACAGAAATACCTATGAAGTTTTTGTTCCGTCTTTTGATAAATCAAGGTGAACAGAAACCAATAGATAATCCGGTCTTATATTCCCGAAGAACGGCATAGAAATATCAATCACCTCACAATAACTTAACTATATGGTAGAAGAACAAGTTATTGTGGAATCACAAAGAATGAGACGAATAACTTTGTGATTACTTTTTATATCTTACCTGTCGGAGATAAATCTCGAGCAAATATTAGAGAAGATAGTACTCAATACGATAGAACAAGTAAGATCAGAACATGCAACTACAGTGAAACTAGTTGGTTCTGTTAGAGCACTGCTCGGTCAAACTCGCATGCGTTGCTATCTCAAGCATGTTTGTCAATGTTAGTGATCAAAACTATAAGTCTTGATTTGTAGTCTCTTATAGCTAAGTCTCGGACTAGGATAATAAGTGTAGTTGAGCTCAAGGACTTCATGGCGATTCATCATACAAGAAGAAGATCTACTCAAGGAACCGGTGGAACTTCGAGACAAAAAGGTATGTGGAGACTTGAACTTATCTGTCGCTCAAAAGTCTATCTATTCTATCTCCTACTCTTTGAGACAAAAGTCGTATGCTATACATATAGACTAGATCATACACATTTGGTATTTCGAGCCGAGTATACCTCTCCTATCTATATCTCGAAATCTGTGTTGGTAAGCCTTTCGCTTCGACCAAGTTTATCTTTACCTAGTGACGAAAGTCATGAATGTTTCAATCACTTTGAAAACTGCTTTGACGAGAAATAGTGTAACAACGTCCTCTAAGAATGCTTCAATGATTGAGATGAGAGTTTATTCCTTGAACCGAATTTTTCGAACTTTGTTGATCAAGAGAACCGGAAGTATGGGAAGTTCCAAGTCCGCGAACTGCCGAAGTTCTCAAACCCAAGAATTTCTGCTGGAGTTGACAAACTACTTGCGTGATCCAAGTCCGCGAACCGGCGTAGTTCTCGAACCCGAGAATTTCTGCTGGAGTTTGTAAACTTTATCCGGTGTCTTAAGTACGCTAACCTAGTCTGCGAACTTGAGAAGGTTATATATCTAAAGATGATTTCTTAACTTAATCTTAAAAGACTAAGGAATGCATTTGCAAACCGTGGCTATTAAATTCATGAACCGATTCGAGTGAATCAAATCATCTTTGCTTCAATTGTGTCTTGTGTAGTTACATAAGATTTACTTGCAATTGAACAACTCTCTTAACTAGTTCATTTGAGTCAATTGAACTAGTTATGGTGAAGAAGGACATGGTTGGTATGAAACGCTCATATGGTTAACCTCTTTGGGTAGACTATTGTTGAACCAACAATGTACACGTTTGGGTGCGGTTAACAAACCTAGAAGCGTACAGTCATTTGTGTATGACAAGTTAAGTTTTCGATCTAACGGTTGAGAAATATTAGCTTGAATCTAAATCAGGTTTTCATCTAATGGTGAATATTGATTGCTTTGTAACTAAGGCAAAACCCTGATTTGAAAGGCTATATAAAGGAGACATCTAGTATTGTGCAAAACTAATCCCCACACCTTACGTGTGATACTAGTTTGCGTGCTAGAGTCGTTTCTCCTTTAACCTTTGGTTTTCTTATTCTAAAACCAGGTTAACGACTTAAAGACTTCATTGGAATTGTGAAGCCAGACCGATACTACTTTTATCGTAGTTGTGTGATCTGATCTTGCATCTTCTATCGTAACAGTACAATCATATTGATTGTCTTGAGATCGTGAGAGTTCTCCGACAGGAAATATATAAAAAGTAATCACAAACACCTTCGTCTCATCGTTTGTGATTCCACGCATCTTGTTTTGCTACCATACGATTAAGATAGTTGTGAGGTAATTGATTAATCTAGGTTGTTCTTCGGGAATATAAGATTGGATTATTAATTGGTTCCTGTTCACCTTGATTATTATCAAAAGACGGAATAAAAACTTTTTCTATGGGAGACAAATTGATCCTTTGATAGACTTGTCTGTGTGAGACATATTTGTTTATTGTTAAAGCCTGCGATTTTGGGTCGTAGCAACTCTTAGTTGTGGGTGAGATCAGATAAGGGAATCAAGTGCGCAGTATCCTGCTGGGATCAGAGGCGTAGGGAGTACAACTGTACCTTGGATCAGTGGGAGACTGATTGGGGTTCAACTGTAGTCCAGTCCGAAGTTAGCTTGGAGTAGGCTAGTGTCTGTAGCGGCTTAATACAATGTGTATTCAATCTGTACTAGGTCCCGGGTTTTTCTGCATTTGCGGTTTCCTCGTTAACAAAATTTCTGGTGTCTGTGTTATTTCAGTTTCCGCATTATATTTGTTTATATAATTGAAATAATACAGGTTGTGCGTTTGAATCAATCAATTGTAAATCCGACCTTTGGTTGTTGATTGATATTGATTGATCCTTGGACATTGTTCTTTGGTACCGTCCAAGTTATTCCTTGTAATTGATTAAAGACTCGCTGATTTCTATTAGCTTGAGTAAATCAAAACAAGAGAGAGATATTAACTCCTTGAGATACTTTTATCTAGATTGAGTCTGACTGTCTAGTTGATTCTCTAGAAAGTGTTTCAGAGTTAGTCCATACAGATTGCTAAGCGAAATATTGGGTGGTGTTGTTAGACCTCCGTTTTTTCAATTGGTATGAGAGCAGGCAAACACGTTTAAGACCTAACAAGTATGTGTTTGTGCGATCTGACTCTATGGGTTTTTTTTGCTCAATCAAAAATGATTTTATTAATCAATTATCAGAACTGAGATGATTACAAGAGCCCATAGGCATTACATCAATGTAATTTTAACTCAATAGAATCTATAGTATGACTGAAAAGGGGATTCTAGAATGCAAGTGTTACTTACATTGTAAATTTTGACAGTGTTTTTGGCAATCCCACTCCCCTCCTTTGCCAATTTTTCAGCATTAAAGTTGACCTCCCTGTAATTGTGCATAATATCATGTCCTTGTAGCTTATCACATACTCTGTTCCACCTTGTGACAACAGGCCATGGCAATTTATTACTCTGTATTGCTAGGACTGCAGCATGTGAGTCAGTCTTGAAGCATACCTGCAAGTGATTATTTTGTATGGCCCACTCCCCTGCACACACCACAGCCAAAACTTCTCCCAGAAAATTTGTAGCCACTCCAATGCCACCTGACACACCTGTTAAGAATGCACCCAAGTGAGTTCTTGCAATGAATCCATAACCTGCAGCTCCCTGGTTGCCCTTGGATGCTCCATCACAAAAAATTAGAATGTTAGGAGCTGAAGGCAAAGTGAAGAAAATCTCTTTCACCCTTACAGTGTATGTCTGCCTGTACTTGATCCCAAAAAAGCTTAAAAGTTGGAGATCATATTCTTCATTTTTCATATACCCCTTCAGCCTAAATTCACATTCCCCAGTGAGAATGACAATTTTCCTTTTTATCGCTTCTATACATTCCACATCTTCCTCAAACACCAAGTTGTTTCTATGAAACCAAATTTCCTTTAATGTGATTTGACTCTTTGGACAGTTGTGCTATCTCAGTAAACGTACCACCAGTCTTCGATGGTTCAAACTACCTATGGTGGAAAGTTGCTATGCGTACTTTTCTTCAATCGCGTGATTTCCAATCATGGATTTATGTTGTTAATGGCTATGATATTCCTGTCCTTATAGTTGAAAATGCTACCATGCCTAAAAACATCGGTACATATACTGCTACTGAGTCACTTGCTGCAAAGCAAAACTCCGACGGTTTGAAGGCCATGATGCATGTCATTACCCCAGAGATTCCACACCATGTGGCTTCATGCTCCACGTCTAAAGAGGCTTGGGATACTTTAGAAACTGTATTTGAAGGTAACACCAGCGAAAAGGAAGCTAGGATTCAAAACCTTAATTTCGAATGGGAAAACCTTCGTATGGCAGAAGAAGATTCATTTGAAGAATTTTATCACAAAATGTATAAAAATTTTAATGCATCCTGTGCATTGGGTAGGACTATTCCTGAAAAAGAAATTGTGATGAAGATTCTCAGATCGCTGTCGTCTAAATACGAATCTAAAAAGCATGCCATCGTTGTTGGAAATAACCTCGATACCCTTTCGCGAAATACGCTTGTCGGGAAGCTTAAAATTTTCGATCGCGAACTTAATTCAATAGATAATCATCACTTGTCTAGTAATCATGTTACTATTCGTGATGGAAAATCTCACCGTCCTAAAGTGACTGATAAGAAAAATGAGAATTGCTTTATTTCTACGTTGTCTCGGTTTATACAACAGCTTAAGAAAATTCTTAGACAAAGTAAAATAAAGTCTCAAAAAGAGGTTCAATCAATCAAAAAGGGGGATAAGAGAGTTCAGAAAAACTGTACCAGCGAAACTGGACTTGTGTGCTGTAAAAGTGTGCATACTTCCAAAGGTCCAGATACTAAGGTGAATAAGATAACTAAAGCATGGATGAATACTCTTGATTATTGTCCCGATGATGAAAGCTGTGATTGTTCTCTTAATCTCTTTGCTGAAAATCACAATCGTGATTCTTATACGACATGTCGAATAACTCCGACTGTGTCTCATAAGCTGTGTCAGCAAATGTCACCTGACTATGTATCACTTTCCAGTCATCTTGACAACAAGGGTGATACAGAAAAACACAAGATGCTACCAAAACTCTCGGGTTCCTTGTGTGAAAATCAGGATCATCTTAGCACGAATGATCAAAAGCAGTTCTGCTCTGCTAAACGCTGGGTGCATAAGAAAAAGAAGAAATCTCCTATGAAATCCTTTTTTCCTCAGAAAATGATTTCTAGAACGGTGCAGGATTTGCGAAATTCAACAATCAAGTTGTTCAAAACTGTGATTAAAAGGGAAAATAATGATGTGCATAACTCTTCTTTCCTAAAGAATAAGCAAAAACTTGAATTAACAGATAATTCCTCGCCTCGCAAAAATTATCCCAGTCCTATATTGGATTGGAGTAATTATGATCAGTAATCTTCTTGTTTATGATTCTTTTGTCTATCCCTCTTAAGAAAGAATCATTATTTTGAGAGGGTTGTGTTGGAATTTGTCTGTTAAATCTCTAGGAGTGTTCGGTTCTTGTTTATCCTCTTCTAGTACCGTTGTTTTTTGTTCATGAACGGTTCCTGGTTCTTTAAAAGACTTTTTCTTGGAGATAACCAAATTTTGCTAGAGTTTGGTAAAAGGTCTTTTTTGGAAATTCTTCATCTTCATTCCTTTAAAATGAAGTTTCTCCTCTTCTGCATGATCATTTCATTTACCTTCTCTATCATGTACTCCTTCAGTCTTTCAAGCAAAGAAAGTGATGTATGGACTGTTATGTTTCCTTCTAAGAAGATCCGTTTTGATTCCTCTGACAATGAGATGTGTTATGACAAGCGTATCTCCTCTTCTGATGAGAATTCTTATGTCTCACAGTTTGATAAGCGCTCGTTAACCATGAATCTTGTCTTGGAACAAGCACGTGCCTTGAAAAATGAACTCGAATCTTCTTCCAAAATACTTGAAGAAAAGATGGATAGTCTTGAATCTAGGATTGATCTAATCGAAGATGAGCTTGATGAATACATGGAATATGAGAAGAATATTCAAAGTAAGTGAAATGCTTCATAGAGGTTTTGTTGCCTAGTATGTCTTCTTTTTGGTTTAGTTGGAAGAATAACTAGTGCTTTGAATAACGATGATTGTGACTACATATAGCTATTATTTTCATCTTCTGGTTTTTAGGTTTTTTGGTTTAAAATTCTAAAAATTTTTGGAGGATGATGTTTTGAAATATTTTTGATTTTGTTATATTGCAACTTGTTATGGGATATTTGTGTTTACGTCCGTGAACTATGTTGTCCCATATTTTGTCAAAAGTAAAGTCGTTCACGATCGGTATTTATGTATTGATTTAAGGATGAATAGACTTTTGACATATACAAAAGTTAAGCCTATATTGTCAATCTTTGACGGAAGATAGGTTAAAATCTTTTGTATCCAAGGATTATTGCTATTGTATATGATTGTGCAAAAGAATGAATCCTTGTGTATTCCACGGTATAGATCTTCATTAATCCATCTTTTGTATTACCGTGAGGCTCCGTGATGTGTCTTATGTTGAGCATGATATAACTAAGTTGATTATTTTTGATTAGCTTGGTTGGTTTTTCCGTGAGGTACGTTATGTTGAGCATTTAGAACTAAATTAATCATCTCCTTGGTTATTTAGTTATTACTCCACAAGTTCTCTTGTGTTGAGTATATGAACGATTAAGCCAATCACTTTCTTGTATGGTTATCTTAGTCGTTGCTCCGTAAGTTTACTTATGTTGAGCACAATGAATTAAATTGATCACTTTTGTGGTTAATTTGATTATGTATTCCGATTAGATTATTCATGGGTTTACTTATGAATAATTTGATTGAGTTTTGGATATAAAAATCATTCTCATGGTTTTGGTGTCCAATAAAAATCCTTCGTTTCTTTTGAAATTAAGGTCGTTCGTTGTTGTTCCCTTGGGAATGACATCAAATGGGGGAGAGTTCTTTTGAACTTGTGCTTAATGGTCATATCTTGAGGGGTGTGCGGCTGTGGAATTTTAGAGGGGTTATCTTGTATCTTTAAACTCCTTGATGAATGTTGTTAGCTTCGGCTATATGATTGCATCTAAATAATATGATGTGTGTTTCTTTCTCTCAGTCATGAAATGTCTCTAACGAAAATTTCATTATGATCTCGTTCTTGTACCTTTGCCAATTTTATTGACAAAAAGGGGGAGAATTAATATGTAGTTCACACTACAAATACATATGGTTTTCGGATCATTGTGTAAGGGGGAGTGGTTTTCATGTGAGATGGAGTATTGACTAAGGGGGAGTGATACATATCACCATAGTATTATTGTTGAAGTTGTGATACAATTGGACTTTGACACTGTATAATAATACTATGACACTGTATAACAATGATCGAGACCGATGCTTTCTCATTGTTATAGCTACGGATCTTCAACAACGGTGATGCTAAACTTACAACCTTTGGGATCATTGGAGTACTTGGAAGTGACAAAGATTTCGAGGAATGTTGAAGATTAGACATGTGGAATAGGAGCTACTAAAGTTTCATTATCTTTTTTGTATTCCATATGTATTGATAGTTTTGTCACTAAAATCGACAAAGGGGGAGATTGTTAGAGCACTGCTCGGTCAAACTCGCATGCGTTGCTATCTCAAGCATGTTTGCCAATGTTAGTGATCAAAACTATAAGTTTTGATTTCTAGTCTCTTATAGCTAAGTCTCGGACTAGGATAGTAAGTGTAGTTGAGCTCAAGGACTTCATGGCGATTCATCATACAAGAAGAAGATCTACTCAAGGAACCGGTGGAACTTCTCGACAAAAAGGTATGTGGAGACTTGAACTTATCTGTCACTCAAAAGTCTATCTATTTTATCTCCTACTCTTTGAGACAAAAGTCGTATGCTATACATATAGACTACACAAAATTGGTTAAAAAGACCAAAATCAAGAATTCCTGGGTGAAAAAGACTTGTACATTTTGATACTGTTTAAATGGACAAAAATTAAAAAGATATTGTTCAAATGGAAAAAAAATATAAAAATAGCCAGGATGTAACCAGTTTCATCCTATCCATTTTCAAATATTTTTTCTTATTTTTAATTTATATCAGAATGCATCCAGTTTCATCCTTGCTATTTTTTAAGTTTAAGCCGCGATGAATCCAGTTTCATCCTTGCTATTTCTTTTTTGTCCATTTCACCCATACTAATTTTTACTCGTCCATTTGAACAATGTTTTAAATTTTTTTGGACAAATGACCCATTTTCCGTATAGACTAAATCATACACATTTAGTATTTCGAGCCGAGTATACCTCTCCTATCTATATCTCGAAATATGTGTTGGTAAGCTTTTCGCTTCGACCAAGTTTATCTTTACCTAGTGACGAAAGTCATGAATGTTCCAATCACTTTGAAAATTGCTTTGACGAGAAATAGTGTAACAACTATATAACGTCCTCTAAGAATGTTTCAATGATTGAAATGAGAGTTTAGATTACATAACCAATGGATTCCTTGAACCGAAGTTTTCGAACTTTGTTGATCAAGAGAACCGGAAGTATAGAAAGTGCCAAGTCCGCGAACTCAGTCCGCGAACTCCCGAAGTTCTCAAACCCGAGAATTTCTGTTGGAGTTGACAAACTACTTGCGTGAGCCAAGTCCACGAACCGCGTAGTTCTCGAACCCGAGAATTTCAGCTGGAGTTTGTAAACTCTATCCGGTGTCTTAAGTCCGCGAACCTAGTCTGCGAACTTGAGAAGGTTATATATCTAAAGATGATTTCTGAACTTAATCTTAAAAGACTAAGGAATGCATTTGCAAACCGTGGCTATTAAAGTTCATGAACCGATTCGAGTGAATCAAATCATCTTTGCTTCAATGGTGTCTTGTGTAGTTACATAAGATTTACTTGCAATTGAACAACTCTCTTAACTAGTTCATTTGAGACAATTGAACTAGTTATGGTGAAGAAGAACATGGTTGGTATGAAACACTCATATGGTTAACCTCTTTGGGTAGACTATTGTTGAACCAACAATGTACACGTTTGGGTGCGGTTAACAAACCTAGAAGCGTACAGTCATTTGTGTATGACAAGCTAAGTTTTCGATCTAACGGTTGAGAAATATTAGTTTGAATCTAAATCAGGTTTTCATCTAACAGTGAATATTGATTGCTTTGTAACTAAGGCAAAACCCTGATTTGAAAGGATATATAAAGGAGACATCTAGTATTGTGCAAAAATAATCCCCACACCTTACGTGTGATACTAGTTTGCGTGCTAGAGTCGTTTCTCCTTTAACCTTTGGTTTTCTTCTTCTAAAACCAGGTTAACGACTTAAAGACTTCATTGGGATTGTGAACCCAGACCGATACTACTTTTATCGTAGTTGTGTGATCTGATCTTGCATCTTCTATCGTAATAGTACAATGATATTGATTGGCTTGAGATCGTGAGAGTTCTCCGATAGGCAAGATATAAAAGTAATCACAAACACCTTCGTCTCATCGTTTGTGATTCCACGACATCTTGTTTCGCTGCCATACGATTAAGATAGTTGTGAGGTGATTGATTAATCTAGGTTATTCTTCGGGAATATAAGACCGGATTATCAATTGGTTCATGTTCACCTTGATTATTATCAAAAGACGGAATAAAAACTTTTAGGGTTTTTTTGTGAGAGACAGATTGATCCTTTGATAGACTTGTCTGTGTGAGACAGATTTGTTTATTGTTAAAGCCTGCGATTTTGGGTCGTAGAAACTCTTAGTTGTGGGTGAGATCAGCTAAGGGAATCAAGTGTGCAGTATCCTGCTGGGATCAGAGGCGTAGGGAGTACAACTGTACCTTGGATCTGTAGGAGACTAATTGGGGTTCAACTATAGTCCAGTCCGAAGTTAGCTTGGAGTAGGCTAGTGTCTGTAGAGGCTTAATACAGTGTGTATTCAATCTGGACTAGGTCCCGGGGTTTTTCTGCATTTACGGTTTCCTCGTTAAAAAATTTTCTGGTGTCTGTGTTATTTCAATTTCCGCATTATATTTGTTTATATAATTGAAATAATACAGGTTGTGCGGTTGATTCTCTAGAAAGTGTTTCGAAGTTAGTCCATACAGATTGCTAAGCGAAATATTGGGTGGTGTTGTTAGAACCCCGCTTTTTCACATGTATATTGAGTTGGATCAATAACAGTTAACCGAAGTTAGCCATATCAACACTTTAGTCTTAACCATATCCATATTAACATGTCTAGACCAAATGATAATCAAATGAATCTAATTGTTTTACTCATAGAGTTTTTCAATTGTTTATATTCTCGTAGAAGTATAAAGACACAATTGAAGCAAAGTCGGATTGATTCAAAAGAATCAGATCATGAACATTTTAGCCATGGGTTGCAAAGATTGCATTCCTTAATATATAAATGTATTTGTTCATGAGTATGAAATCATACTTAACCGATTTTAGAACTTACCCACATAAGTTTGCAAACGGGTACGCAAACTTAAGTTCCGGTCTTTGATCCTTTCTGGCAGTTCGCAAACGGGCACACTCTAACAATAAGAAGGATTTTTCTGAGGACTAAATCTAGGACCTCTAGAGATCGGTTCCAGAGGGTCATAATTGAGAGAATTCAATTTCCTAGACTAAGGTCTACCAGAATTATTCTCATTAGCACTGGGAATGTGTACATTTGTAGCGCAAAAATTAGCACCATTAAGAGGGACACAATTTTCAGAGATTTCTAGAAGAGTGACTTTGAAAACCTTGTGCACGAGAATTCTGGTTTTCTGCAGGAATGAAATCAATTGTAGATGTCGTTAGACAATTCACTCTGTCAACAGCAAAAGAAGTAGATCTTGAAGATCAGAAATCTGTTTCTTCCTAGCAAAACAATGTGAATCGTAATGATTTCTTTTCCCGCAGAAAGAACAGGTTACTGGAAGAGAGACATCAGAAGGAACCTGTTTTAAACTCATAGCCCTATTGGAAGACTGCAAGTTATGTAAACATTTCTTAGCAGACGCTTCAATTGGAGTAATTTTCTTCATGTATTGTAATCCCTCATGAGAATTAGAGAATGACGCAGAAGAAGGTTTACTCATTAAGGCAGAGTTTTCCTTTTCAAGGAATTGCACTGTTCCTGGGCTAGGAGAAGTGGTGAGTCCAGTTTCTCTTTTTCAACACGAATGATGTTCATATCTGATGAATGAGTCTCGATCTAACGTTTATCTCTAATTGAATCTTCTTTAACAATATCTTCAAGAACACTAATATTTTCACGATGTAGGGTAGTTTCTTGAACAAGGTTTTCGATATTGTTAGAAAAAGACTCAACGATACTGTAGACTTCCCGTTCTCGATCAAGATACTTCGCGTTCCTTACACCTCTGAATCCCATCAGGACTCTACGCACTTGATTCCCTTAGCTGATCTCACCCACAACTAAGAGTTGCTACGACCCAAAGTCGAAGACTTGATAAACAAATTTGTCTCCCACAGAAAAGTCTATTTTAATAGATAAATCTGTCTCCCACAGAAATACCTACGAATTTTGTTCCATCTTTTGATAAATCAAGGTGAACAGGAACCAATTGATAACTCGGTCTTATATTCCCGAAGAACAACCTAGCAATATCAATCACTTCACAATAACTTAACTATGTGGTAGTAGAACAAGTTATTGTGGAATCACAAAGAATGAGATGAAGAGCTTTGTGATTACTTTTAATATCTTACCCATCGGAGATAAATCTCGAGAAAATCTTAGAGAAGATAATACTCAATACGATAGAACAAGTAAGATCAGAACACGCAACTACAACGAAAATAGTTGGGTCTGGCTTCAGAATCCCAATGAAGTCTTTAAATCGTTAACCTATAATGGTTTTAAGAAAAACCTAAGTGAAAGGAGAATCGACTATAGTTGCAACTAGTATCACACAAGAGGTGTGGGGATTATATTTCCCTATTGCTAGAGTTCTCCCTTGTATAGTCTTCAAATCAGAGTTTGATAACTTTGGAATAAAGCAATCAATATTCACCGTTAGATGAAACCTGATTCAAGATTCAAACTAATATCTTTCCACCGTTAGATGGTCTTAGCTTGTTACACACAAATGAAATATACCTTCATTTAGATATGGGTAACCGCACTTAAACGTGTATATTGAGTTGGCTCAATAACAGTTAACTGAAGTTAGCCATATGAACACTTTTATCTTAACCATGTTCATCTCAACACTTCAAGATCAATTGATAATCAAATGAATCTAATTGTGTTACTCATAGAGTTGTTCAATTGTTTATATTCTCATAGAAGTATAAAAGACACAATTGAAGCAAAATCGGATTGATTCAAAAGAATCAGTTCATGAACATTTTAGCCACGATTTGCAAATATTGCATTCCTTAATTTATAAATGTATTTTTTCATGAGTATGAAATCATACTTAGTCGATTTTAGAACTTGAACCACTTAAGTTTGCAAACGGGTATGCAAACTTAAGTTCCGGACATTGGTCACAAGTCGACAGTTTGCAGACGGGTACGCGAACTTTAGCTCCGGACCGAACTCAATTGAAACTGTTTGCGAACGGGTACGCAAACTTGGTTCCCGGACTTCAATAGTTAAATCAGTTTGCGAACGGGTATGCAAACTTAAGTACCCTGACTTAAATAGTTGAATAAGTTTGCGAACATGTATGCAAACTTCCGGTCCTGAATTCCGTCAAAACAGTTCGTTCACTAAGTACACAAACCATAATGTATCCAGACATGGGTTTTAGCTCTTAACTCCCATTTCAATCATTGAAACATTCTTAGAAGATGACAATAGCTGTCTCACACAAACTATTAGCTTATAAGCAATTTTCAAGTGATCGAATGATCAATACGAAACATTCTGAGTCTACATCAAATGACTGTCTCACACAAATCATGGAAGATGTTACCAGGTGATTTTCACATGATCATCTTTTGATTTTCGTCAAGAATAATGATGAACGTAGTTAAAGCAAAAATCTTTCCAACACATATTTCGAGAAAGATATAAGCGAGTTAAACTCGGCTCGAAATATCAAATGTGTATAATGTAAAGTCTATATGGCTATACAACTTTGTCTCAATAAAAGATAGAATATAATAGATTTCTGAGTGATAGATGAGTTCAAGTCTCCACATACCTTTTGTTGATGAAATTCCACAAGATCCTCTTAGTAGTTCTTCGTCTTTAATTGATGAACGCCGTGAAGTCTAAAGCTCAACTACACATTTTATCCTAATCCGAGACATAGCTATAAGTATACTATAAATCAAGACTTATAGTGTTGACAACTAAACTTGATAAACAAGCTTGAGATAGCAACGCTTGCGAGTTCGACCGAGCAGTGCTCTAACAACAAGGAGATTTTCACATGATCATCTTTCGACTTTCGTCAAGAATAATGATGAGCGTACTTAAAGCAAAAAGCTTTCCAACACATATTTCGAGAAAGATATAAGCGAGTTAAACTCAGCTCGAAATATCGAATGTGTATAACTTAGTCTCAGTCGAAATATATAAGCTTTCCAACACATATTTCGAGAAAGATATAAGCGAGTTAAACTCAGTCGTATTGAAATATCGAGATACGACTTAGTCTCAATAAGAGATAGAATAAAATAGACTTATGAGTGATGAAGTTCCTCCAAGCTCCCCTCAATAGATCTTCGTCTTCAATCGATGAACGCTGTGAAGCCTAAAGCTCAACTACACATTCTATCCTAATCCGATACATGACTATAAGTAGACTAGAAATCAAGACTTATAGTTTTGACAACTAAACTTGATAAACAAGCCTGAGATAGTAACACTTGCGAGGTCGACCGAGCAGTGCTCTAACAACTCCTAACATAGGTAAGGATCGGTTCTACCAAGTCTTCTAATATAGGTAGGGGTTGGTTCTACCATGATTCCTAACAATAGGTAGGATCGGTTTTTCTACCAAGATTTTCAATATAGGTAAGGATCAGTTCTATACCAAGACTCCTGACAAAAGCTAGGATCGGTTCTACCATGTATCCCAAAGTAGGTAGGGATCGTTCTACCTTGACTCTCAACATAAGTAAAGATCGGTCCTACCTGAATTCGCACCTTAAGTTCGAATCGGTCATCCAATTAATCATCATAGAAAACCGGACCAAAACACCTATTGATTTCCTTTCGATTATGAAACAAGTTCGTATATATACTTCCTTTAAATCAATGTAATAAAACATAGTTTCCTATGATGAATTTACATCTATATCCAATACACAATCAAGTAACAAGTTACATAGATTATGTCGATGTCGCATTTACGAAATTCAAAAGATAAACGTTATACTTCGTAATTCATATACTTCCTTGACACTTTGATCATACTAATATGACCAAGTCTAATATTAGAGTATCATATGTAAGTTTGCACGTTATGTTTTAAATCTTAAACGACTCTTTCTATTGCGATTAGAACGTTTACAGAAACAAGTCCGTGAACCTAATCACAAAGAGAATACTTGGGCGGTACCAAAGACCAATTGTCCAAGAATCAATCTAGTCGTATCTAATAAACTAGGTAGGATGTATCTACTAAGATTAATTAACGTACAACATGTGATATTTCAATTATAAAGATAAGAAAATATGATACGTAAAAAGAAATAACACAAACACCAGAAGTTTTGTTAACGAGGAAACCGCAAATGCAGAAAAACCCCGGGACCTAGTCCAGATTGACCACCAAATTGTATTAAGCCGCTACAGATACTAGCCTACTACCAATTAACTTCGGCTGAAATGTAGTTGAGCCCTAAAAGGTATCCCACCGATTAAGGCACAGTCGCGCTCCTTACGCCTCTTAAATCCCAGCAGATGATAGGTGTCTTAAACGCCTTGATTTACTATCTATTGATTATGCTTTTTTTGCTATTTTTCTTGTAAATTATGTATTTTATATTTGTTTTGAGTTTTACAGGTGTTTTGGAGTGATTTAGGCGAAAGTCATGAAATATAGGCTCAATTCATTACTGGGTGGCGCTGGGCGTCGATGGAAGTGAAGAATCAATTGTCAGGTTCTTAAAACTCCGTTGAGCAGAGAGCTAACCGACAGGCCAAATAATTTAATGGGATGTCCTTAGGTCTGCCCATACCCAAGATAGTGGGTGCCTTAATCCACTTCCTGCTCATAACCCAAACCAAGTTCAGTCCCTAGCCGTGCCGTTGCAGATCCATACTCAGACCGAGATACAGACGAGAAGAACAAGAAGCTGTTACCGTCAAATAGGAAGATTGATTTCGAGAGCTGTTGCGGGTGAATGATTGAAGATGAATTTACAGAATAATTGATGTTAGGGTTTCAAACTGAAATGAAGGATTAGAAGTTGTTCTTGCTGCACTTGATTTCGCTGGTGATATGAGATCGGATTTGAGTTTACAGCGAGTGATGATGTTGGTGGTTGAAGATTCAGGAAGCTGAGATGATGAATGGGATGCTGTTGATGGGGGTTCTGCTGAAGTGGAGAAAATGGATTAGTGGTGTTGTCGCAGCTCAATTGAAGATGGGGTTTGAATATTGAGTGAGGAAGGCGATCCTGCTGTTGCTGAAGCTGTGACTGAGAATAAGTTGAGCAGCACTTGTGATGAGTGCTGTGTCTGCTGCAGAAGGGAATGAACCTGGTGATGATATGAGATAGAGCAAAGGGAAGAAATGGTGTTGCCAGAGTCTGTTGGTGGTTGCTGTTATGAAGTAAACAGTGAGTAGAGAAAGATGTGTATGAAACTGGAACTGTTGTTGCTGAATTGAGATGATTGGGAAGATGGGTTTGTTCTAGATTTAGTTAATTATTGAAGCGGAGAGGAATTAGCTGCTGCAATGAAGAGAAGAGAGTGATGGTGCTGTGAAGACGGAAGAATTCTGGTGAAGACTGTTTGTTGTTGTGACTGAATGGCTGTTGGTATGTGAGATGGAAGTGATGGTATTTGATTTGATTGCAACTGCAGGAATGGGTATGTGATCGAGAACGGAGCTGCTGCAAACCCTATCGATATGGTATTGTCTCGAAGTCAAGCTTCAGGAATAAGCAGATATGAAGCTGGTATTGAATTGAATCACAAAGAAGCAAGAATTGGAGATGGTAGGTGATAGGCAGTGGACCGAGTTGCAGCTGTTGCAGGTACATTGAACTGGTGCAGTGGTTGTATATGGGGTTGTGTAGGTCTGGGTCTGGCAGTGGTGTTGATGTTGGTTGGTCAGAATGGCTGGAGGTAAAGTTGGAACTGGTGATGTTCAGCTGAGAATACAAAGAGGAAATGGGAGTGATTCAGTGGTGTTGTTGGATGCAGTTTGAATGGCCTGAGTGAACAATAGATGTATGTGTAGGAATTGGATATGCGGGAAATGAGTGTTGCCGGAAGTAATGGTGGATGCTGCTGGTGATATTGCAAGTAGATGAATGAGGCAGTGATGCTGCAATGAATTGATTGAAGATGCAGTATGGACTTTAACTGTGAAAGGAAGGCTGAATGAATGAATGGATTTGAATATTGATACTGCAAGGAAGGAGAGGACTATGGATCGATGTAGTGATCTACACTACAAACGAGTGATCAGGCTCAATCCTGTAGGATCTACACTACAGATATTGAAGATAAACCTCAAATGAGGGAGAAGAAGAACACAAATTCTATATTCGATAATTTCCAAGAGAAGTACAGTGTCAATACATATTAGGGTGATAGAATGGCACATGTGCCAGATGCATATGAACATTACTAACTACACCCAGGGTGCCCTTATATATGGTTGCCCTGTAGACATGGGATATGACAAATACCAACCCCTCAAAGACATCCTTGTCCTCAAGGATGAGACTAGAGTTGAATTGATTTTCTCCAATTGCGTTGCACTTGTCGATCCCTATCTGTTGAATAAGGCGCCTAGTAATCTGGAAAAAGCCCGCTGAAGAGTGCATATCACCTTTACCTGTATACGTACAGTCATACACCAGAGAAACTCCACAGAAGTTAGTTGATTTGGTCGATTTCTGGTTGCCCACTAACACATAGCACACATTCTTCTCTGTTGGAGGTATATTACTGTCGGCTTCATACTTGTACTTAATAACCCAGGTGATGCAGACAATTGCACAAGAACCAAATATCCGAAACAAAACTTCGCTCCTTTTTGCGGATATGTTGATCTCAGTAGTGGAGCTCCTCAGCAGCTTGTACTGTTGATTGTGAACTACAGAGAATTGCAAATACAGTTGTAGACAATGGAAAATCCAGATTCCCATGTTCAGATTTCTGTCAACACCCTTGCTTTGCATACGCAAGCATAATTTCCTAGCACTGCCAGCACTAACTAAGATATATGACCACTTCACAATAACTGAATATAAGCTGACTGATCCTGTGAATCTTTTATCAGAGAAAACTCTTGCAACGGAATACACAAGCTCCTTTAATTCAATCTCCATTTGCAATATGCAAACCTTACTTAGACAATCCAAAACAACCCCAACAGTCCTTGTGGGAATAATTACCATTTCCGCTATCCTTCCACATCATAATACTTTCTTAGAACGCCATTTGTGTCGAAATACGAAACCTAGCAACTGACTGCAACATAGCAAGCATTGACAACCATTTAGATTATAGTTCAGAAATGTTGTACTCATATTATCCTTGACCTGCAATGGCCCGACATAGAAAACTCCCTTGGGTCAAGTTGTTGCAGGCTTGTTGAAAAAGTCTGTATCCCCTTTCGGTTGCATGATGACCTGCCTAGTCAGTGTAATCAGCATAGTTACAGCCCCTCGCTTGCCAATTGACCTGATCACACTTACAGCTCCAGTTGTGTCACTTACAAAGCACCCACATCCTACTTTTCTTAGTATCGAAAACCTTTAGCAGAATGCATTCAACTACCAAAAGAACTGATATGTTCTCACCGACAGTTCCCATACCCCATGGACCTGTAGAAAACAACTGGAATTCCCACTTCAAGCAGACCACCAGGAATAACACAACTGGAATGTGAATTATTGTGATCAGGAGTTGTATTCCCATTATTCTCTTATAGAACGTCCACTTCATAACTCCCTCTCGAACAGTAAGACTCTCATACAACACAGATAGAGGCGTTCGACTGTATGCGAAGAAAACCATCCATAAAAACCAGAAACAACGTCCAACAATTGTGAGAATCCACACAAGAGAACATGCATGGAGCTTAATCCAATCATCATTCAACAAGACCAGCAACTTGTGTGAGAACAGTTTACCAGCTGGTACATAAGTTGCTCCAGATAAAATTACATGATGCAGAAAGCTTCTATGTTTCTCTGTAGAAAATCCATGACAGACAGTATCTACCGCATTAACTGGGAGAAATTCACTATTACCTTGTGATAAATTCTTCACAAGAATCATTGATACATCAATACTGTTTCTTGCACCAACACGAATCTTCATCGGTCTGTGGAAAAGTTTTATAATCGTAGGTAACTGCTTTGAAAGTTGCAGGAGTAAGAAATCTGCACCTTTACTCAACCTGCACACCATACTATCAAGCTTTTTACCATTCACAATATTCCTGAGCTGCCATATCAGTTTACCCTTTGGTCCCACATTCCCTTGGATGAACCACTCATTTAATATGGCCAGTACAGACTGTACAGTACCACAACCAACTCCAGCAGTTTCTATAGAACTGCATATGTGAATCACCATGAGAGAAGAATTCAGGGCTGCATCTATTTGCTGAGTAAAAACACCAACAACTTTCTTACTTAATACTTCCAACAGCTCCTGTGTTATGCTGTCACCACCTTTACACGCAGCAAGCGTCTCCATGATTCCTACTACTCTTGTAATGAATTCTTTCCAGCCAAAACACCAAGTATTATCACCACAACACATAGAACTAGGTGCTCTAAGTAGTAACTCAGGGGCAAATTCATAAACAAAAATATAATCATTGCCATTTCTCGTACTCCATGAACAAAAATATAACAAGGTGGATTCAAACTCAAATAAGACACCCAAAAGTTTAGATTCTGTTAGAAGGATTAGCTTACATACCAATAGCAAGCAAGGTACTGCCTCCGATGGGTGTATTCACCTCCACGAACCCTTTTCCAGCCTCACTCATTTGTGCAGGAAGACTGATATCCCTAACAAACAACTGCCTGGCACCATTTCTTACGAATACAAACGCGTTCGAATACTCCCATAAAAAATCTGAAGAGTACCCATGATACTCATTCATCCAAGTTGACCCCATAAGAACAAGCATACCAGAAGTAATTATACTCGAGAAGAATTTAGAACAAATCCTAATCGACTCTAGCCACCTTCCTCGATCAAATACCCTTGCAGTAAAGTCCCGGCCACAATAGAGACATGCTCCACTACTCAAACTAGACATTACAGAACTACTTACATTCAATTGAACCAGCTCATAATGATGGCTTCCCCTGATGTTCAGTAATTTCTGAGATATATCTGAACTTGGTGCAACTAACACCTCCGAGTAGGAATTCCACAAACCAATCCCATAGATTTTACCACAATAAAACAATATACAGCCATAATCAAAACTAGGTAAAATAGCACACAAAAACGCACTTGAATTCGTACTCAACAGTTTCAAAAAATACTCATGAGTTGAATTTAACTTTGAAACAAGGTCATCAGTGTATTTATCCCTTAAGTTAGACATATCCAACTCTCTTCCTCTATCAAATATCATTCGAGTATAATTAGCACTAGATGAAACATCACCAATAGTTAGTACACAAGGAATTGCTTCACTGAACATCAATTCTGACCAGTATCCATGTTCACAACCCAACTCATTAACATATTTGCCACCATAATCATCCATTAGAATTAGAACTGACCCATGAATTTGAACCAAACAAGAAGTGAGCATATCAACAATGAACTTAGAACTGCTTCTAACATAATAAGGATACCTTTCAACAGCTAAACAATCTTTACCACGATCAAAAAGAATCTGAGAAGAATCCGAAAGAAGAGAAAAACATCCGTTACAGTTCAGTTTGTCGTGGTTGCTGCTGAGTTTCTTCAAGTGCTCGCAATACCCCACCTCAATTCCAAATTGAGAACCCTTAATAATAATCCAATTACCCAACTCATTGATGCGATTAGCTTCTTCTGGCTCTAAACTTATTAAATCCTCTTTTTCTTCAAAGAAAAATGACGGAATCAATTCGCAGTCGACAGAATCATTTTCTTCTTCTGCTGCTGATGGAGTTGAAGAGCTCTCAATCAGATCCTCTACTGAATCTGAATCATCGGAAGTTACTTCTACAACATCATCAATTTCTTCCTCCACTGTCTTCAATTTTTCATCTGAACTTGAATCAATTGGAGCTCCTTCAAGCTTTTCATCAATTAATTTCTCAATCAGCGTCACATTCTTCAACACAGATCCAATTAATTCAAAGCTTTCCCAATAATTTGATTCCCCATTCTCATCAACAGATTGACTCAAATATATCTCACGCTCCAACAATAGCAGGTTCTTTGTTGCTGCTGCTAAATTTTTCTTGTATCTGGCTAGAAGCACATGAGATGGTTTATTTTTTAAAGCCCTTGTAATTACTTCTTGAATTTGAAGAACAATAGATAATTTCTCAGTTAAAGCCTTAAATCTATTACCATCATCCATGATCAATCCAAGGAAAGACCGTCTATGTGAACACACAAACCACGAAGGGATCCGAACGCTCACAATCAATGATCATCATCTAAAGAGATTTGTGATGATGATGTCCTGGTGTTGATTCATTGGCTCAAAACCTTCGGGTTTATCATGGCCTCGTCTAACAACTCCATGTGAGGCGTTTGCGCACGGGATATAAGTACAAGCAAAGAAAACAAAACGTATAAGTAAAGATCCATGGGACTAAATAAATATAAAGTGCTGAAATGTAAATAAGACCAAGGTTTACGTGGTTCAGCACTAAGGCCTACGTCCACGGGGTTTGTTGTTTTACTATATTCTTCACGGTTACACGAATAGTCGAATGACTTTTGGGTTTACATGTTTCTCTCTTCTAAATGATTAACTTACACTTGCAATCTCTCTCTCTCTCTCCTTCCCTTCCTGATTTTTCCGATCCCCCTTCCTCTTGGTGGAGACGGGGTATTTATAAGGTTAGAATGTGGGACCCATCTCTGAAGACCGTTGGAACCTTATCTTCTTGTGTCCTTGCGTCTATCACGCAGAGGTCTGCGTTTGCCCCTTGATCCCGCAGAGGCATCCTCGCTCGTTCCACAGGTTGATCGACACGTACACTGCTCAGAGTGTTTAATGTGGGTAGTTGAGGGGTCTGCTCGTGTCAGACAAGTGTCTTCTGCCCCTGTCACGTCCGTGTCAGCTAACTTTCTCCCCACCGTTGATCTTAGCTTCTCTTTTGGGATGAGATAAAGTAACTCCTCGGAGTTTATTTGGTGTTTCGTAGCGCATCATGTTTTGATGTTTTGGCCTGCATGCTTTCCACGTATCTTTTTATATACACGTGTCTGATAGTGAGATATATGTGTACACAATTTGCCCCTTTTCTTCGGGCTTGAATGTCTAATGGGTGCCTTGAAGAAAAACTATCGTCACATATTCTTCTCACTCCTAATAACTTCTCCTAGATACTTGGGCACGTCTATTATTCGTGCATTAACTGCTTCTGTAACGGGCACGTTTCCCATTCCTCCATTAATTTCCTTCTCTTTCTTTCGGGTATATTAAGGAGAGAAAGAAAATTAATTTCATTCTTCCTAAACATTCTCTCAGTTTTCATTCTTTGTTTTTCAGCCCTTAAATTCTCTATCTGTCTTCATTGAACCTGTGACCTTAAATTCTCTGTCAGTCTTCATTGAACCTGTGATCTTAAATTCTCTGTCAGTCTTCATTAATCACACCCGCTTCCACTGTTTGTTTCTTCTGCTGCTGTTTTTGCCGGTAAGTTTTTCTTTTCTTTGTTTCCACTGTTTTACGCTGTGTTGATTTGTAAATTCTCTCCTACTGTTGTTCCTTGTTTGTGATGAAGAACTTCTTCTGATGCTTGCATACTAGTTTGCCCCTGTTCTTCATCTTAAATCAAGGAAGCCATTGTTTTGCTTGTATTTGAGTTTTTGAGGGTATGAATTTTATGAAATTTTGAGCATGTATACTAATTTTGCTTTTGACGTTCCTCCTCTACGTTCGTTAGTGCCCGAGCATCATCTGCGGTCCCCTCCAACTTTTAAAGGGAAGAATACGAAGGGTGTAGTTCCGAGGGCTGAATCTTCAAAGAATCCTTCTGTGAAGAGAAAAGCTTCTGAAGCGTTCATTAGTTCATCCGGCCCCGCCGAGGAGGATGAGGCTGCCCCCTTGATACGCAGTGTCTCGGTTAGTAAGAAAAAAGTAACCTTCAAGCATATTGATCTCGAAATATTCAAGGAAAAGCATGAGCTTCAAGCCTTCGGGGTTCGTTTCTATGCCCCTGAGGATGATATTACTTATGAGCTTATCTCAAAGTATGAGTTCGATGAATTTCATTTGTTAACGACGGTTGGAGCGTTCGAAGCTGGTCTTATGCTGCCGTTGTACAAATCAGGTGATTCCTTCTACTATGACGTGCTCGCTAGTCATGAAGGCTCTTCCACCAATACTCACAGCCGTTCCGTATCCCAAGTATCGGGGAATTATCTCCGCGCCCTGAAGGAGTGCTATCTGCGGAGTAAGGGGGAGACGTCGATGACTTGCTACGTCCCCAATCCCGCGGAGAAGGAATGGTATACTCCTGAGAATTTCAATAACTCCTTCGGTGATTACGTCAATAGTAGGAACCGCAAGCCGTGGAGTGTCAGCCTTCGGAATCTCGCTGCTCCTCGGGGCGAGATTCGTCTGTTAAATGAGGTCAGCGATGCCAAGCTGAAGTATGTTCCTGGCACAGAGGGGTCTAGTCATCGGAAACTCTTCCCAGCGCGCGAGAGGATCAAGCGCGATCATGACTACGAGTGGCACGCCACCGTTATCGAAATAGTTGGTCCGTGGGCTTACGGTTGGATTCCTGGTCCCCGCGGTTGGCGGCCTACCGAGAGTAGCAAGCCACGCGAGTCTCCTCCTGCTCGTTATGGAGATTTCTGTCCCTGGCGTTTGAACTTTGCGGGTATGAATTTTCCTTATGCCCTTGACGTCGTAGAGGGAGACGAGGAGGAAGGTTCTGGTGCTATACTTCCACCGAAGAATACCTCAACTGCTCAGGTACGCGGATTCTAGCTGCGCTTCTCCTCTTTTAGAAATTCATCAGTCGGGAAAAATAATTCTTTTTGTGGTGTTGGTTTTTAGGTGTTGAAGAAGAAAAAGATTAAGCCGAAGCAGTCTTCTACTATTGTGATGGGCGAGGCTGAGGCCCAAGAAGAAGTTACTAGTCCAGTGAACGAAGAGTTTGCTGAGGATGAGGAGATTACAGATGGGGAGGAACGTACTGGTACTTCCCCTATCAATGTCGAAGAAGAGGTCTTCGTTGGTCATGTTGGTGATGAAGGAAGGAACAAAGCCGTGGTGGCTGATGACGTTGTTATTGGGGACATTTATGTCCCTGCTGGTGATGTCGCGGATACCGTTCCCGCTTCTCAAGAATTTTCTTTTGATCGGATGTACTCCACGGGGGAGTTCTTTGACGATGCCCTCGATTTTCCCGAGGACTTCTCTTTACTTTCCCTCAATGATAATTGGGATGTTCTTGGTGGTGATGGTAATGGAGAAGCTACTGTTGAAGATGGTGGCGTGGAGAAGCATGCTGCGTATGTAGGCGCGGAGGAGCATGCCGACATTTGTGCTGAGGGGGCCGTGTCAGAGAAGGGAAAATCGGTCATTGATGCGCCTGCTGATAATCTTCCACAGTCGCCGACGTCTGAGGGTGAGGACGCCATCATGGATTGGTTCAAGGAAAAGAATCTTCTATTTGTCTCTCATCCCGCCCCTGTTGTTGCTGGGGAAAAGGAATCTACTGCGTATACCCGTCGCATGATGGAGATGTCTTCTAAGGCGCGGGTGTCTGAAGCCTGGGGAAAAAATTTGAGTGTTCCCGAAGCTACCCTTGTGCCGGAGCCTCCTACTTCCGTTGCAGATATGATGGCCATCGCCGACGGGTATCAATATGGCTTTCCGCAGCAGCGTGTCTTGGAGGTAAATTTTCGTACATACTTTTTCGTGACGATCGAATGCTTCGGTGAAATAATGTTTTGTCATCTTGATGTGTAGATGATGAGGAGTGAGCATTGTAACCACGTGCTGTATCAGTTCTTCAAAGCGAAATCACTGAAGCTCGAGGCTAAGCTTCGTCACAGAGAAAAGGAATTATCTGCGGCTGAGGTGGAAATAGAAGAAGTGAAGAAAAGCCTCAAGGAGAAACAGAAGCTGGGTGAAGCAGAAGCCGGTCTTCGTTCCGAGCTTGTAGCTGTTCGCGCTGAGTTAGAGCAAACTCGCAGCCAAATTTCAACTTTCACAGGTTTGGTTCTTTTTCCCTCGCAGTATGTCGTCATTCCTCTATTTCTTAGTTGTTCTGTCTGAGTCTCCCCACCCTATCTCCAGTGGGTGGCGTCCCCGAGCTGATATGGCTTCGAAACGAAAGAGCTCGGCAAAAATCTCGTATTAGAGATCTGGTTGAGAAAATTAAGAATGAAGCCAAGAAATGGGATGCTCGGGCTGAGGTATGGCGCGCGAGGCATGTTCAGATGGTCGACATGCAAAATCTGTACAACCATGATCGTGTTTTATTTAATGGCACACTGCTGTGGACACGTGATAGTCTGCGGGAAGCCCGTGAGCGTACTTCCTTGCTGGAGTCTAGGATTCAGCTGCTGGAAGAAGAATTACAGAAGGCTCGATCCATTCCTCTTTCAGGGGTTAAGGATAATATGCTCTGTCTTGTCAGAGAAAGAGATGATGCCCGTGCCGAAGTCTGCGCTCTCAGCAATGCTCTTGCCGCGTCCCGTGCCGACGTAGCTCGTCAGGCTGAGTCTGAGAGGAATCTTGAAGTGTGTATGTACAGACTTAGCAAAGGGGTCTCAGAGATAAATAAAGAGGTCGACCACCTTCGTCACATGGACTCGATGAAGCAGGTGGAATTAGATTCCTGTCAATTTAGTCTCACCAACCTTCAACTAGACTATAAGAAATTATCCGCGGAATATGACCATCTTGATGAAGCGCGAGATGCGATTGTTAATGAGTATGAAGAGGCTTCGGCTTGTGTCGAAGGTATAATCCCATTTCATCGAGTGTGACCGTGTTTTTTTTCTGCGCTAACTCCGTGGTGTTGTCTTTTTCAGAGCTCGAGGGACACCTTCGCGTCACAAATGAAAAACTTGAAAAGGCTCAATCTTCCTTAGCGCAGCAGGAAGAACAGACCAATCATTTCAAGAATTTAGCGGCAACCCGCGAGGAGGCCGTTGGTGCTGCTTCTAGAGAAGTGAATCGGCTATCTTCGTTATTATCCCAAGCCCAACAGCGGACAACAGTTATTAAGCACAAGGCTCGTTGTCAATTGGCTGAGGAGACGAACAAGATGCTGGAGAGGATAGAACTTGGCCTAAAGAACGAGCATGATCTCGTGAAGAACTATCCTCGTCGTCCAGTTCCTTCTGCCTTGCCTGGATCCTCGGGACCCTCTTCTGGTGGGAGCGTCCCTTCAAGTCTTCGGAATAATCCTGCCGATGGGGCAGCAATCTAGGTAGAGACCGCAGCATTTTGTAGGGGCCGCGGCATCATTATCCTTCCCTTTTTGTAATCATGTAACAAGAATATTTTTTGCTGATATCTTGTAAAAGGAATATTTTTTGATGTGTATCCTTGAATTGGCCTTTCACTTTTTGTAATCATCCTTTATGAAATGGATCCTTTTCTTGATATGCCTGCAATGTTGGTTTGTTTTTATTTTAAGCATTTGTGAAAAAACAAAACAAAAGTTTTTAAGTGTTTGGGTGCGATACTGAAGGAAGGTACCTTCGTGATCGTCTTGAGACCTGTCACCCCGCTGGCGAATCCTGGGCCAGAGGATTCCCAGACGGTGGGGGCCGGGGCAACGTTCTAGGATATGGGATTAAAATATTTACACACCCATTCCGTCGACCCGTTGCCTTAAGATTGGTTGGGTATCTCTTTTTGGTTGGGTATCTCTTTTTGCTGGGTGCCTTCCCCCTGGTCTTACACTTATGGACACTGATGGGGGAGCCCTGAGAGATTGTAGATTAACTACTTTCCCCAATATTGTCGGTAGATTCCGCTGACTTGATAATTTGAAAGCTTGTTTGATTGATAAGTTGAGGCCTGCAATTCCTCTTCCAGAGATAGAAACATGTGGAGCGGTCAGGCTCCCTTCTTCTTCTGGTACACTCCAAGCAGATTCAAGTCTGTGTTGCTTCTATTGGAAGTATGGTTTGAGCCACTTAGCATTCCAAGGATGCCGGAGGACCTCGCCTTTTAGATTACGAAGGTAGTAGGAACCGTTACCCGCAACGTCGTGTATTATAAAAGGTCCTCCACACGTAGGTGCTAATTTTCCCCATTTCTTTTCTTGTTGATACCGTGCGATTGTTCTCAACACATACTGCCCCTCTACAAAATTCCGCAGCTTTACCTTTTTGTTGTACTCCCTTGCTAGTCTTCGTTGATAATTTTCCATCTTTTGTAATGATACTTCCCTTCTTCCTTCCAAGTCGTCCAACCTTTCTAACATCATATCTGTTGTGAGGTTTTTCTCCCAAGCTTCGGTCTTCGTGGTTGGCATGAGGATTTCAGTAGGTATGACTGCTTCAGCTCCATAAGTTAGAAGAAACGGGGATTCCCCGGTGGCGGATCTTCGTGTTGTCCTGTATGCCCATAACACATTGTGCAGTTGTTCGCACCATCTTCCCTTATGCTCGTCTAATTGTTTTTTGAGTATAAGGGCGAGGGTCTTGTTGGTAGCTTCCGCTTGTCCGTTGCTTTGAGGGTATATGGGGGTGGACTTGTTCTTTCTTATTTTGAAAGTATCGAAGAGCATGTCTATATTTTTCCCCTGTAATTGCTTTCCGTTATCAGATACAATTTCAGCGGGTATACCAAATCTGCAAATGATGTTCTGGAATATGAAAGTAAACACATCCGCGTCTCTGATCCTGGCCAAGGCCTTAGCCTCCACCCATTTACTGAAGTAGTCCGTGGCTACTATCAAAAATCGTCTTTTCCCTGATCCTTCGATGAAAGGCCCGACGATGTCTACGCCCCATTTTGCAAATGGCCACGGGCTATCGACAGAGTTTAACATTGTCGCCGGCGCGTGGATCTTTTTTGCGAAGCGCTGACATTCTTCACATCGTCGGGACATCCTCGCGGCATCCTGTATCATTGTCGGCCATTAATATCCTTGCGTTTTTGCTTTGTCAGCTAGTGATCTCATGCCGCTATGATTCCCCGCGTCACCATAACGGATATCATTTAGAATTCGATGCCCCTCTTTCCGGGACAAGCAACGTAGTAATGGTCCAAGGAAAGATTTCTTATACAGGATCCCATCCCGAAGATCATATCTTCCCACTTTGGAGAGTATCTTCCTAGCTTGTTTCTGATCCGCAGGTAAGCTTCCTTTTTCGATAAAGGCATGTATTGTCACTCTCCAGTCATCTTCGTTGCTGAAGTCTTCGTCTTGATTTGCTCTTGACAGGATATCCTCTTCGTCAAAGTCATTATGGATGTCTTCTCCTACCTGGTCTTCGATATTTTCTTCCACTGTATCTTGATTGGTAGCGAAGGAGAATTGAGATGCAATCGAAGTCTCGTATACTCTTGCTATTTTAATAGCTTCGACATTTTTATCCCTCAGCATGGATGATATATATGCTAGGGCATCCGCGTGCCTGAGGTCCCTTCTGCATAAGTGCCGGAACTTAATGTTCGGGATTTGTGATGCCAATGTTTGGACCAAGGCCATGTAAGCTGAGAGGGTGTCATCGTACACATTATACTCGAGCCCTATTTGCCGTATGACAAGTTGCGAATCACTTGTCAGCCTTACATCGGTTACCCCCATCTCTATTATTATACGGAGGGCGTGTACGACAGCTTCGTATTCAACAATGTTGTTGGTATGCTCTTTGAATTCCAATCTAAGTGCCTGTATAATCCTTTCTCCAGTTGGGGTGATAATGACAATGCCTATTCCTGCTCCTTCCTTATTTTTAGATCCGTCGACGAAGACCTCCCATTGTCTTTGACTCGCAGGTTCGAGGATATCCATTGGATCCTTGTTTTCTTCCTCGGCTTCTGGTATTCCCTTAATCTCTTCGTCGTTGTCAAGGGGGAGGTCTGCTAAGAAATCCGCCAGAACTTGGGACTTCCGAGAATGTTGAATTTCATGAATGATGTTGAATTGGTCCAGATGGGTGTTCCATTTAGCTATTCGGCCCACTTTTCCCGTGCTTTTGAGGACTGCTTCCAATGGTGCTTTGCATGGGACCCTGACGAGGTGAGTTAGGAAGTAGGTTCTCAGTTTTTGGGTAGCCCATACCAGTGCGAGGATGAGTTGTTCAATCTTAGTATAATTTCTTTCCGCAGAATTGAGGGTCTTGCTGACGTAATAGATAGGTTGTTCTATATTTGTATTGGTTTTGACTAATACCGCGCTGACTGCGTCCTCTGTTGCTGCTATGTACAGTGCCAAAACCTCGTCAGGGTATGGCTTCTGCAGGATCGGGATTGAGGCTAGGTGTTCTTTGATTTTTTGGAATGCTTCCTCGCATTCAGCGGTCCATTCGAACCTGCTCCCTGTTTTGAGAATATTGAAGAAATGTTTGCATTTGTCCGAAGACCGTGCAATAAATCTGCCCAACGCTTCTATAGACCCATTGAGCTTCTGCACTTCCTTTAGATTCTTTGGGGACGGCATCTCTACTATGGCTTGAATCTTTGCTGGGTCTACCTCGATGCCCCTTTTTGTTACCAGATACCCGAGGAACTTCCCCGAGGTGACACCGAAAGTACATTTCTCCGGATTCACTTTCATGTGATGCTGTCTCATTGCTTCGAAGATATTCCTCAGGTCCTGGTGGTGATCTTTACGCAGCTTGCTTTTGACGAGCATGTCGTCAACGTAGACTTCTAGGGTTCCTCCAATCCATGGCTTGAAGATAGCATCGACCATCCTTTGGTATGTTGCCCCTGCGTTTCGAAGTCCGAAAGGCATTATAGTATAGCAATAAAGGCCATGTGGGGTGTAGAACGCTGTGTGTGGCTGATCTTCTTCTGCCAGGGCTACTTAGTTGTAGCCAGAATGTCCATCCATGAATGACAGTTCTTCATATCCTTCTACTGCTTCTACCAGCTGGTCTATGCTCGGCAGGGGATAGCTGTCCTTTGGACATGCCTTGTTGAGATTAGTAAAGTCGATGCATATTCTAACCCCTCCATTTTTCTTAGGAACAATGACCATGTTGGAGATCCAGGTAGGATACTTGACTTCCTTGATAAATCCTGCGTCTAGTAGTTTCCGAAGTTCTGTTTCTACTGCCTCATGATACTCTGGAGCTACTTTTCGTATTTTCTGCCTGAACAGGGGCGTGCCTGGTTTGATGCGTAGTTCATGTTGGATTACTTTTGGGTCAATCCCCGGCATATCTCCTAGCTTCCAGGCAAACACATCCGCATATTCCTTAAGTAATTTGATTAAGGAATGTTCCCTTCCTTCGTCCATTATGGTCCCGATTTTGATCATCTTCGGGTTTTCTTCCGTTCCTATGTTGATTTCCTTTACGGGCTCTACTGGTGTGAACACAGGCTTCGGGTTTCCGAGGACTGGGACGTTCTTTAATTGCTATTTAGCGTGTTTCTGTTCTTCGCTGGTTGTTGAAGTACTTGTTTCTGTGCTTAGGACATTATCATCTTTCGTCAAGCCCTTCCCTGTAGTTTCCTTGAGGAACAGGTCTATGGCCTTCTCTTTCGCGGTTTCTTGATTTTTTACTCTTCGGATTTTTCGCTGCTCTTCTTGCTCGTTGTTGATATGATCCTGAGTGGCCTGGCACTCTCGCGTAGTGATCCGATCTCCCTTGATTTCCATTACTCCCTCAGGTGTTGGAAATCTGAGATATTGGTGGTATGTTGCCGCGACTCCTTTAAGCTTATGTATCCATTTTCGTCCAATAATAACGTTGTAGGGGGAAGGGGTGTCCACCACACTGAATCGGGTTTCCAGTTTCATGGGCCCTGCGTTAACCTGCAACACGATGTCTCCCAAGGGCTTCGTGGCTGCTCCATTGAATCCGTAGATGGTGTGATAAGAGGTCATTAATTGTTCATCATGGAGCTTCATCCGTTTGAATGCATCATAAAATAGGACGTTTACGGAGCTTCCCCCGTCTATGAGGATCTTTTTGAGGTTACATCCAGCTACTGATAGTGTTAGGACCAAGGGATCGTTATGGTCTTCCATATCTTCTTCGATATCCTCGGCATCGAATATGATAGGAGATTCCATCCATTCTTCGTGTTCGTCCACCACTATCCCATCGACTTTATATAATTCGCAGCGGTCTTCGAATTGCTTCCGTAACCTCTTTCCAATCTGCGCTGTAAGTGAGGGTCATGTGGCTTCAGAACACGAGATGGTGTTGATTGTTCGGTTTCCTTCCGGAAGTTGGACTGGTTTGGTTCGCTTGGATCTGTCCTCGGTAACATCCTTTCGTACCTAATGTTTGAGCTCTCCCGCATCAATTAATTTTTGGATCATTATTTTAAGGTTCTTGCACTTTTCGATTTGGTGTCCGTTGAAACAGTGATATTCACAGTAATCTTTAGACTTCTCGGATATCGGGGGCTGCTTTCCCTTAGACCATGGCCACTCCAAGTTTTCCCTCCCTTTGATCTCTCGTAGGATACGAGCATAGCTAGCGTTGAGTTTCGTGTAAACTTGATCTTCGAATTTTCGGTCACCTGCTCTTCGTTCATCCCTTCGTTCCTTCCTATCTTCGTGAGGTCTCTCCCCTGAGCAACTCCTTTTGGCCCCATTGGTTTGTTCCGCTGAATTGGTACGGTGAGACCTCTGCGGATATGCCCTCGGGTTTTCCCGTTGAATTTCTTCAAGTCGAGCGTGCTTTTCGATAATTATTCGAAGATCTCCCTCTGTCTTAGGCACGCTCCCATGAATTTCAACAAATAGGGGACTCATTCGGTCTAAGCCCCATTTGTAACAATTGATGCTTACCACTGGGTCCACGCTCCCTATGGCTTGGCAGATCTTGTGCCATCTGTTAGTGTACTCCCTCGTGGTTTCCTTGTAGCCAATCGCTAGTGAAAAGAGCTTATCCATTCTGGTGTTTACAGTCTTGTTGTACATGTAAGTTCTTAAGAATTTCTCTGCGAGTTGGTCGTATGAGTGGATGGAGTTTGGCGGCAGATTATCGAACCATGATAACGCCGATCCCTTCAGGCTTGACGGGAAATATCTGCAGAGTACGGCGTCGTTCTGATCCCATCTAGCTAAGACACGGTTGTAGTACCGAATATGTGCAGCAGGGTCACTGGATCCATCATAGCATTCGAACGTTGGGACAGGGCATTTCAGTGGAATAGGGGTGTTGGCTAAGCGATGAGTTAAGGGCGTTGAGTTAGCTTCTCTCATGACCTCTTCTAACCTCCCCCCGCCTTGTTTATTTTTTAATTGCCTGATCTCGGCCATCATCTCATCTCGTAGTTCTTCCATTGCGCGGTGGTGCCCTAAATTCTTCTGCTCGTTACCGTCTGACTCTCCATCGTCATAATCCGGGTCGGATACGCTACTTCCTCTTGTCGCGTCTTCATTAGCCGCTATGACGACTCTACAGTCTCGGTTTGGCTCTGGTGCTTTGGAGTTTGCTTCATCAAGTTGTTGGCTGGTCTTCGTGCTTAGAGCAATCCGCTCCTTTAAATCTTGATTTTCTCTGGCCAACAGGGCTACAACATCTGCGTAAACCTGCTGGCTCTTCTTCAGTTCCTCAAGCTCAGCCATCAGTCGGTGTGATTGGTTGGACCCCTGATTGGGAGTCCCAGCGCGTGCTACTACAGCCATGATGCCGCCCTCCTCCATGGTCTGCACTAAAGGTGGCAGGGGTTCAGCTTCGGTTGCTGGCATTTCCAAATTGGGGTGAGTGCCCCTCTGCGGTGCTAGATCCGCCGGTATGGTTTGATTTTGATCATTTGTTGGTGGCATTCCAAAAGTTAGAAGGTGCACGGGTTGGAATGTTCTGGATTTATCCACCCTTTCTCTTGGTTGATTAAGTTGATTCATGGTGCAAGTATTGCTAGCCTCTGCAGCCTTCGGGACTACCGCAGCCGCACCGTACTTTGTCGCTGCTGCTCTGAGAGCCGCCGCTGCAACTGAATTAGCGTTCATAGGTGAAGTGATTTCCGCGGTATCTTGCCTTTGACTGGTCATTTTAGCTTTATCTCCTTTCTGCTTGCTTCGGGTGATGACCGGGGTTGTCCTGGGTGTTTCTTTTGACAAAGCTTTGGATTTTCCTGCTTCCTGCGTCTTTTCCATCACGTGTCCTTTTGTTGACAATGAAATCTCGCCGAAACTCGCCTTCTTTACTCACAATACGTTCTTTCTGCACAAGGCATTTCAAACAAAAAACGGGAATATCCGCGTGAAGCGGGTTAGTTGGCGAAATACATTCTTCCAGGAGAGGATTAATACACGCAAGTTACAATATACGGGTTAAAGTTTTATTAAAGGAGATCCTTAGTATAAAAACTACGAAAACCCCCCCAGAGAGACGGGTTCGCACGAGATCTAAAGAAAATCGTAAATCCGCGGATTAGAACAATAAATCTTATCGAAGATAAAAGGTGGGTTTTTGAATACAATACAGTTAACAAATGATCTATACGGTCCGAGCTGATAAATCAGAGCAATCATATGCCAATTTAAAATGAAATCACAGGACAAGATAAATCTTTTACCGGGACGAAGTCCCTGTTTCTAGCGCCAAATTGTGAACAGACAAACCACGAAGGGATCCGAATGCTCACAATCAATGATCATCATCTAAAGAGATTTGTGATGATGATGTCCTGGTGTTGATTCATTGGCTCAAAACCTTCGGGTTTATCATGGCCTCATCTAACAACTCCATGTGAGGCGTTTGCGCACGGGATATAAGTACAAGCAAAGAAAACAAAACGTATAAGTAAAGATCCATGGGGCTAAATAAATATAAAGTGCTGAAATGTAAATAAGACCAAGGTTTACGTGGTTCAGCACTAAGGCCTACGTCCACGGGGTTTGTTGTTTTACTATATTCTTCACGGTTACACGAATAGTCGAATGACTTTTGGGTTTACATGTTTCTCTCTTCTAAATGATTAACTTACACTTGCAATCTCTCTCTCTCTCTCCTTCCCTTCCTGATTTTTCCGATCCCCCTTCCTCTTGGTGGAGACGGGTATTTATAAGGTTAGAATGTGGGACCCATCTCTGAAGACCGTTGGAACCTTATCTTCTTGTGTCCTTGTGTCTATCACGTAGAGGTCTGCGTTTGCCCCTTGATCCCGCAGAGGCATCCTCGCTCGTTCTATAGGTTGATCGACACGTACACTGCTCAGAGTGTTTAATGTGGGTAGTTGAGGGGTCTGCTCGTGTCAGACAAGTGTCTTCTGCCCCTGTCACGTCCGTGTCAGCTAACTTTCTCTCCACCGTTGATCTTAGCTTCTCTTTTGGGGATGAGATAAAGTAACTCCTCGGGGTTTATTTGGTGTTTCGTAGCGCATCATGTTTTGATGTTTTGGCCTGCATGCTTTCCACGTATCTTTTTATATACACGTGTCTGATAGTGAGATATATGTGTACACAGTCTCCGATACCACTTGTAGTGATCTACACTACAAACGAGTGATCAGGATCAATCCTGTAGGATCTACACTACAGATATCGAAGATAAACCTCAAATGAGGGAGAAGAACAACACACAAATTCTATATTCGATAATCTCCAGGAGAAGTACGGTGTCAATACATATTAGGGTGATAGAATGGCACATGTGCCAGATGCATATGAACATTACTAACTACACCCAGGGTGCCCTTATATATGGTTCCCCTGTAGACATGGAACATGACAATCGACTGGCTCTGGTGGTGCTAGAGCTGACTTAGCTTGTCAGTTCTACAAGACTGACAGGCATAGTAAATCATAAATGGGCTTTTATTGACTGGGTTGTAGCTGCTAGTGGGATGGACTGTGAGTTAGTAGATATGGTGGAGGTGGTCAGGCTTGGTCGAGATTTTTAATTCACACAATAGGGAAGGCTATATAAGCCCTCTAGGATCGATTTTTTTTATTATGTCTTTGCTTCTACTTTTTTTCTAGTGTTTAGAAACATGACTCTTCTTTTTCTTCTTGTTATGAACTCCATGAACATATCTAGATAGTTTTTGTTATTGGTTATAAGGTTTGATTTGGATTTTGCAAACATGTTTCTTTGATTGGATGAATTGGTTCTCTCTCAATATTATCGTTCAATTTCTACGGTTTATAACAGTTTGCATGATTGACGTATTGCAATACGATTGAATATTTATTTAGTTAAGTCTAGAACTGATCGAACTCACATCCATTTCTATAGCTAATTTAGGGTTTATCAGCGAGCGATAACCTTGAATATGAGTAGCATGATATAATTAAGGATTATAGTGATACTTTCTTGTAATCATATATAGAAATTGACGTTTGTTCGAATTGTTTGCGCAATGTATTTCAATTGCATTGATTAGCCTTGTTTGTACCGTGTACATGGGAGGCCCGCAAATCAAGCCCGAGAAGGTTAATGCCAGGAGTTATGCATGGCAGGTTAATACCAGGAGTTATGCATGACGGGTTAATACCATGAGTTATGCATGGAAGGTTAATGACAGGAGTTATGCGTAGCAGATTAATACCAGGAGTTATGCATGGCAGGTTAATGACAAGAGTTATGCATGGCAGATTAATGCAGGAGGCATGCAGGGAAACTTAATACAATTTATGCCTACCATGAAATTAGAGGAAGAACCTAATTTGCAACTGTATAAATAAGGGGAATTATAACCCTTAGTGGGGGAGGAAAAACCTTGAGAAGATCAGAAATCATTGTAATTCATATATCGATAAAATATTTTTCCTTAGGGAGATTCATCTGTGGACGTAGGCACAATGCCGAACCACGTAATATTTGTGTCTCTGATATTCCTGTTTGTTTTATGTTTTTAATCATGTTTTCCTCATCATCACCAAAATCATCGTGTTTAGTGCCTGGAAATATTTCTGGGTACAAACAAGCCTATTTCACCATTCTTAATGCATCTTTGGGAATTGAATTTGATTAGTGCAAGGCGTCGGGTTATTTTCTAGATAGTATTCATACTTGGATTGTTTTACATGTAAGTGTGATGATTTTAGGAAATTAACGGAGTAACTTGCTCTCTTGATACTCTATGGTTTTTGATAACCTTTATCCAATACTTTCACATCCTTGATTTGCGTGCTCTGTTTTCTTATTTTATTTTATTTTAATTTAATTTAATTTAATTTATATAAAATCAGAAAATCCCCCCCATTGTTTTACATAAGAAACCAAAATAATATAATAATCATAGTCCTCTCTGTGGGAACGATCCTTTCTTGCCCTTGCTATATTATATAATTCCCATTATATTTTGAGTAGTGAGAAAGTAATTTATTTTGGACGCATACGACAGCGATAAGCAGGACCCCGCGTAATTGATTCCCTTAGATGACGTCACACCAACAAAGAGTTGCTTCAACTCAATTGAAGACTTTAAACCAAATCTTCCTCCCACAGATTAAGCCTATATAATTGATTTCCTGATTACGATCAAAACGTATGATCAAGGTGATGGAAACCGATAGCAATATTGACAAAAGTCTAGCTATCCTCAAAATCCGAACTTATGCAACCCGAAGTGCAGCCTAGATTATTATTCACCTCAAGTATAAAACTTGTGAAATCAACAAAGTCTGAGACGAAGAGAACTTTGATGATCACTATATATCGTGATCGTTGGAGAGAGCTCTACAAACAATCAAGATCAGGATACTCGAGTTATCAAGGAAAGATAACTGGACCTGGCTTCACGAATCCCAATGAAATCTTTATAGTCGTTAAACCCTAAAAGGGCTTATGGAGAGGAAGACTCTAGATACAACTAGGACACACCAAAAATTAGTGTCAGGATTCAAAGAACCCAGTTGCTTGGAGTTCCCCTTTTATAGACATTCAAAGCATATATTGATTTAGGTTTAAGCTAAGATAATTTGGAACCAAGCAAACAATATCCACCGTTAGATGAATCTTTGAATCTGATTTACATAAACAAGATATACACTCTGGTTAGATGAGACTGTAACCGAACCGTATATAAAGACTATGTTCAACATGGTTAGCCGAAGCTAGCCGGTTTGAACTTAAAAGCTTAATCTTCATTTTCATGAACACATAAGACATTAACTTTGAGCCACAAACATGTGATCAATTAAGTTTAGTGTTTATAGAGAATTAATCAAATGTTAATTATTTCGAAGAAATAATTTAAACACACTTAAAAATATAATCGACATGAATAGAAGATGTACGAGTATAAATACATAGTAGGTCGCGAATCAGTTCAGTCACAGTTCGCATACTGGTTTGGAAACTTTAAACCAAAACCAAGTTCCGGAGTTAACAAAACTTTTTAGGTTTGCATGTCAATTTGCAAACTTTCCACCAAACCTAAGTTCCAGAGTTCACAAAACTTTTAAGGTTTGCGTACCGGTTTGGAAACTCAAAGACTGTCGCCGATTCCGGAGTTCACAGCTGAATCGGTTTGTGTACCGGTTTGGAAACGCTACCGACTTCAAAACCACAGAACTGTTTTAGCTTGCGTATCGGTTTGGATACTCACCCCCGGTTCTGTAACTGCAGTTCAAGAGTGGTTTGCATACGAGTATGCATACCGATATGGTTCACGAGTCACATAGATTTTCATATGATATACTTAAAAATATGTTTACCACTAATATGTATGTCGATATGTATATATCTACTCCGCTACTTGTACGAATACATGTAATACGGGTTTAGACTTATAACAGTTTTCTTAGTAAAACTGATACCACTGTCTTGTATCTGAATCAATAGTAGTTCTATATTTCTCTAAATCAATTCGAAACATTCTTGAATAACATGAATAAAACATATCACTGTTCCAGGCTATTTCCGAATGGTAAACTTGAATCACGATTTTGATTCTGAACAACAAATTGTCCTTAACCGAAATTCGTATGAACAAACGTTTATTAAGCTTAGCCATTATATTTCGAGAAATTATCAAGATAAACTTGACTTGAAATTCTTGTCTATGCATACTAGTCTAATTAGTTATGCGACATCGTCTCAGATTATAAAAAGTGAATATAACTTGAGATATAGGTGGTTCAGTCTTCACTTACCTTTTGTTGATGAAGTTCTCCAAAAGCTTCGGTTGATCTTCGCCTTCAAATGGTAGAACACAATGATGACAGCTGTAATCCTCTGTTTCTCAACTACATTTTTATCCTCGTCTGAGACTTAACTAATTGTAGACTAGAAATCAAGATATAGTTTTGACAACTAAATTTGACAACAAGCTTGAGATAGCAACACTTATGAGTTCGACCGAGCAATGCTCTAACACTAAAATATGACAACCAACCTTGACATACCAATGCTTGGTGGGTTCAACTGAGCAATGCTCTAACAATCTCCCCATTTGTCAATTTTAGTGACAAAACTCTAATACATATGGAGATAAACAAAATAAAAAATAACTCATTCTTCATACGCTTGATTCCATGTTTCAACAACACAATATCCTGCACATATTCAAAAAATAAATGTCGTTGTTGACATTTGAATAACAAAATCTTTATTCCCCATAAAAGAAAGTTAGGTATATATTCAATCCGAACATATTCCTCTTTTTTAGTATGAAATACTACACAACATGGTGATATGTTTATCCCCCGTAGTCTATGCTTTACTCTTTTGTTAGGTATAAAGTTTAAGCACATATGTCCTTTCCTAGTGATCACAAATCACTTGTTTACTCCATATATTTATTCCCCTTTTTGTCACAATAATGACAAAGAAACGAATAAACATAAGAGCAAACTAAAAGGATCTTACAAATTCGTAAGAACTTGTACAACCTATAAGAGTTAAGCATGAAGGTTTCACATACCATTTTAGACAACCAATTCTAAAACCGAAACTATGTAAGTAATCTTGTTTTAGTATGTTATCAAGGAAACAATTGCCCGAAGCAATTTTCCCTTAGTCCGATTAGTTAACTAAGAATACTTAGTTACAAAATCAAACCAACTATGCATGTACAATCGCTTTATTCGGTAAGACTCAAATGAGATCAGAATTAACTCAATTTCTCTTATCAGGTTCCAATTATTCATAAAATAATTGTACCTTCTTTTATACAAGACAAGATCTAGGTTAATTAACTAGTTTTTCTCATCAAGGAATCGACTAGACTTGAATAATCGAATCCTAAATTTGACAAGCTTAAACTAAGATCAGAATTAACTCAGTTTCACTTATAAGGAATCAAAAGGACTAAAAAAATGATCCCTTTTTCGTTAAGCAAAAACAAAAATCAGAATTGATAAAGTTTTTCTTAACCAGAAACAATTGAAACATAACAATCCAAACAAAATAATTGAAATATAACAATGTCACCGTATTTCGTTAAGCAAAATCAATTAAATAAGTTTTTCTTAACAGGAAGACGATTAACCAACACAAAAATCGTAATCTTACGCTTCGATATGACAAACTAAGATCAGAATTAACATAGTTTTCATATCAAGAAAGATTATAAGCATGATTCTTCCCTTGATTTCCACAAACCACTCTCCCTACACATATATATAATTAAGCACCAGTTCAATTAAGGACTCTCCACATGTTAGTTGTTAATCCCCTGCAAAACAAAAGAATAACAAGCAAAACGACCTTTACCAGAGAAAGGTTGAACCGATTTTAGCTATTACGTGCCAATAGTAAAAGCCTAAAACCGAAACTCATATGTTATGCTAAATACACAACTTATATAAACATAAATCGATAAAAGCATCATTGTGACTTTCACACATGAGTTTTAATTAGTATCTATTTATGATCCTTTGATAAAGCATACTCAAAAGGTTAGAATCTAATCTTGATATATCAATAAGTCACACAAATCATAAGAGATCACCATAGTATGAGATCAGAAATTAAGGTTAGTAAAAACCAAAATAACATCTCATAACCGAAAACAAAGCATAAAAGATATTCATTCACATCAACAATGCAATCGAAACTATCAAAAAGAATGACACAATGCATTTAAATAAAATCTGAATCATTCATATTATTGACAGTTTGACTAGACTTTACACAAACAATGAAATAAATCAACAATTGATTAGTCTATTCTTATAAAGATATAATAACTGAATCTTATTCATCTTTATATAACCCACATTTGATGAAGGTCGGTTACAATTTCCAATCTTGAGTTTGTGGATTTCCTCAAGAAGATAACCTTATTGTTTGACAAGAATCTCTCGCAGTTGAGATATTTTGGTGAAGAGCATGCAATTTTATTTTGGATTGAACACAGAATTGTGTCAACATCTCAATACACTGATCTTTCTTCTGTATATTATGTCTTTCCTTCTTGCTAATCCAATCTACTCTTTTGATCTTCTTCTTTGGCTTCTTAGCATCAATAAATGGTGATATTTGTTCAAAAATAAATCGTTCAGATCAAGCACCTTTGCAAGAGAACACATCGGATCCAGATTTATAGTTTAGATAATGAATAAACAGTTAAACCAGAAAAATCCTTTATAAATCTCCAAAAGAGATATTTCGGAGATTATCATACCACCGAAAATATTCCTAAAAATAAGAATATTTTTAATTACTAGATTTATTCCCATACCCTACAGAAATTGTGCCTTATTTTTGCTTCCTCACACATAACTGGCACACTACGGTGAGGATGCATTCTAATACCGATTAAGTGGTATTAATATGAGAAATTCTCTCATTATGGGTTTTGGGATATACAAGATATTCCTGATCTGGTGAAGTGTATTTCTTAGACCTTCTCTTGTTATCTTGATACTCCAATGTTGAAGATCGGCTCTTATGATAACATTGATCACTTTGGTGATTTTTTATCATGTTCGCATCATCAGTTTTTAGAGGATAAGCTTCCTTTCTGAACATGATCCAGTGATTACATTGATTACCGTAATTGCAAATTGTTTTGGAAATTCTTGGATACATTACAGTTTTGCACTTAGTCTCTCTTTCTCTTGTACCATTACTATGAGTTGGATTACTAATTGAACAACATAAATTAATAATTACTGTAATATTAGTTGTTTCCTCTTTTTCAGAGTTGTAAGAATCTGAGGTATCATTAAGAGTTACAGCTGACGCCTTGCTTCTAATGTATTTCCTCATATTGGGACAGTCTTTAGCCAAATGACTGAAACCTTTACATTTGAACCACTGAGGCTGATATTCATCATCTTCCTCTTTGTTTTTTTGTCCTTGTCTGGAACTCGATCATGAGGACGAGAAGGGTGATGATTATCCTTTACGAATCTCTTGTTCCGTTTCTTTAAGAGATGTGGAAACTGTCTGGTAATGAATGACATTGTTAGCTCCATATCATTGTCGGAGTCTTCTGCAACCAATTCAGTGGAATTAACTACCAATCTATATTTTTCAATTGGAATTTTGGAATTTTTTTAGATTTAAAAGCAATTCCTTTATCATGATTAGATTGGGATTCATGATCAAAGATCTTTAACTTTCTAACAAGTGTACCACGTGAAAGAGTTTAAATATAGTTTTCTTTCATGATTACATGTTTCTTAGACTCGTATCTAGATGGTAACGATCTGAGAATCTTGCATACGAATTTTGTTATCCAGAATAGTCTTTCCAAGAGAGAAAGAAGCTTTCACAATCTCATAAAGCTTCACATGAAACTCTTAAAAAGTATTCTTATCATCCATACGAAGGTTTTCCCAAACATAAGTGGAAACAAGTCAAGTCAATATTACTGACCTCAAGTGGAAGCATGATGTCTTCATTGTATTCGTTACGTCTTCACGTTCTCCGGGGCTTCAGAGTAATACTGGTATGTCTCAACATTCCTAGACTTTCTAGTCTAACCTAAACGACGTTGTCTATAGTAATTTTAATCAAGCGACTCTAATTGAGTTTTGATATTAAAATATGACAACCAACCTTGACATACCAACGCTTGGTGGGTTCAACCGAGCAATGCTCTAACAGAAAACTCTGTTGGACTTAGTAAAATAGGTAATGTAATTTGAGGGGTAGGTGATTGAGTGTATGAAAAGTTGGGTGTTTGTTGTTGTGGACAAAAAAAAGAATAACTTACATCTTCAGAGTTATCATGATCATCATTGTAAAGTAGTGAAGTTTTGTAATTACCTTGGAAACGATAATATGTCTAGGCTATTGGGTCTTTAGAGAACGAAAGAGACGGAGTTCTACCTTGAGAGCTTGTTGAATAGCTTCTGAAAAGACGAGGGTACCCAAATACACCACAATCTTTTTGTTTCAACCTATAAGTACTTTACCGAATGTGATCATCTATGGACAAAGTCGAGACAATACGACAATTCAGTTCACACTTCGTGTGATCATCTATGGATATGAGATCGAGACAATATGACAACAAGATAACTTGTGTGATTGATTATGGATACAAGATCGAGACAATACGACAACAAAGTTTGTTACTTGATAATAGGTTCGGTAATAACCAAACTCTATAGGATCACTATCAAGTATTGCGGAGTTAACGTACTTGTGTATTTTATTTAATTATAATAACAATTATAATGCGAAAATAAAAGTAAAATACACAACAAGATTTTGTTAACGAGGAAACTGCAAATGCAGAAAAACCCAGGGACCTAGTCCAGTTTTGAATACTCTCATATTAAGCCGCTATACAAAATATAGTACCAACTTCGTATAGTTGAGACCAAGAAGACTAACCCTAGCTACTTAGTTCCCTCAGTATCCCTGCGCCTTCGACTTTTAGAGTCACGCACGTGAATAGCAAGTCCTTTGGATCGTATTCCAAACAACAAAGGAAGAATCAGTTTGGTAATCACTCTAATCAATCTTACTACAAGATATAAATGAGTTGTTGACAAAGGCTCTTATGTGAAATATAATAAAATCCTTTGTGTGGTTAGATAAATTTATCCAATAACTACCGAAATAGTCAAGTTTAGATTCGCACTCAATCGATATAGATCTCAAAGAGAAATATAGAGAATGCCTATCTCATGCAACTAATCAATCGGATCTATCAAAGATAAATCGACTCTAGTTGGATCCCATCCAATCAAGGTTTGTGCACACAATTCACAAGATACAAAAACTAATAAGAAATCTTTTCATCTTTTTTTATCTTCAAAACCCGCACAACACCACTTGAATCTCTTGTGATCAATCATGCACAAAACAAAGTCTGTTAACAATGTATTATCACAAGATGTCTTTAGATCTAACAATAATTCTAAAGATCCCGTCGATACTCTGATCTAGTTTGAGTGAATCTTATATCAGAACAGAAGATTCTCAAGCATAAAAGAACTAGGTGCAATCAAAGTTTCAACAACCGTTAGTCAATCGAATCAAATCGAAAACTAATACCACTGCAATTATCTAGTTTCTCACCAATGGTACTCGTAGAGCTTCTTGATCCCACAGAAGCCTTTAAACGAGCGGTCGTAAGAGATTTCACCTAATTAGGATACTTTCCTCTCCGAATAGACGGCTCCACCAAAACCAACAAGAAATGAAGTTTGCATGGATCTTAGGATAGTTTGCTAGAAATGCAAACTTAGGTATTTATATACCAAGGATGTTTTGACACCAAGGAATTTCTAAACCGAAATATTCTCAAGATATGCAATGAATGACAAAATTCGGTTTTCCTAATTCCAATAAATGCTTGTCCAATATTTCCGAAATCTCTCAATAGCAAATCTTCAATTAGTAAATGCACATTACTAATTTTTATTCTCTAGAGCTATGCATTAACTGCTGGTAATTAAAGCATATAAAATCAAAAACCTTAATTTCGGCACATCAGTACACCAAATTCCCGGAATCGTAACAGCAATTCGTAACGGCTTGTGGGCCGTTACGAATTTCCCGTTACAAATGCTCGTTACAAAACATTCGTAATAGACTGAAGCCGTTATGAATTTTTTTTAGGCGTGCCAGTCACACGCTTACCAGGGTGGTAACACCTTTAGAATGTGCGTGTGCCATTCACATGCGTGCTATTATATTTCATCTTACACCGTATATGCCTAAGGTAACATCTCTACCCTTCATTCTAGTCTCGAGATGCATCTCAATAACAAAACCCTAAATTTTATTCCTACACCATATTTTTCTTCATCTCTTTCTCTTTCTCTATCTGTTTAACTCCGCCTCTTCGTCCCTCTTCCTCTCTGTCGATCTCTCTACACAGTGAGAAGATACAGATACTCAAAATCCTGATAAAAACAAGATCGAAGGAATCTCATTCATCTTATTCTTCTTCTTCTTTTTCCTTATTCTTCTTACGTTCTTTGTTTTTATGCTTCTCAGAATGAGAAACTTTTCATATCAATTAAGAAGAAATCTAGGGTTTCAGTCGAAGAACGAGAAGATTCGGATGAGGTTTGAATGGATCTGAAATTGAAGATGGGTTTGATTCAGATGAGGTTTTCGGTTCTGTGGATTGTGAAATGAAGTTGAGGATCTGTATCTTATCTTACAGGAAAGAAGGAGAAGAGATTGATGCTGCTACTGTTAAACAGATGAAATTAGGAATTAGGGTTCCTGTATCTGTTGTTGCTGATAATTTGAGAGGGGTTTCGTGGAATCAAAATTTGTAGCTGTTATGGTTGAAGATCGAAGATGGAGGTTCTAGTGTTTTCCACTGTTAAAGGAAGAACGGATTGATGAAAAAATTGAGTTCAAAGAGAAAAGAAGATGAGGTTGAATACAGAGGTTTGTGCTAAAGGGTTCTACTGGATTTGTTTTGAATCTCAGGGTATTTCTTTAATTCTTTTGATTATTATCTCTGTTTATGTTTTTGGCCTTTTTGGTAAACCCTAGTCTAATTTGTGATCATGGATTTTGAATTTAGGAGTCTGATTTGGTTAGTTAATACACAAAGTGTTAATGTTTTTGAATTATTATGACAATAGTCTTGGAAAACGAAATGGCAGAGCTGTTAATGCATGAAACACAGGTTCATGACAGAAAAGAAGATGGGTTATGCTGTTGCGGTAGAGATGGGAGCAAGCAGCTAGTTATGGATGGGTCTGAGCTGAAACAGATGGTGGTGACCATGGCAAGCTGCAATGGACTGAAATAGATGTATGTGTAGGATGCAGTTGCAGGCAGAAGCTTGTGTATTTTCGGAGCAGAAGCTGATGCTGCTGGTAGAATGAGATGTTGCAGTACAGCTGAGATGAAATGAGTGGTTATTGGTGGGTTGTTGAATGCCTGAGATGCTGCTGCTGCTGCGAAGAATAGCTTAAGGAAATGGTCGCAGTCATGATGAAGCTGACTTGGAATTGCAGGTGCAAGCTGGAATGTGATGGCAGTTGTGGTTGATGCTGAACTGAAGTGCAGGAAATGGGTTGTGCAGGCATGAAAGGAAGGTGGCAGTAATACTGGAGGGCTGCGAATTGATGTCGGACTTGAATGTTACAGGGAAGAAATGATGTTGGTGTTGATGCTGTTGCTGTTAAGGCACTCAGATGCGAGCTGATGCTGATTGATTTGTGTTCGCTAATCATGATTTATCTTTTCCTCCTGCTTACTTGATGACCTTAATCGAACCGCTATAAAAATTTGTTTACAGAATTTAATGTTTTTGTTTTCAGAAATTGATTCTAGTGATAGTGGATTAAACACATCAAATAGGTGCTTCCAGATTACAATCTCTCCATAAGTAAGATTTTTCTTACTTTCTTATTTAATTTTTATTTTTATGTCTGGGCATATAGAAGTGAACCCTAAACCTTGGGTTTTCTGGTAATCAGGAAGAAGACAATGAGGAGACATCTAAAGGTATGGCAGTATTGCTGATAGAAAAGGACAGGATAGTAGAAAGACACATTAAACAATTTTAATTTAGTGCATTACGCGAAGTTTTGTTACTTTAATCGCGTTACTTAACATTTTGATGTTGTTTTATGATGCGGTTCTGCTGGCTTTAGTTTTTGCTCACACTGAAAAGTACCCAGATGAGCCACCACTTCTACACGTGAAAAGGTTGGTAAAACATACATATAAAGACCGGTCCTGTAGTATATTGCCTCATGTTCGTGTTTCATAGTCAAACACCCTGCTGTTGCTATTATGGTCTATTGAAATACCATTCACTATTTACATCGGCCATGTATATTTGGTCGAGATACCTTTAGGATCTCGGGCATGTCGTTGTGGTTATTCTTGCATATTGTGCTAATGCCTTGGTAAAATGACGGACAAATGGTTTTATTGGTTACTTTGCTTGATTATATTGTGTTGGCGGCTACCTTTTTGTTGGGCCAAATCCCAAATTGACCTGATGTTCACTTAAATATTCACCCCTTACTGAAAATTTTCATACTCACTCACCTACTAGCAAACTATAAGAGATTTTTTCATGCAAGTTATGGATTTTTTTTCTTTCATTTTTAAGTTCTGTAAGTATTATCTGACCATCCAGTTAGTCATCAATTGTATATCTCTACCCAATTGCTCAACTTGTATGGTAAATTATCCGGTCTACCCGATATACCCATGTTCAACATACTAAATATTCTCAAGTACTTCTCAGTCGTGACCCCCATCTTGGCTATCCTTGTTGTATTTACTTTTTTGGCTTCTTATTATCCCCCCTACCTAGATTGGTTCAAGCAACTAAGCTATTCTGGGTTTATTTTGTGCAGTTTAAAAGGAATACGTTAGAGCATCTCCAGGCGTTAAAACAAAAGCTTGAGGAGGAGGTAAATCCGTGTATTTTCTAAAGCTAATCCTTACCAAAATTATACTGTAAAGAAACAGATGTTCTTAATGCCCTTAATTGTTTCTGATTGAACTTCTGACCTTCATGGTTTACTTGATTAACCTGAAGCCTAGAACCAGTTTCTATAAAAAAAACAAATGATTTAGGTTCTCAATAGCTCGATCCTGATAATTTTCTTCTATTATTTCTCTTTTCTTTTCATATTTGCTGAAGCTGATTTTGTTTATTTATAATGTCGTATTATGTGACTAAATCGATTTGATCATCCTTATATGTCCTTCTCATTAGATGTTAGGACACTTATGCTTACATTGTTCTCCTATATTTTGTGAATGTAACTTATTAGGAAAAATATTGCTTCATGTGCTTCTTAGTAAAACTATAATTGACATGAATGTTCCAACTATTTAAAATACTCCAGCTGAAATAAATATATTTGCATCATCAGTCTTTTGTTGTGTTCATCTTCTATCAAAAACAACTGCAATTAAAAATGTTTGACCCACTTTTGTGTTATTTTAGGCATCCGAAAATCTTGGCATGGCTATGAATCTGAACTGCTGTGTGTCACATACCAAGTAGTAGCTCTATATAGGGTGTGGATATTCTTGCTATTTCATTTCTGTATGATCTACAATGTTGAGAGCCTGTGACCTCTCTGTATGTTCAGTTTTTTATGCTTGTACATTTCATAAATTTGGTAGCCTTACAGATTTTTTGGTTTTTTTCATGTAGTATGGGTTGGGCATTATGAACTTAAAGCGAGGGATTATGAAGAACGTGATGAAGAATTCTTGGCAACTAGTGTTTGGGAAGTATCTGCAAGCTTTGAGCAAGTTACTATCTAGTGTATGAGCTGAACTTATAAGTAAAAATGATTTGGAACTTTATGTATTCCCTTGAGTCTGATACTCCACAAAATATAATTTGGTACTTAGAGAATTTGAGTTTTTTTTTTATATGAATTGATTGAACGTGATGTTATGAATGTATTAATGGAAGAAACTATTGTTGAGTGTGGACGATGGATAATGTGAAGTGTATGCAGTTGGAACTCCGACGTACTTTCAGGACGACAATGAACTGCCAGTTAATATTGACCTGGTCAAAATTGGTCGTTATTGACAGGTTTTGACCAGGTCAAGGTTGACCGGCAGTAATTTTTTTGCTGTTACGAAAAAGTTCGTAACGGCTCTTAGCTGTTTCAACTTTCCACGTAGTAACGGCTCCAGCTCGTTACTAATTGCCACGTAGTATCGGCTTGAGCATGTTTTGTTACAAAAATATTCGTAACGGCCTTGAGCTGTTACCACGTGGCAATTCGTAACGCACACAGCTGTTACGAGGGCCGTTACAACCAAAATTCGTAACGGCCACAAAGCCGTTACAAAGGAAAATGTAACACCCACTTTTGCAACAGCAAAAGCCGTTACAACCCGTTCTAGTAACGGATCAGTTCTGTTTCTAATCCCAGAATTTGGTGTAGTGCATGATCACCTTGAGTACCAAGGAATATCTTTGAACAATAAATGATAAGAGTTACTGCTCGTGTTCAAAGTATGTTTACATCTTTTCACTACAAATCCTTATTTCATATTAACATGGACTTGCTTTCTTGGGATCGGTCATACCACACTTCCAAACAAGTTTATAATTGGTTTGCCTGTATTCCAAGACTACTATGTGATTGATCATATCAAATCACATACATGGGTTTAATCGGTCTAGGATCGGTTATACCTAAATATGTAACTACTTGTGATCGGTCACACCAGTCACTAGGATCGGTTACGCCAGTTACAAGGATCGATTCCATCTACACATGGTTTACTTGTGATCGGTCACACTAGTTACCAGGACCGGTTATACCAATTACAAGGATCGGTCACACAACCCTTATGATTGGTCACACAAATTACTAGGATCGGTCACACCAATTACAAGGATCGATCATACCATCACATGATGATTACTTAGGATCAGTTACACCAATTATCAAGACCGGTCATACCAAATCATAAGTCTAGGAATTGTGATTAGTTATACCAAGATATATAACCTGAGTTAAGATCGGTTCTACCAACTCACATATATTGGTCATCCAAATATATGCAATGAATAGCCGGACCAATAAGCCTATTGATTTTCCTTTCGATTCACGAAACAAGTTCACGAATGTACTTCCTTTAGACAAATGTAAAACATTGTTTCCTAGGATGAAATCTTCACCATAACCATTCACATAATCATAACAATGTATTCAAGATTACGTCGACGTCATATCTACGAAGTTCAAAAGATAAGCGTTATACTTCGTAGTCTAATTCCTTAATACTATGATCATGTCACATCACTAGAGTATAATATACAATATATATACAGCTTCACAGTTTTGTTTTCAATATGCACGACTTGAAAGATTCGTTAGGAATGAAACAAGTTCAAGTCAGCATTACTAACCTCAAGTGGAAGGATGATGTCGTCATTGTAGTTCGTTACTTCTTCACATTCTTCAGGTCTTCAGAGTAATACTTGTATATCTCAACATTCCTAGAATTTCTAGTCTAACCTAAATGAAATTGACTCTAGTATTTAATCAAACGACTCTAGATGATTTTTGATACTAAAATATGACAGACAAACTTGACATACCAACGCTTGGTGAGTTCAACCGAGCTATGCTCTAACAGCTTCCACCATAATGTAAACAGATTGAGTCATGCAGTGTTGAATCACTCTATTTAACCCTTCAATAAATCTAGCCACGAGTTGTTCCTCGGATTCATGAAGTTGATTGCTTGCAACTAAATTATAAAATTCTGATACATAATCTTATACTAGTCTTTCACCTTGTAGACAATCTTGTGACTTTACAAACAGCTGTTGTTTGTAGTCTCTTGGCAGAAACTTATTTGATCTTAGGAGTTTTCTCACTATTTTCCATGTACGTAAGGTAGTTTATCATACTTAAAACGATCTTCACATAGCCTTTCCCACCAAGCATCATCACCTCCCTTGAGTTTGTAAGCTACAAGTTTCACCTTAGGATGGTAAGGTACCTCCATAAATTCAAAGAAAGCTTCAGCTTCATAGAACCAATCTAACATGTCTTCAATTTTAAAACTTCCATTGAAGTTTGGAATATCAACCTTTACTTTATACTCCAGAAGGGTTCCATAAGGGTTTTGTCCAGATTTGAGACGTCTATCCTCTGTCCATTTCTTCTCTAAATCATCTTCAAGAGTATCACCATCGTCGCTATCAAACTTAAGATTTGAAAATTTCTTATTAGGATGAGAAAATTTTCATATTGTTTCTTCTTTCTCATATGTTGCAGTATCTCATCAGGAATTTGAGTATCATGAAAGATAGAATGTTTATTCTTTCCTTTAGAAATTTTGGACAAAGATGATATACCTTTATTATCAAAGTTTTCTTTATCTTCAAGCTTTAGATGTTTCTTTATGAGTAGGGTAAGTTCATCAAATTTTTTATCAAGCTGATCGATACTCTTAGTTACATCTCATGTCTCTTATCAAATAGATTTGTCGACTTTGTAAATTCTTCCCTAGTAGCATAATCCCCATTGAAACGAAGAAAAAAAACTACTATAACCTTTTGCAGAAGAAAAAAAAAAGTATTGCGGAAGCGAATAACCAAGGAACTATCCTAGAGGAGAATCTAGAATTGTGGCTATAATGCCAACTAATGTAGAACTTGTAATAGAAGAATGCAATATGGAGATTACAGGGGATACGAAGAGAAAAAAGAAATACGAATATGAAAAACAAAAGTAGAACAAGAAGAGAAATTTTCAGAGAAATTCAGATGTTTAATAACTCTCGATTGATAGTAGTAATCTGTCTTCAACCGAACAACAAATTAAAATATAAATAGGTAAAACGAATACTAGAAATAAAATTAATATTCCTAAACTAAAAATACTTTGAAAAGAGAAATACTAGGAAAGGGAAATAACTAGACTTGTTACACAAGTCATAAACAGTCGGAAATAAAGAAAGAAGGAGAATATGAAAGACTAACAGAGATGTTCTACATCATGTTCACACATATTTTAGGGCGCAACTTAGAACAGGCAGTGAAAAAAGTGTTTTTGGGTCTAGAGGGAGCTGCCTAGCTGGAACCAGGATAATTGGTCTGGTTTCGCCTCATCCGCATCCGATACAGTGTATGGTGGATTTCAATTTGAACCCGTATTTGATCCAACATCCGACGGATTGGATGCAGATGATCCAATAGATATCTTATATACTTGATAATTAAAATATGAGTCAGGATCGCGGGACGTCTCTGTCTGATAAAAGATTTTGATAATGAGAAGAATCCTAGATTAATTTCATCCAACAGTTATAAAGGTTACCGCTCTGTCATATTTATATCATCCAGACTGATGAGTCACAACTCTAGTTCCTCCGAGTGAGTACATTAAATCGCTTGGATCTGCAACAAATGTGATATTTCTTTTCCATAATAAAGCTTCAATCTATTAATGGACTTCTTTAAATTTGTATCGCAATAATTACTTTAAACTTATACAGGAAGAATATGATTTAAAATCTATCAACTTATTCCAAAAATTCTTATTAAATCATCAAACTTGACACCTTATCAGATTTCTAAAAACTGTATATTTAACTGATGAAAAAGTGGAATCATCATTTATCTTTTAGAAGGAGAACTTCAATTTTTTCCTAACCTTTGTCATTCATCTGGTTTCAATTATTTATTTCACATAGAGGATCAACCTTTCGATAAATTGGGGGAAAGATTGGGTTTTCAAAAAACCCATCTGAAGACTTAAATTTGTACTGTAGAAAATCACTGTTGTTCGAAACATATACTATTAAAGTATTTAAAGAAAATTTTTGACAGGGAATTGAGAAAATCTTTCACACAAATGAACCGACAGAAAAGGAAGAAAAAACCCATGGTTTTGAGAATCGGTTGTTTAGACTTGCCTATACTCGTACACTTCTTAGCACAATAATAAACTTTGGATGATCGTAATCTAGGGCCCTTCTCATGTGTCTAAATATTTTGTCAAACAGAGACGTCCGATGATCCGAACCCTTAAAATATATAAGACAAAATCAATAAAAAATGACTTAGGATCTTATGACCATTACCACAAAATTTAATATTAACTCAAAAACACACAATTTTTACTAACATTTCACCAGTCAAATACTAGTAAAGAAACTCATCCTTTCAAATACCAGTAGGTTACGAAACTCATTCTAATTTTTGGAATAAATTGATAGATAAGTATCGAAAAATAATAACTATTAACTTAGCGTGGATGTCTAAGGAATTTTTATCTCCACAACCGCAGTCCATTAATGTACAAACTGGACATCCACCCGTGGAAAAACCGATATGGGTTGGTTCGAATCCGCTGATCCCAAATGTTAATCCTTGAGCCTAGAAAAAAAGGAAAGACAACGATTCGTATTATAATTAGAGCGCCGATCTTTCCATCACTTGGAACATCATTTAAACCAACTCTACTTGTATTTTTTGCACCTCATTATGATACTCCCTCTGTATCACATATGTAGGCGGAAAATGCAAAATCTCTTAGTTTAAGAATTTTTTTTGGTTTCATAAATATCCAAACTCTTTCCTGTTTTTCCCTTATCTTATTTCCAATGCTAATCAAGAATACATAACCTAGTTTGGCTAACTTAGCCCATGTAAGTGGTGGTTGAGATTTACTCTCCCAATACATAAATGTATGGCTGTAAGTTCTCCCATAAATCTAATATATTAAATGATTAATATAATAAATGTCTAACTAATTAGTGTTTCACACTAATTGCTAATAATAAATGATTTATTAATTCCTCATAATAATGTTTTTCACTAATTGCTCATAATAAATGATCTATTAATTTTTTTCGTTAAAATTTTTCCTTAATTAAATTAATAAATTTGTATCTCCATTGATAAAAAAATTTAGATTAAGGATCTAGAATTTAAGATTCAAGATTTTGAGTAAGAAAATGTTAAGTATCTGTGGTTGAGAATGGCGTAAGTAGTGTTGCGAATTTTCGTGCATGGTTTTAATTATCGTATCTATTGCATTTGTTTGTTTTTCGATGCATTATATTATTTTTGGAAACTTCCTACTGGGCTATGGTTGCTCACCCCTTTTCCTCCCTTTCCAAAGATAACGAAGAAAGACTACATGACAAGAAATTAATATATATCACGGAGATTTGGGCATCACGTTTTAAATTTAATCGAAGCTTTATTTTGATTTAATTTGATACTTTTGATTTGTAATTATTATTTGAATGTTTTGTAATCTTTAACGTAAGATTACATTTCATTTAGTAAATTTAGTTAAGCTTGAATTATTGATTTTATTTATTGAAATCTTTTAAAACGAAAAATCTGGTCTTACACGAGCGGCCGTCTGGAAATTTGGACTTGCTAGCTGGATGGAACCCGACCAAAAAGGTCGAATCTGTGTCCGTTAGAGGTCCGAAAATCCGGGCTTTCACATGGCACCACAACAAAATCACATGATACTACTGTTGCCACCCCCCGAAGCTAGGCGTGCTGTTAATTTTTAATCACAAATGTCATATATATAAAGCTTAGGTTGAACAAACTAAGTCTTCAATTAATGTTTTTTATTTTTTGTTGTTGTTATATTATCTTTTATATTGAAATCTAATATATTTTATTTTAATACTAGGTCTCAACCCGTGCCGTAACGGCGAGGGCAAGGATATGTGTTTCAAATGTATCTATCGATTCATAACTGTCATAATTGTCTGAGAAGAATCGAACCGATCAATCCAGGTCTAAATGTTTTGAGGAGTTGGTTAATGAACATGTCCTTATCCTCGAATCTTTTAATATTGTGTATGTAAGTCATACAACCCTTTGGGACAAACATAGTTAATCGTTAGAGCAAATCCTATGGGTAGTAGAACATTAATTCGTTCACTACTTTAAAAAATATCATCAAAGGTTATTCACCAAACTTGTAACAAAACTAAAAACACCTAAAATTACTTTAATCTTGCAAAATCTGTTAGCATTAGAATTTAATTTTCTCTTTGATATAAATTGTTGGGTTCCCAATTTACATAGATTTGTGTTTATTCATTTTCCTAAAATTTATAATAATATTTAATTCTTGATCCATTATCCCCACCTCCGATCCACCACCACCACCCACCATCAAAACCACTATTAGTGCTTAATTTACCTATCTTAGGACCCCTTGTCTCACTCTACTACCACTAATTCTTCCACCACCACATTATCGTCACCACTCCACCAGTCTCACCAATAGCCACCACCATTATCCCCACACCTTCCCACCATCACAACCACCATTAATGCTTACTGATATGGTCAATATCAAATAAATTTATTATGTGTCAACAAAAATATATTCATTTGATTAATTAAAGAAATTATAAATATTTATTATGAAATATCAATTGAACATTTGTTATTAAATATTAATTAAACGTGATCATTTATAACGGTAGATTTATGTTCAACAAGTATAAATTGATCGTTCTTTATTTAGCCTAACTTGTCCAAATTTTGTTTTGTATTCTTGAAATGTAATCAATTTTATTTTAATACTAAAAATCATAGTTTATTCGATCGGGTACTATAAATAGCTGGGATCTATTTTGGATGATCCAGCGGTCATGATTATATTGTCTTATATGATTTAGTATCCTCCTCAAAATATTTGTGTTTCGTCCTTACCAGTTGTGATAAAAACAGCCAACTACATCTATCACAATAAAATGTTTCCCATTTTGTAAAGACACAAAACTATTATTGTCCACTATTATTCACTAACATCCACCACCTTACGTAAAAACCAATCACGCCTACTATTTTTTCCACCACCAGTAATGTTACCACCTCCACCACTCACAAATACCCGCCACTGTTTCCACCACCCACTGCTTCTTTTACTACCACCATTAAAAATTATTAATATAATATTTAGCCGGGGCCACTGTAGTACAATAATAAAGTCATTGGGTGATGATACCAGTTACCTGAGTTCGAAAGTCGCCAGCATCAAATTCTTTACCGATATATATATATAAAATGTATTTATTAGATTCATTAAATGAACATTTAATGTTACCACCTCCACTACTCACAAATACCCGCCACTGTTTCCACCACCCACTGCTTCTTTCACTACCACCATTAAAAATTATAACCAGGGTCACTGTAGTACAGTGGTAAAGTCATTGGGTGTACCTGAGTTCGAAACTCGCCAGCACCAAATTCTTTACCGATTAATATATATATATATAGTTTTTAATAAACTTATTTATTATTAAAAATATGTATTTTATTAGATTCATTAGATGAACATTTATCATGAACAATTAACTAATCATTCATCATAATCAATTAATAGGACACTAATTCATAAAGTATTTATAATGGTTAGTTGAAAAAACCACGGTCGTAGATTTATCCCTCCTAGACAAATCTCGGCCGCTCTTTATCTAGCCTAACTTATCCAAGTTTTGTTTTGTATTCTAGATTAAAAACCATAATTTGTCTAACTTTGCATGTGTTAGTGGTGGTCCAAATTTGTCCTGAGGAAAGATAAATCAATGGCTATGGTTATCCAGACCACACTTATTTTCTGCACGTGTGCGTTAGTTTTTTGGGAAATGGATGAGTCATTGTTGGTGCTTAACGTTTTGTACAGGTACCCAAAATCCTCTATCCTAGAAATCTTGATACCTCAAGCTTCACTATAGCAAAGCTTCCTTCGCTCCCTGCAGCACCAACTCCAACCATATCTGCACAGGATACCAGAATCATCTGCGCTGAAGATGAGACTATGGTTGATAATGATACACCTCGCAAGAAACCCCGCTTTTAGAAGATGCCCGTAGGTTTCTCGGCATCTACCATTGCCGAATATTAAGCATTATGAAGCCTTGCACCAAATAAAACAATACCGGGGAATAATATATCATGTTTCTTTGTATTTCTGCATTTATTTTTATTTTTTTAGTGTGTTTCCTTTTTGTCATTTTATTCTGGTGTGTTTGCATTTCAGTATTAGTCCCTTTGGTCATGATCTATAGTAGCATTAGTGAATCTGATTTATCCCATGTGTAACCATGCTGATATGATAATCTAATTTATGTTACCAATCTTGATCTAAATCCAAAAGTTGGAATGTTAATTTTGTTATAGTGGTTTTGAAGGAAATTTTCAGACACTGGCATCACCAAGCTAACATATTTCAACTTCCTAAGCAGATGATTCCACTTTTAGCAAAAAAACAAAAATCAAAGACGCCAGCAAATGTTATGGTTTCGGTAATGCACCCTGACTTCTGTGTTTTGCTCTACAATTGTTCAATTTTCTTAAATAGGTTCTAACGTCTCCGTGTTATACTCTTCTTATTGATAGCAATTCTCTGGATTGATATGTGGTAAAAAAAGGAAAAATCAAACAATGCTATTACGATGACCATCACGAATGCTGGCAGATCAGTTTGTTTATAATTTGTTCTTTCGGAGTGTATAGAAATACCGTAGGTAGTATGAATTAAAAGAACCGAGACCGCACCAATTGGTCACCAGACTGCTCCACATTGAAAAGACAAAAGATTGTTATGCCAAAGAGGTTGACGATTCTAGAGGCGACAATGGGCACCTATTGTCAAGTGTAAGAGATGACCGGATTGTATGAATGACTTTGCAAGGTAAGTATATGGTCTTACAAATCAGCTCAGTAGCAAAAAAGATGTACCCAATCATTGAAAGATGCATGACAATAAGGGAACTTCGATCTTGGATCCCCAATTACATATTAGTCGGTTTTGGATATTTCTTTCTATCCAAAAAAATATATATTGCGATTAAGCCTCATACTCCTCGACAATAAAAAATCCATGCATTAGTTACGGAAAACGGTTGCCAAAGAGGCTGACGATTCTAAAGGTGACTTATCTGCCAAAGAAACTTTGCAACATAAGAGTATATATATGGTCTTACAAATCAAGAGATATATTTCCAGAAGTAAAATTTCAATAACATATATTCCAATAAGTAAAAAAAGGTCTGAGAAAGTACAAATTATGTACAGATTTTTTTAATTCGAAATGGGGGGAGGAAATAAAGAATCACGGAGGTGAACTCATTTTCGTAATTTAAGATATTAAACGCGTAGATACTCCCTTTAAAATTATTTGTAGTATATATTTTTCTGAATTTTATATGGCGATAATGCGTATAATTTTGGAAAGCATTTCTGATTTAATGGAGTGTGTTAACAACATTAGTTGTTTACCCGATAGAACAGAGAAAACAAAACAGGGAATATCCCTACAATATATGTGACCAAGCCATATTTAACATACATCGTATCAGAAGGAGTTGATAAATATTCGGGACACATATTATACGATATTAAAAATGAACCAACATCAAGATCCGTGCCGTTACGGCACGGGTTAAGGGCTAGTGTATATTAAATAAGGGTAATATGTGGAAAACTCATCTTGAAATTGGAGTTCTGCCTATCTAATGGGACAACCAAAATGACCTATATATGTGGTACAGAAGGAGTAGTAATTACTGCATCGGTTTCCGGAAAAGAAGTACTATCATTCTTTTATTTTTGCATTAGCCAAATTGAAAAAGTGATAATAATTTTTTTCTGGAAACCAAAATACGCCTCAAAATTCCCAAGAAAGAAAATAGTATTATTTTAGAATCCTATTATTGGGGTTGTAGGGGGATGGGACTTTGGGGGCTTAAATTACTAAGTGGAACCTAAATGTTATATGGGGAGATCAGATTTATGTAAAAGTTCAAAAATACCCTCAATCATTTGAATTTATTACCCTTCTACCCTCTCATTAACTACCTAATCTAATAAAAAAAACGAAAAAATCATTAAAACAAAAAAAAACGTCGCCCCCTATTCTTATTCTTCCCCTTCTTCTTCTCATAATCTTATTCTTTCTGTTTTCCTTCTTATTCTTCTTTTCTTCTTCCATCCTTCATTTTTCAATGATTAATCGTCGATTCAAAAAAATTTCGTCGTCGATTAAATTCATTGTATAAAACCATGAAACCTAAGGAAAAGCTAGGTCAATCTCCGTCGAATCCACCTCCTCCTGAAGCAGAGAAACCAACTTCATCAAATGAGGATCAAACTGAAGATCAAGGAGAAGTGAATGAAGGAGATGCACAAACCGCCGAGACTCCTGATATGATAGCAATAATGTATGAATTGAAAAACCCACTATTTATTTAAGCGTTTTATTGATTATTAAGTTGGTTTCGAAAATTTTAGGTCTAAAAAACCAGTTTCTGAAAATGCTTACGGTTGGGAGTTCTTGTATTCCCAACCGGAATAGGTCTCACGGTTGGGATCTATTGTTTTCCAAGCCGTGTATATTTTTTACGGTTAGGATGTCTAAGAACTCCCAGTCGTTTTTAATCTTCACGGTTGGGATTTATAAGAACTCCCAGCCGTAACGGAATCGATGCGTACGAGATTAAGAAAACCTATCCGCAAAAAGTTGTATACGGCTAGGTTATTCCTAGCCGTATATTGTCTTGTGTTCGATTCTTTTTCAGCGGTAGTGTTTACGTCTCGGTCTTTCTAACCCTATTGTTGTTTACCAACCGTAATATTTAACTTCCTAGCCGATTTTATATTACGGCTTGGTTTTTCCTAGCCGTATGTGTTACTGTGCTGAATATTAAACCAGGTGTATTTTCACGTATAGGTTTTCCTATTCGTAATAGGACACAACCAAGCCGCTAATTATGTTTCTTAGACGCTATTTGTTTTACGTCTAGGTCGATTACTTAATTTCCCATCCGTAATTAAATTTGCGTCTGGGACTATTCATTTTTCCTAGTCGTTTTCCGTGTCACGACTTGGTTATGTCAAAATTTTCCGGCCATTTTTGCTAATTTAATTTTGTTTTTTGGCCTTGGTTGTCTTTGAATAGATCAAAAGAAGAAGAAGAAGAAAAGATCACAAGAAGTAACACCTCGTAGTAACCCGACTCCCCAACCTCGTCACAAAACCATTGGGTGAAAACGTAAGGAATGCAAGTGAAGTTGTGACTGGTGGAGAAAGTGAAGTTGGAGGTGATGTAGTTGGAGCTAGAACCTGATTTAGGTATTCAAGTTGTAGTTTCCACAGATGGAGGAAATGAAGATGGAGTTGGTGGAGGAAATGAGGTTGGAGTTGGTATTACTGGAGGAACCGAAGTTAGAGTTGGTGGAGGAAGTGAAGTTGGAGTTGTTGTTACTGGAGGAACTGAAGTTAGAGTTGGTGGAGGAAGTGAAGTTTGAGTTGTTGTTATTGATAAAGGTAAATCCATAGTTGAGGAGGATAAGAAGGAGGGAAAGAAGAAGTATCCGCCAAAAGAAACAACAAGACAAATAATTGATGTTATGGTGCCTTTACCTCCCAAGAGGAATGGGAGACCTTGGGGTGCGCCAAGAGATTGTTCCATCTTGATTGGTTACCCGTCTTCATGGGCTGCTAGGGTTTGTGGCACAAAGGTAATAAATCAAATTACATATAAGTTATTTTCATTTTATTATGGATTATTAATTATAACAACCAATTTTATTTTGTAGTTCCCGGATAAAGCGGTCCCTAAACTAAAGCACCAACAAGGAAAGTTTTGGTCGTTGGACAATGAGCATCCAGATGTGGTAGATTTGGTAAAAGCTTCGGGTTTATGGTCTGGAATCGAGGCTTTGCAGAAGACATATGATGTTGTGACAGTTTGTGGTTTTCGAGAAAGATTCTGGCCCGAAACTGCGACTTTTCATCTCCCGTTCGGCGAGATGACTATCACTCCAGATGATGCAAAGCAAATAACTGGTCTTGCTTTGGAAGGAAAGGTTGTGTTTGAGGGTTTCAACAATTCTATGCCTTTTGATCAGCTTTGTGTCTTGGCGAAGGACTGTCTTGGGTGGGGCAAAGATGAAGCGGAAGAAGAGTTTGAGATAGGGTATGGAGCCCAACCTAGAGCTAAAAGGGAATTTAGTCAACCGGGTGAACTGGCTGAAACAGTTAATATGGCAAGGAAGATTAATTTGGTTCGTCTGAGGGACAAGTTTGGGGATTTTGTCCGCAAGACTGCTAATGGAGAGGTCATGATGGACGCAGAAAGAGCTAGAAACACGGCTGTAGCTTACTTGTTGCACGTTCTTGGAACCGTTTTTTTCCTCGATTTCTCAGGAAATAAGGTAAATGCTTGTTATTTCCAGTGGTTGAAGACTCCCAGTCTCGATCCCGAAACAAACCAAATATTTGAGAGTCCACAGGACCAAAATATATTCACTTGGTCCGAACAATTTTGAAAGTTAGTTGGACGTCTGCTCCAAACAGTGTGACCAAATGTTTTGGGTCCACTAAATCCTGTCCGTTCCTATAAGTCGGCTAGTCATTTCCATTAGCTAGCCGTCCTCAAAATGTCCACATTCTTTGGATATAAGGTTCCTTTGTTCCCAAGTCTTTCCTTCCGACTAAGATCTAGGCTTAAATGAAATTTTTTTGCATTTTTAGTATTAATATCCAATGAATTTATAAAAATGGGAATTATATTTTTGAAAATGAGCAATAATGTTTAGGTTTTAGAGTTCCACCGTTTGATCGTAGGCATTAAATCCTAGGGTCCTAGATGGTTGGAGGAGACTATAAATAGGGAGCTTTTTCACGAGTTTGGGGAGGAAAAATTTTTTGGAAAAAAAAAAAAGAATATTAGTTCGAGAGAGTTCATAGAGATATAGGGAAGAAAACAGTAAAAATTAAAATCCATTTTGAAACGGGAGCGCGCGGTTGCTAGATTCGGTTCACGGGAGCATCAACTGATGGTTCTAACAAATCCCAGTGACATTTCCATCATCTGCGAAACAGGTATATAGCATAACCCTTTGAGCTAATATATGATTTGGTTTCTACGATTGTTATGTAATGATGTTATCATGATCATATGATGAAATAAACTGGAATTTGTTTTCGTTTGTTTATATGCTGAAGGTGCTAGTCCTATTATATATGTATGCTCTTTGATCTTCTTCCTATCATATCATGACCTTTGGATCTGCATCACATGCTAGTACCTCCATGAATTAATTATCCTTGTCAAGAGTGGAACGTTATTTGTGTTAAATACTATCATATATGCGTCTGTGCATAATTTGCTTTGGAATAGTTTCATGTTCGTATGTCGTCTCTTTAAGTGAATATGTGTTGTTAACGTGTGCATGAATTTGATTGATCTGTCTTCACCGTTTTATGAGTCTTGTTCTTCTGCACTCGTGGTGGGTTCTAGTCAAGCCATCTACTGACTAGGTGGTGAGAGATTAGTAGTCTTCATGCAGTGCCAGTAATATATTGCGTTCGGTATTCATCATTCTATATGGCCATTGTTGGCATGCTATCAGTGATTTAAGGAAATACTTTTCTGCTTGGCTTGTACGGTATGAAAACACGTTTTACTTCATAATAATAATAATGATGCTATGTTGATCAATGGTTGGTAATTAATCACTCGTTCGCGTTTCCTGTTCCGTTGGATTTGAATAATAATAATAATAATAATAATAATATTGGTTTGGGTGAGTGAAATATTTGGTCGTTGCTCCATGAGATTTTGAATAATAATAATAATTGATAATAATAATAACGTTGGTTTGATCGGTTTTTTGGTTCTCAGTTCGGTCTTAATAATATTTTCTTGTAATAATAATAATAATAATTTCTTGATAATAATAATAATAATGATATTTTGGGGTACTGATTGAAGTTTGCTCTCTTTTACAGGATTTAGTGGGAATATTTTATTGGCTTATAATTTAATTTGTGAATATGTTCTTTATTTGTTATTGTAAGTTAGAATTCTAGAATCCCAAATATAAAGTAGAGGCCAATCTCCAGATTGGATGGGCTGGGTGCCTCACACCTTCCTAATCCGTGTTTTGATTCCCGGACTTGAATCTCTGAAATTTGGACCAGTGTTACGTTTGGGTCCCAACTCCCTAAGTTGGGTGGCGGCTTCGATAATAATAATTTCCACGTGATTCCCATTTTGGATATTTAGAGATCTTAACCGATTTCGACGATATCTACAAATGGTATCAAGAATGGGCTCATCCTTATGTGGAAAATTTGGATTCGGAGGCGCAGAGACATTTCAAGAATGCAGAGAAAGCGAGTTCAAAATCAAAGGCATCAATGAATGAAAAAAGATGATTGGGAGAAGATGGTGGTACGTATACTACTAATTATGTTTGTATATGTTTTTTTAATTATCTATGAATAAATTAGAGTATGTGTGTTTGATATGAAAAAATAGGTCGAACGAGTTAATTGGGTGGTCAAGGACATCATCCGTATGATTAATTTGGGTGAGGACTTAACGGTACCTGAACAAAGATTACTCCAGAATCGAGTTAAAGGCATAATAATCCCTGGGGAAGGAGGTTTATATGCTTATGAAGAGGACCGACCAAGAAGAGCTAAAAGGGCTAGATCTCCTTCTTCTAGCGATGACTCGGACACTCCCCTCCCCCTGAACAAGTTCAATCTAAGCAAGGAAAAGGCGGTCGAGGTGGTCGAGGTGAAAAAGGTGGCCGTGGTCGAGGTGAAAAAGGTGGTCGTGCTGAAACAAGTGCAAATGGTGGCCGTGCTGGAACAAGTGATCGAGGTGGACGTGGTGGAGGTAAAAAGACTCCAATTCAAGGTGGCAGCGGTCGAAGTAAAAAATCTAGAGTTGTGGAAAAAGTTGTGGAACATGAGAAAGAGGACGATTTGGATGCGTTTATGCGCTCGTCTTCGGAGGAGGCATCAAGTGAATGACTATTTACTCGATTTTTATTATTTTACTTCATGGATCTTTTATTATTTAAGACTTTGTTTATTTACTATTTCTGTTGTTTGGTTATGGATTTGGATGGATGAATTTTTCATAACTTTGCATGTATGAATGAATGTTAGTCTTTCCATTTGTCTAATCTAAGAAAACTGAGGAAAAAATCGAGATTTACTAATTTTTTGTGCACTTTAGTCTAGGCCGATGCTTCACATAAACTAGCCGAAAATGCATATAATTCTTGTCAAATAAACTTGCACAGTATTTCAGTTAGAAAATCCCGACAGTAAACAGGAAAACGGTTAGGAAAAGCAACTGTAACAAAGTTACGGTTAGGAAATACCTAGCCGTGTATTGCTCTGGAGACTCAAAAATAAAATGAGTCTTGGTGACGGCTATATATTCGGGCCGTGTATCGTATTTGCGGTTAGAACTCCAAACCGTAATTCTGACATAAATTTGCAACTCTGGTTTACGGCTTGGTCGACCTTTCAAGTTCCTAACCGTAGATGCAGAACGGTTAGGAACACCATCCGTAATAGGTTTACGGTTGGAATTACCTAGCCTTATATCACTATGATAACCCAAAAACAAAATGGCTCCTATTTATGGATAGATATCCATGCCGTAATTCTGACAGAAATTAACAACTATTATTTACGGCTAGAAATACCTAGCCGTAAATATGACACACTACAAACCCTGCATGATTATACATATTTACGGCTGGGTCTACCTTTTGTTTTCCTAGCTGTAAACACCTATAATTTCCTTTTGTACCACATCATATCTGCTAGTTTTTGAATTTTGAAAAATAAAAACGTTTGAAAACCGATCTATAGAAGGTTCTAGCTGTTCAATCACTTATTTAAACTTGAAATAACTCCACCTCCATATAACCACCAATTCCAAATAAAAATCACACCTTGTACATTAATAATCTCCACAAAAACTCCTACAAACTCAATGCAATGTACTCAAAGGATAAACCCAACTTTACTTTGGAAGAAGACTTGTCTCTTTGCAAAAAAATTGTACTATGCTATCCAAAGAAGGGAGAAGAACGAAGGAATGGTGGTTTACCAAGTCAATCGTATTGTAGTAAGATTTTTGAAAATTTGTGTAGTGAAACAGGTAACACTAACAACCAAGATGGGATTGAATTGTATCTTCGATTTTCAGACATACGCAAAAAATGGAATAATATATGGCTTTACTTCGTATGTGAAAGCAACTTCGACTTAGAGGTGAGACTGATGGAGAAGTCGTAGCTCAAGCCAAGAAGGAATGGAGAAAATGGAAAGGTCAGAATTTCAACTTCGAAGCTCAATTTGCCATCATCAAAGACTTCTTGATACATCGAAAGGGATGTTATTAAAACCAACTTTGTAATGGGGATCTATTAAGTATGTAATGGGTTTTATTGAGGTCCAATTAATGAAAGTATTACTAATTTTCATTAGTAGTATGTATTCATGTTGAAAATCCAAATTTCTCAACTTACATATTCATTTACGGACGGGAAAAATATGTTATCCCAGCCGTAATACAGACTCAGGAGATTCTGGAAAGAATAACGACCAGAAGTTCTTCACTTCCCATCCGTTTTTTGTGTTCACGGCTGGGAATTCTTCCTATCCTAACCGTAAGTATTGTTTTACGGCTGGTTCGACACAATTTCCCAGCCGTAACAAGTAAAATTTTCAAATTTTTCTCTGATTTTTAACGGATTTGAATCGATAAATTGATATTGGGAGTTGATTATAAGATTATCCCGAGTTTTGTGACGAAGGGTTTCATCATATTTCTTCAAATTTTTTGAAAAAAATTTCACCAAAATCACCATTTTTTCTTCTTCAAAATCAAAATCAAAATCAAGGAAAAATCAAGTTTTGACTTTGATTTCCAAAAGATGAATCATTTGATTAGTCTAATCCATTCACTAATACTGATTAGTTAGCTTAATCAATATAATTAGTACTAGTCATATTATGGGTATAATAGGTATTACATAAAATACCAGGATAAGGTGCTCTATGCATTGTTATTTCATGACCCCATAAGCCCCCAAATTCCCCTCCTTTTTAAAGCCCCAATAATAGGATTCTTATTTTATTTTTTTATTTTTCTTTTGGTAAAATCACATTTCAATTCATTCAAACCAAAATGATGATTATATGATTGCTTACAAGATTATCAAAAATACCAAAATACAAGATAATCAAAACCCAAATACAAATGACGATACCAATTGCAAGTACATCGCGAAGAGAAAGAGCCATGAACCGCAAAGACATCCAATTTTTGTAGATATAGTAGTGATGGATGATGGTGTGAACCGGAATCAACTCCGACCATTTAAAATGATTATCTTCTTTAACAAGAGATGCTCCAAATGAAATGGAGTATTTTGCCCAAAATCTGGTAGATCCAAACGAATCCGGGTGCCTTAAATCCCTCTTGTTGAAGATGAATCCAAAGCGTCGCCGAGCAGAATCGTTGATGTTCTTGATAAATCGAGAATAGCAAGCCAAGAAACACCACGAAAATTTAAAAGAATCGCTATTAAAGCGAAGAGAAAATCGTCCAAACGACGAAGAAAAGATCGCCCAAATAGCGAAGAAATGTGTCCATAGATACCAAAAGTAACAATAACAAAACCTAAAAACACAAATTAGATTATTTTTATTCATAAAAAATTATAAATCCTTGCTCAGATCTAGTCCAAAAAGATTAAATGTGAGCAAGAAGAAGAGGATGTTCCAAGGTTTTTCTTATTCTTTGACGTGACTGAAAAGTGATATGGGCCACAATTATTTCACAACCGGTTCTATAAGTAACTAGTCCCAACTCCTAAGAGAGCCGCGGGGAATAAACACAACAACATGTGTAACGGTCAGATACTTGAAAAACAGAATTCATTTCCAGAACCTATTTTTTCTGACAAATTAGATCTCAGTGAAACTTCTTCCTTAATCTGCTGGTTTCCTTGAGCGAAACCTTAAAATTTACTGAATGGGAATACAAAATTCTGATCTGAAACAACAATAATTTGTCAATGGCAGGGGCAGCTTCCGCGCTTTTTCTTCTAGGCATCAAAGGTCGTGTTCTTGTATGGCGTGATTTTAGAGGTGATGTTTCAGCTGGACAGGCTGAGAAGTTTTTCACAAAGCTCATCGAAAAAGAAGTGAGGTTCTTTCATTCAATCTATGATGTCTATGTTAGTAGAGTTTTTCATGAATTAGGGCTAATCAATGATGTGGTGGGTTCTTTTCCGTGTCCTGATTTTGTTTCAGGGTGATCCGGAGTCTCAAGATCCAGTTGTATACGATAATGGTGTCACTTACATGTTCATACAACATAATAACGTTTTCCTTATGATCGCAACAAGACAGAACTGCAACGCTGCAAGTATTATTATCTTTTTGCATCGTGTAGTCGATGTAAGTTGTCTTTGTTATCGTGGCAATCTTTTCTTCAAGGTTGCAGACTATGTGTTTGAACAGTTATTTTCTCCTAAGATATGAGACCCTTTTTTGAGTCTAAGCTCTTGCGCCTAATACTTGTTGGCCAAATTAGCCTTTCAGAAAATTGTATCCTATGCATTGTGCACGTAGTTGGGAAATTGCATATTGAAAAACAAAGCAACGCTTTACCGGTTTTTATATATTGCTAATCCTTGAATTTTAAACATTTCTTATGTAGGTCTTTAAACACTACTTTGAAGAGTTAGAAGAGGAATCCCTTAGGGATAACTTTGTCGTTGCGGTAAGAGGAACTCTAATCGCTACTTTGTAGTTTTGATTTGTTAGTGAAAGAAAATACTAGTAAAAGATTGTTTTGGAAGAAACTTCAACTAAACATTGTACGTATTGGTGCCAGTATGAGTTACTTGATGAGATGATGGACTTCGGTTACCCTCAGTATACGGAAGCAAAAATTCTTAGCGAGTTTATCAAAACAGATGCTTACAGGATGGAGGTAAATCAAAGGCCTCCCATGGCTGTGACAAATGCAGTTTCTTGGCGCATGGAAGGGATTCGGTATAAAAAGAATGAAGTACGTTCATGTTTTTGTTACTTCTTAGACCAATATATTATTGTCTAGCTATTACGATGTCACAATGTAAGTCTGTTCTATATGTACTCAGGTGTTCCTGGATGTGGTTGAAAGTGTCAATATACTCGCCAACAGCAACGGGCAAATAATTCGTTCAGAAGTTGTAGGCGCATTAAAGATGAGAACTTATTTGAGGTACACATGTTTCTTCTTCTAGTTCATGCTCTACTAGAATGAATATCTTAAAACTAATAACCCAGCTTGCACCAGGCCGCACTTTTAAATATCTGGTGGTAAGGTTGTTGAATCAACAACATGAGGTTGAGAGTTGACACTAACATAATTTCTGATAGAAAAGGTAAAAAAATGGTATTCTTTTAGTTTACTAGACATGTGAATCAAGGATGACCTTTTTCTGATAAAGAATTCAGCTTAAATTTGGGCATGAACTGAAAATTGTCAACTACTAACTCGCTCAATTCATACAGTGGTATGCCTGAGTGTAAGCTCGGCCTCAATGATAGAGTACTTTTGGAGGCTCAAGGTCGATCAACAAAAGGGAAAGCCATTGATTTGGATGATATCAAATTTCACCAGTAGGTAGCTTTAACTCATTCTTCTATTTGTATTCTTAGATGCTTAAAAAAAGAAGAAAAGAGATCTCTGGACTTGTTGACTTAATTGGTTGGTTGTGAATGGTAACTAATGATACCTGACTACTAATACTTCTCATATTCACTTTTAGGTGTGTGAGGTTGACTCGTTTTGAAAATGACAGAACCATATCCTTCGTACCTCCCGATGGCTCTTTTGATTTGATGACTTACAGACTCAGCACTCAGGTTCACCTCTCAGATGATGCTATATTGAGGGACTAATTCTATCATCTTGATGCTCCAAATCATGCCTTACTTCTATTTTATTGATTATATCAGGTAAAACCTCTGATATGGGTTGAAACTCAAATAGAAAGACATTCAAGAAGTCGAATAGAGATCATGGTTAAAGCACGGAGCCAGTTCAAGGAGCGTAGGTACATTTTTCAAACTTCTCTCATTGCTCAAGTAACTCATTTCTTTTGTTCTCATTAACTTCTTCACTGGAATTTAGTTTTGTAAAATATTCACCACTTTCCTACTTTTCTCGTGTTTATCATGTAGCACTGCTACGAACGTTGAGATTGAGTTGCCTGTACCATCTGATGCCACCAATCCTAATATCCGGACTTCAATGGGATCCGCTACATATGCACCTGAGCATGATGCATTGTTGTGGAAAATAAAATCCTTCCCGGGTGGAAAGGTATGTAGGTGTATGTGTGAATCCTTTTCATCTCGTAACCACTATATGTTAGTATTTACGGTCTTTAATATGTCTGGCTTCCTACTTTTAACTGCATATTCCAACTCTTAGATTCATTTCGGATGTGTAATTGTTTATACTGTACCCTCAATTGCTCAGGAATATCTGATGAGGGCAGAATTCAGTCTTCCTAGTGTAATTGCTGAAGATGCACTTCCTGACAGGAAAGCTCCTATACGTGTGAAGTTTGAAATACCATATTTTACTGTCTCCGGAATACAGGTGTGTTTTTCTTAATTTTTGATCTGGAAACTGCTTTCTCAATGGGCATCAAGAAACCCCTTTTTTCTTTGGCTGAACAAACGCATTGACATGGATAATAACGAGAATCTCTTCTGCCTCTGACTTTACCCCATTGCACCGTTCCCCTGCCAATGTTTTCATTCCTTCATTAAGAACAATTCATCCAACACAATTTTCTAGTGTCAAGCTATATACAGTTGTACTTCTCTAATCGGAAGCGTGCAACTATATGTTTCTATAGGTGCGATATTTAAAGATCATTGAGAAAAGTGCGTACCAGGCTCTACCATGGGTGAGATACATAACAATGGCTGGCGAATATGAGCTGAGGCTAATTTGAAGGATAGTTTTAGTCAGTATGTTGCTGCTATCACCCGTAAATATTTCCACTCAAACGTTCAATAATTCAAATTGTTGTTATCTGGTGACTCGAGGAAAGTTACTCCTGAATCCTTCCATATGTTTTCACAATTTTTTCTTGTATGCTTTTCTACTCCCCTCTTATTTTTCTTTCTTCTTTCTTTTACACTGTTGTTATTGATGTTGATTGATGGTGGCACCTAGTATTGGTGTATATTTTTCTTCTCAATCTTTCCAATTTTCGACTTCAACTTGGCATGGCTGTGTCTGAGGGCCAATTTTCTTTTTGTTGTAGGAATTACTGGCTAGTCCAGTTCTAGCAGACCCAATTAATGGCTAGTCCACCCATGGAAAAGATTTACTTTCTAGTCCAAAAACATGTTTTTGGACTAGATTATTTACTCTCTAGTCCAAAAACTTCGAAGAGACTATAAAGTGTATTTTATAAATTCCTAAAACACCCTTCCAGGTCTAATTAATATCAATACGGTGATACTACATATTAATATGTACTGTACTAGTAGTAACAAAAATATCTTATTGTTACTAGTAAATTATGTAACTACTTTACTATACTAAACTAGTATACTAGTAGTAACTAGTACTAGTAATAAAATATGTAGTATCAATACATAACAATTTTTTTTTGATATGTAGTATCAATACATAACATACTACATATCAATATGTAGTATCAATATATAACATACTACATATCAAACATACTACATATCAATATGTAGTATCAATACATAACATATAATACATATCAATATGTAGTATCAATATATAACATACTACGTATCAAACATACTACATATCAATATTTAACATACTACATGTCAATATGTAGTATCAATACATAACATACTACATATCAATGTGTAGTATCAATACATAACATATTACTACTAGTATAATCAATATGTAGTATCAATATATAACATACTACATATCAAATATACTACATATCAATATATAACATACTACATATCAATATGTAGTATCAATATGTAGTATCAATACAGAACATATTACTACTAGTATACTACATACTACATATGTTATTACTACATACTACATACTAGTTACTACTAGTATATTACATACTACATATGTTATTACTACATACTACATACTAGTTACTACTAGTATATACTACTACTAGTAACTAGTATACTACATATGTATTATTATACGTAATGTTATATACTAGGGTTAGTAGAGTAATTTTACTTTTTTCAATACTTTTTTGGATTAGGGAGTAAATATTTTTTGGCGCTGGACTAGCCAATAACCCGGATCGGAATTTCTGGACTAAACAGTAAATCCCTCATTTTTGTTCTCATTGTTGGACGAAGCTAATGCTACAACTTTGAGTGGATCAGTTTTTCTCAAGTCCCCTCTATATATATGCCGGTCGAAAAAAAAAGAAGAAAAAAAGATGGCTCTATATGTATAGTTTGATCCTAAATATATGTACTAGCTAGCAGTGTGATGTGGCGAAGGTTCAACTGGTCAGCCAAACGAACGCCTGCCAGCAGCAGTGCCTTCATCTTAGCAAGTAAATTAAGATTGATCTCAAGGTTTCAGCAGCCTTTCTCAGTGGAAAACACTAATAGTTACTGTTTTCCTATAGCAGCCCCTCCCCCAGTCCCCTTGAATTTCCTCGCGAAGCACCGTCACAATTATTATTATTATTTTATTTTTTTTGTTCGAAAGAGGAAATCTATATTAAGAGCAGCACAAGCTTCTGTGGAGCCCGTTTTGAAGTAGCAAAACGTTGTTACATCCAGGGGTAATCACGTAAATCCAACGGGTATTTGCCTAGTTCGGTTATAACCGCGTAAGTAAGAAAAGGAAAGATTTCGGTCTGCTTCGTTCTAAAGCTATATATACAAACTAATAATCCGTTTCGGTCTGCTTGATTCTAAAGCAACATTCTTTCTGCCTGATTCTAAAGCAAACCAGCAACTATAAAACCCCTTCACCCCTTACAATAACCTCATCGTTCTGCAAGTCTTACGTTGTTCTCGCATTAACCATATCAGTTTATCAATGGCCAACGAAGAGAACACCGTCGGTGCAAACACCATTGTTCATGAAAAAATCCTAGAAACAATAACGCGTAGTGATGACGTAGAAGATAACATCGAAGAAGAACTTAATCTAGAAGAACAAGGAATCAATCTTGAGGCTCTGACGATTGACGAAACAAAGAAAACCAAGTGTCTTGTTGAACCTGAAGATTCGAACATCAAGAAAGTAAGTCGATGTATATTCCTCAATGCCTAAGGCTAGCCGGATTTGTTGTTTGAGTTCTTTTTGTTAATCTTTTTAATGGTTTATTATTGTATAGGTAACTGGAGATACAATCTACCAGACAGCAAAAGGATTCGAAGACTTGGATCTATCCACAGAATTATTAATGGGATTATATGTTGAGATGAATTTTAAAACACCGAGTAAAATACAATCGGTTAGTTTGCCCATGATCCTAAGTCCACCATATAAGGATTTAGTTGCTCAAGCTCACAATGGGTCTGGCAAGACTGCTTGCTTTGTACTGGGAATGTTAAGTAGAATTGACGTCAATTTGAAGGCACCTCAAGCAATATGTATTTGTCCGACGAGAGAATTAGCGATTCAAAATCTAGAGGTTTTGACAAGAATGGGTAAACACACTAAGATTACTTCAATTTCTGCCGTACCTACGGGGAAAACTGGTTTGAGGTCTGATAGAGCACCAATTTCTGATCAAATAGTTGTTGGAACTCCTGGAACTATTAAGAAATGGATGTCACAAAGCAGATTCAATGCTAGGGATATCAAGATGCTTGTTTTTGATGAAGCTGATCATATGTTAGCAGAGGTAATAACCAAATTCTTGTTGTCTTATTGTTTTATCTTTTATTTGTATCTATGTATTCTGTAAGTTATTACAAATTAACCAACATTGTTCGCATGTTGGTGAAACCCACCTGGTTCTTTTGGAGGCTGTATGGGGAATTTATATTAAAGGATCTGTAGTGGTTCTGTATTTGTGGAGAAACCGACCTTTATCATGGGAGAAGATGAAAGAATGTATATATGCTAATTGGAAACGCATTCACATGCAGGATGGTTTCAAAGATGATTCTGAGAGGATTATGAATACTCTTAGAAAAAGAAGTGCTCATTGCCAAGTGATTTTATTTTCTGCCACGTCCAATGATACTGTCAAGAATTTCGTTTCAAAGATGATTAAAGACGGGAATCAAATGATTGTGAAGAAAGAAGAGTTGTCATTGGAGTCAGTCAAACAGTTTAAAGTTAACTGTCCAGATGAAGCAGCAAAGAGGCAGGTCATCGACAAAGTCCTTGAATTGGGTGATAGGTTAGGGCAAATCATCATCTTTATGAATCTAATCCAATTTCCTTTGAATAGGTTAATTTGGTCATCAACTATGACTTGCCTACGCAGTACGATCGGTTGAAACACAATCCGTCTGAGCCACACTATGAAGTGTACTTGCATAAATGTGGAAGGGCTGGCCGCTTTGGCCGCAAGGGTGAGCTGTGTCTTTGAAAGTCTAAAATCTAACTTTGAATTCACAGACTACTCCAAGTTGATTGTAACTATGAGAATTTGAGATTTTTGGCATGCCAATCTGATATTTGTTTGCATAACCTTTGTGTGCAGGGGCAGTATTGAACTTACTGTGCGCTGACCCAGCCGCAGGCACCGACTCCATGATGTTGATGGAGAAGATTGAAAGGCATTTCGGTGTACATGTATCACAGGTAATTTGTGCACTCAATCCCAAAAGTTACAGTAGAGTTTATTTTGTGGAGAGTAAGAGCTCTTACCATGAGTCTTAACTTTTTCTTGGTCTATTAATTATGCAGATACCTGATTATCAAAGCGAAGAAGATCTCAGTGCTGCTCTAAAAGAAGCTGGTTTGCTGTGAGCACTGCTACCCAAATCATTTAGCATCTTGGGATTCCCTATGAATCACAAAACTACTAAGAATAAGAATTTGTACTTTATATCTCAGATATTTTTTTGACAGAAAAGGTTAATGGATTAATAATTTTTTTATCAGTTGTTAAATGGCTATTGAATGCTTTCCGGTTGAAGAGCAATACTCTACTTACAGGAATTGACTTTAATGTGTCTACGCTAGAACATCACAACACATAAGTAGATTTGATCGCAAAAATGATCTCACTGGCCTGCATAGGTTAGAAATTATTTGGCAGCTGCTGGAGAAAGACCACATTCTAAATTTTATAGAGCTATTCCACAGAAGGTCTTGGCCGTGGCGTGGCTCATTTAAAAGCTACCTCAAATATTCACCACCACAAGCCATGCCAGTAATATACACTTTACAGGCCGAGAATCTAATATGCAGCACGGTGCCCTAACTCACAAGTAAAAACCAACCCTCAAAACCTTCACACAAACAGAATTCCCACCAAAATTTTCAATTTCTCCTCTCAAACCGTAACTCCATGGAAATCTACGCTTCTCTTCTCGAAAGAACTCGAGTTTCTCAGCCTTCAATTCAGAGATTTGCAGTAATTTCCATATTCGAAAAACTCAGATCATCTAACTCAAATACCGATTCAGATTCAGGAAAAATCATAATATCTCAATGTCTCAACTCAGATTCATCTCATGTTGTTGATCAATCAGTTCGTGAGCTTTGTCTTAATGTTAAACTAGGGTTTATGAATCCTTCATTAGGTTTATTAGAACTTCAATCAGTTCTTGAAGGTTGTGATTCACGTTTTGTTGATTTGTTTATTAAGGGAATTGGTTTTCTTGTTAATTTTCAGTTTCAAAAATTAGGGTTCAGCTTAGATTCTCAAGAACATCCGTTTGTGAAAGTAGTTTGTTGTAGAATTGAAGTTGAGAATGAACTTGTTCAACAGGTGTTATCGTTTATTGTTAGGAATAAGAATTTAGTTGGGTTCGGAAAAGTTTGTGAATTCTTAAAACCCTTTTTGAATTTTGTGATTCTGAGAATACCATTTTCTTCTTCGGGATCGGATTCGGCTTCGTTTGCGAAGCATTTGATATCTTCGATTGCTTCATTATGTTGTTTGTTTCCCTCCGAGGCGTTGCCGATTGTAAAGTTGTTGATGGGATGTTTGAAGTATTTTCCTTGCAGAAATACACAAGTGAGTAAATTTTACAAGTTTTCTTTTAAGTTTTTTTTGATGTAATACACTGTTTCTGATACTTGGAACTTTTATCAGGATTTCAAAGATGTACTCTATGTTGCCGAGTGCCTGGTGAACGCATATACCGTGGTCCTGAGGTTTGTGGTAGAGAACGGATTGGTATGTAGAGAGACACATTTTGTTTATGTTTTCACTTTTCAGTTGTTTAATGTAATTGATCTTGCAAGACGGATGATTCTCATGGGATTTATTTGCTTAACGATACTACTCCATACGAGTGCATGAGTTTTTTGTGGCAATGAACTACAATTACATAGTTTAATTTGTTGGAATGCTTCATTTTGTTGTTAATTGTCATTTACACTGTGTGGACAGCTAAAAAATGAAACTCAATTATGTGGAGTGGAACTGTTGGGGATTCTTCTCTCTCTTTGTAATGATCGTGACAAACGTATGACCAGGAAGGAATCCGTTATTGAATTGGCAAAACGATTATTAGTTGTTCATAAAGAGCTACAACTGCAATTTGAACCCGAATTGTTGTCAGCTATGGTATCCTTGTTTCTCATCCTTGGTCAAGCTGAGTTGGAACATGAGCAACTATGTATATTGAAGCTCTCGTTATTCATGTTGAATTGGAAAAGAGAAAATGGTATGTTCATTTTTATTTTGTTTGAGCATATCAAAACTGCCCTCTCTAGCGTTTGAGTTTAGTTCCTCTTCCGCCTTTTTTTTGTGTGTGTCGAGAGATCCATTGAATTGTGTGTCAGTGAACGTTTGTCCATTTTAATACTTCTATGTCTGCTTGGAATCTTAAAAATCAGAATCCTAGAAGCTAGATTAATTTACCCAGGGCCTTCAGGTGTACCATGTTTGCAAAACTCTGCTAGTGATGATTGGGTTTGGAAAAGTTGTTACCCTACCACAATTAATTCATAATGTTCATTTTGCCCTGGTCAGGTTTTTATCACTGTTTTCCTGCACAATGTTTTGCATTTTCATTTCGATCCCATTCTTTATCACTTATTTCGAACATGCTTTTGGAAGATGGGTTTGTGTTCACTGGTAATATACAAAAATGCTGGTATCTGTATCCTTCTTTTTTTGATCAGTGGTATCTTGTATCATTCAGCAGAACATGTTCTGGCAAAAGCTGTTGGTGGTTTCAGTGAAGAGCTTTTATTAATATTTCCTGTCATCAACCTACTCTCATCACCTTCTAGATCTGTAAAGGCTGCAGCGAGTGATCTGCTTTCAGTTTTGGAAAATATTTTAATAGATCTATTGGTTGAACGAAACAAGATAACCAACATTCAAGAGAGATTGCCAACTATCAGCACACCTGAATCAATTGTTTCTAGAATGATGCGACACCAGTGGTTTCAGGTTTGTTTGGCAACCTTACCCGTTCACATTTGTTCTATTATGATAATTTTGTTAGGAAATAGCAGAAATTCTACTACTTCCTTATGTTTTTTTTATCATGTATATTACATGTTTTGTTCCCCTCTTTGTGTGCTCATAAAATCCTTTCTTCTTGTCTGTTTGTTCTTAAATGATATTTTTATAATCATAAGTAAAGTTGTTTAGTATTCTTTTTTTTTTCACTTTCAGGACCAAGCTTCGTTGCATAGTTCTTACTTTCTTAGTATTGTTTCCAATACCAAATGTGATTTTGAGGAGGTGAACAATATAAAAGATTCATGGGTATCTCAACTTAAAGAATACTGTGTCGTGATTGTTGATAAACAAAAATCTTCACCAATATCCCAGACTAAAGAAAATCTTGTTACAGGTTTATTCCTTACTTTAATTTATGATTGTTTATTCCTTACACGATTAGTAGGCGATTTGTTTATATTCTAGTCAAATCTGATAATTGCTCTTCGTCATTGTAGATATGCCTGTGGTACTTGCATCTTTGGTATCTCTTGCAATCTTGCATCCTTCACTGGGGAGGTATGCTATAGGTTCTTTGGAAGCTATAGGTCTCATGGATCCTAAAATGGGTCTGCCTATGCTGCTTGCAATCATATTCTATAACAGGATTCTCTCAAATGATGAAAGTACTTCGCATGAAATAGTGGTAAGTTGCAGTCCTGCAGGTTTCAAATTTCGTTCTTGGATAATTCATTTTTCACGGTTCTCTTACCGTTACTTGCAGCTAGAGCTTTTGGAAATGCTTCCATCACTTGCTTCACATCCTGGAATGATACCATTTATTGTTCAAACTATTGTTCCAATGCTTCAAAGGGACACAAAGCCGTATGTTTCTTCTGAACTTGGATCACTTGTTGTGCGTCCATTGAAAATGTGAAGCTTACAAACTAATAAATCTTTATTGTTGGTTCATATTATAAGAGTATTGCGCGCCACAGCTACTCGTCTGCTTTGTAAGACATGGGAGGTTACAGATCGTGTCTTTGGAAGTTTGCAGGTGTGGTGATAGTAATCCTACCTCTCTTGCTGCTTGATAGTACGTTTATCTTCGGTTCTGTGCCTGTGCTTTATTCCAAACTTCTTGAAATATAAAAGTTCTTGATAATTTAAGTGGATGCAATAATGTTCCATGTGATCTAAGTTGGAGTGTTAGGATTTGTTTCTTTTATTGACCAAGTCATCTCTGATGATCCCTAAACTTGGTGAACCGTGAAATTCTGCATAGTTTTGTATAATTTATTTTGACTTGATTATATGTTCCATTTTGTTTCTTTGTGTTTCAGGGAATTCTGCAGCCAAAGGCATTTCAAGAGTTTGTAAATGAAAAGAATATCTGTATAAGTATGGCTGCTTCTGTTCGGGATGTTTGCCGAAAGAACCCCGATAGGGGTGTGGACCTTATCCTTTCAGTTTCGGTATGGTACTCCATGGGCTGTATCTTCCTCTTTCCTTTGTTTTCAATGTACTTTTCAAGTAAAGGGGCTTCTCTTACCCGCCTATCTTACCTTGTTTTTCTTCTGATCAATGCCAAGCAACAGGCGTGTATTGAGAGTCGAGATCCTACTGTAAAAGCTCTTGGTTTCCAAAGTCTGGGACATCTCTGTGAAGCTGATGTAGTTGGTATGACAGATCTGTTTTCTTAGCATTGCCTGGATCTATATATGTATTCTTTCAAATAGTTGGATCTCAAGTAAATATAACATATAAATCTCTTAGAAAGGCCTTTATACTTGCTACCTTCCCTTAAAACGCACTCAATGGCTGAAAGAGTTGCTGACTGCCTTAAAATAAACCTTCTTTTATTATTCTACTCTTTTCAAACGGCATAATTTTATAAAGAATGTGATCCAGGATATCCACATCAAAAGCTCGCATTACTAATTCTTAGATAAGCTCGCATTACTAATCCTATATCCACATCAAAAGCTCGCATTACTAATTCTTAGATAAGCCATAATATATATATATATATATATATATATGTCTACATATTCTTCATGAGCTTGCTGAGCTACTCCTCCTTCATGGTCGTTAAGTTATTGTCGTCGATGTGTCATTTTTATCGCTTAAGTATCTTTCGCTGTGTATATTGTTTCCAATATTCTTTTCAAATTCGTATTTTATTGTTCAGATTTTTATACTGCTTGGGATGTTATTGCGAAGCATGTGCTGGGATACTCCATAGATCCTATAATTGCAAATAGGTAAAGATCATGCCTAGTAGTTTTGGTTTTTCTTCGAGTTTGTTTAAGCAACACCTTTATTTAGTATTTCATTCTGATCGTTCACTGATATCTTTAAGATCTTTATTGATCGTATGCTGAAGTATTGATGATTCGCACAAGTCGGTGACTTCTGGTTTCCATGCTCATGGTTGTAGTCATATGCTTGATGATCCGTTACTGATTGGAGCTTGTGTGTTCTGGGCAGCTTATGTCTTCTCTTAAGATGGGGTGCGTTGGATGCGGAAGCATATCCAGAAGCTTCCAAGAGTGTGTCGCAGATTTTGTGGGAAGTTGGTACCTCTAGCTACGCAACTCATGGATATAAATGGGCCAAGGCACGGACCTCCGCTTTTGAGTCGTTGACCCATTACGAGGTAAACTCTCCGCCAAAGTATATACATGGTTCTATCTCTTATTCTCTTTTCTAATTGATCTTCTCAAAAATTATGTTGGTCCAACCATTAACTTCTTTTGGGTGTTCCCATTTCCTGAGATACCACCCAATAATCCAAGTTCTATTTCCTTATATTGTTTTACTTTACAGTCTTTGCAGTCTCCTCATTTGTGGTATGTTTTCAGGTAGAGCACATAAAAACAAACATTCATGATTTTAATAAAAGGAATGTTGAGGTACTTATTTCTGAGGTTGATCCGGATGTACTTAGAGCTGTCGAGAAATTGGAAGTCAAGATTATTACTTTTGAGCACATGTAAATCATATTTCGCCTTCTATTCATTTGGTTACCGGTTTTGTAAACTTGTGACAAAGTTTTTGATTGCTTGAATTGATAAGCCTGTATTTAATGGCAGCAATCGGCGAAGACTGTTAAAGGAGAAAAGAGTTGTTGTGCACAAGGTTGAAAAATTGCTGGATGTGTTTCCTCAAACTATATTCAAATCAGGTGCGAGGAACTGTCTATGTAGTTCCTGTAATTTTTGGATGCCTTTGTGGTTCCTATAAGATTTAGCAGTCGCCTTCTTCCGAATCAGTTTTACACATTATCTGTCTGAAGAATATTTACAATTTTTCTTACCCTTCGCTTTGCAAATATATTGCTTACTTCAGAAAACCATCTTTATACAACATATTTCATTTGCTAATTACTTGACCATTTCCATGCAGGGGCAAGAAACAATAATGCTAGTAAATTACCTGGTGCAGCTCTGTTGTGCCTTTCTTTCGTTCCCAAAGATTTACAGTACTCTGGGAAATCAGAGGTATACGTTGACGATGCTTTAGTGGGATGTTTACATGGAATCTGGTTTTCCACTTAAATTCTCCTCATCTTTTCTTTCAATTCTCTCTCCATTTCTCTCTCTCTCTTCAGGTTCAGGACCTACAAAAGCTGCACACTGCATATGAAAATGCTCTAGTAGACATTGCCGACTCTCTACATCTGTCAAGAAATATTCTGATTGCATTACTCTCCCTGCAATCGTGGAAACCTTTCGTGCAACGTTGGATGAAGGCAGTATTGAAATATCAGGACAGCAAATCGCCTTCAAATCTGTTGGAGAGAACTACAAAGGCTGCTGATGATATTCTTAAGGTTCATATTTCCATTCTGCCTGGTTATATTAGTTTACTTTCCACTTAGGATTTATTAGGACTTAGGATTGTGACACATTAACCACTATGAAGACCCAATTGTTCTAAGTTTTAAAATAAACTTAAATAGAGTCATGGGAACCTTGTGAAGACCCAAGTGTTCTAAGTTTTGGAGACTAACTTAAGTTGAGTCACGGGAGTTTAATTTTGTATGCAAATACTTGATCATGCAGAGATTGACAAGAATTGCTGAACAATCTGTTCCTCGATCTTCAGAGAATATAACTCTTGCTGTGGGTGCTTTCTGTATGGTAAGAATCTATATACATTTTAACATTTATCAAGTCGCATGGATACTGCTGTGAGCATGGAAGCATGTTCAGGTACAATTACATATCATACTGTAGAGAGTGTTTATAATCCTGTGTACTGAGTTGGCTGCAATTGGGATATCACCAGGTGTTGCCTCCATCTGCCCATGCTATAACAACAACTGCCTCAAAGTTCCTATTGAAATTGTTGTATCAGTATGAACATGAGCATAAGCAATGGTCAGCTGCTGTTGGGTTGGGGTTGGTTTCGGGTTGCGTACACTCGACCGATCGCAAGCACAAGTATCAGATCATATCTGGACTTTTAAAGGTAATTTTGGACATGTTTATAAGATGGAGATGAGCTCAACATACTCATGGTTTTTACCCCCTGAAATATAAGTACTACGATAGAAGAATGAAACTGTGTGCTCTAATATTTCTGGAAATTTTCTGCTTCTAGGTTGGTTATAGTAGCAAAAGCTCTCTTGTGAAAGGAGCCTGTATGGTCGGATTGGGTTTTGCTTCTCAAGACCTTCTTACAAGAGTTGAAGTTGCTGCTGATGTTGTTAACTCTGAAGATACTAATAGACTGATGGAGTCCAATTTACTTGGCAAAATCGTAACTGCTTTTTCTCTAATGATATGCCAGCTGAGTCCATCTTCAGCTGAGTGCTTTGAGAGTCTCTGTGGATATGTCCCACTGGATACTGACGATCCGGATACTGATAATTCTGTTTCACTTTTTACTGATGGAAATTACATGGAGGAGGATGTCTGGGGTGTTGCAGGAGTCATAATGGGTCTTGGGCATTCTGTTAATGCTATATACCGAGCTGGGGGGAGTGATTCTGTGATCAAGATGAAAACCTTGCTTAAATCGTGGGTTCCTCATGTGAATCTTGTTGTTCAGAGTTCTCATACTTGCAGTGCAGAATCTGCGATAATGTTATCCATTGGTTCCTGCCTTGCGCTTCCTACTGTAGTGGCATTCTGCCAGAGAGTAGAACTCATTGATGATAATGAACTGAACTGTGTAGTTAATGGTTACAAAGATCTAATTTCTGAGCTTTTATCTGTAAAAAAATCGGGTATCTTCCATGAGAGTATGTTGATGGCATCATGTATTGGAGCAGGAAGCCTCCTTTCATGCATTTTGGATGAAGGGGTGCGTTCTATGAAAAGTGAAAATGTAAATGGTTTGATGGAACTGTGCCGAAGATGTTATTCGAATACTTACCCTCCAACTGTTCATTTTGGCGCAATGCTTGGAGTTGTAAATGCATTGGGTGCAGGTGCAGGAGCTCTCACCATCATCTCTTCTAAGCCTTCCAATTTACAGGCTGGTCATGGAACTATGGTATAGTCCTTGTAATGCTTTCAGTTTACCAAATTTCTTTTGACTTTCTACAATCTAATTGCCTGTAGCTTTCTGATCAGGAATCATCTTTTGTTAGAGGGCCTATACTTTCAAATGCTGTTTGTGAGCCACTCTCTGCATCATCGATCCAAGAAATGTTTCTTGTTGCACAAGATTCTAAAGATCAACAATTGCAAAAATATGCATCATGGGCAGTTTCATTTCTAAGACATCGATGGTGCGCTGATGAACTGAAGAATGGTTTCCAGAGTGATTCGAACCAGTCTAAGCTTGTTTCTCGAAGTTTCTTAGAGAACAGTGGGGTCTGGCAGCTCTGCACATGGCTAGCAGACCTTAACTACTCTCAGGTTAACTTTGTCTCTCTTTTTCAGACCGGCTCTTTTGTTTGCTTGGTTATCAGCTGAAAGCAAATGCTGATTCAGTTTCCAACTTTTTTTTTCTTTCTGTATTCAGGAAGGTACCATCACTCATGTGAATACAGTTGAAACTGTGTTAAGGTGCCTGTCGTTTGCCCCCAGGCTGCCATCTTTGGATTGGGGAGCCATCATTAGACGTTGCATGATATATGAGGATCAAGTTTCTGGAAAGCTATTTCCAGGTGCAACCCTGAAGAAAGGAAACCTTAGAGAGGGGTGCCTTCAGTTTGCATTAGCTCATGCAAACCAAGTTGATTCCCTCTTATATTTCTTGGATGAGCTGACTGACCTGTCCAGGTTCAGGACACTTGAGCTAAACCTGCAGACATGCTTGCTCTGTCATCTGGCAGAACTAATAAAGATCTTCGCTGGTTCTAGGTTGAGCAAACTGTTTGATGATATGGCTGATTATTTCAGTTCAGTAGTGTCTTCCCCGCAGACATATAACCCACATCAGAAAAGCTTGTTGCGGGTTTCATTTTGGAAGGGTTTGTACTGGTGTCTCAACGAAGCTTCTAATGGTTCCGCAGAGTATGTCGCGAATTTGGAAAAGTGCATGGAATTGTTGTTTGTTATGCTTCCTGTTCAACACTTCGATCCCAGCCTAAGGGACGGTCAGATGAACTCCATAGAAGAGTGGTCTGAGGCAGTTAGGTGCTTGGGGAAGACTCGGCAAAGTTGGTTAATGAATACTTTGGAGGTATATATAATTTTTCCTTAATAGTGCATGTACGTAAATGGCATCACTATGTTCGCCTATTAGGCTATAAATAAATTTGTATGAAACTTTGACTATCACTTACAGAGATCTTTTGCGTTGAGTTGGGTAGGTTTTAGAGACTAGTCAAGTACAAGGAGTCTTCTCCACTGAACATGTGAAAAAAATTCAAGCGGCAACGAGGCTAGTAATGACTGGTTGCATTCCCTGGGCAGAGCTTGGAAAGATGAAATTTTATGTACTGAATTCCGAGTTAGTTGGTAAGTTCCTTCTACAAAACCTCGGTATACATAAATAGCATATACTTAAAACCACCATGTTTGCATCTTAGATTTCATCATGAAAACATGGAAGATTGGATGCATTCCCATAATGAGAACTCCAATAATTGCAGATGTGTGGGATGTACTAGTTGAAGTTGTTGCAGCGCTGCAACATGCAGATGGAAGTACTAAAAGAAAATGGCTTGTTGATGCTATGGAGATTACTTGCATGACAAAGAACCCTTCGACGGTAGATTTTTTGTGATTCTGGAACTTGGTATAATATAACTGTGATAAGATTTTCCTACTAAAATTTCTCTCCAACAGGCACTGCACTTCATTGGTCTGCTCGGGAGTAGCTTCTGTAAATATATGCCGCTTCTAACAATTGACCCAGTTACTGTATTGAGTGATTTACCTATCACGCTTCCTTCTCTATTATCCAATAGCAGTTGGAAGGTTATTGCAGAATCAGTGGTTTTTAACTTGTGGGTATCCACTCAACGTGTTTATGACTGGGCGAAATGTTTAGCAACCAATGCTGGTGATAATGATAATGAAGTCACTCTTAGACAGCCACAGCAGCATCCAATTGACACAAGTGAAAATGGCAATGCTATTTTCCTCGCAAGATTGTTGCATGAAACATGTGTTTCTTTGAAAGACTATTTGCCGCTTGATAAGCAGTTGAGACTTGCTAATATGGTGCTCCAATGAATTTAACAGTACCTTCATTGGCATGAATTAGTGGAACAACAGAGAAGCTTTGTTCAGGGTTACTCGGGATCCCGAGATAAGATCACAAATGTAGGCGATTTGAGCAATATGATTTCTTGAGCACTTTGACATAATAGTGAAGACATTCCTCTTCACATCGTTGCATGTAGGAATCCACCATCAAACTGGAGCAAGTGTTCATAATGTTGTCACTGTACTTGTAAGTTGCAACTATTTTAGTTCAGGGTTTTATATTTTGTTCAAAAAGGTCACCTCGTTGTAAATCAACTGTATATCGAAAGGAAAAGTAAAAAACCCATCTTTTGACTATGTAATACCACAAAGTATAGTAGAGATAGCTTTACTACCAGAAACCCCAAGTCATGTCTTAAACTCTCAGCTGACATCCATAACGGTGTAAAAGTTGACATCCATAACGGGGAACTATATGGGGATGATAATAATATCATCGTGATACAAAAAGTCCAGTGATAGAAGGGTGCGTGAAGGTGTTGGAAGAAAGTAGGTAAGACATGGACACTGGCGGCTGCTGGTTTTAGTTTGCTTCCTTTGATTTTGTTCTACCCACCAACACTGTCAACTGGATGTCCGCATCTGTAAAAAAGAATCTTTTCTCAGCCTTTTGGCTAAGATCAAGTGTACTTTCTGTTTTTATCAGATTAATATCTGATATGCGAGCTATCGGCTCACATGATATTGTATTAATTTTAATCGTGGGGAATTCCCCTAACAGTAGCTTGCTATTGGGGTTTTCGTGCATTGCCTTTGCGTTGTGATAAGAAAAAGAAATCAGATAGACAAAGTTGAAAAAATTACTATTATCGCCCTGGAAAATGCGGGTTTTATTCTTAGGAAAGCGTCCAGATTTTTCTTGTGATCCTAGCCTATTCTAGAAATAGTTCGAATTGTAATAAGACGTAATCACCTTTACATAAATGTTCTAATACACCTGTTACACACATATCCAATGCATTTTCTCACGCGAATTGTGTTGGAAAAATTGACACCCCAATCACAGCGGAAAACAAGATCAGAAAGGACAATTGGTGATTGAACGAAATATGCATGGGAGAAATAATAAGAGAGACGAGATAAAGAAGTACGCAAAAACAAGATATACGTGGTTCACCTTTACAGGCAACATTCACGGCCAACGCCACCTGGAAACTTCCATTATAAACAATGACCATTACATGCTCTTTCCGCAACCAACAGAAGAAAACTCAAACAAAAAGAGTTAACAAGACACACCCGAGAACACTCTTTAAAAAACCATAGAAACCAACTCTCTAAACCATTCTTCAAACTAGCCTCACGTCTTCTCTTAGAGAAATAAACTTGGCCCTTAAGAAAACTTTACTTTGGAAACAAGTTTTTTCCTAACTTGTCTCTTAAGTTCCTAAACTTTAGGAACAAGTTTACTTAAGGTAAGGTTATAAAAACTCTAACCGTGACCACATCCTTAAAACAACAATTCTCCGCCTCGGATCAAGCTTTCAAGCATGAGAGTATCAAACAAAGAACCACCTCCTTGTGGCTGCACACTATCTCTACCTACCCGAGGAATTAATCTGAAGCTCACATCTGAACTCTTCATGAAAGAATACTTGTGAAACTGGACACGCTTCACAAACGCTATGAAAAACTTCAACCACCACCAACGGATCCTTGTACAGACTCCACAATTGATCACCAAGAGAACCTTCGAGAAGAATTACATCTAGCTCCATCTGACCAGTAAGCTAACAATATATGGAACTCAAACCCAAAAAGGAAAGATTATCTTCGATATCGTACACCACATGTCATGATTACCGTGTATCCGGAACAAACCACCAGACATCTCCAGTGTGATTAACAAGCTCAATCTTTTGAGCGATTCTCAAACTCAACACCAATCTGAGATACTTTTACCATCATTACACTTAACATTCTCGCTCAGAATATATACCGTGTGAATGGCCATATTACTGTGATACATACTTCTGAGATCAAACACATTCTTGATATTACGTGCACGCTGATAGACACATTTATGTGTCTATTTTGTTCTCAATATTCTGTATTGTTAGACTCGATTAAGTACTTCTTGTGTTATTTTGTGTTTTTGTAGATGTTTTTAGAGAAATAAGCCTTTGCGGCGAAATGAGCTCGAAAAGTAGTGTTTTACACCCCAGGATAATGTACCGGAGGCACCTCAGAAATGCACCGGAAGCGTCCCAGAAATGTACCGGAGGAACCCAGAAAAATTACTATTTCCACCCAAAAATTACTATTTCCACCCCAATTGCTAAAGGGACACCCGTACAGGATTAGGGGGAGGACACTTTTCTTCTCATAATTCAAATTTTGGAAAAAGGCGGGAAAATATTTCTTCTCACTGGCAGTTGGATCGATCGATTTTTGGAGGGGTTAGAGTTCGATTAAACCTCTGATTTTCAATGGGTATTTGTGATATGGATAGAGGAAGACATTTTGGATGTTAGGATCGATCATAATTGGCTGGAATCATCGCAATCAAGAAATCAGGAAGCACGTTCAAGAAATGAATATCACACGATCACATCAAATTTAGACGTGTACTCATGTGTTTGGAGAGTGTTGAATCAATTCTATAGCGTGTAAGATCATGTTTGGAGTGTTTATACATCATTTCAGCGCGTGGAGAGCTAATTAAAGGAAGAAAATATCCAAAAAATATTTTCTCTTTAAGACGAGTAAAGAGAGAATTATCTTGAGTTATGGCGTGATTAAATGAGGCTGAGGAGTATAAATAGATCTCTGGTATCACAGAGAATGTGTGTCGAGAGTTTGGGGTCGAGAGAAGGTCCAGAGAAGCAGAAATCAAGAGTTGATGAAACTCTGTTTCTGCTGCTGCTGATGATGAAGAACACCAAGAACACGAAGAACAGACTCGCAAGGAGAGTGGTTTATCAACAGTGTCTAAGACGCACAGCAGTGGGTCGCAATGCAGTCTAAACATCAGCAGCACTTGTGTTTTATCGTTCATTCTGTGACGCTTTTTGTGCGTCGCAGATTACAGTTTTACACCATTTTCTCCTTTTCTCTCCATTGTAAACATCATTTGAGCTATAAAAATATATTTTGAGCGTGTTTTCATCATGAGGAGCTAAAACCCAACACTTGGACGACGGAGGAGGCTGAATTTCATCCTTGGGGTAATTTATTTTATTCTTTTTTATGACTTTTGCATTAATCTAAAATTCAAATATGATTTGAATTAATTGGTTGTTATTTAATTTGATGATGTATGCTTAGCTTAGTTGTTTTGATACATCATGCTTAGGACTTACAATCAATGTTTTAAGAATCTATCTTGGCAAAATCAGAGTCTATGTTAATTTTATTGAGTTTTATTTGTCAAAGAATATATGAATGAACCTTGTGTAGTGAATTCAGCCAAATCCTTAGTCTCAGTACCTCTCGCCCATTGTTAATATTTTTGTATATATATTTTTATTAAATCTAAAAATTTCATTTCCTTCACAAGTCTGAAACGAATCCTATTTACTACAATCACAATAAAAAATCATTAATCATTTTGGCGCCGCCGACGCGGATTTGTGCTTAGGTAGAACTTTTAGGTTTTTATTATTTTTTATTATTCCATTTTTTCTTTTTACGTCTCTTTGGTTGGGTCTTTGTATTACAGGTTTGAAGTTGGATACTAAAGACCTTGGAATCAAAGCTTAAAGCTAAAAGAGAAGGAAAAAAGACAAAGCAAAAAAATAAAGAAAAAAGAGAGAATTATTATTTTTTTATTTTTTTTAAAGAGACTTTCCATTTTTTTTTGTAATTATTATTATTATTTTTTGTATTTCTTTTCATTGGACTGGACTTTGGACAATTTATTTTAATTTTAAACCCTACGGAAGGGTTATATAAAAAAAAATTAAATATAAACTATTTGCAGGGAAGGACGACGATTACAATATCGTCTCGGCCCCTCGGGTTCGTACATGACATAGGAGTCGTGGCCCGAGTCGACTTCAACGGTTCATCCCCCGTCTGGTACGGGAGGTAAGTCCATCGAAACACTCGCGAATCTCCTGTAAGCGAGTTACTGTATTCCTTAAGGTGATTCATTGATTGAGGACGAATTTGGACTGTTTTTAAATTCCTAGTAAAGGGAAAGGCCTGGCCAATACATAAGGGTTCGGATTTCATCACCGCTCCCTTCTTGCCCACTTTAGGAAAACGAAACCAAACGCGAACCTAAGCTTAAAATTTTGACTAGAACGAGACCGATAGGGTAACGTGCTTAGTAGGAAAGTCGTTCGAAAAATATTGGTTACTCTTTTAGCATACTTCGAAGTTCATGATGGTTTCTGTGAGTTGAATGCGTGACTGCGCCGCCTTGTGATAGCGGTGCGGCTTTGGGTATCAAAGCTCCACTGAGCTTCCCTCGCCTCGATTCAACTTACATTAGCTCGGATTGATTCCAGAAGGGTGTGCTCAAATTGTAACGAATTTCTTTTCGAAGGAATAGAAGCTGGTCTAGAAAACAATCTAAGTGGAGCCATCATGCTTTTTGTTTGCTAGATAAAATAGGCTTGTTGTGGTCGAGTCAGCCTTCTTTGTGTTTGTTTAGAATTCCCTTGCAGTTAGGATGTCGAACTGGTATTATAATAGCCAATACAATGAGTATCCGACTGAGCATCTTAGACATTATCCTTTTTATGACCATAGTGTGAATAGTGATTGGGAACAAAAAAAAAAAGAAAAAACCTTTGAAGGTTATGGTCCATACCATTTTGAGCCCAATTACTATCCACATACCCACAGGTCATACGAGCAAAACAATCCTTCTATTTCTCTAGAAGAGTCTCTCAAGAGTTTCAATGAGTCAGCACGGAAGTTATTTATGAAAGATACTTATAATATTCTTCTCCCAGAAGAGTCCGTAGAGCGGTCAACTAAGATATCTCTAAAAGACCCTCAAGCAATTTACTGAGAATACAAATAGGATTGTGGAAAAACTTGCTCAGGATAGTCTTAATTTCCAGTGTAGTTTTCCCAATACCACCCTCGAAAATAAGGATAGTTTTTATTCACATAATCAAGATGACGAGGTTAGAATTGGTAACACTACTTGTTTTGATAAGGTTCGATCATTTTCATGTTATTATAGTGATGATTATGATGAGGATAGTATTGATGAAGAACATGAAATATGTAGGCATAGTGATCAGGAATTTGTTACTCCGGTTGAGCTTTATAATGATAGTGTTGTTTCTAGTACAAATCCAAATAATTTTAATAATTATTCACCTATTCAAAAGGATGAGGATTTGACTAGAGATACCACCGTTTTAGACGATGTAGTTCATGATCCTTTAGCCTGCAGTATGTTGGATAATCCATTATTTGATGTGCCTATCAGTGAATCGGAGGAGGTAACTATGATTAAAACCTTAGTTGATGAGCCTTATATGAAACTTTCTGATAATCCTTTATATGATTGTGATGATGGTTTAGAGGAAAGAGTTACCCTGAGAATACTGTTTTAGAATCTAGCGATTTAGAAACACTAGTCTTAGAAGATGATAAACTCGTAGAAATGAGTGAGGATGAACCCAACTTAGAAGAATCTATTGACCATTTCCAGGAATCTGATGACCTAGAAATTAGGAAGTTGTGACTAGTCTTTCTAGAGACACAGAAAACTCTAAGTTTGGGGGTGATTATCATTCTCCGTGTGCTTTAACTCTTAAGTACCCTCTTATAGGACTTGACATTTGTGCCTCAACCATCTTAAAAGATTATCTTCATACACGTTTTCCCGAACCTAATGATGTCCAGAAAGAAGCTCAGTTGTTAGAAACCCATCCTCTGGTTGATGTGGTTAACCCAGGCTATGATACCAAGATTGACTTTGTTTTCCCACCAAAAACTTTTCAACCAATTGTGGGAACTTTTGATTTTAAGATGTGTCGGTTATTAAGTTTTGAGACTAAACCTAATCACTTTAGGATATTAGGGTCGACACATTTTCTTAAGGAAGACCACCTCTTTCATTGTGGTCAGCTGTGTGAGTCAAATATGATTGACTTAGAGGATCCCCAGTTATTCAGGTTGTTTTTATGTGCTTATAAGTTCTTAGTTGAGTTTTTCCAGACTCTAATACCTGAACCGGATCTTAGCTTTGAGGAAATCCAACCGATGAAAACTTGTTATCTAGACCCAGTTATAGAACCTGAACCTGAGCCAAAACTAAATGTAGTTGTCTTAAACAAGGGTATGTTCGGCGTCTTTTTGGTCTGTTGCAGTTTCCTCTTCTTGTGGGTAATACTTTTTGATCCAGATGACCCACATTATTCCGACTACTTCTATATGATTCTATGAGGTGACTAATTCCTTCCGATGTCTGGCTGAAGACTTTAAACTTAGCACTTCTTGGGAGGTAACCCAATATTCTTGCGACACGGTAATATCTTTCCTTATCTCTTTTTCTTCAAGTGGTAACAGTTTCTCCTTGTTCGGGATTTTAATTTTATCTTTAGAACATTGAGGACAATGATAGATTTAAGTTTGGGGGTATGGGAGAAACATTTTAGTCGCGTTTTTGAAACTTCTAGCGTCACATAGTACCCGGTTAGCTAAGTTTACATATTGTTTCTCACCGAAAAGATAGAAATTGGAATGCTAGAGATAACAACTTATTGAGACATTAGAGAAAAAGACATTGAGATCCTTGAAATTCAGGAGAGAACTTGTTCCTTTTAGAGGGTAACCGTGATGGACCTAACCATACATGATGGAAAGGCAAGTAGGTCAGGGAAATGCCAGAAATACAAAGAAACCTCACAATGTAGCCTTAGTTACTGGATTGCGACTCTCTCTCAGTAGAAACTTATCATCATCAACAAGCGGAGCGACATCAAAATCTATGAAGAAAGTGAAGACGTTTTAGGTTTAGAAGCAACAATAGAAGAGAATAATTCAAAAATCAAAGTTGAAGTTATAAGAGAAAATGATATAAGTTGTTAGAATCCATGATACCAAGACATCAAAAGTTGTGAAGATCCAAGTTTTGAAAGTCCTTCTCTCATGGCCATGTAAGTTTTTGTCTTGTAATTTTTTGTTCATCAAAAAAAAAAAAAAAAAATGAAACATCATTACGTTCTTTTTGTTCAATAAGGCCATAGGAAAGAAGAAATTTATAAGTCAAGCAAGAAATCGAAGAGAAGAGTTAATTGTCAAGGTTCTATGAGGTTCGAGAGTTTATCATCAACAGTTGAAGACCGAAGAAGACGTTATTTCTACTGAGCACTGTGAGAGAGTCGAAGAAAGATGCATTTTGGTTGCTTTGTTAGTCTGCTTTCAATCTGGCACAAGATCTTTCTAGCACTGGTTTAACTCATCACACGTAATTAGTCCAGCTGTGTAGCAGATGTCCCTCTCATTTTTATCTCTCTCCTAATCTTATCCAGCTGTAAAGCAGCGGACGCATCTTACAATGTTTATCTAGCTGTGTAGCGGATATCTCTTTATCTAGCAGTCGTGTGGATGTGTCTCCCCTTTTCTTCAGTCAGCTTTAGAGCTGACACCTTTAACTTCTCTGGCATTCTACTTACTTGGAGATAGGTTGAGAATATGTATGTCCTCATAGCTCTTTGGATACTTGTGACCAATTAGGAGTAATGGTTTTGTGGGCACACCTCTGGTAAACCCTCCCGAGATTAACTCGGTTTTATTTATTTTTTATTAGTTTTGCTCGAGGGCTAGCAAATAATAAGTTTGGGGGTATTTGATAGACGCATTTATGTGTCTATTTTGTTCTCAATATTCTGTATTGTTAGACTCGATTAAGTACTTATTGTGTTATTTTGTGTTTTTGTAGATGTTTTTAGAGAAATAAGCCTTTGCGGTGAAATGAGCTCGAAAAGTAGTGTTTTACACCCCAGGATAATGTACCGGAGGCACCTCAGAAATGCACCGGAAGCGTCCCAGAAATGTACCGGAGGAACCCAGAAAAATTACTATTTCCACCCAAAAATTACTATTTCCACCCCAATTGCTAAAGGGACACCCGTACAGGATTAGGGGGAGGACACTTTTCTTCTCATAATTCAAATTTTGGAAAAAGGCGGGAAAATATTTCTTCTCACTGGCAGTTTGATCGATCGATTTTTGGAGGGGTTAGAGTTCGATTAAACCTCTGATTTTCAATGGGTATTTGTGATATGGATAGAGGAAGACATTTGGGTGTTAAGATCGATCATAATTGGCTGGAATCATCGCAATCAAGAAATCAGGAAGCACGTTCAAGAAATGAATATCACACGATCACATCAAATTTATACGTGTACTCATGTGTTTGGAGAGTGTTGAATCAATTCTACAGCGTGTAAGATCATGTTTGGAGTGTTTATACATCATTTCAGCGCGTGGAGAGATAATTAAAGGAAGAAAATATCCAAAAAATATTTTCTCTTTAAGCCGAGTAAAGAGAGAATTATCTTGAGTTATGGCGTGATTAAATGAGGCTGAGGAGTATAAATAGATCTCTGGTATCACAGAGAATGTGTGTCGAGAGTTTAGGGTCGAGAGAAGGTCCAGAGAAGCAGAAATCAAGAGTTGATGAAACTCTGTTTCTGCTGCTGCTGATGATGAAGAACACCAAGAACACGAAGAACAGACTCGCAAGGAGAGTGGTTTATCAACAGTGTCTAAGACGCACAACAGTGGGTCGCAGTGCAGTCTAAACATCAGCAGCACTTGTGTTTTATCGTTCATTCTGTGACGCTTTTTGTGCGTCGCAGATTACAGTTTTACACCATTTTCTCCTTTTCTCTCCATTGTAAACACCATTTGAGCTATAAAAATATATTCTGAGCGTGTTTTCATCATGAGGAGCTAAAACCCAACACTGGGACGACGGAGGAGGCTGAATTTCATCCTTGGGGTAATTTATTTTATTCTTTTTTATGACTTTTGCATTAATCTAAAATTCAAATATGATTTGAATTAATTGGTTGTTATTTAATTTGATGATGTATGCTTAGCTTAGTTTTTTTGATACATCATGCTTAGGACTTACAATCAATGTTTTAAGAATCTATCTTGGCAAAATCAGAGTCTATGTTAATTTTATTGAGTTTTATTTGTCAAAGAATATATGAATGAACCTTGTGTAGTGAATTCAGCCAAATCCTTAGTCCTAGTACCTCTCGCCCATTGTTAATATTTTTGTATATATATTTTTATTAAATCTAAAAATTTCATTTCCTTCACAAGTCTGAAACGAATCCTATTTACTACAATCACAATCAAAAAATCCTTAATCACACGCCATCTAGAATTCTTTAACATAGAATTAAGAACATAAATCTACAACATCTCGTGCATAACTTCGAATCATTGCTGGGCTTGCCTCTACATGAGACCTCACAACCCCATCCTTTCTTCAAACTTTGTAACCTTTTCTTTATAGTGTATGGTTACTAACACCCTTCAAGAAGTATATATTAATTCCACCTCACTTGGCCTTATTTTTCATTCCATACTACATCATAAAACCAAACAAAAAGCGTACACTTTTACCAAGTTGAACCTTTTGATTTGTAATCACATCACAAGTCCATCTTTGTGTAAACACCGGTTGATACATTATCTTCAAATACATATTTCTCCACCAAAAACATAAATTATTATTCAACACCAGGTTTAATCACGGCAACCCATCCAGTGGCCGTGATACCAATTGTTAGGAAAATTGGTACCGTGAGCAGCGGAACACAAGATCACAAAGGGCAATTGGTGATTTGAACCAAACATGCATGGGATAAATAATAAGAGAGACAAAATATAAATAAATACATAACCACAACACATGATATACTTGGTTCACCTTTATATGCTACATCCACGACCAACACCACCATAAAAACTTTTATTATAAACAATGACCATTACATGCTCTTTCCGCAACCCATGGAAGAAAACTCTAACAGAAAAAGTTAACAAGACATACCCGACTATTTAAGAAACCATATAAACCAATTCTTCAAACCAGCCTCATGTCTCCTCTTGTAAACCTTCTTAACAACTGCTAGTAACAAAGGAGAAACATGGAAACCCTAGAAACTTGCCCTAAACTCTAACACAATTAAAACACCAAAATCCTCTCTCTACAAGTTTTTCTCTTATACCGGTATTGACCTTCACGGTAGCACTCAACCCTCCAACTCTAATCGTTTATATAGAGAAACAAACTTGGCCTTAAAGAAAACTTTACTTTGGATTTTCTAACTTGTCTCTTAAGTTAATAAACTTTAGGAACAAGTTTACTTAAGGTAGATTTACGAAAACTCCAACCTTGACCACAGGCTTAAACCAACAAATTATCTCTCTTTGTTAGAAAAATCACCACTCTTTTCATTTAAAGCACGACTGAACCAACAAAATCATACAACATCTAAACGGAACAGCTAGATAAGAACGTAAAAATCTCCATTAAAACCATAATCCATACCAAACTATAATTTCTTCAAAGAAATCCAAAGCAAACTGGGAAAATAATTTCCAGTTAGATTTTGTGAGACATTGGAGGGAAAAATCACATCTATTGTCAATTCAAAGTTCAAACCAATTGAAGAAAAAAAATACCCCTATTTGATCTCTATTTGAATATGAATCAATTAAAGAAGAAAACCTCATCTTGGAAATGATAATTATCATAACTTTCTTTTTATTTAAAAAGCATATCAATAAATTATGTTGGTTGTTGTCACCGTTGCATGTCTTTCTCTCAAAAATTAATGAAGTAGGGTTGAAGTATTGAAGTAATTAAGCATCAAGTAATTACCATAAGTAAGTTTTTTATGAAGATTTATTCAAACTTCTATAATTAGGCGTGTGCGTACGAATTTGCAACTGCCTGAATCAGGATTCAAACTTGCATCTCAAGTTTGATCAGTTTTTAGAAAGAACGAATAACTTTTACTTCAAAAAATTATGTTAAAAATAGTAACATGTAAGCTAGTGAAAAGTTTTCCTTGAAAACAAAGAAGGAAAGTGCAAAAGTACCAAATATATTTTTGGTACATTTTTACCTCTAGGTTCTCGAACTTAAGAAACCTGGTCTGCGATCTCAATAAATCTCAATAAGAAGCATAGTATGAAGAATGCAATATACCAGCGGTTTGTTGAAATTGAAATGATGAGGGTACACAAGTACACCACAATATTTTTCGTTTGATCACAACCTATTCAAGACCCACCGTGTATAAACCTCTTTAAGCAACAATCACTAAAGGAATATTTCAACATGGTGTCCACTTGGAACATGGTTAGTCTGGACTGGCCTAACAATGTGAGAAATCAAATCCAAGTGGGGAATCACAATACACCTTGCGTGATCGTCTATGGATACAAGATCGAGACAATACAACAACAAGATGTTCACTTGATAAAAGTTAGGGTACAAAACCGAAACACTATAGGATCAATATCAAGTGCCTAGTTAACGTACAAGTGTATTTACTTTAATTATAATATAAGCACAATTATAATGCGGAAATAAAGTAAAGCACACACCAGAATTTCATTAACGAGGAAAACTACAATCTTATAGAAAAACCTCGGGACCTAGTCCAGTTTTGAATACTCAATGAATTAAGACGCTACAAAAAGTAAAACTTCAACTTTGTATATACGAAGCAATTTAAATTCCTAGTTACTCAGCTTCAGTAGTATTCTTGGTTTGATGACATCTAGCAGAATCGAAGTTCCCAATAGACGTTAGAATACTACTAGATATCCTAGCAGAACAAATGTTCTCTTTAGGACTAGATCTAGTAGATCTTCTTAATGGTTCACAATAAATTTTGCTACCAATATTTCAACTGGTAAGACAAGATTCCTTTGGATCGTATTCCAAACAGTAAAGGGTCCAAACTATGTGGTTATCAAACTCACTTTCCAAACACAATGATAAAAGCATGGTTACGGAATTTCGGTTTTTAAGATCTGTTACCAGATCCGAAGCTCATAGCTTACAAGATATAATAAATACAATGACTACCGCAATAATCAATCTTGATTACAAGGTTTATGATAAAATCACAACCAACTTGTAGATCTCAAAAGGCTTCTGTTTATTGAAATAAACAACCTTTTAATCCTGGAAAATCAAGTCACAGAAAGTCACACCAAGATCTAAACACAAGAACAAATTATTCAAATCTTATAAATCTTCAATCTTCGATTTAATCTTCAAAGTAACAACCTGCAAAAAGAAACTTGATTCCTCTATTGATTTTTCGCACATAACGGAGTCTGTTAATAATGGCAAACCAATGAATCTATCTTACAGATCTAGAATTACTTAAATCTGTAGAAACGTTAAATCTTTGATCTAGTTTGAGTGACCTTATATCAGATGAAAAGGATCATGGAATAATCAAACTAGGTGCAATCAAAGATTCAACAACCGTTATTCAATCAAATTAATAGTCGAAACTAAAATAACAATGCAAATATATAGTTCCCTACTAACGGTACTTGTAGAGCTTCTTGATCCCACAGAAGTCTTTACACGAGTGGTCATAAGAGATTTCGCTTAATTAGGGTATTTTCCTCTCCGGATAGACGGCTCCACCAGAAACAACACGAATGAAGTTTTACCGGCGCTTAGGATAGTTTGCAAGAAATGCAAACTCGACTATTTTTATAGACCAAGGTTTTTTGGACAACAAGGAAATTCCAAAACCGAATATATTCTCAGGATATGCAATAAGTACCTATAATTCCGGTTTTCCTATTTCCAACTAATATCCAACCCGTAATTCTGATATCTCTCATTACAAAATATCTAAAATTAGTTTAGAACTTAACTAATATTACTTTACAAGAGATATGTTTTGAATTGCAGGGAAATCAAAAGCATATAATCGAAAATCTTAATTCAAAGATTCTCAATATTTTAGATCGGGATCACCCTGAGTATGAAGGAATATCTTTGGAAAATAATAGATCAGAATTATATTCATGTCCAAATTATGTCCACATCTAGAACTTTCCTATTTAGCAAACCCTAATTCCAAACTCACACAAAACCGTAAAGTAATATGTGAATATGAAGGGTCGTTTTTTCTCTTGGGACCGGTTCTACCATGATTCCTAATATAGGTTAAGATCGGTTCTACCAAGTCTCTAAATATAGGTAGGTATCCATTCTACCATGACTACCAACAAAATCTAGGATTGGTTCTACCATGATTCCCAATATAGGTAAGGATCGGTTTTACCAAGAATCTCAACAATAGTTAAGATCGGTTCCACCGCATATCCCAAACTAGGTAAAGATCGGTTCTACCATAACTCTCAACATAAGTCAAATTCAGTTCTTCCAAAGTTCTTACCTAGGTTCGAATTGGTCATCCAATAGATCTTCAATGACAACCAGATCAAATCACCTATTGATTTCCTTTCGATTACGAAATAAGTTTCGTATATGTACTTCCTTTAGAAATATGTAATCAAACATAGTTTCCTAGGATGAAATCACACCTATATCCAATACACAATCAAGTAACGAGTTAAATAGATTATGCCGATGGCACATTTACGAAGTTCAAAAGATAAATGTTATACTTCATAATCAAATATTCATCCTTGGCAATTTGATCATAATAAAATGACCAAGTCTAATACTAGAGTTTTATATATAACTTCGCATGTTATGTTTTCGATCTAAAAGACTTGAAAGAAACTAGATAGAAATGGAACAAGTCAAGTCTGTAATTACTAACCTCAAGCTGAAGGATAATGTCTTCCTTGTCTTCAATCCATCTTCAGATCTTCCTAGTCTACCTAATGAAGTTGACTCTAGTTCACTTATTAAGCGACTCGAGTTTTGGAACTCAATATGACAACCAAAATTGACATACCAATACTTGGTGGATTCAACCGAACAGTGCACCAATAGAAATCATTATCAACATTAAAGTTGTTTGCAGTTTCGTCCACCATTAGTCTTATATCAACAACTCAGTCAATAATAAAATAATAAACTTGAAGTATAAATTATTACAGAAATAATATTGTTTCTTTCGATTATTTCCAACTCTGTAATAAATACCAAAAAGAGAATGCGAACATGAAAAAATCAATACAAATCACGTATTAAAAACTCTAAAAAGAAATTGAAAATATATTCCAATTTTAAAATGTATTAAAACTTATTTTAGTTTTTAAAGAAATTAGAAGATAATGTTGTTTTTTTAAGAATTAAAATGTATTTGTCTTTCCAATCGACCAAAATTTATTTCTTGATTTCTTAGAAATAAAGAAGATATTTTTTTGACGGAGCTATTTGATCGGTTGATTCTGCTCAATGAGTCGTGTGTGATAAGGATGAGCAATGGGTAGAAAGAATATGGAAATGTGGGTCTGGTTTTGGGCCAGATTCGACTTGTATCATAAATCCTTCTTTCACATGCGGTTGACTTGGGTTGATAATTGATTTCCATTTTGACCAAATTTACTCAAGTTTCTTGAAAAAAAAAATTTAATTTTTTTTTTGACCTAGCAAAAAAAAGTTTGAATTTTTTTTTTTTTGGGAAATTATGGTTTGGTCCTATTTTAAGCGGTCCCAAGTTAGTTTAGTCCACCGACATTTAAGGGATTTAGAGTTGGTCCTTTTATATATTACTAGGGCTTAACTCGTGCCATTACGGCATGGGAAAGGATATGTATTTCAAATATATCTATCGGTTCATACATATCATAACTGTTTGCGAAAAATCGATCCAAGTCTAAATGTTTTTGAGGTGTTGGTTAATATACATGTCCTCAAATATTTTCATATTATGTTTGTAAGTCATACAATCCTTTAGGACAAACATAGTTAGTCGTTAACCAACTCCTCAAAATTCTATGGGCCTATGGATAGTTGAACACTGCTTCATTCACTTCTTCAAAACAAAATAGTATCCCTAATTCGAAAAGAAATAAATCATCAAAGGTCGTTCACCAAATTTGTAATAAAACTGAAAACAAAAAATTACTTGAAAATCAATCAGATTAATCTTACAAAATCTGCTAGCTTCAGGAATTACTTTTCTCCCTTTGGTGATATAAATTATTCCAAATTTATATAAAGTTGTGTTTATTCATTTATTAAAGTTTAATAATCTGTAATTCTTGATCAATTTTATTTCTTATCTACTTATCTTCTCTCTTTACCTATTACCATGAACTACTTCTCAAACATGCATAATAACATGAAGTCGAGGAGAAATGGTAGAAACAGAAATCATGACAAAAAATGAGAATATAGAGAGATATGAGAAACTAAATCAATTACAATTGATTCTCATGTAGCCTTGTACATGGTCAAATTTTTTTTAATAGGTTTCATTTTCTTTCCTTCCCTGACCCGACAAATCTAAAAACCACAACTATGTTATAGGGCTTATGGCTCATGGGTGTGCGGTCCATTAGAATACTAGGGTTTTCCTTCTCTTGTATAAATAGAATACTATACATGTGTAATATGGTTCCCTATATGGATAATAGAAATGTTGTTCTCTTTTCCTTTTCTCCCTTTTCTTATTATTACTCCAAAACGTTATCATGCACGAAGCTATACCGCAGAGCATATGGGATCGATTGATATTTTTTTTCTTTTTCTATATGGAAGATTTCCATCAACGCTGGAATCAGATAACCTAAGTTGGATTTTTTTTTCTTTTTTTCTGTTTTTGATTTTGGCATATCCAAGCTATATCTATGGAAATCACATAGTCAATGGAGATATTACTTTTTCTTATATACATTATTTCTTGTGCAAAAATATCTCATGGATTGGCCGTGCCTCCTTCTCAAGTACGGTGTCTCAAAATAGATGTCATGGATTGGTTGCGCCTCCTTCTTATGTACGGTATATCTCGACCAATCTTTTGTTTGATAACATGAAATCTTTGTTCTATTTATACGCACATGAGTTTGTTATTGACTGTACAAATCAAATGTTGTCTGTTGCTCTTTTATTTCCTGAATGCGTCGTGATACAACAATTTTATTTTTATTTTTTATGTGAAAATAATATTTTTTTGTACTTAAAAAAAATAAAAAATTGATGTCATATATGGTCTGATTAGGTGTGGTTTTTCTAATGTTTGAATATAATTTGTACTGCTATACTTCATGTCGTGTATAAATAATAATTTGTATATGTCTTTTCTTTTAACATCTCGATTGGCGTGATATTTTTATGATTACTTTGTTATTCTTTATTTACAATGCAACTTTGTGTGAAATCTGGATCCATTTTGTCTCCTGTGTGCCTAATCCAAATCCTGTTTTATGTTTGATTTCATTATTTATTATCAAATCATATATGCTATTTTTGATATTCCTATCCATAGTCTTCCATATGTTGATTTGTATGTTGTATTACAAATATTAATGTTGTCATCCACAGTCGCAATCTGTCGCTATGTATACCTTTTTAGCCTTAATTGGGGGCCCCAAAAAACAATTAGGGGCCCTGAGAAATTTATACCCACCCTAAAAATTAAAGGGGGGTCTAAAAAGCGGTGGAAATACCATTATGCCTTTTCTACTTAATAACCTATTTACCCTAAACATAAGGCCTCAAATTCATTTAAAAAAAAAAATAAATCATAAACTCCTCCCCTCCCCTCCCCTGTCTCTCCCACCCGACTCTCTTCATCTCTTCTCCCCATTGATGACCCAATTTTTTTTTCATCGTCGCAATCGTTAGGAAGTAAGTGAACTAGAACCCACTTCCGCTTTGATATTTTCTTGTTACTTTGAGGTTTTCATCGTGAAATTGAGTTTCAGATACGAAGAATTTAAGATACAGTATATGGATCGTTACTCTGTATTGTCTTAAACATTAACGATTTTTCATATGCATGTATACACGATGAAAAATCGTTAAGGTATATGATGTTTAGGTTAACGACCCTAATTCTGCTACTACAAATTTTTTCCCTAGATAACGACCCTTTTTTTGGTTTGTTCGTATATTAACGATCCTAGGTGCAAAAAAAAACATACTCACTGTCCAAATTATTGATAGGTTCGTCACATACTAAACACGCAGTCGTCATTGCTTAGCTTAGGGTCGTCACCTTGTTGCTTAGAGTCGTCATATAGTTTGTGAGGGTCGTTCGTATATTAACGATTATGATGACGACCCTTATTCTGAAAGCATGAAAAACTTAACTCATTTGTTCCTTTTTTGTGTTTGTTACCATTGTAGGCCAAAGAAAGACAAGAAACGCATCCCAACTCCTCCTTTCCCGGCACGGCAAATACTTAGTTGCCGGTCCATTCCTATAATTACAACCTTTATGGTTAAGTGTTTAAGTGCGTCGTTCTTATCTATTGTATTCCATTTCCTTCGAATGCAACGCTATGCAAGATGTATTCCTTTTACGATTCAATGAAATGATTCTATGAAATCAAAAATTATAAAAATGTGTTTAGTAGGGTCGTCATTGAGTATCACTACACATATGACGACTCTAAGGTATATTTTAAATGGTTGGTTAGGGTCGTTCTTGAACAGGAATACATAAATGACGACTCTAAGAGTTATATTTACAGAAAGTTTGGGGTTATAGAGTCGTTTGGGTATAAACAAACCAAACTAACGACTCCAGCTGACCTAGTTTTCTGGAGTCGTCATTGTTTATCACACCACCATGACGATTTTTCATAACCTGGTAAAGTTGCAGGTTTGAGTCGTCATTGGTGGTTTTAATAAAATCACGACTCCATAGAGTCGTTTGGTTATATAGCCCCGACAATAACGACTCTGATACTGAGTTGTTCCATAGTGGTGATGATTCGAACACTTGGAGCAACAAACACACAAATCAAAGGGTATACGATGTTTACCTGATTGTTTTGAGTTTGGGGTTCCTCATTTTGAGGGTTGGTTCCTTCGTTTTTACCAATGGGAATTTGCACCAATATTCATGGCTTCCTCTATTAACATCGCCTCACCTTCAACACAATCATATTTGTTATTTGAAGCTTCACCAACATCATTTCCTCCACTAGAATCACTCATTTCAATTAACCCTAACTTTTCTCCAAAAAACTCAACTTCTCCTCCCCAAAAACACAATTTTTCTTTTATCATAAATTTTACCCAAAATCTGATTTTAATCTAACTAAACTAATTAACTTACCTAATTAACTTAATTAACACTAATGATTTAGGGGTAATTTAGCCATTTCAAAAAATTTGGGATAAGGGATAACCCACAATTGCTATTTCATGACCTTTTTTGTCTTGTAATGCAGGGCCCCTAATTGTTTTTAGGGGCCCCCAATTAAACTAGGCATTTTAGACTATGACTATTAATGCTGTGATGTTTCATTAGCAATTTTGTGTCTCTTTGTAATTTGATATTATTTAATTTGTTTTGATTGGTTTTTACCCATTATGTTGAATAGTTTAACGTAATATTTCAATCAAATATATACTATTATTATTTTATAATACTTTTTACATCTTGAGTGGTATTGTTTGATCTGTTTACCATAAAAAGATTTATTCTTTGTTTTATCTTAAAAGTTGTGTGGATTTGATTTATATAACATTTTTTTTTCTAATGGCATTTGTCTGTGAACATCTTATGAACATGTTTAATGACATCTGTCTTTTGAGCATCTTCCTAGGAGAAATAAAATCTTCTGAAGGATTTCCCAGCCTGGACCGACCCGACCCTAACTGGTCCAGCCCGACTCGATGTGCTGACCGACTCTATCTTGTTCCGTGTTGTGGTCCATATGTGTCATGCCATGTTCCGATCCGGTTCTGGGATGTGCGCGACCAAGGATGTCTTGATTCTGTGTATATATAGCAGGAACCAGAGCTTGAGGTATGTAACTAATTTGGTTTTTTTTTTTACACTGAGTACTTCTTGGGCATATTTATTTCTTTTTCAGAACATGCCTAGTTCTGTTTTTTTTTTGCTTCTTAAGATAAGTCCATAAACGATCAATTTAAATTATGAGTGCTGATCTCGATCATTAAGAATTTTGGTATTAATGTTATTTTGTTCTCTTGAGTATGATATTGACTATAGCTGAATGATGTCTGTTGTACCAACTCGATATTTTCTCCCCAAAATTTGAATGCTCTGTGGGATGTAATCCACTTGCTCGACTATTAAAGAGTTGGTAGTTTCAAAAGATAGGTTGCAAATAAAATCACATGTATTTTAATTTTTGTGGAAGAACTCACAAAAGGTGATATGAGTTAAAAAATTTCCATTTCTCTACTTCATCCATGATACTAACGAACCATTATATGTTGAAGTATGACAACAAGAGAACTACCTTTAGTAATGTACTCAACCTAAAGTAAGTGGTTTACATGTGTACTGATATTCTCTTGGCATGTTTAGATAAAGAAATTTCTAAAATTAAGTTAAATGTAGCAAAGTTGAAAATGAAAAGAACCTCGAAGTAATGAGGGTTAGACGTACCGACTCATATAAAGCATGTAAAAAGGGACATATATATATATATATCAGATAAGCTAAGTTGGATTTTTTTTTTCTGTTTTTGGTTTTGGCATATCCGAGCTATATCTATGGAAATCACATAGTCAATGGAGATATTACTTTTTCTTATATACATGATTTCTTGTGCAAAAATATCTCATGGATTGGCCGCGCCTCCTTCTCAAGTACGGTATCTCAAAATAGATCTCATGGATTGGTTGCGCCTCCTTCTTAAGTACGGCATATCTCGTCCAATCTTTTGTTTGATAACATAAAATCTTTGTTCTATTTATACGCACATGAGTTTGCTATTGATTGTACAAATCAAATGTTGTCTGTTGCTCTTTTATTTCCTGAATGCGTCGAGATACAACAATTTTATTTTTATTTTTTATGTGAAAATAATATCTTTTTGTACTTAAAAAAATAAAAAACTGATGTCATATATGGTCTGATTAGGTGTGGTTTTTCTAATGTTTGAATATAACTTGTACTGCTATACTTCATGTCGTGTATAGATAATAATTTGTATATGTCTTTTCTTTTAACATCTCGATTGGCGTGATATTTTTATGATTACTTTGTTATTTTTTATTTACAACGCAAGTTTGTGTGAAATACGAATCCATTTTGTCTCGTGTGTACCTAATCCAAATCCAGTTTTATGTTTGATTTAATTATTTATTATTAAATCATATATGCTATTTTTGATATTCCTATCCATAGTCTTCCATATGTTGATTTGTATGTTGTATTACAAATGTTGTCATCCACAGTCGCAATTTGTCGCGTATGTATACCTTTTTAGACTATGACTACTATTGTTATGATGTTTCATTAGCAGTTTTGTGACTCTTTGTAATTTGATATTATTTAATTTGCTTTGATTGATTTTTACCTATTATGTTGAATAGTTTAATGTAATATTTCAATCAAATATATATTATTATTATTTTATAATACTTTTCACGTCTTGAGTGGTGTTGTTTGATCTGTTTGTCATAAAAAGATTTATTCTTTGTTCTATTTTAAAAGTTGTGTGGATTTGATTTATATAACATTTTTTTTCTAATGGCATCTGTCTGCGAACATCTTATGAACATGTTTAATGGCATCTGTCTTCTGAGCATCTTCCTAGGAGAAAGAAAATCTTCTGAAGGATTTCCCAGCCCGGCCCGACCCGACCCTAACTGGTCCAGCCCGACTCGATGTGCTGACCGACTCTATCCTGTTCCGTGCTGTGGTCCATCTGTATCATGCCCTGTTCCGATCCGGTTCTGGGATGTGCGCGACCAAGGATGTCTTGGTTCTGTGTATATATAGCAGGAACCAGAGTTTGAGGTATGTAATTAATTTGGTTTTTTTTTTTACACTGAGTACTTCTTGGGCTTATTTATTTCTTTTTTAGAACATGCCTAGTTCTGTTTTTTTTTCTTCTTAAGATAAGTCCATAAACGGTCAATTTAAATTATGAGTGCTGATCTCGATCATTAAGAATTTTGGTATTAATGTTATTTTGTTCTCTTGAGTATGATATTGACTATAGTTGAATGATGTCTGTTGTACCAACTCGATATTTTCTCCCCAAAATTTGAATGCTCTGTGGGATGTAATCCACTTGCTCGACTATTAAAGAGTTGGTAGTTTCAAAAGATAGGTTGCAAATAAAATCACATGTATTTTAATTTTTGTGCAAGAACTCACAAAAGGTGATATGAGTTAGAAAATTTCAATTTCTCTACTTCATCCATGATACTAACGAACCATTATATGTTGAAGTATGACAATAAGAGAACTACCTTTAGTAATCTACTCAACCTAAAGTAAGTGGCTTACATGTGTACTGAGATTCTCTTGGCCTGTTGAGATAAAGAAATTTCTCAAATTAAGTTAAATGTAGCAAAGTTGAAAATGAAAAGAACCTCGAAGTAATGAGGGTTAGACATACCGAATCATATAAATCATGTGAAAAGGGACATATATATATCATGAGACAAAGATGCCTCCCTCCCCCCCCAAGTTGTAAGCACACCAAAGTACAAGTATCAACTAAATATGGGATGAATATTCTTATCGGTATTGGTACAAGTAATGCAATGCGGGTACCATAGTAGCAACCAATTTCCATGGGAAGTTCATACTTTAGATATCAACTTTGATGACAAGAAGAACTTTGCATGGCCAATTATGGAATGAAAAGTACATCACTCCCACGAGACATAAATTCTCTATAGTATTTGAGATATATCCGGATGAAAATATATCATCCCCCTGAAACGTAACATATATTCACTCTAAAGTACTTGAGTTGAATCTCACTTTTGTTATAAGGCCACGCCACTTATTTAATATCTCAAAATTCAATGTCTAACATATAGTGGTTTCCGTCCTACCAGCTCAAGGAATTTAAACTAGTTATTAAATTATTTCCTTATAATGTGATTACGAGGATTGGATCATCGAGAGCAGCACTGCTAAAAATTCGTTTTCAAGATAGAACAAAGACGTCACAAAATCTCTACATGTACGGAGACATAATCACACCTTGTTAAATTCCAAAAAAAGACCATGCAAATGGATATCATGTGGAACCTCACAGTGATGAGACGCATATTTTATAGTCTTTAATATATTTGGAAGGAAATATATTTTAGAGAAACTAATGAGTCAATCTAGTGAAATGTAAATCACTATAGTATTTGGATTATTGAATCCATATTGACCCCGAAGATGAAGTGTTGGGAATTGACTCATATAGGCTTTGGCAATAACCATAAATCAATTTTGGTTGTGACAAGATGATTGTTTTGAAAGAACTCATACAAACATCACTTTATTTGAGTGAACAAAAACGGGAGAAAGATTGACAAAATGCGATTATGCTTTTAAGTAAGAGAGCATATTACTCATTTCACAAAGTCTTCAGTAAAACAGGATCGAGACCATCCTAAGATGCAAATGGTAAACAATCCATATTACAAAGAAAACAAGGTGATATTTAGACAAATATCCACACAGAATGCGGACCATTAAAGTGACTTATGACTCTGCTGGATGTTTTGACATTTGGAACTAGTTATAGTTCCTAAGAAGTTTTGCGTTTGGAAAACTACTAGCACATATTATACATGTAAGGTCTCACCACCCCTTGTAAATGCTAGCTAGTGCACATCAAAAGGACTTGATGGTTATTGCATATTTAATAGAATCAATGCAGAGCACCTATACCTCATGGTCTCGCAAAAGTTATCATCAAAGGTTACAGATGATGTCTAAAGGCATGGTTATGCGTGCAAACCTACCTTTAACTGCTTGGGGAATATGCAATATTACACGCACCTTTACTTAAATTCGTTTTAGAATCCAATATTAGTCAACCTTCTCTGCATACCAGTTGGTAACTGGATATAAGCCTGACATTCGTATTCTTACGCATTTTTGGTTGCACTATATATGTGACATTACGAGTCCACATCGTACTATGATGGGTCACGAAAAAGATTAAGTAGTTATGTTGGATATTTACTCCCAACAATTATCCGCATTTTAAAACCTTTGGCAGGAGATCTCTTACCGCTAGATTTGCGGGTTATCACTTTAATGAGGCATTCTTCCCGTCGTTGGGGGGGGGGGGGGATAAGAAAAAGTATTTTCTAAGGGAACAACAGGAATTTTCGTGGTGTGTTCCCACCATGTCTCATATTGATTCTTGTACTCCACAAATGTAAATGTGAAGTGAAAGAATAATCGATTTTCAGAATGTACATTGATGTCGCTAAAGTGATGAGATCACACATACCAGCTGCAAACCAACGTGCAAGGTTACAAATCCTAAATAAGGTATATACACCATAGACTAAGGTGTTGCAACTACACTTAGTGGAAGTGTGGTTGAGGTCGTGGCTCCATAAAGGAAGTTGGAGAGACCACTTGGTTCGATCAATCCTCACCTAGAAAGGAAATAGGTGAAGAAGGCACAACTTATTTACATAATCAGAAATCATCTCATAAGATTATCTCTGAATATGTCCATGAATCAAACTGGAGGACGCTCCGAAGTTTAATGATTACTGAGAACAATGACATCCCAAGTGGATTATGAGAATGTGCACGAGTAAATAGAAAGATCATGCGAGCATATTGATGATTAATTTCATATACACTTGCTTAAGGAGATAGAACAAGATGAGATCGAACCAAGCTCCTTGTTGCTTAATTTCAACGAAGAGCATATTTGGCCTATACAATCCAGGTAGAACTTGGTTCTTTGACAAATATACAGGTATTTGGTGTGGTAGTGCTAACCAACCAAGTGTAAAGCCTATTGGACATACATGATTAATTTGTCATAAAACATAATGAGAAGAAAGCAGTCTTAAATTATAAAGACTCGCCTTGTGGCGCGAGGTTTCTCACAAAGCCCTGGAATTGTTGTCTTGTAATGAACTTCATAGTGTTACGCTACTCAGTTAGCTTGGTAATTTCAAAAGGACTTGAAATGCATCATATGTATGTGGTTGTTACGTATCTCTGAAATAATCAAGAGATAGAAGATATTTACAAAAGTACTTGATAGCCTTTTGTTACCCAAATCAAATGACTCTAAATCACACAGTGCGTTTACAGTTAGATAAAACACTCACTTATAGATATAAGCAATCAGGCGGATGTGGTATACGTCTAAGCGGCTATTTGATTTGGAGGGGATAAACAAATAAGTTAGTTTTCCTTGCGTATTCACAAGAAAGTTCCTGATTTGGAATTGTAGCTATCTATGTCGATGGTACAGACATGATGGGTACTCTTGATGTAATAAGAGACCTTAAAAGCTATTTGAAATCCGAATTTGAGATGAAAAATCTGGGGAAAGCTCGACCGAATACTGAGCTTGTGGTATATTATTCCACCAGTTTGCATATGTCTAAAGTTGTCGGAAATTTAATAAATACATGCATCCTGATAGCACTCCCATGATTAGTCGAGGTTCAAATGTAAGTAAGTGACCATTTCGTCTAAAGGAAGATGATGAAGATGTGTTGGGGATTAAATTCCCATATCTAAGTACAATATACGCATTGTTGTACGTAATATACTCGATTAAATCTTACATCCTCAGGGAACTTGTTAGATAGATATAGCTCAGAGCCAACGCAACATCATTGGAATGATACAGTGAATGTAATCATGTACTTAAAGTAACCATTGACATGAGTTTGTTTTATCCCTGCAAAGACATAAAAAGGAATTCTAAAGGAACTGCAATCCAAAGGTTGTTGATTATGAAGGAACAATAACCTTTTCTCCAATGAAAGTAATCAGGGGAGATATGGTAGACTATTTTCTAGGTCATTACTGATATTCAGTTTCGAAAAGTACATGACCAAAGGAACTGTCTGGAACAACTCTGAAAGTAATCAGGGGGAGACGCCGACATCAGGGGGAGGATATCCAAGGATATGATGTCGACATATTTTACTTCGAAATTGAAACTGTGTTGTACTCTTTTTCCCTTTGATTGAGAATAGATTTTCCCAAAGGGTTTTGTTACTCAACATGGTTTTTAGCCAGACAACACTAAAAACATCAAGTATGTTGAGCGTTGAAGACATAAAGATCGCGTTGATATTACTGAAAATATCTGAATCAAAGAAATTAAATGCGATATTCTCTTAAGCAACGTAACTTCCAGAATCAGCAACATGGTCTTATAAACATTCAAGTCACCAAAGTAAAGTGTGATAAACTCCTTTTGACTGCATTAGACTAATGAAAATTGTCTGACATCAGGGGGAGCATCTGATAGTGTGTTGAACTATTTTCCTTCACCGAGGTTGCTTTTTTCCACAGGGTTTTGTTACTCAGTAAGGTTTTTAATGAGACAACAACAAACACCGGGAATGTAATTTCCCAGCTAAGGCTATTGTTTTTCCCACGAAGATTTTCTGCCTTAAGAGTTGTGAAGCAACTAGTCAACTTCAACGGAGAAAATTGATCATCTGTAACTGATCACCTTTACTTGCATCTGTCACGTTGTACTCTTTTCCCTTCGTCAAGGTTTTATCCCACTGGGTTTTTCCTTGTCAAGGTTTTAATGAGGCAACATATTTGAGTCCAACTATGTTCTAAGTTTGCTTAATATTGTACTCTTTTTCTTTAGTTCAGGTTTTGTCCCTGTGGGGTTTTCCTGACGAAGTCTTAACGAGGAAATTAACTTAGACTTGTCGGTCCTTGAAGATCGTATTGCATGTGATGAACTACATGTAAAGTACGAGATAACATGTGAAGTACTACATGTGAAGAGTTGTACAAAGTTTTGTCCCACTTGGTTTTTCTTTGTCAAAGTTTTAATGAGGCAATTGATTTCAGCACAAGTCATCAAGGAGAAAACGACATCTGAAGAACTATATTTAGAGCATTATATGTGAAGCACTATGTACAAAGTTTTGTTATTGAACCGCACAACGGGGAGTGTTATAAGTCCTATGGCCCATGGGTGTGCGGTCCATTAAAATACTAGGGTTTTCCCTTCTCTTGTATAAATAGAATACTATACATGTGTAATATGGTTCCCTCTCTAGCTAATAGAAATATTGTTCTCTTTTCATTTTCTCTCTTTTCTTATTATTACTCCAAAAAACTATTAATTTATCTTCTCCCTAGAAAAATCTGGCATTTAATTTTTATTTTAATTTTACAAAAACTAATATATCAAGAACGGGCACCTAGCTCAGCTGGTCATCCCCGTTTCCCAAAGTTTCATGCGCTCCAGCAGGTCCCAGGTTCGATCCCCCAGTGGCGTAATATTGCAGGAATTAACATGGAAGGTAGAGTTAGCTTCCCCCCAATGGAGTAATATTGCAGAAGGTAGAGTTATCTCCCCTCCACCCCCCCCCCCCCCCCCCCCCCGGTTCTCATGGCTAGGTTACCCATGAGGCTCGCTGGTATGTTAACACGACAACGTGTTCAATTAATGTAATAGTATGTTGTTGGAGCTTAGCTTGTTAGGCTTCCAACTAGTTAATGTAATACTCTTTATCTAATAATAATAAAAAATATATCAAATAAAAAAATTTAACCAAGGGTAACTAAATTATTTATCTACCTTAAGACACATTTCTCATCCCACTACCACTACTTCTTCTACCACCACGATCATTAACGTCATCACTCCGCTATTCTCACCAACACCCACCACCATTATCCTCATCGCCGATCCACCACCCCCGCCCACCGTCACATCCCCACCGCCGATCCAACACCCCCACCCACGATCACAACCACCGTTAATACCTACTGATTTTTAATATAAAATAAATTTATTATGTATTAATGAAAAAATATTTATTTGATTAATTAAAGAAATATTTATTATAAAATATTAATTAATAGAACATTATTAGTGAAAGTTAATTAAACTGATCATTTTACAGCCGTAGATTTATGACATGGGTGTTATATAAATTATGTATAATCATGTTAGATTATTTATCAAAAATAACTTCTAGTCAAATTATTATGGACTTTGAAACAGAAGCCCGAAGAACATGGGATTTTGTATACATGTAAGATCATTTTGTAAATATCAATCCATTGTCAAATTATAACGGGTAATCCTAATAATCTTGTAAGTCTCTCTGAGTTTATCTGTTAAGATAAAATAAAAATTCTATTTCCATTAACTGGTCACAGATGTACGTTTTGGTGGACGGAGATTTAGAGAAAATTGAAAGAAGATTGAGCGGAACTATACTCTTGGATTTGAGTTTTTTCCTCTCCGCGATCTTTCTCCCTTCCCAACTTTATTTTTGATTTTCGTTTTCTCCAAAGTAAGGAATTAGAGTTTTCAAACCCACTCATCCTACCGAATGTGAGCGAGAGAATCAATTGTTCAGTTCTATGGGAAGGTAGGTTTGTTATTTTCAATTAAAGCGTGTATTCATGGGATCGACCGTAACCGTGAATTTACCAATTGGAAGGAAAAATCATGACTGGTCTTTATCTTTGCTAACTTACCGAAGCTTCATTTTATAATACAGTACAAAGAAATAGGCAAAAAGTATACATAGCTAGGGTACAACGCTTACCATAACGGCACATCTCGATAATAAGTAATTTTTGTGTATTTATTTTGACTTATGCCCGTTTGTTTGTAATTATATAACGTGATATTTTGTGGTTTATTTTATTTTTTTGATCTTTCATGTATTTTAACCGAGTTTATGTTACAATAAGACGATCAACCAAAACTTTTAATTTATAATGTTACCCATTTTGTAGCGACACAAAATTAACATAGTTTATTGCTACTCACCAACCGTCGCCACCACTATAAATCCATCTAATACCATTTATTTCTTCACCACAACCGTCATCTACCTCCCGTTGGCCGTTTGTCGTACTTCTAATTTTGAATCACAAACATCATGAGTAAAGTTTTGGTTGAACAAACTTAGATCGTTAATTAATTTATTCCATTATATTTTTTATTGTTATATACTATGTTGATTGCAATCAATTTCGTTTTAACGGTTAGAACCATAATTTATAAATCTAGGTACTAAAGGTAGCAGGGTACCTTTTAGTTGATCCGGCGGTTATGATCATTTTTTTTCTCTAAATAGTATAGTCTCATCCTCAAAGTATGATTATGTTTTTTTTTTCCAATCATGATGTACATCTTTGACAATACAATGTTGCATGTGTTGTAAATATACAGAACTAATAATGTCCACGACTATTCACCAACATCACCACCATAAAACCACCCATCAACATTATTTTTTCCACCACCACTGATATTATCGCCTCCATCACCACCGCTTCTACCAGCCACTACTTCTTCCACTACTAACCACTAATTTCTATTGATATAATTTTTACTATAATTATATACTAATGTAAAAATACATGTTTATTATATTAATTAAGAGGACATTTAATGATGTAAAATTAATAAATTATTCATTATGAGAGATTAATGAGACACTAATTAATAAAATACTCATAATGATTATTTTAATTATAGCAAACCACAACCATGGATTTAGCTTTCCCCAGAATGCATCCTAACCATTCTTTATCTAGGATGGAAGAAGTTCCATATTTGTTTTTCCACGTGTCACCGCTTGATGGGATTGTTAGTTATTATCAATTGAATACAGTCCATGAAAACCTCACCTTTTGCCGTGAACTAGAAATAACCCGTGTCGTAATGGCACGCCATGAGATGATATAATTTTTGGTCATAATGATTTAAATAAATACTATAAACTATGATAAGACTTATTTTAACTAATGAGAACTTGTAGTTATGAAAATCTTAGATATTTGTCATCCAAATAATTATAAATTCGATACTGCCTTGATTTGATCTGTGAAACCCTAGTCTTCTAAATTATTGGTGGTGCACTTTCAGAAGAAAAAAAAACTACCATATATATCCTCCCCCGTTTAAAGACCCTAATTGTAGCTTTGATAAGGACATAATTTATGTTTTATTTACTACACATAATTTAAATAAATTTTTACTCTTATCAATTGTGATTTTATATAACAGGTAAAAAATTGGAACTTGGCAAGGTTTAAAATTTTAGTAATAACAAAACCCTTTGGGTTTAATATGAACTCATCTACTCTAGGATGCTTGCATGGTAATTATGACACCCAAAAGTTCCTCAAAAGTTTCCACTAAATATTGAATACATGAGTTTGTCAAATAAAAATCGACACTGGAACAGAAAAAGGTACTCAACTATAATTTTTGTGCACCTTTATTGCAGAAGTACGGTCAGTTTACACACTTGCTCAACATTAGACTCTATTAGAATTAACATGCATACTCATTATTGTTTGAATAATAATGTTTTTTTATTCAAACATATATTTTTGTTTTACACACTTTATTTCAGAAATACGGTTAGTTTCAGAAGTATTTCTGAAATAAAGATTCTAACATGCATACACTTTATTTCAGAAGTACGGTTAGTTTATACTTTATTTCAGAAGTACGGTTATATATAACATGCTCAACATCAAACATGTATACACTTTATTTCAGAAGTACGGTTAGTTTACATACTTGCCCAAATGAAAAATATATATATTTTTATTTTGATAAAGATTCTAATGTTGCTCTTTATTTATAGTTTGATGAAGGATGGCCAATTTATTCTTGACAATAACATTGACTATACATGTTTTTAACTCCAAGAGATATAAATGATGGTTTTTTTGGGGGGGAAATATTTTTCCTCGCGTTTTTAGGGGCCACTCAAAAGGATTTAGGGGCCAACAATAAAACAAAAAAGGTCACCCAAAGGGAAAATGTAGTCAGCCCTTATCTCGCGTAATTCGTAATGGCAAAATTACCCTTTATATTCGTAGGATATGATAACATTTTTATCCTCCGATTTCAATCGGAAGCCAAAATATTACCCAGACTTCCGATTGTAGTCGGTGCAGTATTAGAATGATTTCTGTTTCATTTTTTCCATTTCTTTTTCATTTTTGAGTTGTTAGAGTTATAGATAAGAAGGTGAAGGAAAAAAGGGAAAACCCATTTTATCACTACAAAAATGGATGGGTATGAAGAAGAAGGTGAGAATCATGGCGAAGACGATTTGGGGTATATGTTGAATGATCCAAACTTTTGTGGAGAGGAAAACCTAGACGACCCTTTCATGGAAGAAAATGGAGAATCGCCTGATATTGAAGCTAACAATGCATGTAAAACACAGGTATTGTGTTAAGAAACTCAAATACTCGATTTGCATGCGTTTGTGTGCTTTTGTAAACAAGAAAAACCGATTATTGCATGCATTGAATGCCATGAACTACCCAGATTCGGTAGATAATTTCTCGAATAAACTTACGAATATAACACACTGAGTACCAAATATGTATATTCGGTAGTTCCAAGATAGTAGTTTACTGCCGAATATGAGAAAAAACCCCAAACTGGTTTTCCAAAAAAAATCTACATTCGGTAGTTATGTAGAGTTATTTATCTCCGAATGCCCCAAAAACGAATTCCTCAAAAAATTTCAAAACTCAGTATTCTTATCCTTTACAATCGGTAATAGTTTAACATTATTTGACTGCCGAATATAACAGTGGCCTCAAAATAAAATTTCTGAAAACTTGAAAATCGGATGTTTATCGATTAAAGTTATCTCCCGGTTATTTATATTCGGCTGTTTTACTATATATTTTAGATTCCGATTATATCATTTTCTGCACTCAGTAAACTGTGTACATTCATTTGCATAAATCGGGTGTTTTGGGCAACCGATAGGATTCCGAATATAGTATATTCGGCAGTTTGACTTATTTAATAACCTCCGATTATTGTATAATAATTTGTTGCTTTCATATGAAGGTCGTTGAAGAGTTTGTTGATGATTTTTATTTGAGGCCCGACACTTCCCTATACTATGCAAACGATTTGGTATACTCATTACTACTTTTCTTTTTTTTCAAAATTTATATGTTAAATGGTTATGCTTATTAGATTTGTTTTGTTTTATGCACGTTTAGACATTTGGAAGTAAGAAGGAGGCAAATGAATGGATTATGAACAAGGCAAAAGATAACATGTGCGTGGTAGTTCAAAATAATCATGTTAGTGACACTCGATTTGAAATGATTTGTGAGCGAGGTGGGACGCGAAAGAGTCACGAGGGAAAGAATAGTAAGTACGTACGGAAGACGAATAGGAAATACCGAAGCAATACCAAGAAGATAGGATGCCCATTTAAGATTGTCTTCTATAAGCCCGATGGTATTAAAGGTAAAGAGTATAAAATGTATAAAGTTGATAACGGTTGTCACAACCATGATGATCCGTTGGATTTAATTGGACATGTAATGCTTGCCAAGTTAAAAACACATCAAATGCAGACGGTGAGGTCTATGCGGATCCAAAAAGCGAGTGCGATCTTAAGTAAAATAATTTGAATTTACAGCACTCAAACATCACATGTTATTCTTTTTTCCCAGTCTGAGATGCAACAATCAACGCGGCTTCGAAATGTAGAAACGACTCTCCTCTCCACTTGGAATAAGCATCTTGTGCCGCAAACCTGTCGTCTCTGTGCCTAGCAAGAATACGGTTGTAATCGGTGCACAATTTTATAACATGGTGCACCCTTGAAGAAACATGGGATGGTTCATAATTGTGGCGTGGCTTCTTGTACTTACCAACAAAAGGACCCAATGAAACGTTAATCCAAAATATACGATCGTCCTGCTGTTCTTTGGGTAGATCTTTCACAATGTAATAATTTTTTATCCATTCCGTCTCTTCCTCAACTTGTTTTAATCTTTCTCTATGATGGAATTGTTCTTGACCTCACTTCTTAGCCTTGATTTCCTCTTCCTCCTCCTTCGTTGCCACTAACGATGGTTTAATTTTTTTGGGTTGTTTGTTTCTTTTTTGTATTTCTTCTTCCATTGCTGCAATTGATGTAGTTGTTCGCTTGCATCTTCGAAGCATGTTGTCGATTGATGATGGACTTGCCATTGAAAAGGTTTTTCATTCTGATTTTTTACTCAATAATAACTGAGAGGGGTTACCCTCCTTATATAGATTAGAGTTCCAACGCTCTAATTTTTGAAAATATGGCCGTTGAGGTTTCTGAAAATATGGCCGTTGAGGTTTCGTATCAATGATGCACTACAATTGGTTGCTAACGATACACGTATTCCCTCCGAATAGGACATTCAGTAGCGAACTTAAATTTTTATCTACCGATTAGGTTGGTATTTCTAAACACGACTATATTATTCGGAGGATAAATTTTTTTTGTAAAGTCCCGAATGTACGATGGCCCAAAAATCAGAATTTGGGAAAAACTGATACTTTTCAAATTTTGAACTTGCAATAATCGGAAGTAAACTTAGTTACCCAAACTTCCGAATATGGGTTGTCTAACCTTCTATATTGGCCATTGGAACCACCTAGAGCCATGGCATGGTTTGTTTTGAACTTGTAATATTCGGAGGATAATTTTTTTTGTAAAGTCCCGAAGTTACGATGGCCCAAAAATCAGAATTTGGGAAAAACTGATACTTTTCAAATTTTGAACTTGCAATAATCGTAAGTAAACTTAGTTACCCAAACTTCCGAATATGGGTTGTCTAACCTGCATGGTTTGTTTTGAACTTGTAATATTCGGAGGATAATTTTTTTTTGTAAAGTCCCGAATGTACGATGGCCCAAAAATAAGAATTTGGGAAAAACTGATACTTTTCAAATTTTGAACTTGCAATAATCGGAAGTAAACTTAGTTACCCAAACTTCCGAATATGGGTTGTCTAACCTGCATGGTTTGTTTTGAACTTGTAATATTCGGGGGATAATTTTTTTTTGTAAAGTCCCGAATGTACGATGGCCCAAAAATCAGAATTTGGGAAAAACTGATACTTTTCAAATTTTGAACTTGAAATAATCGGAAGTAAACTTAGTTACCCAAACTTCCGAATGTACAACACAAATCATTGTCATTTATCTGCTCTTCTTTACTTTACGACCGTGACTACCTCCCAGTCCTGCACTAGCTGTCACTTTCTTCCTCCTTTCTCGACTTTGTCTAAACAACAAAGAAAGGAACAATATTTACAAACTATACAATCGGAAGACAAAGTATGGAAATATAACCCGAATGTACACATTCGGACGTAAAAAGACACATATTGTTCCCGAATACAAAACAATCGAAAGCTAACTAAACATATTTACAACCGAATATGCATCAATTGGAGTTCAGAAGCTCTAAATTTTTCATCCTACACAATCGGAAGAAAAAGTACAAAACTATAACCCGAATAAACAAATTCGGAAGTAAGAAGACACATATTTTTCCCGAATGAAAAACAATCGGAATATAACTAAACATGTTTACAACCGAATATTCATCAACTGGAGTTCAGAAACTCTAAAATTTTATCCTACACAATCGGAGGTATAAAACATTATATTGTCTTCTGAATAAATACTGGCCCCAAAATGGGATTTTTCCTATATCAGAAATTTTGAGATTTTTTCAATATATATATATATATATATATATTCGGTAGTGAGTGTACTTCCGAATACTGTGTATCTACTTAAATATATTCGGGAGCCAAAAAATTCATTAAACTACCGATTATTACCAGTTTGTATCCAGGAAGATATGGCCAACAATATTCGGCCGATAACATCAAATATTTCTCCCGAATACTGTCGATGTTCTTGAGAAATGAAGAACACGACTACATTCGGAAGTAAATAAGCATGAATATCGCCCGAATCTGGATAAATAACCGAAAACCCTAGAATTTTTTTTTCTCGATTCGTCGAATTAAAGCGAAATAAACCCCAAAAATGATAGATTCTTACCTAATTGGGGCCATTTGAAGTTGACGAAGTGTTTGACTATCGGAATCGCAACCACCGACTACATCGACGGGTACTTCTTCTTCGCGTTCTTCTTCATTTGCAGCAACAATTTCTTTATTTCTTGCTAAAATCCCAATCTTTGGATTGATACCCCGAGCAACATTTTTGGTTCTAGGTCTGTGGGTTTCATTTCCCTTATCCATTGTTTTATAAACGAATCGACGATGTTTTGATTTTACGATTCGCGGCGATGTTTCGGTTGAACACAAGAACGAGGGAAATTTTCTTTTTCTTCCACAATCGGAAGATAATATGAAACTGGAAGAAGAAGAGTTGAAATGAGTAGAATTTTTTCTGATTTGGTTTTTATACAGTTTTACCAGAAGGGCATTTATGTAACTTCAATATCATATAAGATACCCCTTAACTAAAGTTTTTGGCTGGGTATAAATTGATGGCCCTAAAATCCTTTCGGGTGGCCCCTAAAAACGCGAGGATATTTTCAGCCCATTTTTGAACTTTTCTTTATCACAAACCCACCTTTAGGATACCGAATACGTGAAACCCATAATTAGTTATAAGTAGACTAATTTTACTATTCTAACCTTTTTTTTATCTTATTAACCTTTTGTCTTATTTTCGATATCCAGTTTGTTTTTTTTTAATTTGAAAGAAAATCCGTGTTGGGTCTTCCGTGAAAACAGTAAAACAAACCAAAAATACAGGGAAATCCCAATAATCATGGTTTCTGGTTATTACGCCTCTGTCTTCTTGATTTTGTTCTTCTTCTTGGAGCTAAAGAGAAAAAAAAAGGACAAAGCTCTTTCATTTTCACTGTTTCCATTCTAAAAAAAAAAACTATTATCACCTTGATCATCCGGTAAGTATCTTCTTTGTTCTTAGAAACAAAATCACACAAAGCCGAAACTGAAGCCTTTTTGTTCTGTTCTTTGATCTACTAGGTCATTTACGCATTTAGAGATTTTCCATAATCAAATTATCACCTTGTTGTTCTTCTCGGTAAGGTTGCTTTTTTCTTAACTCCAATTAGATTTTTTTTTATCACAATAGTGTTCTGTGATGAAACAATAACCAGATTTTACCAAGTACTAATCGATCATCTTGTACAAACAAAAACCATTGTTAAAATTTAATTAAATTTGACACCAGAATGATCATGTTATCACTTGATTTGATTTTTGTGATTTGGCATAACATCCATTTATCACTTTCAAGATCTGATCCATATTTTTTGCTAACTCATCCTATGCATGTTTGTTTTTTTGCATGATAATGTTTGTTTTCACTATTTTAATATTATTGGGTTAGTTCAAACCGTACCCAAATTGAAGCCCCCAATACTTTTAAGTTTTAAGAGTACAGGTAGCCTATTCACTTTCACCCAAATTTGAGTTTTTTATCATGGTGGCATTTTATTGTTGTGAAAGATATCACGGAGAATCTATTTGAAAAATGCAGTTTTCACATTCCGTGGTTGTGAAAGTTGCGGTTTTCACATTTCATTCCTGTGAAAGTTTCAATTTTCAGTTTTGATAGTCGTGAAAAGAGCTATTATCACCTGGGTGATAATGTGTTTTACTTAAGATATTTTTAGTCCCAACTTAAGTATTGGTAGAAAGCTTTGCATCAGGAGGCAATGATGAATACTCAACTAAAAAAGCATATCAAAACTGGGAAGGTTTCAAGAATTTCCACATGTTTTGGTTGTTTCTCATGTACATGACGGTTCGTGGACTAGTGAAGTTGATAAAATTTCAGCTGATCACTGATCGGATAGTGAATTGCGATTTTTTGGTTGCGTCTGCAGAGGCATTGCATCATCTGCGTATCCTAATTTTTGTATTGTGTTCTCATTATTCTTTTCGTCACAAGTAAAACGAAAAATGCAACTTCCACATATAATTGGTATGAAAGATGTAAATTTCTCTTTGCTGTGCAAAATGTTGTTTCTGTAATTGGTGTGAAAGATGTAATTTTCATTTTCAAATAAGGTGCAAAATGTTGTTTTCATAAATTATTTTTGTGAAAAATGTAATTATCACCTTTGACAACGGAATAGAACGTTGCTTCTTTTTTTCTTTTCTTTTGGTAGCAAGATATAATGTTGCTGAGACAGCCTTGTACAGAAAAAAGTATTTCTAGCGTTGTTCACTTGTTCGAGTTAGTTTCATTTGATAATCACCCAAATTGAAGAGAGATAAATAAGTTGAAGGCAGCAAAAATAAAGAAGATAAACCACGTACAAATTCTGTTGACATATATGTTAACGGACGAATAGGATCCTAATATAACGGAATCTTAATGATATTACCTTGAATGACTAAGTCGATTAACGGTAATTGAGGTAATTATTGACCCGATCTTACCCAATTATAAATTACATTTTACGATGAAAGTAAAGAGAATAAAGAAACTGCCCACAAATAACGGCACGAGTTGACTGATTATTAACTTAATTTTTTTAAAATATTTTTTCTTAATAATAAGGTTACTTTGATCATGCTGAAAATGTGAATATATAAATCCAAGCTAAAACTACTAATCTCAACCGTAGATCTCTAAAACTACTAATCTCAACCGTAGATCTTCTACTTTGGGCTACACAAATACACAATCCTAATGATGGGTTTATAGAAGAGAGAGGAATCAAACTTGGGTTCCTCCGAAATTTCCGAAGTTTTTTTTGTCACATTAAATGTTTTTTTATGATCATATTGATGAAGAAATCTAATCAATGTATATTTATAATTGAAGGAGGTTACAAATCTTACATCCGTTGAATGTCTTTGGATGGGATGAGACTGAGATGGTCGGATACAACATTTGTCTCTCAAAATATTATCCGACCGTTCAAGCTCAAAAATCCATTCTGTGACCAAAATTCTTAAGCTATGGACACCAAGTATTAGAGTTTTAATAAATTTAGAAGATGTATATTTAGTGGTTTTAGACGGTTATTTGGAAAGACGAACTTATCTTCTGTTCAGTGTATATGAAAATATTACGATAGTCATAAAAGAAAAATAAAATAAAAAGCAGCTTAGTGTATTCTGTGTCACGGGACGCTGAGATACATTGGTTTTTCTAACTAGCGGCCGTGATGTTCCCTCCCATCCCAGTGTGATTTTCTAGATTTGATCCAATATTTATACACTTTTATGTACCACGTGGGCCTCATAAATACAACACTCTTCCAAGCAAAGTCTTTAATTCCTTTTTTTTCTCCGCACTCTTCCAATCTGCAACAGAATGCAATTTTAGTGACTGGGAAATTGGGGGAAAATACATCACAATCCATGGCCTTTTCATATGCATTTACCGATTTCTGTTATTAATTTCTCATCTTAAATTTTGCAATTCAACCCTTAAGAAAAAAATGGTAGCTTTCAATTATTTGTTCCTGATATAAAAAAAAACAGCAAGATCCTCTATGCTTCAAGAAGGGGAAGGGCAAACACAATTATCCACGAACATATCTTAACTTGATGGCAATCTGAGTTCCAAGTATTTTCATGATGTCTTTCTTTATTTCAATTGGGTTTTTCTACAAATAATTCTTAATTTTGGAAACCTCAATACATGAGTATATTTCTGAGTTGATATTATATTTCGATTGAATGGGAATAACCGGTAAATAATTGCGGATATTTCTGAGTTGATAGTATATTTTGATTTTTCGTAACTGCGGATTGCAATGACTCTCTCTCCTCTCTGCAACATTATTTGGAAAAGTTAGTTACCTTCATAGAGAAAACAGTTGTATTCATAAACTGCAGTCAATTACCTTCATCTAAAACCAGTTATCTTCATCCCCTTACTTGATCTCTTCCATAACAATCTCACTGGTTCAACAAGGTTAAATCTGTTAACATTACTGATTCACTTGCTGAATCAGTAATTGATTCTCCTTATCGTTTCCCCGAAAATCCTATACAACTAAAATTGGAAAATTCAAAAAAATTCCATAACTGATCGAAACCGGCAATATAACTAACCTTATGAGTTCTTCTTGAACTTTTTCTTTATAAGCCATAAGTGGTTTCTCAATCAGATCACTTTCTTCCTGTTAATCATGTCTTCAAACCAAGAAAACTTTGAGTCTCATTTGCAGAATGATCTCTTACAGGATTTTGCAAATCTTCTTGCCCAAGAAAAACCTTCATCCACGATCAATATCAATACCTACTTCCCAGGATCCAAGTTAACCCATCATATGTGTTTGGTTCTTAAGATTATCACCAACAAATCCCTACAAATAACCACAGTGAGAGAAATTCTTCATAAATTCTGGAAAACAAACCATGCATTTTACGTATCAGTTTTCATTGATGACACTTTTCTGATAAAATTTGAATCCTGTGCTGATACTGATATGATAATGGATGGTATTCCATGGATAATCAAGGAGGATTTACATGCTTTAGAGAGATGTGTTTTGGGAAAGTTACCTTGTGACTATAAATTTAACAGAGTGGAGTTTGGCCTACAAATTCATGGTCTCCCAGTAGAAAATTTAAATGCAATGTTTGTTCAAGAAGTTGTCTCTCAAATTGGTGAAACTCGACCAATTCCAGTTTATGAAGCAACTACATAGGGGAAATTTGCAAGAACTAAAACTCACATTGATACACAACATCCCCTTCCCCAGAAAATTGCCTTCCCATTGCCTAACAATCGCAAGTATGCTGTTACCATTAAGTATGAAAGGCTGCCAAAATTCTGTCTTTTTTTGTGGTATTATTGGTCATCTGATGAGATCATGTCAAAAAGTGAGTATCTACAAAGATTTCATCTTCCAGAACCATCCAGAATATCTTCATCAACAGTCATTGGATATAATAAAACCGGCATATCATCCATCAATTAATGTTTCTGCAAAAGCCCAAGTTAATGAGGTACCAGAATTCAAAGATGTTTATATTATGGGTGAAGCTCTGACAAGGGAAACAAGAGGGAATGTTCACTTTCAACAAAACAATTTCTCTACTTCCCAACCCAATGCGACTGAGGAAGTATTTTCATTGGTAGAACACAAATATGAAAGAACAAATTTTGTTTTTGGATATCAGCCACAAAGTCGTGTTAGGTCTGAAATTGTTGATCCAAACAACAATAATCTAGTCAGGAATTCAGGAATGGCATCTTCTTCTAGGGGAATTTCTTCTTCTTCTTCAAGGGAATTTCAGGTTGAAGAAACTCGCATGAATATCTTGATAATAGGGGAAAGCATATTATGCATGGTGATAATGTGGAAGGTGTTAATATGGCCAAGAATGTTAGTGTACCAAATAATTTCAGATTGCAAGAACATGATCAAGTAATCATTGAGAGTAACTTATGCCTTAATCCCATTGTTACCTATGCTAAGAATCATGAGTTGGTGAGAATGAAGAAGGTGGTTGCTAAACCGTTACCAAAAGGTATTTCAAATTATCATGAATGGCAGTTACAAGCAGGCTCTCAAGAACAATCATCTACATCATTCATGGAAGAAAACAATGGTTCTCAGAAGGCTGAGAGAAGTCAGGATGAGGAATGTATTAGACGGAATTCTCCTAATCCAAAAATACAAAGAGAGTATTCTTCAAAATCCAAATCTGCAAATGGTAAGGCGGCTAATCCTCAAATGTCGCATGAGAAATGTTAATCTTTAGTTGGAATTTTTGGGGTTTGAGGAATAACCCAACAACTAGAACTTTACAATCATTCCTCAGAGGAACAAGTCCTTCCATTGCTTTTTTATCTGAGACTAAGATGTCTGAAGAAGTTTCATCTCAAAGAGTAAATCAATTTGGATTTGAAAATCATTGTTTTGTTGCTTCAGTGGGAAGAAGTGGTGGTCTCTGGCTTTTATGGAAACAAGAAATAAATATTGAAATTATCTCTAAATCTTCAAATCTAATTCATGCTCTGGTTCATGGTGAAGGTCCCTGTCAATCTTGGCATCTTTTCTGCATATATGGGCCTCCTATTTCTAATCAGAGAGCAAGGTTTTGGTCGTCTCTAACCAGTTATGTGCAAAATTTTCAAGGGTGTAAAGCATTCATTGGAGATTTCAATGCAATTGTGTCTAATGAAGAGAAGTTTGGAGGATTACCTGTTCTTAATTCTAATATTTCTTACTTTCATAACTTTATTCAATAAAATCATCTGTTAGACTTGGGGTTTTCGGGCCCTGCTTATACCTGGAGTAATGGAAGAGTTTATGGAAGTCTTATACGTCAGCGCTTGGATCGTGTTCTTGCAAATCCTAAGTGGTGCGTGGCTTTTCATTCTGCTGTTGTCTTGCATCTACCTAGACTCTCAAGCGATCATGCTCCTACACTGTTGAATACCTCTAGAAATCTACCAAGGGCTCCACCTAATTACAAATTCGAAGCCTACTGCAATATAACAAATCATAAAGATTAATACTGCAAAAACATCATCCTCCACATATTTTTAGAATTTTATACCAAAAAACCTAAAAAACTAACACAAGAAGATGAAAAATAATAGCAATGTGTAGTCATAATCATTGTTATTCAAAGTAATAGTTATTCTTCCAACTAAACCAAAAAGAGGACATACTAGGCAACGAATAAAACTCAGTTTTCCTAGATGATTTCATACCTTTGGAATGGTCCATCGAAATAGGAGTCACTGATATCCTTGATTTTGTTGACTGTAGAGACACCATGTTCATGAGTCAGAACGTTAGTTTTTCGATCAACAATGCGAACAAAGTGTTGATCCTTAGCGCAGTCAAGAATAACTTTCTTCTGATTTCTGATCAAGATATTCTGAGTACCAAGGATTTTTGCCTGTCCATCAATAAGCTGGTTTATTTGCAGTTGAAGATTAGCAAGTTCGTTCTTTACTTCATTCTGAACGAGAACTAAATCCTTGACCGATTCTCCAATCCAAGAGTTATACTATTTTCTTTCATGCATCTTCTTCAAAATAAACTCTTGAGCAGGATCACTTCCTTTGAGATCATCCTCTACAATAGGGTTAACTTCTTCGTTGGGAACAGTTTCCATCGAGTTCCTTTCTGAAGATTAATGAACAGATATATGAGATATATATATATGTTCAAAAGTACATCCTGGATAGAAACCCTAGAGTTCCTTGAGGAGATAAGGACGTTCGTGGACTAAGCCATAAAACAAAATGGACCCAACCGGGAAAATTGCATACTGTGTCGCTTTCAAAATTTCTCCAGCCCTAAAAAGAAGGTCATAGTGATGAAAGAAAGAAATACTAAAAACTCACATCAAGAGATATCAAACATACATACTAATGAAAATCATCTAATTACTTGAGCATCTCTCAAACATCATCCTTGTATCTCTCAAGCTAAATACAAGAACGGAACTTTCTGCTACTAGGTAGCAGAGGGAGACATAGTCTCACCATAGGTTTTGAGAGAGTAGTTGTGATTTCCACCAGTATATCTAATCTTAGCATTTCTTGTCTTCCCATGGTAGTTTCCATTTTTAGGGAAATTTCTCATAGGTCTTCCTGAAAACTCAAGAGAAGGAGCTTTATGAATACTGAGTCTAGGACCTTTAGAGATCGGTTCAAGAGGATTTTCCGAGATGGGTTTCCAAACTCTAGACTTAGATTTACCAGAGTTGTTCTTATAAGCACAGGTCATGCTTTCTTCAGCAGCATAATAATTTAAACCACTAGAATGCACAGAAGTCCTGTAATGATTCTTGGGAAAGATATCATTTTTATAAGATGTCTGGTTTCTTGTGAGCATGAGGTTCACTGCACTAGTCGACTGACTATTTACTCCATTGACTGTGGAAAGAAGCAAATTACGAAGTTTAGAAATTTGTTTCTTCCTGGCAAAGCAACGGATAGCATAGTGATTCCCTTTTCCACAGAAGGTACAGTTTCGTGGAGAAGACGCAACAGATGGCATCTATTTTAACTTTACAGCCCTGTGAGAAGATTGTAAGTTATATAAACTTTTCTCGACACAATATTCTTTTGGAGGATATTTCTTCATGTACTGTATGTCAAGAGGAACAATTGGAACATAAGAACTTTTCCTTAAAACAGAGTTTTCCTTTTCCAAGGTCACACATTGTTCATGGGCTAGTGAAAGTGATGCTTCTAGCTTCTCTTTTTCAACACGAAGTCTGTCAAGATCGAATGAATGCGTCTTGATCAACCGTTTTTCTCTAATTGAGCCTTCTTTGATAATCCTTTCAAGATCACAAATATTTTCACGATGTAGATTATTCTCTTGAAGAAGTTTCTCAATATCCTTAGAGAATGACTCAATAATGTTATAGAGTACACGTTCTCGATCAATAGACTTTTCAAATTCATCGATGAGTTGATCATGATTATGAAGATCAACAAACTCAGTAGAATTTTTTGCGATTCTGGTGAGCTCCATTTCAGCTTTTGCCATTGTGTCCAATGTCTCATTGGAGGAAGAATGATCAACACAGGATGAGTCAATCTTCTTACCTCGGGATTCAGAAGAATCAACTAAGGAGCAATCCTTTGAGGTATTCCCGAGACAACTGACATAGTTGAAAGATTTGGGAGGCATCTTGGTATGCGTAAGATATTCTTTTCTCAGACTCAGATTGCTACAAACACAGACTTGTAAGTTCTTAAAATGTGTTTGCCTGCTCTGATACCAATTGAAAAAGCAGGGGTCTAACAATACCACCCAATATTTCGCTTAGAAATCTGTATGGACTAACTCCGAAACACTTTCTAGAGAGTCAACTAGACAGTCAGACTCAATCTAGGTAAAAGTATCTCAAGGAGTTAATATCTCTCTCTTGTTTTGATTTACTCAAGCTAATAGAAACCAGCGAGTCCTAATCAAACACAAGGAATAACTTGGACGGTACCAAAGACCAATGTCCAAGGATCAATCAAATATAATCAACAACCAATGGTTGGATTAATCTAATTGATGATCGAAACGCACAACCTGTATTATTTCAATTATAAAGATAAACAATATAATGCGGAAACTGAAATAACACAGACACCAGAAATTTTGTTAACAAGGAAACCGCAAATGCAGAAAAATCCCGGGACCTAGTCCAGATTGAACACGCACTTTATTAAGCCGCTATAAACACTAGCCTACTCAAAGCTAACTTCGGACTGGACTGTAGTTGAACCCCAATCAGTCTCCCACTGATCCAAGGTACAGTTGTACTCCCTATGCCTCTGATCCCAGCAGGATACTGTGCACTTTTTTCCCTTAGCTGATCTCACCCACAACTAAGAGTTGCTACGACCCAAAATCGCAGGTTTTAACAATAAACAAATCTGTCTCACACAGACAAGTCTATCAAAGGATCAATCTGTTTCCCACAGAAAAACCCTAAAGCTTTTGTTCCGTCTTTTGATAATAATCAAGGCGAACATGAACCAATTGATAATTCGGTCTTATATTCCTGAAGAACATCCTAGATTAATCAATCACCTCACAACAATCTTAATCGTATGGTAGCGAAACAATATGTTGCGGAATGACAAACAATGAGACGAAGATGTTTGTGATTACTTTTTATATCTTTCCTATCGGAGAAATCAAACAATCTCAAGCCAATAAATCTGATTGTACTCGTACGATAGAAGATGCAAGATCAGATCACACAACTACGATAAAAGTAGTATCGGTCTGGCTTCACAATCCCAATGAAGTCTTTAAGTCGTTAACCTGGTTTTAGAAGAAGAAAACCAAAGGTTAAAGGAGAACCGACTCTAGTACGCAAACTAGTATCACACGTAAGGTGTGGGGATTAGTTTTGCACAATACTAGATGTCTCCTTTATATAGTCTTTCAAATCAGGGTTTGCCTTGGTAACAAAGCAATCAATATCCACCGTTAGATGAAAACCTGATTTAGATTCAAGCTAATATTTCTCAACCGTTAGATCGAGAACTTAGCTTGTTATACACAAATGAACTGCACGCTTCTAGGTTTGTTAACCATACTCAAACTTGTGCATTGTTGGTTCAACAATAGTTTAACCGAAAGGTTAACCATATGAGCATTTCATACCAACCATGTTCTTCCTCACCATAACTAGTTCAAATGACTCAAATGAACTAGTTAGAGAGTTGTTCAATTGCAAGGAAATCTTATGTAACTACACAAGACAAAATTGAAGCAAAGATGATTTGATTCACTTGAATCGGTTCATGAAATTTTATAGCCACGGTTTGCAAACTGCATTCCTTAGTCTTTTTAAAGTTTAAGTTCAGAAATCATCTTCAGATATATAATCTTCTCAAGTTCGCAGACTAGGTTCACGGACTTAAGACACCGTACAGAGTTTACAAACTCCAGCAGAAATTCTCGGGATGAGAACTTCGGCAGTTCGCGGACTGAGTTCGCAAACTTGGCACTTGCCATACTTCTGGTTCTCTTGATCAACAAAGTTCGAAAACTTCGGTTCAAGGAATCCATTGGTTATGTAATCTAAACTCTCATTCCAATCATTGAAACATTCTTAGAGGACGTTATATAGTTGTTACACCATTTATTGTCAAAGCAATTTTCAAAGTGATTGAAACATATCATGACTTTCGTCACTAGGTAAAGATAAACTTGGTCGAAGCGAAAAGATTACCAACACATATTTCGAGATATAGATAGGCGAGGTATACTCGGCTCGAAATACCAAATGTGTATAATCTAAGTCTATATATATAGCGTACGACTTTTTGTCTCAAGAAGTAGGAGATAGAGTAGATATACTTTTGAGTGACAGATAAGTTCAAGTCTTCACATACCTTTTTGTCGAGAAGTTCCACCGGTTCCTTGAGTAGTTCTTCTACTTGTATGATGAATCTCCATGAAGTCCTTGAGATCAACTACACTTTCTATCCTAGTCCGAGACTTAGCTATAATAGACTAGAAATCAAGACATATAGTTTTGATCACCAACATTGACAAACATGCTTGAGATAGCAACGCATGCGAGTTCGACCGAGCAATGCTCTAACAGTCCTTTTATTTATGGGGTCTACACATGGAGTAAATATAGGACCTCGTATCTAAAAAACCATCTCCAACAGTGAGAATTTTAAACCTTAGAATTAAAAGAAAATTAGTGAAAAACATGACGTGGAGGTGCAATTGGAGGTGTAAATAACACTTTCTTGAACAACTTCATATTTAGTAGTTGGTCCCTCCTAACTTATAGGACCCTACTATTGGAGATGGATTTATGTCAAATGGAGGTCTAAAATCCTATGTGTCACTAAAAAAAACAACATCCACCCTCTGTTGGAGATGCTCTCATACCCACATTCTCCATCTCTCCATAACCTTACGACCTCCATTACTTGCGAGAAAGGTAGTGTGTATTCCAAACTACTATAAATAGGCCACTTAGACTATTCAGAAAACATAATAAGCTTTCATACCCAAAATCTATGTTATTCTTCATAGTTTTCAATACCAAAAACACAATTCAATACCATTGCCACTTTCTCAAAACTTTTCTGCTTCCCTCCCCTAAGATCAAGTCATCTTCCTCTCCTCGTGACTGAAGCAGAACGGAACGGCTACTAACGTAGTTTTGGCTTGTCCTGTTCGATTTTGATTTTCGAACCTAAAAATAAAATACCACAGCGGTGCATTTGTTTTTCGTAGAACTAATTTTTAGGTACTAACAACTGGGTACATATACTACGGCTCAGGACTATAACAATTTTCCCAGTATGTGAAACTGTTATGCATACTGTCCTGTATCCAGATTTACAGTAGTTCTATATTTCTCTTGTAGGATCAGAATCTCGCACAGAAGAATATGCTTGCGAAATTATTAACAACACATCGCGAAGACATCGTAGGATGATTTCAGAAACGACATAACAGATGACATCAACTTAAACATGAGAAAAGTGTGATGATCTTGCGAAAATTAGGAATGTTGCGAATGTTACATTTGTAAGCTTGCGAAAATACCGCAAGCCAGAACCGAAATTAGGGAAAATGTTAGTTGTACATTAGTTGTCATCCACTATGTAATATCCTATATAAAGAGAAAGGCAAGAGAGAGAAAGGGAAATAATCAAAAAGAAAAAGGAGAGAGACACTTTGGGGAGGACACATTTGTAGAGAGAGAGAGAGAAGAATTTGTATTATTATCTTCTTCTTCCTTCTTCAACCAAGATCTCCAAATACTCATTAATGGAGTCTCAATTGTAATCCATATGTAATTACAAACAATCATAGTGAAGATCCCTAACCCCGTGGATGTAGATCATATTGATCGAACCACGTAAATCTTGTGTCTTATTTTCTATTTTCATTACTTTTATCTTTATTTTCATATTAAATAAGTTTAGATCTAGAAATCATAGTCATGATAATACAAGGGGTGTGTTGTAGGATTTCCTGCAACTACATCTCTCTAAATCAATTCGAAACATTCCCAAATAACAGCAATGACACATATTATTGTTCGAGGTTATTTTCGAATGATAATCTTAAATCACGATTTAGATTATGAACAATAAATTGTTCTTAGCCGAAATTCATCAAGTATGAACAAATGTTTATTAAGCGTCATATATATTTCGAGAACGAATTACAAAGATAAACTTGACTCGAAATTCTTGATATGCTTGTGATAGTCTAATTGGTCATGCGACATCGTTGTTTCATAGAGAGAAGGATGGATCTAACTTGAGAAATAGGTGGTTCAGTCTTCACTTACCTTTTGTTGAAGAAGTTCTCTGAAAGCTTCGGTTGATCTTTGCCTTCAAACGGTAGAACGCAGTGATGTCTGATTCTCAACTACACACTAATATCCTAATCCGAGACTTGACTATTGGTAGACTAGAAATCAAGATATAGTTTTGATCAACTAAATTTGACAACAAGCTTGATATAGCAACGCTTGTGAGTTCGACCGAGCAATGCTCTAACAATCTCCCCCTTTGTCAATGTTAGTGACAAAACTATCAATACATATGGATTTAAAAAATAAAGCTTCAAAAATCTCCTTGAATCCATCATGCTTGATTTTCTTGGTTTCTTCAACTCCTTGAATTCTTCATTACTACAAGTTGCCAATGATTCTGAACGTGTTCAACTCAGCATTGTTGTTGTTGAAGATCCGTAGTTATATCAACTTTGAAAACAAATATTCTCAATTGCCGTAATACAGAAACATGATATTATTATCTTCTCCAGGGAGGTAATCAGTTTAGGGGAGGAAATGTTGAAGTAATCAGTCAAGTAGTTAATCATAGATCGAGTCTTTAGTGATGAATAACCCTAGTATTCAGGGAAATAGCTTTGTTGACTCCTTCTTTTCTGTTAAGTATCGAAAATAATCGTGGTTTGTTTTGCTTTCCTATTTAGTTCTTGTAAGGCTATATATAACTGTCTTTGTTTCATTGGAATAAGATAATCCTCCCGGTACATAAGTCCTCAAAATTTTATATATCTCTACAAAAACTTCAGACGCGTTTCCACTTTTTCTCCGCCACATAACTGCCACCTATTTTTTGTGGCATACGTCTAAATTGTTGTTAATTCTAAACGAAGGGTATCGAATTTCAAAGATATTCGACCAACAAAGACCGTGCTTGCGGATCAGTAGATGTGATTAGAATACAGCACCAACGTACGTAATACTTGGAGTTTGGTATCGAATCTAATCTGATTTGTGATCACATCACATGTTCCAGAAATCACGCGTTTATATCTAACATGTCCAATTGGTTCGCATGGTCCTTGAAATTTCGAAACATCTTCAATGCAACAAATATTGTCGGTGACAATTAGTTGGACCTGACAGAAGTATGGATTGGAATACATCCAAAATGAAGTGTCCCTCACTCCAGTTCGCACCCTTGGATACTTCAATCAAATTTGAAAAACTTTTAAGAGCAATCTTGTTAAAGGGGCGGCATGATCCATAATAGGGGCGGCAATCTAATAAGACAAAAAAGGGTCATTACATGGTAATTCATGTTACCCGTTATCAAAAAAAAATATTGAAATGACCAATTAACCCTTATTATTAATAAACAAGATTAGTGTTGATAATCAAGATTAATGTTGATAATTAATTTTTCATTTATAATAATTCTAAAATTGGATTTTTAGAGTTGAAAAAAAAATTGTGAGGGGAAGAAAAATAAACTTTTGTGATATTTGTGAAACCCCAGATTTTGATTCACTCAACCAAAATGAGTGATTCCAATGACAAATTTGAGATGGGTGAATCTCTAAATTGGTTCCCATTAGCTTTGGTCGAATAGTCTAAACCATCATAAATAATCTGTACAAGTTTCATATTATCAAATCCATGGTGAGGACACTGAGATAGGAGATCATTGAATCGCTCTAAAAACCTATAAAGAGACTCTCCCTCTTGTTGCACACTAGCACTAATTTTCTGCCTAACAGCTGCAGTTTTATGCTTAGGGTAGAATTTCATATAGAAGGCAGCGATAAGTTCCTGCCATGTTTCTATGGATTCAGACGATAGGTTGTTAAGCCAGGTCTTGGCTTTATCTCTCAAGGAAAAGGGAAACATTTTAAGTTTCAAGACTTCATCAGTAAGGTATTTTATTCTAATTGTCCCACAGATTTCCTCAAAGTCCCTAATATGGAAATAAGGGTTCTCATCATCTTTTCCTAAGAATATAGGGATCATCTGAAGAATACTAGGTTTTATCTCAAAATTAGCCGTAGTGGCTGGCAATTTAATGCATGAAGCTTGGTTGGTCCTAGTTGGGAACATGTAATCTTTCAAAGTTGCCATCGCTGGCACAACAGAAGTACTAGGGGTACTTTTATCACTCAGAGATAAATTCTCAAAACTGAAGTTTCCAAAAACAGGGCTCTCAAAAGAAGAGTCTTCGAGCTCCCTACTTAAATCAGAAGAACTACTAGGTTTTTCGCTAATCAATCGACCTAGAGTATCTCTTTTCCAAGCCCTAACAAAATCGGGCATACACTAAAAAGAATTCAAAAAGAAATTAAAAAAAAAAAATCCTAACAGGAAGGTTCTAGCAATCACACAGCAGGCTGACTCGACTTTACCACAGCAAACCTAAAGATTTCTAGCAAACAACAAGCATGATGGCTCCACTTAGATTGTTTCTAGACCAGCTTCTAATCCTTCGAAAGGGAATTCGTTACAATTTAAGCAAACCCCTCTGGAATCAATCTGAGTTAAAGCAAGTTGAATCGAGGCGAGGGAAGCTCAGTGGATCTTTGATACCCAAACCTCACCGATCCTATGCGGCGCAGTCACGCATTCAACTCGCAGAAACCGTCAAGAACTTCGAGGTGTGCTTAAAATAGTAACCAATATTTTTCGAATGATTGTCCTGTTAAGCTCGATACCCTATAGGTCTCTTTCTATTCCAAATTTTAGGCTTAGGTTCGCTTTAGGTTTCGTTTTCCTAAACTGGTTCCCATTAGCTTTTTGTCGCTCAAAATTATCTAAAGTACATAAAAAAATCGAAACTTTTAAAATTTCAGAAGAACTTACGGTTGGAATTTAGCTCGTCACCAACCGTAACTTGCAGTAACGGTTCCAAAAGTATCGAATACCAACCGTAACTGGTTCAATTTGGGAAAAACCCAATCGTAATACCAGTTACGGTTGGTAGAATGACAACACATAGCAACCGTAACAAATTACGGTTGGTAACTAATGAATCGAGATCAACTGTAACTTACCTACGGTTGGTAAGGTTATTTGAGTTACAAGTCGTAACTCAAATACGGTTGATAACAATGATGCAATTACAAACCGTGAAAAAAAATTGCAACATCCAGAACAACTTACGGTTCGTAACTTAAGTAACGAGACCAACCGTAAGTAACTTACGGTTGCAAAAAAAATTCGTAACTGAACATTTTATCTCAAAATCAAGAACTTACGGTTGGTATTTGAGTTAAATGAACCGTAACATCAACCAAATCTACAGTTACGGTTCCAATTGGAGTTATTACCAACCGTAACTCACATGCAACACAGAAATTTCAATTTCAATTTTGATCCAAAACCCTAATTTTTGATACAAAACTAACTTAAATCAAACACAATAAACTAAATCCTAACTGTGTCTTTTCGAAATATAGTTTTCAATCAACGATTATCAATTTTTTAAATCACTGATTAATCAAGGACGATGAAAATTTCAATTTTAATGGAGGAGGAAAAGAGAAGAGAAGATGAAAAAATCAAAAAAAAACTGTTTTGATTTTTCTGATTCCATTAGGTTAAAAATAGAAGAGGGTAATATAGTCAATTTACATCCCCTATAGGACACCTCCTAACCAATAAGAGGGACATTGCTATCACACTTGCCGCCCCTCCAATGGAACATTCCGCCCCTTTAACAGAATTGTTTAAGAGAGGGGCACACACTGGATACTAACTTTGGTCAAGTATCAAAGACCTTTTGAATTTTGCTGACTTCCAAATGACCTTTGAAACGAAGGTCAACATTACTAATCGATGCTACATCAACTAGTATCAAAGCCCTCTCAAAGACACAAGTCCATGATGGTTTATCAAAAGTGATTGTAGTTGAAGTGGTAAAACGGATTCGTATCAGACTTGTGAAGAAAACAATTTTTCTAGATTTAAATTAAACACGCAAATAAATAAAATAGTTCAAACCTTTAGAGAAAAATACCAAGACTTGGATTCCACCATTGATCCATTATTTGATAAATTCTAATAATTAATATTCATGCAATTTTTCTTTTAGAGTGATTCTAATATTATGCCTTTTGTAGATTTTTGAAGTAATAAATGTAAACACCAAGCATGAAACATCAAGAGTCTTAAACTAAGCATGCTCCATCAAAATGAATCACAATTATTCAATAAAAATCAATTTTCCAATAAAAATTCCATGCAAATAATCATGTAATAATATTGCAAATAAATAATAAAGTTAGAATTATACCATAAATAAGGACCAATGGCTTCCTCCGTCGCCTTGGCTAAGGGGTTTAGCTCCTCATCCCAAAAACACACTCACAAGATAAATTCATGGCTAAAATAGGTGTTTTTATTGATGTATAAGATGAAACAGGAAATTGTAACGCTGTGAAAGTGTTACAGCGTCACCGTTACAAAGGGGTCACTGTTACAAAAGAGTATGGTAATTTAAGACTGTTGTAAACGATAACTATCTACTGCTGTGAAACAACAACAGTGATATTGAAAATAAGTCTGCTGAAGAACGACGGACTCTGCGAGTCTGTTCTTCGTGTTCTTCAGAAGCTTTAATGGCAGCAGCAGCGCTGTCTCCTCTATAATTGCTTCTCATAGGCTCTCATCGACTCTAAACTCTCTCCTCAGGTTTTCCAAACTTTTCTTTGATGTAAACCAACACTTATATAGCCCAACAGATCCATAAATCTCGACTAAATATGCGATTATTCTTTTTCTTCTTCTCATGCAGTTGAAACGATAATCGCTTCTGTTGAGCTTTTTCACGTGCTGTTGGCTATAAAATAGCTACCAAACTCTTCCATCATCTTGAATAGGACCATGTACATGTTAATCCAGCGTCACAGTCCTCCAGAAATCTCTCAAAAATATTCTAAAAACCCAACAGAGAACACGTCTCTCTGTTGGAAACTTTGAAACCCTCTCTCGGCCATTCCATCCCAATTGGTTGGTTCCAATCGATTGTACTAGGCCTGTTTAGTCCATCCAAGTCCAGCCCAACTGATTTCGGCGATTGAATCTCGTTAAAACTCCATCAAAATTCGATTATCAATCTGCCAGTGAACTTCCCGCCAATTTTCCAATTCAAAACGTGAAGAAGGTGGGTGCCCTTATCTTGTGTTGTTCTCCCTTTAGCAGCTGCCTGGAAATAGGTCACCCCTTAGTAATTAGGTTACCCCTTATCCAAAATCGAGGGTCCGTATAGTGATTTCTCTGGGACATTTTCCGCACTTTTTTCGGGGTTCCTCCGGGATATTCCTGGGGTACTTCCGGTACAATTCTGGGGCGCTTCCGGCACGTTATCAACGGAGGTCCAAATGCCGCATTTTTAGCCAATTTCGCCACAAAGCCTTATTCTTCCAAAAACACCTACAAATAAATAAAATAACCAAATAAGTACGATATCGAGCACTAACAATATATACAAATGAGTTATATTAGACACATAAATGCGACTATCAAATACCCCCAAACTTATTATTTGCTAGTCCTCGAGCAAATCTAATCTAAAATAAAATGACTACACTTAGCACGTGCAGTAAGCCGTTAAACCACTAGGTGGCCCTAGTGGCGGAGTGTTGTCTCCGGAGGGTCTACCAGAGGTGTACCCACAAAACCTTAATACTCCAGAGCTTAGCTATCTACGCAGAACCTTGGAAGGCACTAAAGAATCTCCTTGGTTGGCATACTTATTGACTACAGGAAGAAGTACCTTGATGCGAAATTCCAATTGATGTACACGAGTTTGCACTCAAGCATACTAAAATTCATATAAAGTGACAGAGCTCTACTCAGATAGTTGCACTATGGACATCATATTCGGAGTCAAACTAATCACATGGAAAGATTAAGAAGATGGATATAGAAAAACATAGATGGTTTTGATGTTTACTAAGTGAACGACGTTTCCCATATCTGTCTGAAGGCCTCTGCCAAAATGAACCTATCCTAATGGATTGAGATACTAGTCTGACTAATATCAACACACTGGCATATACAAGGGTACCAGTGGTCGATAACCTAACTCTAGGTCAACACAACTGGCATATACAAGGGTACCAGTGGTCGACTTTATTGAATTTATTCCTTTTGGTCAAATGGTCTGGTCTCAATTTTTTTTTTTTTTTTTTTTGATAACTACCATTTTTTTTCATCTTTTTTTTTTCATCTCTTTTTCTTTTTCAACTTTTTTTTTTTTCATGGTATTTCAATCACTCTAATTCACCATAGCATTGGTAACAATTTGAATCGTGGGCCCCACCTATCACTTAGAGAAACATAGTTTAAAAACAAAATAAAATAAAAATAGAAGTGAAAAGGACTCAACGAGATATGGTGAAACTATCATGTTATTTCTAACACCTGAGCTCTGTGCTTTTATGAATAGACTCTTCTAGATGTTTCCATCTAATCAGATTGGTTCTTCAACTCCTACAACCAAAATGCTTCCATCCAGTTAGATTAGTTAGTGCAATCCTCAATAGGCATAATTTCTAAGCTCTGGAGTTTATTTATTGCAACTAAAAGCCAAAAAGTGTTTCTTCCCCACCCCAAAACTTAAATCTAACATTGTCCTCAATGTTTATACTTATGAAATTAAAGCACATACAAGGAGAAAATGTTACCACTGGAGGGAAAAGAAATAAGGAAGAATATTACCGTATCACAAGAACGCGGGAGCCTCCCAGTAAATGCTAAATTTATAGTCATTAGCTAGACATCAAATACCTCAAAAAGAATTTTCACCTTCCAAAGTCGTATACCAATAGTCGAAACAATTGTGGGTCCATAAGACCAAATAGAACTGCCACTAATAGGAGACAAATAGTCAAGAACAGAAAAATGAGCAGAAAGAGCACAACCTGATCTAAAGTTTCTCGCAAGACAATTGGATTTATCTGGAGTGCCCAATTGGGATTCATATGAGTGTCTCGGAAAACATATTCATCCGAAAAACGTGCCTCTAACATATGGATTTTCTCCTGGACAGTATCAGGAGGATCGGGTTGTGGAGTCTGAATAGACTCAGGGAATAGCTCACTAGGCTCGAGTCCCAAGTTAGGGACTTCTAATGGGGATACTTGACTATCACAAGAATCATTACTACCTCCAAACATAGGGTTTTCACTACTCTCAGTCAAACCTTTAATTATTGCTTGGATTTCCGAATCTTCGGAGTCCTTGAAATGCTCAAGAGCTTCTTGTAGTTCTACAGTAGGTTCACCTATCTGTCTTAGTAAGATTGTCTCATCAAATGCATCCACACAATCATTAAATAAAGTGTCATCCCAATTATCCTGAATTTGAACTAAAGTGCTAATCATATTCACTTCCTCTAAATCATTGGAAGGTTGTCTAGTAACATTAAAAACATTCAGTTCAGTGGTCATATTACCAAAGGATATGTTCATGAGTCCAGTCCTACAATTGATGATAGCATTAGATGTGGCTAAGAATGGGCGACCTAAAATCACCGGGACGTGAGCACTTGGGTCCTGAACTGGCTGGGTGTCTAGAACAACAAAATCAACTGGATAAACAAACTTATCAACCTCAATTAGAACATCCTCTATGACACCACGAGGGACTTTGACAGACCTATCAGCTAATTGTAGTGTCATGTTGGTCAGTTTCAGCTTACCAAGACCTAGCTGGGTGTATACATGATACGGGAGTAAGTTAACACTAGCTCCTAAGTCAAGTAATGCCTTATCGACCATGTGATTACCAATTGCACAAGATATGGTAGGGCATCCAGGGTCCTTGTACTTAGGGAGTGTTTGGTTCAGAAGAATTGAACTTACTTGACCAGCTCAAAAGGCTTTCTTATGGACATTAAGCTTACGTTTTCGTGTACAAAGATCCTTAAGGAACTTGGAATAAGATGGTAGTTGCCTAATTGCTTCTAGTAACGGAAGGTTTATGGTAACTTTCTTAAAAACCTCCATTATGTCATTAAAGTTTGATTCATTTTTTGTTGGTGCCAATAACCGGGGAAATGGGGCTCTGGGGACAAAACCAGGCTCAACAGGACCCTCATTGGTCTCTTTAGAGACCCTATCATTCTCCTCATTTTCTGGCTCATAAGGGTGAACTACAGCATGTTCAATTTCAGGTATGTCGACCTTATTATCAACTTTCTTTCCACTCCTAAGGGTCGTGACAGCATTCACATGATTGTACGATTTCTCTCCTCTAGGGTTAGGATCAGTATGACTAGGGAACCTTCCATCTTCTCTCTCACTTATAAACTTAGCTATTTGTCCTACTTGAAGTTCTAACTTGGCAAGACTCTGGGAAGTATTCTTCAATTCCTGCCTAGTTTCTTGTTGAAAGCTCATGTGGTTCTTTGATAGCATGTCATGGTTACTTACTAACATAGTGATGGCTTCCTCTAAGGTAGAGATCTTTTTCTCGGAAGTGTTCTGAAACTGGGTTTGACCTGAAGAGTTCTTAAAACCAAAACCTGGGGGAGGCTGAGAATTGCTAGACTGGCCTTGACTCTGGCCCTTAGACCAAGAGAAATTAGGATGGTTTCTCCAACCAGGGTTGTAGGTTTCTGAGTATGGGTCAAACTTCTGACGGTTCTCAAACCTAACATTGTTATAGACAGCATGGGCTTGTTCTTCACTAACCTGACCTTCCCATAATGAATTATCGGGCTCTATTCCACAACTAGATACTTGAGAGGCTCTATTAGGTTCAACAAGGGACCTATTTTTAGTCTGACCCATTTCTAAAGATTCTAACCTTCTGGATAAAGCAGCAAACTTAGCATCTGACGCAAAACTCGTATCTACCATATTGGTGCTACTTCTATTGACCAAGAGTCTTTTAGGGGGTTCAACACAAGATTCCCACTGTTGGGATTTTTCAGCGATAGCTCCTAAGAAGGTAAAAGCATCATCAGCATTTTTACTAGTGAACTCACCAGCGCACATAGATTCAACCATGGCTTTGGTCGAATAGTCTAAACCATCATAAATAATCTGTACAAGTTTCATATTATCAAATCCATGGTGAGGACACTGAGATAGGAGATCATTGAATCGCTCTAAAAACCTATAAAGAGACTCTCCCTCTTGTTGCACACTAGCACTAATTTTCTGCCTAACAGCTGCAGTTTTATGCTTAGGGTAGAATTTCATATAGAAGGCAGCGATAAGTTCCTGCCATGTTTCTATGGATTCAGACGATAGGTTGTTAAGCCAGGTCTTGGCTTTATCTCTCAAGGAAAAGGGAAACATTTTAAGTTTCAAGACTTCATCAGTAAGGTATTTTATTCTAATTGTCCCACAGATTTCCTCAAAGTCCCTAATATGGAAATAAGGGTTCTCATCATCTTTTCCTAAGAATATAGGGATCATCTGAAGAATACTAGGTTTTATCTCAAAATTAGCCGTAGTGGCTGGCAATTTAATGCATGAAGCTTGGTTGGTCCTAGTTGGGAACATGTAATCTTTCAAAGTTGCCATCGCTGGCACAACAGAAGTACTAGGGGTACTTTTATCACTCAGAGATAAATTCTCAAAACTGAAGTTTCCAAAAACAGGGCTCTCAAAAGAAGAGTCTTCGAGCTCCCTACTTAAATCAGAAGAACTACTAGGTTTTTCGCTAATCAATCGACCTAGAGTATCTCTTTTCCAAGCCCTAACAAAATCGGGCATACACTAAAAAGAATTCAAAAAGAAATTAAAAAAAAAAATCCTAACAGGAAGGTTCTAGCAATCACACAGCAGGATGACTCGACTTTACCACAGCAAACCTAAAGATTTCTAGCAAACAACAAGCATGATTTCTAGACCAGCTTCTAATCCTTCGAAAGGGAATTCGTTACAATTTAAGCAAACCCCTCTGGAATCAATCCGAGTTAAAGCAAGTTGAATCGAGGCGAGGGAAGCTCAGTGGATCTTTGATACCCAAACCTCACCGATCCTATGCGGCGCAGTCACGCATTCAACTCGCAGAAACCGTCAAGAACTTCGAGGTGTGCTTAAAATAGTAACCAATATTTTTCGAATGATTGTCCTGTTAAGCTCGATACCCTATAGGTCTCTTTCTATTCCAAATTTTAGGCTTAGGTTCGCTTTAGGTTTCGTTTTCCTAAACTGGTTCCCATTAGCTTTTTGTCGCTCAAAATTATCTAAAGTACATAAAAAAATCGAAACTTTTAAAATTTCAGAAGAACTTACGGTTGGAATTTAGCTCGTCACCAACCGTAACTTGCAGTAACGGTTCCAAAAATATCGAATACCAACCGTAACTGGTTCAATTTGGGAAAAACCCAATCGTAATACCAGTTACGGTTGGTAGAATGACAACACATAGCAACCGTAACAAATTACGGTTGGTAACTAATGAATCGATATCAACTGTAACTTACCTACGGTTGGTAAGGTTATTTGAGTTACAAGTCGTAACTCAAATACGGTTGATAACAATGATGCAATTACAAACCGTGAAAAAAAATTGCAACATCCAGAACAACTTACGGTTCGTAACTTAAGTAACGAGACCAACCGTAAGTAACTTACGGTTGCAAAAAAAATTCGTAACTGAACATTTTATCTCAAAATCAAGAACTTACGGTTGGTATTTGAGTTAAATGAACCGTAACATCAACCAAATCTACAGTTACGGTTCCAATTGGAGTTATTACCAACCGTAACTCACATGCAACACAGAAATTTCAATTTCAATTTTGATCCAAAACCCTAATTTTTGATACAAAACTAACTTAAATCAAACACAATAAACTAAATCCTAACTGTGTCTTTTCGAAATATAGTTTTCAATCAACGATTATCAATTTTTTAAATCACTGATTAATCAAGGACGATGAAAATTTCAATTTTAATGGAGGAGGAAAAGAGAAGAGAAGATGAAAAAAATCAAAAAAAAACTGTTTTGATTTTTCTGATTCCATTAGGTTAAAAATAGAAGAGGGTAATATAGTCAATTTACGCCCCCTATAGGACACCTCCTAACCAATAAGAGGGACATTGCTATCACACTTGCCGCCCCTCCAATGGAACATTCCGCCCCTTTAACAGAATTGTTTAAGAGAGGAGCACACACTGGATACTAACTTTGGTCAAGTATCAAAGACCTTTTGAATTTTGCTGACTTACAAATGACCTTTGAAACGAAGGTCAACATTACTAATCGATGTTACATCAACTAGTATCAAAGACCCTCTCAAAGACACAAGTCCATGATGGTTTTATCAAAAGTGATTGTAGTTGAAGTGGTAAAACGGATTCGTATCAGACTTGTGAAGAAAACAATATTTCTAGATTTAAATTAAACACGCAAATAAATAAAATAGTTCAAACCTTTAGAGAAAAACACCAAGACTTGGATTCCACCATTGATCCATTATTTGATAAATTCTAATAATTAATATTCATGCAATTTTTCTTTTAGAGTGATTCTAATATTATGCCTTTTGTAGATTTTTGAAGTAATAAATGTAAACACCAAGCATGAAACATCAAGAGTCTTAAACTAAGCATGCTCCATCAAAATGAATCACAATTATTCAATAAAAATCAATTTTCCAATAAAAATTCCATGCAAATAATCATGTGATAATATTGCAAATAAATAATAAAGTTAGAATTATACCATAAATAAGGACCAATGGCTTCCTCCGTCGCCTTGGCTAAGGGGTTTAGCTCCTCATCCCAAAAACACACTCACAAGATAAATTCATGGCTAAAATAGGTGTTTTTATTGATGTATAAGATGAAACAGGAAATTGTAACGCTGTGAAAGTGTTACAGCATCACCGTTACAAAGGGGTCACTGTTACAAAAGAGTATGGTAATTTAAGACTGCTGTAAACGATAACTATCTACTGTTGTGAAACAACAACAGTGGTATTGAAAATAAGTCTGCTGAAGAACGACGGACTCTGCGAGTCTGTTCTTCGTGTTCTTCAGAAGCTTTAATGGCATCAGCAGCGCTGTCTCCTCTATAATTGCTTCTCCTAGGCTCTCATCGACTCTAAACTCTCTCCTCAGGTTTTCCAAACTTTTCTTTGATGTAAACCAACACTTATATAGCCCAACAGATCCATAAATCTCGACTAAATATGCGATTATTCTTTTTCTTCTTCTCATGCAGTTGAAATGATAATCGCTTCTGTTGAACTTTTTCACGTGCTGTTGGCTATAAAATAGCTACCAAACTCTTCCATCATCTTGAATAGGACCATGTACATGTTAATCCAGCGTCAAAGTCCTCCAGAAATCTCTCAAAAATATTCTAAAAACCCAACAGAGAACACGTCTCTCTGTTGGAAACTTTGAAACCCTCTCTCGGCCATTCCAGCCCAATTGGTTGGTTCCAATCGATTGTACTAGGCCTGTTTAGTCCATCCAAGTCCAGCCCAACTGATTTCGGCGATTGAATCTCGTTAAAACTCCATCAAAATTCGATTATCAATCTGCCAGTGAACTTCCCGCCAATTTTCCAATTCAAAACGTAAAGAAGGTGGGTGCCCTTATCTTGTGTTGTTCTCCCTTTAAAGCTGCCTGTAAATAGGTCACCCCTTAGTAATTAGGTTACCCCTTATCCAAAATCGAGGGTCCGTATAGTGATTTCTCTGGGACATTTTCCGCACTTTTTTCGGGGTTCCTCCGGGATATTCCTGGGGTACTTCCGGTACAATTCTGGGGCGCTTCCGGCACGTTATCAACGGAGGTCCAAATGCCGCATTTTTAGCCAATTTCGCCACAAAGCCTTATTCTTCCAAAAACACCTACAAATAAATAAAATAACCAAATAAGTACGATATCGAGCACTAACAATATATACAAATGAGCTATATTAGACACATAAATGCGTCTATCAGTCCATTAATAGTATTTTTCTCAGTTTTGCTACCCACACAACGTTGTGTACACCGAGAGAGGATCCAACGACAGAGTGGTCATCCTCTCTATATTAGAATAGGGATGGGCAGAAATGGATCCCACCCCTTGGTAGGCTTGGGAATGTGTGTAAAATAAGAGAATAAGAAGCCTACATGTTATAACCGCAAGTGCACGGTGTCGTGATGTAGTGTGTGCAAGTGCGAGTCGATCCACAAAGACTTGTGTGTGTAAGTTGAAGTTTCCTAAACTATTCTAAACTAAGCAGTGACAGTAAACAAGAATGTGAACTTCAGTGGCAGTGAGCCAAAGGCAGTGATAAAGAAACAAAGGCGGTGAGCCAAAGAACACAGAGTGTAAACACTAAGAATGAAGGTACTATGGCAGTGAATCCACCACTAAATTATACTAGTTATTCTACTAGTGATCCTAACCTTGTCCTTATAGTTGATAACAGGGGAGATGCAAGTCTTCTGTGTATCTAAGGTAACTCCTATATGAATAAATCAATCACAACAGCTAAGGTATCTTCTCCAAAGCATCAACTGTCTGTTTAAGGCACAGCTGATCAAAGGGTCAAGATGTGTAATGAATCATGAGCTGCAGTTCTACAACACTGGAGTGTTCTAACTACAATGGATGCATGACATTCACTGTGAAAGGCTAGTGTTGAAGCCCTAATACTGAGTTTCAATTTAAACAGTTAAGCACAACAAGATTAATGCCATTAGCATGAATAATAAGTAACAAACTAGAGCTTCATCTAAACCCTAGCAGATGGAATTAAAACATCATGAACATAATTGACAGTGCAAAACAATTGAAAATAACACAGTTGAGGAACTGGCTAGTCCAGTCCTCTTGGGTGAAGCTCTGGCTAGCCCAGGCATACCCTCTACACAACACCCACAACCCATATTTATAGTTACAAGTACTTTCCTCAAAATACCTAATTTACAAAATTAGGGTTTTGTGTTCTTCCCCAAATTCAACAGTAAACTAGGGTTTCGAATTTACCTAATTAGATGGGACAATTGCTCTTCGACCCATGTTTCGTCTGCCTCTCCTGGTCCATCTTCATGCCCTAGCTTTTATCTCTTCCATCATTGATATCTTCCAACCAATTTCTTCAACTCACACGTCACTGATGAGATGTGACGTTGCTGAAATTAGTTGACATATATCATGGATAGTTGGTGGTAAAGATGGGTTGCGTTTGTAAGATGATTTGGTGGCGACAGGGAGTGGTGGTGATGATGGAGCTCTCTGCAGAGAGAAATTGAAGAGGAGAGGGAGAGAAGAAGGAGAAGAAGTCGATGGGAATTAGGGATTAGGTTCTGTTTTGGGTGAAATAGGTTTAGGTGCTATGGTGTTGGGCGGAGCAGCAGGGTTTGATGAACAGCGAGGATGGGTGTTGGATTATCACATCTGGATTGAATCGAACGGCACGAGGGAAACAGGCGTGGAGCGACCGTTGGATGTGTGATACATCAAAACTGACGGCTCAGATTAGAGTTAGGTGTTGTAGTGTGAGTCCGACGTATCGAAATCTGATGCACATCGATGAAGCGACCGTTGGATGCATCTGTGGATCCAATCTGACGGCTACATGAGAATGGGCTTTGGGTTTGAGATTTGGCTTGGGAGATAAGTTGGGCTTGGGATAATTCTGAGCCCATTTCTTCTTTAAGAACAATTCTTCCTTGTTAAGCCCATTGCTAGCCTTTGAGTCTTTCATACCACAATCTGCGCTATCTTTCTGCCGGATTCTTTGTCGTTCCTTTGCTCTTTTCGCTCCGTGAGTTAACCAGGCTTTATTTAGTACCTAAAAAGGCAAAATTAAATAAGAAAAGTATTTATTCTTGAAAACAACGAAAACACAGAATATGGGATAAAATGGAGCGTTAATGCACAAAAGATGAGTTAAATGCCAATAAAAAGGGTGTAAATATATACAATATTTGGCACTCATCAAATACCCCCAAACCTGAATTTTACTTGTCCTCAAGTAAAGAAAAACTAAGGAAATCCTACCTATACCACTGTCGCTGGTCTCTCGATTGCCTTTAGCGAATGCAATAAGCCTTTTAAACCACTAAGTGTCCCTAGTGGACGAGTTGAAGTCTCGTGAAGGTTTGCTTAGAACGTACCTACAAAGTTCTAGGACAAATATAAGCTCAGATTCCATCAAATGTGACATGTGCAAGACAGTAGTAGCTCACAGCAAAATGGAGATGTCAATCTAGCTATCAAAGGCACAATCCTAGCACTGATAACAAATAAAGACATGTGATAAGAGTGTAAAGTGTATCTACACATGTGTAAAGAAAGATCGGATGTTATGACTACTAATCACCAAGAGATAGTTTCTCAGGCTAAGAACCGAGGTCGAAATCTAGCTAACTGTCCGGACTTTACGAGAATTGTGAATGAGTTGGAGGTATTTCACAATTACTCGCGTTGTACATCAATGGCATACACCCTTCCTTGTTTATAACACAAAAACACAAAAGATGACTCTTTACATGACTCTTATTTACATTGACTACTCTCTTTTATTTTTGGAACAAGAGATGATGGAATTGATAAATACTTGATTTTTTTATTTTTGATTTATTTTTGATTTTTTTCTGAAATTTTTCTGAATATATACATCGTTTTTTTTTTGTTTTTTTTTTTTGAACATGGTAACACTTTTGATACACAAGCAAAAAGAAACAAAAAATTACATGACACTTTGCAAGAGGTAGCCCTTTTTGATGCACCCAGTTAAATTCGATGGGTTGTCTTTCTTAATGTAACCTCCACCTTCTATCCCAACCAACCAAAGAACAAGCTAGTCAAATTTCGTTCAGTATTCTAAAGTGATTGGAAATCGTGACTTCCGATAGAACACCTCAAGGATGGGGCTATACATGTATTGGTAGATCGTGCGTGTGCAAGTTTCTTATCACTATGTGAATTGTGCTAGAATCAGGGTGCCTAAATATCTAGACTAAGAATCCTAAAAATTACATACATTCACAAGAGTCAACATTTCAAGGTAAATGAGCTACATTTTTACGTTGTTTTTTTTTTCGAATTTTTCGAATTTTTTAATTTTTAATTTTATTTTGATTTTTTGATTTTTTTCTTTTTTTTTTCAAAAAGAAAGAGTTCTATTTTTCGATTATAGCATGTTATCAAAGTATCTACTTTTCACTCCCAAACCTAAACTAAACATTTTCCTCAATGTTTCAAAAGATAAACATGATTATAACACATACCATGAGAACGATGCTAAGTGTAGAAAAAGGAAAGAGATTACCGGATATTGGCGAAATCAAGTTTTGAACTCCATTATTCAAGGCAAAACCCAACAGTAACTCAACTGGATTCACATTGGGTTAGCACAATATATACAAGAAACATAAGATTCCACTAAACATTACCTACCAGATTATATACAAACAATTCACTATATACATACAGTCTAAAGAGTTGAGGATCAACCCAAAAGACAAAGTGTTGAAACATAGACAGTTTCAAACAACTATAGTTGGACTGAAATGCGAGTGAGAGTGAAAAACCGGATGAATCACCCCCAAACCTGTAATTTTCAGCAGGTTTATTTTTTAGCACAAAATCTTTCGATTTTAGGGGTGCAGGATTCAAAAGGTCTAATTCAAAATGGACCTTTTGCGGGATGGGCAAAGAAATGTATTCCAATTGTGGCTCCTTAAAAGTATTGTATTTTGATGCAAAATAGTCCAAAAGGACTTGGGAGGCACACAGTTCCAATCCTAGGTTGGGAATTTTCAGAAAAGTTGGTTTAAAAGTTTTGTTACAAACCAAATCTAGGTTGGGTGGAATAATCTCAATCTGTGATTTGGGTAAGAAAGTAGGTACTTCTAAATTTTTTTCATGGATAAGATCAATAGTACCAACACATACTTTCCCTAAATCAGAAATGGGTAAATCATGCTCACATTCATCGAACAAAACATCAAGACCTAAATCGGTATCATAATTGTCCGAAGTACTCAAATCAACATCGGAAGAAATAACATTTTGTGACTTAGGCAAGGAATCAGACACATCAAATTTGTTTTCATGCATATTAACATTAGTGTCTACAGAAGATTCAACTATTCCTATGTCATGCTCATCTTCGAAGAAAAATTGTACAAGTACCATATCAATATCAAAATCATATGATTTGCTATAAGTATTAGAAGAAACAACATTCATGAAGGTCGAGGGTGAGAAGCCATATGTTATTGAACCAAAAGGTTCCACAATATTTTCATGTTTTTCTAACATAACATCATTATCATCATAATCATCATCATGGTAACATGCATATTGGTCCTCATTAACAGTGGTGGTGTCATTAGTCGATTCATGTTCCTCTAAATTAGGTTCATATTCAACATCATTTACATGAATGGGACTAGACACTTCATTAGGGACAACATACATTTCCTCATGAATTTCCTCCTTTTGTAGGTGAAGCAAAATCTGATCTAAATATGCCTGAATTCGTGATGTAGATCTAGCAAAGTTTTGCTCACTGAGTCTGAAAGCTTCTGTGGTGGGGTCTAAATTCATGGGAGTACAAAATTCTTCATGTTCAAATTGTGGTGAATGGTACATGTGTGCATGGTCATTAGGATTTATAAAAGATTGATCGCAACCCTCAAAGGATTGATTATGGTCCCAATGACTATCAGCCTCACAATTTGTGGGCATTTCATAATTTGGATTTTCATGGGATTCTCTAAATTGCCTATAATCATGCAAAATATAGCAATATTTATCCTGGTGGTCTAAACCACCACATAAGGTACATGCATAGATTTCAGGTCGTCTATGTGAACTAGATGCTACAGATTTCTCATGTGTTTGCATTTCTAAAGCAGTGATCCGAGCCTCTAACTGATTCACAAGTGACAAATGTGTGAGTTGGGTATTGTCTAGATGTTCACTTTCACCCAATGGTGGATGATACATGTGTGAATAGTCATTAGGGTTTGCATATTGAGGTTCATGACCTACAGAAGGTCCATAATAATAATCCCTATAACTATTGACATCATGGTCTGTGGGAGGCTCATAAGGTGAATCTTGCCCGTAAGCTTCTCTAATAGATTTATTCCCAGTGGCAAACCAAAATCCAGACATGTTATGATTATCAAACAATCACACAATTCAAAAAGAGAAATAAGGCCCACACTTTTCAGTTATGGGTTTCAAAAATTTAGTTTTTAGGCTTTAAAGGTAAAGCCCAAATGGGAATTTTGGTTAAAATTGGGAAATTTTGGTTTTGTTGGGTTTTGAAAAGAAAATTTGGTTTTTCTTGGGATAAAATTTTGGTTTTTAAAGAGGGAGAAAAATTTTGGTTTTAATTGGGAGATAAAAAGAAAACTTTGGTTTTTAAAATTGGAAGAAAAACTTTGGTTTTAAAATTGGGAGCAAGCCCACATTGGTGGAGGAAGAATTTGGTTTTGAGTTGGGAGAAAATTTTGGTTTTGTTGTTAGGAGCAAGCCCACATTGGTGGGAGAATTGTGCAGCCCAAAAGGAAGTTTTGAACAGGCCCAACTGTTGGGTTGGAAGTTGGTTTGAAATTTTTTTAACTTTTGAAGCTTGAGCCAAGCCCAGCAGTTTGATTTTTTTATGAAGCCCAGCTGTTGGGTTTTGAAAATTTGAAATTTTTTAAAGATTGTCAAAGTTATAAGCCCAAACAGAAATGTTTAAAAACAAACAGCCCACAAGTAATTGAGATTACAAGCCCTCAAGAAATTAAATTACAAACCCAACAGAAAATGGAAGCCCACAAGTTGGGTTCTCTTAATGGTTTTAGGCTTACGTATTTTTTAGAGGGAAGCCCAGTTGGGCTTTGGTCCCTTTGTGTTTGTTGCAAAAGCCCAGTTGGGCTTTGGATCTTCCTAAGCTTTTGTTGAAGCCCAGTTGGGCTTGGTTCAATCTTCACTCCAACTTGTGCAGCCCAGTTGGGCTTTGGTTCACAGCAGAAAGAGGCAAACAGCAGCAGCACCAGAGGCTGGCTGTAGCAAAAGTTCAGCAGGTAACAGTAACACAACAGCAGCAGTACCCGAGCAGACAGGCAGCAGCAGCAGTAGCAGAGAGCAACAGCAGCAACAAGCAACAGCAGAAGCACCAACTACAACAGCAGCACAAACTCAGCTTAGCACCTCAGCATCAACACAGCAGACAGGCAGCAGCAACACCAACTACCTGACACTCATTGTGTGTGATCAGTACACAGAAAAGGCAGGGAAAAATGGAAAACTGCATAAAGCAGTGCAGTTTGCAGCTGTAGATGCATGGTTTATGAGGCTACATGTGCTAGGCTACAGGTGCAATGACCAAAGCCACAGGGCAATGCTACAGATGCAGCAAGGCTGCAGAGCAAGGATGCAGGAATGCAAGTTATGATGGCAGACACAGATGAAAATGCAAGATGAATGCAGAACTAAGTTACAGCTAAAATGCAGATGATGCAGGTATGCAGAAGCAGGAGATGCAGAACTACAGTTACATGCTAAAGTTACAGCTAAGTTACAGGTAAAGACAGTTACACTAATATAGCTACACTAAGTTACAGGTGGTACTAAGATATAGCAGCTAAAGTTACAGATAATCTACACTAAGTTACACTAAAACAGAAAATAGCAAAGTAAAAGGAACAACTTCACTACACAGCAGCAAGTCCCCGGCAGAGGCGCCAAAAACTTGGTAGGCTTGGGAATGTGTGTAAAATAAGAGAATAAGAAGCCTACATGTTATAACCGCAAGTGCACGGTGTCGTGATGTAGTGTGTGCAAGTGCGAGTCGATCCACAGAGACTTGTGTGTGTAAGTTGAAGTTTCCTAAACTATTCTAAACTAAACAGTGACAGTAAACAAGAATGTGAACTTCAGTGGCAGTGAGCCAAAGGCAGTGATAAAGAAACAAAGGCGGTGAGCCAAAGAACACAGAGTGTAAACACTAAGAATGAAGGTACTAGGGCAGTGAATCCACCACTAACTTATACTAGTTATTCTACCAGTGATCCTAACCTTGTCCTTATAGTTGATAACAGGGGAGATGCAAGTCTTCTGTGTATCTAAGGTAACTCCTATATGAATAAATCAATCACAACAGCTAAGGTATCTTCTCCAAAGCATCAACTGTCTGTTTAAGGCACAGCTGATCAAAGGGTCAAGATGTGTAATGAATCATGAGCTGCAGTTCTACAACACTGGAGTGTTCTAACTACAATGGATGCATGACATTCACTGTGAAAGTCTAGTGTTGAAGCCCTAAGACTGAGTTTCAATTTAAACATTTAAGCACAACAAGATTAATGCCATTAGCATGAATAATAAGTAACAAACTAGAGCTTCATCTAAACCCTAGCAGATGGAATTAAAACATCATGAACATAATTGACAGTACAAAAAAATTGAAAATAACACAGTTGAGGAACTGGCTAGTCCAGTCCTCTTGGGTGAAGCTCTGGCTAGCCCAGGCATACCCTCTACACAACACCCACAACCCATATTTATAGTTACAAGTACTTTCCCCAAAATACCGAATTTACAAAATTAGGGTTTTGTGTTCTTCCCCAAATTCAACAGTAAACTAGGGTTTCGAATTTACCTAATTAGATGGGACAATTGCTCTTCGACCCATGTTTCGTCTGCCTCTCCTGGTCCATCTCCATGCCCTAGCTTTTATCTCTTCCATCATTGATATCTTCCAACCAATTTCTTCAACTCACACGTCACTGATGAGATGTGACGTTGCTGAAATTAGTTGACATATATCATGGATAGTTGGTGGTAAAGATGGGTTGCGTTTGTAAGATGATTTGGTGGCGACAGGGAGTGGTGGTGATGATGGAGCTCTCTGCAGAGAGCAGTTGAAGAGGAGAGGGAGAGAAGAAGGAGAAGAAGTCGATGGGAATTAGGGATTAGGTTCTGTTTTGGGTGAAATAGGTTTAGGTGCTATGGTGTTAGGCGGAGCAGCAGGGTTTGATGAACAGCGAGGATGGGTGTTGGATTATCACATCTGGATTGAATCGAACGGCACGAGGGAAACAGGCGTGGAGAGACCGTTGGATGTGTGATACATCAAAACTGACGGCTCAGATTAGAGTTAGGTGTTGTAGTGTGAGTCCGACGTATCGAAATCTGATGCACATCGATGAAGCGACCGTTGGATGCATCTGTGGATCCAATCTGACGGCTACATGAGAGTGGGCTTTGGGTTTGAGATTTGGCTTGGGAGATAAGTTGGGCTTGGGATAATTCTGATCCCATTTCTTCTTTAAGAACAATTCTTCCTTGTTAAGCCCATTGCTAGCCTTTGAGTCTTCCATACCACAATCTGCGCTATCTTTCTGCCGGATTCTTTGTCGTTCCTTTGCTCTTTTCGCTCCCTGAGTTAACCAGGCTTTATTTAGTACCTAAAAAGGCAAAATTAAATAAGAAAAGTATTTATTCTTGAAAACAACGAAAACACATAATATGGGATAAAATGGAGCGTTAATGCACAAAAGATGAGTTAAATGCCAATAAAAAGGGTGCAAATATATACAATATTTGGCACTCATCACCCCTCCCTCACACGGTACACACAACGTTGTGTGTCTATCATTTTTGTATTTTTCTTACAACTGTACGGACCACATGTCAGGTAACTATAGGGGTGCACATACCCTATCCATACCCGCCAATCCTACCCTACCCGCCAGTGTTGTAACCTTATCCTATCCTACCCATTATTTGGCGGGTAGGGTGACAGTTAGAGATTTTTTTACCCGCCGTTAAATGGGTAGGATGACGGGTAAAGCACGAAATTACCCTACCCTACCCGCCTACCCGTCTAATACTGAAAAGACAAAGTAACCCTTGTATTGTTTTCTCCTCCATCCTATTTTTTTGTTATTTTAAAACATATTAGGGGTAAATGACAAAGTAACCCTTGAATGGATTTTACTTTCTATCGAACCATTTCATCTATTTTTCATTCGAACCATTTCTCTCTTTTCATTCGAACCATTTCATCTCCTCGTCTCTGCAGTAGCGAAGTGAAGTCTGGGTTTCGATCTGAAGCTGAAGATGTAAGTGATTTCTGTGTTCGATTTGTGTATCGTTATGTGTTTGAATCTATTTTTTCTCATCTCAATCCACTTTCTTATCTCTGCAGAAGAGAATTTAGGGTTTCAGGCTGCAAGTGCAGTTTGAGGTTTTGGGGGTTTCGATCTGAAGATTTAAGTGTTTAAAGCTTTTAATTTTTATTTTGATTTGGGTTTCGATTTGTTCTTTTGGATTAGGATTTCATTAAGGTGTTGATGTGATAATTAGATTTTATATTTTATATTAGTAACTGATTTTGAAATTTTTATGAAAAACCCTATACTACTGAAATAGAACGTGGGAATTAGGATTTCTCTGTATTCTTTTGCTTGGGTTTGTTTGCTTTGTTATATAAAACCCTCTTTGCTTCATCTATTTGATTATACTTGGTTTTCCATAATGTAAATGTTTTGAATTAGATTGCTATGTGGCTGCCCTGATTTATTGTGTATTAACTCTTTGCTTCATCTATTTGATTATGCATACATATATTTCTTAAGAGAAACGATGCTGGTGACCATTTTCCCTCACTTGCAATCTTCTTAGGCTTTGAACTGTTAAGTACCGTTATCAGGTTTGGTTCCCTCCCTTATAGACACATTTCTTGATCTGTATCTTTGATAATTTTAGATGAATTTTCGTGTCTTTGTTTCTAGTTGTCCGTTGTTTAACATGTATGATATATGATCAACTGTTGTTCAAGTAAATCAACTGACTTAAGTGTCGCTTATGGAACCTTTTGTCTTATAAAACAATTCTTAACATAGCTCAATAAATGAATTTAGAGAACAAAAAGTAGGTTTGTTCTATTACAGATTGTTTCAGGGAGCAGAGCTTATACCTTGTTACAAAATCTATACATCCCACATATGATGAGCATGATTAGACACTCATACCCCTTAAGAGTTCTTATTCTCATCCAGGGAGAGATGAGAGTCAAATTGATAATAGGAATTTTGTTTCATTTTTTTTTTGTGTGTTAAATTGATTGAAAAATCATAGGGTTTCAATCATAAATGGTGTATCTTGATTTCTATTCATATCAATTGTTACTCTCTTCTTAAATGTTTGCTTTCTTAATTGTTTGCTTTCTATTCATATCACTTGTTCTTTGCCTTATAACCTCTATTTCTATTGGGAACCTTTTCTCTAGCTGCAGTATTCTTCTACAGTAGAAGTTCTACTTTGTTCTCAGGCTTAGTAACTGTTGCAGTAGCATTACTGGTTGCAGTATTCTTTACTGGTTGCAGAAGTGACTAGTGAGGAAGCATGGTTGAGATTACAAAATTGATGTCAACGAGACCTCCTATTCCCTCTCAAGATTCATATCAATCTGTGCAACAAAGGGTCAGTGTTGTTATATCTCCGCCACCTCCACCTCCACCATCTTCTCAAGGTTATAAGATAATGTCCTGCTTATTCAGCACTTGTAGATTTAGGATAACATTATTTCATGTTTGGGTTTCTGCCTTTTCTGAAATATACTGCCTTTTCTGAATACAGTGCTCTGAGTTGCATGTTAGTTCTAAACCTATCAAAGGAGCAGTTTCTTCTTCTTATTTTTCTGTACTTTTTTTGAAGTATAGTTACTATCTCGAACTCATAGAATTTAGCAATTTCCTAGCCTCTTATTTTGTCTTTCACACATTAACAGATACAGAACTTGTTGTGATATTACTTGATGTTGGTATTATGACTGAACTTTGCATCAAATCATTCACTATTATGACTGAATCTAACAAGAGGTAACTTGTATGCAGATTTATTTGGTGATCTTAGTACTTATTTCCATCATCGTAGATGATGATTGAAGAAGAAGGTCAATATGAAGAGCTTTTGGTGATGATACTGTTATATGAAGAACAAGGTCACGTGAGGAACATGGAATTGGGCTGGGATTCATCGTCTATTTCAAAAAGAATACAACTCTTTTCTTGAGAATACTTTTGTTTGTACATTTTTTATGGTTATGCTTTTGTTTCTAAATTCATCGTTGGTCTACTAGCACAACATGCACGGTCCCTTTTCTTGTTCAGAGTCTGAAATTCAGACTTCAGAAAGTCATGGAGAAGGGGGAAAAACGGTTATACCCGCCACCCTACCCTACCCTACCCGCCAGAGAATGGGTTGGGTAGGATCTTACCCGTTTAATGGCGGGTAGGGTGGAGGGTAAAAATTTTCTTAACCGCCAGTAAACGGGTAGGGTGGCGGGTATAGGTCATATCCTACCCACCCTACCCGTTGTGCAGCCCTAGGTAACTAGTGGGTTAGAAGTATACTAAGACTAATTTTGATTTTTTAGGTTGAGAAAGAGTGACAGGCACATGATCCAAACGTGTAAACATGTTAATGAACAGAGAATTGAGTTCCCTAGTTGAAAGCGTCGGCAGTCGGCACATCTCATCTATTTAATTTAATAACAAAAATAAACGGTGATTTTTGAGTGCGAATTCGTGCACATTCCTTAACGAGTGTATATTTCACATTTTAATATCTATCCTTAATTTAATTTAGGAAATTATGTAATGAGAGTCATGATTCTAAACATGGAGAATAACGAAGTCATCAGTTAAATAATCAACAAATTAGAAGAATATGTGAAATATACACTCGTTAGAGGAGTGTGAACAGATTTGTACTCCTATTTCCCTCTTTGTTCACAGCTCTATTCACAGCTCCTGCTGAGGTGTTACGCTGACTTGGATGCTCCTTTCTGTTTTAGTATTATTATATTTATGTTTCCCCTGTCTTCATTCTTTTTCTCTTTTGTTTTTCTTTCAAACCACAACAATCCTCTTTTCAGTCATTGCAAACTTTCAGTTTCAAGAATGTAATCTTCATAGCAGATCCAGGTTTGACCAACATTGAAGAAGACCCCAGACCCACATCAACAACCATGATATTATCACATATTGGTAAAAAAAATTCTTTAGCCACCACGAATGAGTTCAAGCATTTCTGATTTCCCTTTTTCATTAAAATCTCAATCAAATCTGCACAAACAATTCCGTTTTAGTACTTCTCATCTCCATACTTGATGAAGCTTCCAGAATCAAACAGATGTGGATACTGGTTTTTGTTGTTTAAGGGTGAGAATTTTTAGCCAGTAGGAATCAATTGTTGATCAAAAAATAAAGTGAATATCTTGATTAATTAGTGATATTTTCCGAAATCTCAGAAATTGAAGATCTTCCCCCACCCCCACTGCCTTTGCTTCCACCACAACCATGCATTTACAGAGAAAAACAAAGCAAAAAATCAATTTATTTAGACTAACAACCAATACAACTAATACAAGATCTAGCATCAAAATCAAATTTTAGATCAAATAACCCAGGACCCATCATTTAAGAAGCAATATCATAATGAACTGATGAATCAAAATAAGATTTTAAACATATTCCAGATTTTGATTCTAAATCTTCATCATCATCCGATTTTTTTGTTGGAAGCACCATCATCTAATTTCTATCAAATTTGTATTGATTGTTACCTTGTTTTGATCAATCTAAAGTCAACATCAAAATACAAAGATCATATCATTTAAAGGAAGAAAATTTTGAACATCTTCTGTTCTTCTATTTCTTATTTTTGCAGAAAAATTGACGGATGCTTTTCTCTCTCCCACGTTTTTATTACACGTATAGGGACACGTCATTTGAGCTGTGATTAGAGCTGTGTAGAGTGCCGTGAATAGCAAAACCGACAAACGGTAAAGTAATAATCCAAATTATTGCTTGAAATGTGCGGTTTCCTAAAATTGTTCCTTTAAATACTTTTACCGTGTTAGATGCCTGAGGTTGTAGGTGTGGTGTCACATGGCAGTTATTAATGTAGATACCATAATCTGTATGGACACATGGAGGATGATTAGAAATTGTAGCTGGATACAAGATTACAGCAGCACACACCATATCAATTCCAACACAGTTTCAATCCTAAGCTAAGGATAGAAGAGTAATTTTCCATAAGATATTTTTTCTTTATAAACCAAAACGATTAGGTCTAGGTGAGAGGGGGCTGGGTGGGCAGAAGAAAGAGGAGGCTTATGTTTCTTCTTCATTTCTCCTTTCTATTCTTGCTATCGATTACTCACAGAGAAATTCACGAAGCTCCTTCAATGTAACCCAAGAATCTTAATAAACACCTTAACCCTTTTTCACCCGTGGATGTAGACACTCTGTTGTCGAACCACGTATATGCTTGTGTTGATTTCTATTTCATTTCACTGCACTTAATTTTGTTCATGATTTGAGTTTATATCTTGTTATAGTCAGTACTTTATCATGTGATTCAATTGGTTGTGCTACCAAATTAATGGTGTTCACAATTTGGCGCTAGAGAAACAGGGTATGGGTAAAGAATTTATTCTGCCTGTTCTAGATCTTTTACCTTTGGGGCTTTTTCTTAATTCTCTGAAATTGGTTTTCAATTTTACTAATTTTCAATTTACTGCAATCAAAAATGATTCAATGAATCACTTCTTTTAACGTGTTTTCAGTATAAAAAATCCATTCTACTTAAGATTATATCTGTAGAGATTGCTATAAGCTTTTGAAAATTGATTTCACATTTTGATAAACCCCTCATTCTTCTTGAGGTTCTAAAAGACCCAGAAGGGAGTTTTCAACTCCTCGATACATTTTATCCAAAAACAGCTTCTAGCGGATGTTGACTTAGATGCCGTGCTTTGCTCATGTGTGTTGAATGATTTTTGAGGTGCTAAAATGTTGTACAGACTTATGGGATTTGTTTCCTAATGATAAATGAGATTTTTATTCGATTTTTGAACAACTTCGGAGAAAATGGTTCAGTGAACCATCGTGTTTAGATTTGATCTGTACCTAATCAGCAGATTTATTTCTACTAGTGGTGTTTCGCCACCAGTTTGTTTTCCAAATATTTTTTATGAGCAGGGACTAATTATGACGATGCAGTCCTGACCCAATCAGCGCCGCTGGCTCAAAGTCACTAAGAAACTGCTGCTTCATAACCACCGAAGAAGCAAAGCAAAGAAGCAACGATGATCGCTCCAGTCCCCTAATGTGATGATACACACATGAATGGATCGTCCATCAATTAAAAGCTCACCAGTAAATGGCTCAACTCAGGATGAAGACCATAAGGCTCAGTTCAAATTACGGACCAACTCACCTTTAAGAATGCAGCAGCTCAAGCAACAGTGCCAACATCGCAACGAAGGATCTAAGAAGATAAGGTTTCAATCCAAAGTCCGACGTCCAAAGTCCAAAGACGATAACACCAAACTGACGTGCAAACCCGATGAAAGCTCTGGTACGTATGGAGATGATTGTATGCACGACGATGATGTAAGGTCCCGTGATGACCATTCCAAGCCCGCCAACGAAGGCTCTTCAACCAAACTAACACGAAGCAGATGACGTCCCGATGCAAAGAAGAGGATCCCGATGGTACAAATTCCGATGCTGGTGATCAAAGTATCCCGAAGATGCAAAGTCAACAATGATGAACATGTCAAGTAGAGGCTAATAGGAGCAATTGACCACGCTGTTGTTGCTGCGATGTGAGGAGACCACCGACGAATGCGGACTCCATTTAAAGAGGATAACAGCAGTTCGAGTTGGAGGTTGCACTAAAAGCAAAACAAAGGACGATCCAAATTCCACAACGCTGATCTTTGATGAAGAAAATCCAAAGGGTGTCAACGACGAGACCAAGTCTTGCTGAGATGACCCAATTCCGAAGATGAAGAGCCAAAGTCTCGCTACGATAATTCAAGGCCGAAGACGATCCAAAGTCCGATGGTTCAAATTCTGGTGACGACGATAAAGAGCGCCTCAATCCCGATGATTACTCCTCATCTCCGATGCTGCAGAGCAACCAGAGTAGAATGATGACAATTCAGGCCAGTGGAAGATTCAAACAACGAAGAGGGCGTACATTTAGCACCATCAGCAATCTGAAGCACGCACGAAGAATCATTGACAGTATGTTTAAAGCTCGCATAAAGATTCGAACCACACCCATACCATTCCAACTAACTTCGCAGAGAGGCAGCAGCCCAAGTGTGAGAATCTGGACTCCAACGATGATTCAAAGTCCACTACAAAGGGTCTCCCTCCGAAGACGAAGGCTTTTTATGACGAAGGGTCTCCCTCCGAAGACTAAGGCTTTTTATGACGAAGGGTCTCCCTCCGAAGACGAAGGCTTTTTATGACGAAGGGTCTCCCTCCGAAGACGAAGGTTTTTATGACGAAGGGTCTCCCTCCGAAGACGATGGCTCTTTATGACGAAGGGTCTCCCTCCGAAAACGAAGGTTTTTATGACGAAGGGTCTCCCTGCGAAGACTTAGGCTTTTATGACGAAGGGTCTCCCCCCGAAGACCTCCTATTGAGTAGAGGCAGTAGCCCAAGTGTGAGAATCTGGACTCCAACGATGATACAAAGCCTGCTTATGATCCAGCTGACCAAGGACTCGAAGCCATCTCCGCACTTTTTAACGTTCACAGTTCTAAGCAACACTCCAATAACGAAGAGCATCTCAAGTCCAACGTAACCAGGCTCAAGTCTTACGATGACGATGCAAAACCCTGGGATGACGGTGCAAGGCCGACGACGAACAATGGTGCAAAGTGGAACACGATGATGGTGCCAAGCACGAGGATGAAGCTCAAGCAACGATGCTGATAGTACCTGGAAGTGTAGTTCGTTCGGAGATGATATAAATTCTTCCAGTGCAAAGCCCAAAGTCCGAAGCATAAACCTGATAAAGATGGTTCACCCCTGATGATGAAAAAGTGCCAAAGTTCCCCTAGAGGACGATAATTCAAAGTCCACGATGAAGTACAAAGTTCACCCAAGTGCAAGTCCAATGATGATTCTATATCCGATGCCGATGCAAGTAACCTGAAGTGTAAAACTGTTGCATATCCACCAAGTTGCTGCCGACGTAGAGATTCAATTTACGTCGTGAAAATTAACGCAGTGTTGCTTCCATGAAGAGGAGATCCCAGCTCGAGTGTAGAACAACACTAGCAACACACCAAAGGAGCAACGAAGTTGGTTCCACTCCCTAACACCGATGATATGATGCTCGATACTGATGATCCGAGATTAACCCGACGTGCGGAGCATCTCATAGTTCGATGATCCAATATCAACCCGGCGTACGAAGAATCTCGCAGTTCAACGAGCGAAGATGACAAGCCATAGTCCATGACGATGCTCTCCGAAGACAATGAGCCCAAATCTTGCTACAACAATCAACAACGATAATCTTTGAGGACAACGATCCAAGGACCAACGACGATGATAGGCAGTACCTCTTATCAGCAGTGGAGAGCCGCATTTTTCATTGTTTCATATTTCTAATTGGTTATGATTACGTACATACTTGAAATTGGTGACCAAGGCTCTGTTGACGAAGGCTCCAACAACGAAGCTCCTGCTATTCATCGAAGACTCAGGTGAGGAAGGTCCAAACAACAAAGTCTTTGCTCCAACAACGAAGGCCCTGTTGACGAGGACTCCAACAACGAAGGCTCTGTTGACGAAGGCTCTAACAACAAAGCTTCTGCTATTCATCGAAGACTCAGGTGAGGAAGGTCCAAACAACAAAGGCTTTGCTCCAATAACGAAGGCCCTGTTGACGAGGACTCCAACAACGAAGGCTCTATTGACGAAAGTCCCAACAACAACGACTTTTGTCCAACAAAGAAGGCCTTGTTGACGAGGACTCCAACAACGAAGGCTCTGTTGACGAAGGCTCCAACAACTAAGCTTCTGCTATTCATCGAAGACTCAGGTGAGGAAGGTCCAAACAACAGAGGCTTTGCTCCAACAACGAAGGCCCTGTTGACGAGGACTCCAACAATGAAGGCTCTGTTGACGAAAGTCTCAACAACAAAGGCTTTGCTCCAACAACGAAGGCCCTGTTGACGAGGACTCCAACAACGAAGCTTCTGCTATTCATCGAAGACTCAGGTGAGGAAGGTCCAAACAACAAAGTATTTGCTCCAACATAGAAGTCCTTGTTGACGAGGACTCCAACAACGAAGGCTCTGTTGACGAAAGTCCCAACAACAAAGGCTTTGCTCCAACAACGAAGTCCCTGTTGACGAGGACTCCAACAACGAAGGCTTTGTTGACGAAGGCTCCAACAACGAAGGTTCTGCTGTTCATAACGAAGGCTTTGCTATTCTTCCACCATACTCCATGAAGAAACGAAGGTGCTCCACACCGATGATGTGAGATCTGATGCCAAAGAACAAAGTGAACCCGCATATTACGATGATATAGCCCTTCAGATCTGCGGACTATGGAAGCAGCCTCACCACAGGGTCAAGGAGCAATCTTCAGCAGTAACCAACATTCATTTATTATACCCACGAAACTCCTTCAGGGGCAGTTACTTTCGCTTCCACAAGCTTTGACAATCAGCTTCCAAAATCAAAAGGGGGCATACATACGACACACAATTAAATAGTTTGCGAATACTTATACTCCTTTAATAACTTTAAATATTGTATACATTTTTACATATACATGCATTTATACAATACACTTCATGATCTCATTTTGCATAAAGAGATGGGGCAAGCACTGCCACTCTTTTCTGGATACCGACTTATATAATTGAGAACCGGGGCAAGCACCACTGGTCTCAAACATTTGTATTGGGGAAAGCACTTGCGTGCAATCTCTCCGGACTTCCCCATAAGCGTCTATGAGTGTACGACCTGGGGGAAGGCATCCAGTAGAAAGAGATACCCATCATGTTTAAACTTAGACCCCCACCGTTCAGTAGTCCCCTGGCCCGGGATTGGCTAACGGGGTGACAGGTCCCAAACATAGCACAAGGTAATCCTTTCGTGAAACTATGGTCCCAAACACTCATGCTCATGCTCAGAGACAATGAATTCATAAATCTACACAAGGCTGGGGCACGAGCAGCCATACAAATTTCTATCAAAAACAATGAAGCATTTCGAATGCTTCATTGCAATACATTGATGTTTATCACACATTTCCATGGATTCATATCATTTCCTATTACATAAAAAAAAACATTTATTTAAAATTGCAATACATTGATGTTTCTATGCCAATTGAGACTACAGGGGTAGGTAGTAATCCTAAGTTATTCAACGCTTACCCACCAAAGCTAATGAGAGGTCATGAATGCACACTTAAGGTTATGAATGATACCTCACAACACCACTGATGCCACATGCTACTATGTATTTGATACCGATTAAAGAAAATGAACCAAGTCACAGGGCCAAAGCAGGGACGAGCTAGGTGAAGATGTTTCTCAAGAATCAATTACCATCGATTCTGTCCATGCTGCTGCGAACAAGGTGTTTCTGCAAATGTGCTTTTTCTATGGCGTGCTTGCTGTAGGTGCGACTGGGTGATTAAAGCAACGCTCCCATACAGAAAATATGCTACCCACACATCAAATGTGAATCTTGCAGATGAGTTGATAACGGGACAACTAACCACAGACCTGCGAGTACATACATGAAACTGTGGAGTTGCAGCGTAGGTACCGTTGCCGCTTCGGTACACCTAAAAGATGCTACTGATAGGTGCTGAAAAATACTTCCAACTTGAAGCAAGCACGGGGAAAACACGTTGCTATACGTTGTTGCTGCCAAGATATTGCGTCCCGAGCCAAGCATCGCCATTACTCTGCCCCAGATGAAGTCCCACCGCAGATAAAAGACTGGGGCAATGTCGTGAAAGCGTGGCCATGCAAGGTGCTGATGAAAACAAGGCTCTGCTACTGACATTTCTTTGATATGGAAAACATGCCGCTGACACCATTATATGGTAGGGATAGAAGGTTGAAGAGCCTTCGTTCTCTACCTTCGCTTTCGTAGGGTAGAGATGTAAGGTCGAAGAGCCTACGTTCTCCATATTCGCTGTCAAATGGTAGAGATGTAAGGTTGAAGAGCATTCGTTCTCTATCTTCGTTGTCATATGGTAGAGATGTAAGGTTGAAGAGCCTTCATTTCTCTACCTTTGCTATTATATGATAAGGAGTGAAGGTTGAAGAGCCTTCATTCCCTATCTTCACCTGATTCCTTCACTGGACTTCATTCTCATTGAAGATACTTTTTATCTTCACTCATACTACTGTATGAGAGGAGTAAGAGACGTGAAGCTAATACACACAAGCCGACGGCGTGGTAGAAGAGTTGTTGATGTCATGACATACAAGATGATGATGGAGTAATACGTAAAATGTTGCTGCTACTTCACAACAACCAAAGTTGAAAAAAGTGACGAGAGGAACGATGACCCGAAGTATTCAAATCTTAATTCCGATGATAGCTTCGGACCAATCCAAAGTCGTAGAACAGCCGCTGTGTAACAGCAGCGTAGCCAGGCCCAAGCCAAATACGAAGAGTTATATATTAGCAAGAAAAGGTAAGATACATTTTTTCTGTGCTGGAACATTTCAGAGTTCCGGTAAAGAGAATTGGCAACACCAAGGACCAAATGCAACATCATTGCTACCCGAAGATGAAGATGATTACTATAAAGCTCAATGACGAAGACTCGAGTAAACAGATGCAGTCACTGCGCACCTGATAACTAAGTAACTAACCCAAAGATGCAGTCACTGTGCATCCGATAACCAATATTGCCAATGTGGCAGCATATCTGGTGTGAAGAGAAAAGACTGCTCACAACTTGCCTGCAAGTATACAGGGATAAGTTATAGCTAGTGGGTAAGAAGGGTCAGTTCCACAGGGATTAGGAGGTTGTGATTGAAGTTGTCTAAGCTAGGCAGTGGATGCAAGACAAAGGTAGCAGTTCACTAAGTCACAGTGGAAGTAAAACAAAGATGGCAATGAAGTAAACCGAAGCTATGAGCTAAGGGCAGAGGAGAGCAGTGCACTATATCCAGTGCACAGCAGGGTTGGAGTTGCACAAATTAAACCAAACAGTGAAGAAACACTTAAGAAGGCAATAAACAAAACAGAGAGAGAGTTACAGAAAGTGGAGTTACTAAGGCAACTGAGTCCACCATGTGCCTATATCAAACAATGCAGTCAAGGTTGAAATGGAATTCCTAAGCATACATCTAGAATGAGATGAAAAACAGCTTGCTCACTGATATGCCCCTAGAATTGATTGTCTTTTGACAGCACAATCAATCACAAGCATGCCAGAGCACTGAGTACTTCTCATTGCTCAAGCAAAATTGCAAGAAGAACACTATCCTAACCATGCATCATCCAACATTACACTAGGCTTCATCAGAGCCCTAGTTCAGTGCTATTTAGCTCATGCTCAACATTTTACTAACAGCATACATAGATTAAGCAAACATAACCTCAACAAAAATCAACTGATGAACAAGTTCCACACATATACTGTTGCTAAACAGAAATTTGAGAATTGATGCAATAATTTGTTCCTGGCTAGCCCAGAGAGGTAAAAATGTGTTTTTTACACACTTCACCCAACACCCATTTATACCCAAAACTATGAATTAGGGTTCCATATGTTCTTCCCCAAAAAATCCCTAAAACAGTAAAATTAGGGTTTTCAAAATTAATAAAAATTAACCTACATACTGACCAAAATAGCTCCAACCCATGCTTGTACGATGCCTTCTCTGCTTTCCCTGTCGCTCCAAGTGAAACCCTAGCTCGAGATTTCTTATCAATTCCATACCTAGGATGCAGAGATATGAGTTTGATAAGAACTCTAGGCTAGGGGGAAAGTACTGATGGGTATGGGTCTCTGTGGTGTTGGGAGGTGATGAGAAGCGGCTCGAGGTGAACTGGGATGGTCGGGGAAGATGGTGGCAGGGTAGAGCAGGTGGTGGTGGTTCTGGAAATGGGGGTGGCAGAGTGTGGTCGATGATTTGGGAAGAAGGGGGCGTTTGGTAGAGGTGTAGGGTGTTTGGTACTGTGGTGTGTAGCGGTTGCAGTGAGGGATGATGTTTCGCGATCTGGTCCGTAGGATGTGACGATGGTAGGTGGATCCAACGATGAGATGGGAGGCTGTGGGTAGCGACCGTCGGATGGAGGAATGCAACGAAAAGGACGGCCCAAGATGGAGATGGGCGTTGCGATGTAAAGCGGGAGCTTCGGAGTTTGATGTGCGATGATGGAGCGACCGTAGGATGCTGAAATGCTTCGATCTGACGGCTGAAATCCGATACGGGCTTGGGTAGTGGAAATGGGTTTGAGAAAGGGTTTTGGGCCTTGGGTATGCCAGGCCCATAACTTCTTTAAGAACAATTCTTCCTTCTTGAGCCCATTTCTACCCTCTTGGTCTTGTGCACACATTCTTCGCGGCTTCCTTGCGTAATTCCTCCCGGCTTTTCACTACTTTCTGCTCTATTCCGCTCCGCAATTCATCCAGACTTTATTTTACCTAAAAAATATAAGATTAAGTAAGAAAATATTTATTCTTGAAAACAATGAAAATACAGAATATGGGATAAAATGTAGAATTATTGCACAACATATGAGTTAAATGCCAACAAAAAGGGATAAATATATACAATATTTGGCACTCATCAATACCCCCAAACCTGAATTTTACTTGTCCTCAAGTAAAAACGAACTAAGGAAATCCTACCTATACCACTGTCGCTGGTCTCTCGAATGCATTTAGCGTATGCACTAAGCCTTTTAAACCACTAAGTGTCCCTAGTGGACGAGTTGAAGTCTCGTGAAGGTTTGCTTAGAACGTACCTACAAGTTCTAGGTCAAAATATAAGCTCAGATTCCATCAAATGTGACATGTGCAAAACAGTTAAGCTCACAGCAAAATGGAGATGTCAATCTAGCTATCGAAGGCACAATCCTAGCACTGATAACAAAAAAAGACATGTGAAGAGTGTAAAGTGTATCTACACATGTGTAAAGAAAGATCTGAAGTTATGACTACTAATCACCAAGAGATAGTTTCTCAGGCTAAGAACTGAGGTCGAAATCTAGCTAGCTGTCCGGACTTTACGAGAATTGTGAATGAGTTGGAGGTATTTCACAATTACTCGCGTTGTACATCAATGGCATACACCCTCCTTGCTTATTACAACGAAACACAAAAGAACTCTTTACATGACTCTTATTTACATTGACAAATCTCTTTTTATTTTTGGAACAAGAGATGATGGAATTGATAAATACTTGATTTTTTTGTATTTTTCTGATATTTTTTTTTTTTTTTTTTTTCTGAATATATACATCGTTTTTTTTTTTTTTTTTTTTTTTTTTTTTTTTTTTTTTTTTTTTGAACAAGGAAACACTTTTGATACATATACAAAAGGGAACAAAAGATTACATGGAATTATATACACTTTTGATACTGATATGCCCCTAGAATTGATTGTCTTTTGACAGCACAATCAATCACAAGCATGCCAGAGCACTGAGTACTTCTCATTGCTCAAGCAAAATTGCAAGAAGAACACTATCCTAACCATGCATCATCCAACATTACACTAGGCTTCATCAGAGCCCTAGTTCAGTGCTATTTAGCTCATGCTCAACATTTTACTAACAGCATACATAGATTAAGCAAACATAACCTCAACAAAAATCAACTGATGAACAAGTTCCACACATATACTGTTGCTAAACAGAAATTTGAGAATTGATGCAATAATTTGTTCCTGGCTAGCCCAGAGAGGTAAAAATGTGTTTTTTACACACTTCACCCAACACCCATTTATACCCAAAACTATGAATTAGGGTTCCATATGTTCTTCCCCAAAAAATCCCTAAAACAGTAAAATTAGGGTTTTCAAAATTAATAAAAATTAACCTACATACTGACCAAAATAGCTCCAACCCATGCTTGTACGATGCCTTCTCTGCTTTCCCTGTCGCTCCAAGTGAAACCCTAGCTCGAGATTTCTTATCAATTCCATACCTAGGATGCAGAGATATGAGTTTGATAAGAACTCTAGGCTAGGGGGAAAGTACTGATGGGTATGGGTCTCTGTGGTGTTGGGGGTGATGAGAAGCGGCTCGAGGTGAACTGGGATGGTCGGGGAAGATGGTGGCAGGGTAGAGCAGGTGGTGGTGGTTCTGGAAATGGGGGTGGCAGAGTGTGGTCGATGATTTGGGAAGAAGGGGGCGTTTGGTAGAGGTGTAGGGTGTTTGGTACTGTGGTGTGTAGCGGTTGCAGCGAGGGATGATGTTTCGCGATCTGGTCCGTAGGATGTGACGATGGTAGGTGGATCCAACGATGAGATGGGCTGTGGGTAGCGACCGTCGGATGGAGGAATGCAACGAAAAGGACGGCCCAAGATGGAGATGGGCGTTGCGATGTAAAGCGGGAGCTTCGGAGTTTGATGTGCGATGATGGAGCGACCGTAGGATGCTGAAATGCTTCGATCTGACGGCTGAAATCCGATACGGGCTTGGGTAGTGGAAATGGGTTTGAGAAAGGGTTTTGGGCCTTGGGTATGCCAGGCCCATAACTTCTTTAAGAACAATTCTTCCTTCTTGAGCCCATTTCTACCCTCTTGGTCTTGTGCACAACATTCTTCGCGGCTTCCTTGCGTAATTCCTCCCGGCTTTTCACTACTTTTCTGCTCTTTCCGCTCCGCAATTCATCCAGACTTTATTTATTACCTAAAAAATAAATTAAGTAAGAAAAATATTTATTCTTGAAAACAATGAAAATACAGAATATGGGATAAAATGTAGAATTAATGCACAAAGATGAGTTAAATGCCAACAAAAAGGGATAAATATATACAATATTTGGCACTCATCAAATACCCCCAAACCTGAATTTTACTTGTCCTCAAGTAAAACAAACTAAGGAAATCCTACTATACCACTGTCGCTGGTCTCTCGAATGCATTTAGCGTATGCACTAAGCCTTTTAAACCACTAAGTGTCCCTAGTGGACGAGTTGAAGTCTCGTGAAGGTTTGCTTAGAACGTACCTACAAAGTTCTAGGTCAAAATATAAGCTCAGATTCCATCAAATGTGACATGTGCAAACAGTTAAGCTCACAGCAAAATGGAGATGTCAATCTAGCTATCAAGGCACAATCCTAGCACTGATAACAAAAAAGACATGTGATAAGAGTGTAAAGTGTATCTACACATGTGTAAAGAAAGATCTGAAGTTATGACTACTAATCACCAAGAGATAGTTTCTCAGGCTAAGAACTGAGGTCGAAATCTAGCTAGCTGTCCGGACTTTACGAGAATTGTGAATGAGTTGGAGGTATTTCACAATTCTCGCGTTGTACATCAATGGCATACACCCTCCTTGCTTATTACAAGAAACAACAAAAGAACTATTTACATGACTCTTATTTACATTGACAAATCTCTTTTTATTTTTGGAACAAGAGATGATGGAATTGATAAATACTTGATTTTTTTGTATTTTTCTGATATTTTTTTTTTTTTTTTTTTCTGATATACATCGTTTTTTTTTTTTTTTTTTTTTTTTTTTTTTTTTTTTTTTTTTTGAACAGGAAACACTTTTGATACATACAAAAGGAAACAAAAGATTACATGACACTTTGCAAGAGGTAGCCCTTTTTGATGCACCCAGTTAAATTCGATGGTTGTCTTTCTTAATGTAACCTCCACCTTCTATCCCAACCAACCAAAGAACAAGCTAGTCAAGTTTCGTTCAGTATTCTAAAGTGATTGGCAATCGTAACTTCCTATCCAACACCTTGAAGATCGAGGCCATACATGTATTGGTAGATCGTGCGCGTGCAAATTTCTTATCACTATGTGAATTGTGCTAGAATCAGGGTGCCTAAATATCTAGACTAAGACTCCTAAAAATACATATTTGCACAAGAGTCAACATTTCAAGGTAAATGAGCTCCATTTTTATGATTTTTCATTTTTTTTTAATTTTTTTGAATTTTGATTTTTTTTTTTTTTTTTTGGAATTTTTTTATTTTTTCAAAAAGAAGGAGTTCGTTTTTATTATGGCAATTTATCATGGTATCTACTCTATACCCCCAAACCTAAACTAAACATTGTCCTCAATGTTTCAAAACATGGAAAGAATTATAAAACAATATATGAAGAGGAACATGCTGAGTAGAGTAAAAGGAGAGAGAATACCCGATGTACGGCGAAAGCTCGATTAAAACTCCGTTATTCAAGGCAAAAATCCATCATATTAGGAGTCACAATGGATGAGCACAAAATATATACAAAAGGAAATTTAACTAACACATTATCTACAAGAAAATTTGGTTTTTAATGGGATTGGACTTTTTGGAAAATTTTGGTTTTGTCGGGAGACATTTGGTTTGGATGGGAAAAAGAAAAATTTTGGTTTTTAGGGAAAAACATTTGGAAAACTTTTTGGTTATTTAGGGAAAGAGTGGACCAGTTTAGTCCACATAGACCGGGTCCTCCAGGTTGGTTGTTTCAATGTCGGGTGGGAATGGCTCAAGGAATGGCTTTAATCTCTGCCCGTTGACTTTGAAAACGTTCTTGTTGGAGACATCCTCCAACTCTACAGCTCCATGAGGAAAAACTGTGCGTACTAGGTACGGACCCTTCCATCTGGAACGCAGTTTTCCTGGAAAAAGATGTAATCGGGAGTCATACAGCAAGACTTTCTGACCAGGAGTGAAGGATTTGCGCAGAATACGCTTGTCATGAAACATCTTCATCTTCTGCTTGTACAGCTTGGCACTGTCATAAGCCTCATTCTCAATTCTTCCAACTCGTTGAGTTGAAGTTTCCTTTGAATTCCAGCTTCGTCCAGAAAAGTTCAGCTCCTTGATTGCCCAGTAGGCACGATGTTCTAATTCCACAGGTAGATGGCACGGCTTTCCATACACTAGACGATAGGGGGACATGCCAATTGGTGTCTTATAAGCTGTTCTATAGGCCCACAAAGCATCATAATCACAATTCAACTAATGACCAATCTTTCCTGGACGGGTTGACCGTCTTCTCCAGAATGTGCTTAATTTCCCTATTAGAAACTTCACTTGTCCACTAGTCTGAGGGTGGTACGGAGTAGCAACCTTGTGAGTTATGCCATACTTGCGTACTAAAGACTCAAAGTACTTGTTACGAAAATGTGAACCGCCGTCACTGATGATAGCTCTAGGGGTACCAAAACGTGCAAATATGTTTTCCTTTAGAAATGAAAGTACCACCTTGTGGTCATTTGTTCTGGTTGCTATGGCTTCTACCCACTTAGAAACGTAATCAACTGCGACTAGGATGTACAACTGCGTCAGAATAGGGAAATGGACCCATGAAGTCTATCCCCCAAACATCAAAAATCTCCACAATCAAAATGGGGTTCAATGGCATCATGTTTCTCCTCGAAATGCTTCCTAGCTTTTGACAGCGTTCACAAGCAACACAATAATCATGGCAATCCTTGAACAATGATGGCCAATAGAATCCACACTGCAAGATCTTTGCAGCGGTTTTCTTGGCACTGAAATGGCCTCCACATGCTGGTCATGACAAAAGATATCACATCTTTCTGTTCAGTGTTGGGGACACATCTCCTAATGATTTGGTCTGGCAGTACTTAAACAAATATGGGTCATCCCAAAGGAAATGTTTGACTTCAGCCAGGAATTTAGAGCGGTCTTGTCTCGACCAACGTGAGGGCATCCTACCTGTAGCGAGGTAGTTAACAATATCAGCAAACCAAGGAAGGTCTGAGATAGACATCAGCTGTTCATCTGGGAATGATTCTCTAATCAGCTCACAATTCAATAGACTCTAAAGTTAATCTAGACAAATGATCAGCAACCACATTCTCACAACCTTTCTTATCACGGATTTCGAGATCGAATTCCTGTAATAAGAGTATCCATCGAATAAGGCGAGCTTTAGCATCCTTCTTGGAAAGAAGATACTTCAAAGCCGCATGGTCTGTGTATATGATGATCTTAGACCCTATCAGATAAGATCTAAACTTGTCTAATGCGAAAACGACGGCAAGCAATTCCTTCTCGGTAGTTGAATAATTGAGTTGGGCATCATTAAGGGTTTTGCTAGCATAGTATATCACATATGGTAGTCTATCAACTCGCTGTCCTAAAACAGCACCAACAGCATAATCAGAGGCATCACACATAAGTTCGAACGGAAGCTTCCAATCGGGTGGTCGGACTATAGGAGCGGTGGTGAGAAGGGTTTTTAATTCCTCCCATGCCTTCACACAAGCAGCATCGAAATTGAAGGCAACATCTTTGGAGAGAAGACTGCACAGAGGTCTGGAGATTTTGCTGAAATCTTTGATGAATCGCCGGTAAAAACCAGCATGACCTAGAAATGATCTGATCTCCTTCACAGAGCAAGGTTGTGGTAGATGTTGAATGAGGTCAACTTTAGCTTTATCCACTTCAATTCCTTTTTCTGAGATGATGTGTCCTAGAACTATTCCTGAATTCACCATAAAATGGCATTTTTCCCAATTTAGAACAAGGTTCTTTTCTTTACATCTGGATATCACGAGGGCAAGATGCTTCAAACATTCGTCAAACGAGGAACCAAAAACAGAGAAATCATCCATAAAGATCTCGAGAAAACTATCTATCATGTCAGAAAAAAATGCTCATCATGCAACGCTGAAAAGTAGCAGGTGCATTACACAACCCGAAGGGCATACGTCTATAAGCAAACGTCCCAAATGGACACGTGAATGTAGTTTTTTCCTGATCTTCTGGCAATGTGAATTTGGTTATAACCGGAAAAGCCATCTAGAAAACAGTAGTGACTGTGTCCAGACACACGTTCTAGCATTTGGTCAATGAAAGGGAGCGGGAAGTGATCCTTCCTTGTTACTGTGTTCAACTTCCTGTAGTCGATGCATACTCGCCATCCTGTGGTTGTACGAGTAGGGACTAATTCATTCTTGTCGTTCTGAACTACAGTAATGCCTGACTTCTTAGGCACAACTTGAATGGGACTAACCCATTTGCTATCGGGAATTGGGTATATGATACCCGCATCAAGTAGTTTCAGGATCTCTCCTTTGACTACATCTCTCATGTTAGGATTAAGTCTCCTTTGCATTTCCCTCGATGGTTTGGCATTCTCTTCAAGGTTAATGTGGTGCATGCAAATGGTGGGACTAATTCCTTTGAGATCTGAGATGGTCCATCCTAAGGCCTCTTTGTGTTCCTTAAGTACTTCTAAAAGCTTACTTTCCTGTTCCGTGTCTAAACATGATGAAATAATGACAGGTAAAGTATCAGAAGAACCTAGGAATGCGTACTTCAACGTACTAGGCAATGTTTTCAATTCAAGCTTGGGTGGCTCAACAATGGATGGAATGCTTGGAATCAGAGAGTAAGGGTGGTTCCACTTCATATTTCCTTTCAGTGACGTCCATTTGAGGTACAGATTCGAGCAGAGATAGGACGTCACTACAGTATGCATCATCATAGGAATCTGAGTTAAAGTTCTCCATACATGCTTGAAAGGGGTCGACGGATAGAATGTTAGTCAACGAATCTTGCATTAATCCTTCAATCATATTAACTTCATGCACATCATCATCATCAAGATTCACAGGTTGTTGACTAATATCGAACACATTCAATTCTACCGTCATGTTGCCAAAAGACAGTTTCAACACTCCATTACGACAATTAATGATCGCGTTGGACGTAGCCAAGAAAGGACGTCCTAAGATGACAGGAATGTGACAGTCTGGGTTTTGTACAGGTTGAGTGTCTAAGACAATGAAGTCTACGGGAAAATAGAATTTGTCAACCTTGATCAAAACGTCTTCGACCACTCCACGAGGAATCTTGACAGATCGGTCTGCCAGTTGTAGAGTGATAGATGTTGGTTTCAACTCCCCAAGACCTAACTGCTCATAAACAGAATATGGCAGTAGGTTAACACTTGCACCTAGGTCTAATAACGCTTTATTGACCGTGTGTTCTCCTATAGTGCAAGAAATTGTTGGACATCCTGGATCCCTAAACTTGGGTGGAGTTTTGTTCAGAATGATGGAACTCACCTGCTCAGCTAAGAAAGCACGTTTTTGCACATTGAGCTTGCGCTTTTGAGTACACAAGTCTTTGAGGAATTTGGCATAAGCAGGGATTTGCTTGATTGCTTCAAGAAAAGGAATGTTGATGTTGACTCTCTTGAACAGATCTAACATCTCATTGTAATGGGTACTTTTCTGTTGATAGATCAATCTTTGAGGAAATGGGGCAACAGGAGAATGAGTTGGCAAAGGGACATTCACAGCAGTAGAATTGTCAGATTTCCAACTTGCTCAGATTCTTTGGTTTTCTGGGGTTGTGGAGACAGCGTGGAATTTGTATCAGATTCATTAGGTTCGCCCACGTTGTTCTCGATGACTTTACCACTTCGGAGGGTGGTAATGGCATGGACTTGATCGGGTGAGGTTTCAGTGCAGGATGTTGTGCCTGTTTGAAATATCCTCTTTGGATTTTGTTGGGGTTGGCTCGGAAGTTTACCCTTTTCTCTCTCACATTTGATCCATCTTTTGATCTAGATTTTTCTGACTTTGCATCAATCTGGAACATCTCCTCTAGGGATAATCTCTTGTCGGTATGGTGTTGAGGATATGATTGTTAGAGTTTGATTGTTGTTGAGGGTTTCTGGGTGTTGATAACCTTGATTGTTCTGATATCCCTGATTGTTTTGATAGCTCTGATTGGGTTGAGATGGTCCTCCCTGAGTGGGTCCTTTGACCATGAAAAGTTAGGGTGGTTTCTCCATCCTGGATTGTAGGTCTGTGAATAGGGTTATGCTCTGTTTTTGAAACATGGCATGTGCCTGTTCAAGCCTAGATTCCTGGACTGCAAGCAAATCGGGACAATTTTGGAATTGATGGTTGGGTCGTTACAAGCGGCACAACAGACGAAGCGACATGTTCTCGGAGAGTAGTGGTGGAAGGTTTTGAATTTTTATGTAGTTCTAACTCTTCTAATCTCCTAACTATTGATGCCATGTTTGCTCTTCCCTCAAAATCCGCTTCAATCCTAAAAGCCTTTGCTTCGGATGTAGTCTTTCTGGTTCACGGATGGATTCCCACTGTTGCGTCTTTTCAGCTACTTCAATCAAGAAGTCCCAAGACGCTCAGCAGTTTTGTCTACGAATAGACCATTACACATCGACTCAACCGTTGTTCGGGTGGACACATCTAGACCTTCATACAAAATTTGCACAAGTCTCCATTTTTCAAAACCATGATGGGGACATTGGAGCAATAATTCATTGAATCTCTCCAGGTATCTAGCTAAGGTCTCACCTCTAATTGCACAAAGCTATTCAGACTTTGACGAATTGTCGCAGTCTTGTGTTCGGGAAAAACTTTTTGAAAAACTCCTTTATGAGGTCATCCCATGTCATGATGGATTGAGGCTGTAAAGCATAAGCCAGGCCTTTGCCTTATCTTTCAGGGAGAAAGGAAAAAGCCTTAACTTTAGGGTTTCGTCGGACATTTGAGTGAAACGCAGAGTTCCACAAATTTCCTCGAATTCTCTCACGTGGTGGTACGGGTTTTCATTCTCAACACCTCTAAAAATAGGAAGCATCTGTATTGTGCTGATTTCAGCTCATAATGGCCATTAGCCTCGGGTAGCACAATACAAGAAGGTTGACTGGCTCTAGTTGGGTACATATAATCCTTGAGGGTACGGGGTTCTCCCATTGTTTCAGATTGGTCCGGTGTGTTTTCCTCAGAAGTTGTGGGTATGTCAATTGGGTCTATTGATTTACTCTAACTAGTCTATTTGATTGGTCTCTAAAGGTTACAATCATATCCCACTCATGAAATAACAAGCCCACGATAAGGAAGAAAACAGGGCCCATAAGGATTTGGTTTTGAAAGGGTTAAGTGGAATTTGGTTTTAAGGAGTGGAATTTTGGTTTTAAATAGGGATTTTGTTTTTGGTCTAAAATTGGGCTTTGGAAGAGTTTTTGAACTAAACCTAGCATAAATTAGCACAACCCATAAAAAAAAAAAAAAATAAAACAATAATAATTACAAGCCCATAAAAGAAAAATAAAAGAAAATAAAAGAAAAAGAAAATACAAAAAAAAATAAAAATGAAAATAATTATTACAATCCCAAATTAAAAAAAAATAAATTAATTATTACATACCCAAATTGAATATTTAATGAGGCCCAAGTGGGTTACTCATGGTTTTAGGCTTACTTGGTTAAGGAGGGAAGCCCAGTTAGGCTTTGTTCCCTTTTAGTTGCACAGCCCAGTTGGGCTTTAGGATCGTCCTACACAGCTCTCGCTCAAGCCCAGCAGCAGAAGGCAGAACCAGTAGTGAAGCCCAGTTGAGTTGGGTTCAGCTCAGTAACAAGAGACCAGGAGCCCAGTAACAAAAGGAGGCAGAGCCCAGCAGCACTTGGTGAAGCCCAATTCAGAAAAGTACAAGCCCACCAGAAGTTGGCAGAGCCCAGCAGCTTCACTTCAGTTGGCAGCCCAGCAGCTTCACTTGGCAGCAGAGAAGGCACCAGCAACAGGTGAGTGGACAATGAGCACAGCAAGGCCACAATAGCAATGAGCACACAACTATGGCAAGGCAGGAGGAGATACAAGGCAGGAAGATACAAGGCAGGAAGAAAGAAGCTTTAGTTCACAACAACAACAATAGAATCAGCTAAAATGCAAGAGGAGCTAAGATGCAAGAATAGTTAGGAGAACTTCAAAAACAGCACAACCAATCCCCGGCAGCGGCGCCAAAAACTTGGTGTGAAGAGAAAAGACTGCTCACAACTTGCCTGCAAGTATACAGGGATAAGTTATAGCTAGTGGGTAAGAAGGGTCAGTTCCACAGGGATTAGGAGGTTGTGTGATTGGGTTGTCTAAGCTAGGCAGTGGATGCAAGACAAAGGTAGCAGTTCACTAAGTCACAGTGAAGTAAAACAAAGATGGCAATGAAGTAAACCGAAGCTATGAGCTAAGGGCAGAGGAGAGCAGTGCACTATATCCAGTGCAGCAGGGTTGGAGTTGCACAAATTAAACCAAACAGTGAAGAAACACTTAAGAAGGCAATAAACAAAACAGAGAGAGAGTTACAGAAAGTGGAGTTACTAAGGCAACTGAGTCCACCATGTGCCTATATCAAACAATGCAGTCAAGGTTGAAATGGAATTCCTAAGCATACATCTAGAATGAGATGAAAAACAGCTTGCTCACTGATATGCCCCTAGAATTGATTGTCTTTTGACAGCACAATCAATCACAAGCATGCCAGAGCACTGAGTACTTCTCATTGCTCAAGCAAAATTGCAAGAAGAACACTATCCTAACCATGCATCATCCAACATTACACTAGGCTTCATCAGAGCCCTAGTTCAGTGCTATTTAGCTCATGCTCAACATTTTACTAACAGCATACATAGATTAAGCAAACATAACCTCAACAAAAATCAACTGATGAACAAGTTCCACACATATACTGTTGCTAAACAGAAATTTGAGAATTGATGCAATAATTTGTTCCTGGCTAGCCCAGAGAGGTAAAAATGTGTTTTTTACACACTTCACCCAACACCCATTTATACCCAAAACTATGAATTAGGGTTCCATATGTTCTTCCCCAAAAAATCCCTAAAACAGTAAAATTAGGGTTTTCAAAATTAATAAAAATTAACCTACATACTGACCAAAATAGCTCCAACCCATGCTTGTACGATGCCTTCTCTGCTTTCCCTGTCGCTCCAAGTGAAACCCTAGCTCGAGATTTCTTATCAATTCCATACCTAGGATGCAGAGATATGAGTTTGATAAGAACTCTAGGCTAGGGGGAAAGTACTGATGGGTATGGGTCTCTGTGGTGTTGGGAGGTGATGAGAAGCGGCTCGAGGTGAACTGGGATGGTCGGGGAAGATGGTGGCAGGGTAGAGCAGGTGGTGGTGGTTCTGGAAATGGGGGTGGCAGAGTGTGGTCGATGATTTGGGAAGAAGGGGGCGTTTGGTAGAGGTGTAGGGTGTTTGGTACTGTGGTGTGTAGCGGTTTCAGTGAGGGATGATGTTTCGCGATCTGGTCCGTAGGATGTGACGATGGTAGGTGGATCCAACGATGAGATGGGAGGCTGTGGGTAGCGACCGTCGGATGGAGGAATGCAACGAAAAGGACGGCCCAAGATGGAGATGGGCGTTGCGATGTAAAGCGGGAGCTTCGGAGTTTGATGTGCGATGATGGAGCGACCGTAGGATGCTGAAATGCTTCGATCTGACGGCTGAAATCCGATACGGGCTTGGGTAGTGGAAATGGGTTTGAGAAAGGGTTTTGGGCCTTGGGTATGCCAGGCCCATAACTTCTTTAAGAACAATTCTTCCTTCTTGAGCCCATTTCTACCCTCTTGGTCTTGTGCACAACATTCTTCGCGGCTTCCTTGCGTAATTCCTCCCGGCTTTTCACTACTTTTCTGCTCTATTCCGCTCCGCAATTCATCCAGACTTTATTTATTACCTAAAAAATATAAGATTAAGTAAGAAAAATATTTATTCTTGAAAACAATGAAAATACAGAATATGGGATAAAATGTAGAATTATTGCACAACATATGAGTTAAATGCCAACAAAAAGGGATAAATATATACAATATTTGGCACTCATCAATATCCAAAGAAGCAGATACGGTATACCTGCCAACTACTATCGAAAACAATGAAGCATGAAAATCGAAGTCGTCATAGCATGTCGGAGTTGTGTATGTGTCATCGTTATTTCTACCACCTGATGTCGTTCTAAGAATGGGGCATCATCGAAAAATCACGTTGAACAACTACATCGGATATGCCCGCTGCTGTTGTGGTGCACCATTGATGTTGTTCCTGGATAAGGCTCGATTAAGCGCCATGAAGTACCTTCGACTTGAGTGATGAAGATCATTCCAGTCAGAGAAGAATAGGGTAAAGAACCTTCGTCTACTTTGATACCAATGAAGATCGAACCAAGTTCCTCCACAAAGAACGCAAAAGCCTCTCGACAAGGGGCATCTGAAGGAAACAACAAACAATGCAATGAAAAACAAGGTGGAAGTGAGTTTTCTCAAGGATTGTTCACCAACAACCCTCAAGAAAAGGGGCAAATTGTAGATACCATAATCTGTATGGACACATGGAGGATGATTAGAAGCTGCAGCTGGACACAAGACTACAGCAGCACACACCATATCAACCCCAACACAGCTTCAATCCTAAGATAAGGATAGAAGAGTAATTCTCCAGAAGATATTTTCCCTTTATAAACCAAAACGATTAGGTCTAGGTGAGAAGGGGGCTGGGTGGGCAGAAGAAAGAGGAGGCTTCTGTTTCTTCTTCATTTCTCTTTTATATTCTTGCTATCGATTACTCATAGAGAAATTCACGAAGCTCCTTCAATGTAACCCAAGAATCTTAATAAACACCTTAACCCTTTTTCACTCGTGGATGTAGACACTCCGTTGTCGAACCACGTATATGCTTGTGTTGATTTCTATTTCATTTCACTGCACTTAATTTTGTTCATGATTTGAGTTTATATCTTGTTATAGTCATTACATTATCATGTGATTCAATTGGTTGTGCTACCAAATTAATGGTGTTCACAATTAACTTATATTCCATTTTTATTTTATTCTTAACAGCAGACAGTCAGTAGTATTACTGTCGGTATGGTACATTGCTAAATAAGGTTTTCAACATTTTTTAACCGCAAACTTCAACTTTCCAAAGAGAAAAAGAACACCGTCAAAGTGGAAAGATGATCCCCAGTAATTTATGATCATAATAAGCGGATAAGTGTGGGTAAGAAAAAAGATAAGTGTGGACATGAGTAAGAGAATTTGCAATTAACAGTGAGGTAGGGTCCAACATTCATCCCAAACGTGCAAGTTATTCCTGCACAATATCATCTGGCTTTGAATATTTTCAATGTAATTATTCATTGCGTTAGGGTTGCTACACCACTATGCAATATAATACCCTCATTAGCTGCCATGTTGAGATGTGCCCTCAAATCAGAGACGGAGCCAAAAAATTTCTTCTAGTAAGCATATTGATGGTATGCCGCGAAGGCCTCCCGTTATATTCGAGATTTTAATTGATTGTTTAGAATTAACCAAGTCAAAATTTTAAATCATAAAATATTTTAATTAATTTTTTTATGAGAAGACGAAATATATTAAGAAATATAATACCAAAGATCTACAATTTCATTTTTATCGAAAATATTAACGGTAATAACTTTTTTTCACCCGCTGGTTCAAGTGTTTTGAAATGTGTTGTAGTCTTCTGATCATTGCTTCTTTCGCCAATGAGTCTGCTGCTGAATTGTGATATCTACTGATATATTTTACCTTAGCTTGCGGTAGTTTTCTAACATGGAAATATTTTCCTTTCTAGTATTTTCTGCAACCCAGAAAATATTTGGACCTTTCTTTTCTATTGAGTCCGCCAGAAGCTTACAATGTGCAACAAAAAAGACACTTGAAAGTAAGTTATCTTTCAACCATTTCAGAACTTTTAGGAGCACATTTGCTTCTGCGTGCAATGTCGAAGAAGCCCAATCTGAACCTGCGGAAATGTACATGAATGCTTCTTGATCTTTCGAGTACGGAATGAAAGCATATCCCATAGAAAAGTTCTCTTTATTATAAGACGCGTCATTGAGTATTAGCCAGTCCGTATTTAAGTTGTTCCATGACGGTTTGTTAAGCTTCGATTTTTGGATATCCTTTGTTTTATCATCTCCTTTGGAAGAATTTGACTGTAAAAATTTCTTAATTTGAAGAATTAAGCATGTTGGATTTGGATTGGTTTTCTCAAAAACAACCTCGCATCTATATTTCTAGATAAATCATAAAATAGTGGCAATCTGACCCCAAAATTGCGCTAATTTTGGATCAGAAATCCATGTTTCAACCCACTTGCTCATAGAATCTGTATTGATTTGATAATTAATTGCGTCTAAAGAGCAACCAAACCAAATTGATCTAGCCAAAGGACAAGTTCTGAAAAGATAGTTTTCCGTTTCCATAGCTTGATTGTTGCGCATTGGGCACTCAGGAGAGATCTCTGAGTTATGGCCCGCCAGTCTGCTAGTGGTCGGTAAAGCTTTTTGAACTAGTTTCCATATGAAAAGTCTAATTCTCGGGATTGCTTGCATCTTCCAAATTTTTTTCCAGGAGAAAACCATATTATCCTCATTTTCAGCGTCCTGGTTGATGAGATAATTATAGACATTTTTAGCCGTGAAGTTTCCTGATTGATGGTGTTTCCATCTAATCATATCTCTTTCTTCTGTATTTGGAGTAATGGCAAGGATTTTTTCTTTTATTTCCGTGGGGAAAAATTCGTCTAGTTTTCCAGTGTCCCATGATCCTTCATTATTGAAAAGATCTTGAACTTTTTCCGGTAAAGGCTCTTCTTTATCTCTTGGTATATTTAATCTTTCCGTATTAGGAATCCATACGTCTTCTCAAATCTCCGTAGTAGCTCCATTTTTCACCTACCAAATATAATTTCTTTTATAATATTTAGACCTTTTTGTATACTTGTCCAATTCCATGATAGATCGTAATTTCTTATAGGTTCGAAGGGATTAGAATTATGAAAATATTTCGCTTCAAGAAGTTTAACTCATAGTTGATCTTTTTCTGTTATTACTCTACTAGCCAGCTTTGTAAGCAACGCTATATTGAAATTATGAGCATTTTTAATCCCCCTTTGCGATTTCTAATCCCCCTTTGCAAAATCCCCAAGCCCCCTTGCGATTTTGGTTTGCACATGCCTATCCACGCCTTTATATAACCCCCTTTGCCTTTAGATTTATCTTTATTCCACCAAAAAAAAAAATCATACTGTCCTCCCCGCTTGATAGGCTTGTAGAATGGATTGAATGGATAGGCTTGTAGAATGGATTGAATTAATACCGTCCTTCCCGCTTGAGAGAATAACTTTGCTTTCCAACCTTGTAGAGAATTATAATATCTCTGAAGAAGCGGTTCGAAATTTTCTTTCCTGTTTTTATCAAAGAACAGAGGAGTTCCGAGATATCTGTCTTTTTTAGTCATCAGCGGGACTTTTAGGATTTTCACTATTATTTTCCCATGTTTGGGGTGAATTCTAGGGCTAAAGTATATACTCGATTTTTGAAGATTTACCATTTTACCTGTGGTTTCCCCGAATTTAGATAGAATATCCAATAATTTTTTTGCTTCCCCCAGGTCCGCTTTGGTGAATAGAAAACATTCATCATTGAAGAACAAATGAGATATTGTCGGAGCATTTTTATTTATTTTGATCCCCGATATTTTATTTTCTTCTGTAGCCTTTTCAAGGAGTCTCGAAAGTATCTCCATGCAAATTAGGAATAGGTATGGGGATAGCGGATCACCTTGTCTTAGACCTCTTGAATTAGAAAAAGTTGGGCCCCGGGATACGTTTAAAAGGATGGAGAAACTTGTGGTGGAAATGCATTAGAAGATGAGATTAACCCACGTATCACTAAACCCAAAGGAGGATAGAGATTTCTCGATAAATTTCCACTCCACTCTATCAAACGCATTGGACAAATCAATCTTGAGAGCTAAAGAACCTTTTTTCTTTTTGGATGTTTTCATGGAATGAATAAGTTTATGGGCGATGATAATATTATCTGTAATTTGTCTCCCTGATAGAAAGGCAGATTGGTTGGGGGAAATGATCTTATTTAATATGGGTTTCAATCTATTGGCTAAGATTTTGGAGATGAGTTTATAGATTGTGTTGTTAAGACTGATTGGTCTAAAATCTGCTGGAGTTTGAGGAGTTGATATTTTCGGAATCAGAGTGATAAAGGAATGGTTGAAATCTTGTATCATAACCTCGGTTCTAACAAATTCTTGAATAGTACTTGTTATGTCCGTTCCCAAGGTTTCCCAATTGTCTTAGAAAAAACCCGGCTTAAAATCATCCGACACAGGAGCTCCCCAAGGGTTCATATTAGAAAGCGTAGACCAAATTTCTTCTTTGGATGGTATTTGGGTTAAGACTGAGTTTTCCGACTCGGAGATACAAGGTTTGATTATTTCAGAAAGGTCGAAATTATAATTTATATTTTGAGAGGCCCCTATTTGGGTGAAGTGATTGATTAGAAGAGAGTTGATTTGGTCTCTTTCTGAAATCCAAAGGCCTGATGGTTCTCTATGAGAATGAATTGCATATATTTTTTTCCTATTAGAGGCAGAGGCGTGGAAGTAATCTGTGTTTTGATCATATTCTTTAAAGAACTTGTCTCTAGATAGCTGGTGATAATAGCCATATCAAATTTCGTACCATTTTCCAAGTTCAACTTGGAGATTTTTGATGATATCTATCTTGGAAGCAAAATTTCATGATTTGTGGATGTTCTCTATTCTATTATTAAGGTTTTTAATATTTATGTGAATATTACCAAAAACTTCGGCATTCCAATGAGGGAGGTCGGAAGAAAGAGATTTTAGGTTTGAAGCAAAATTTATAGCTGAGGAATTTGAGGAGTGAAGGTTCCAGGAAGTTTTCACTACTGAGGATAAAGTAGGGTGTGAAAGCCACGATCCAAGGCATCTAAAAGGTCTAATAAGCTTTTTTCTTTTTGGGTTTGAATCAAAGAAAATAGGAGTATGGTCTGAGCCTACTCTTGTTAAATGACTTACCTTTGTGTTGGGAAATTCCTGGATCCATTGGTATGAAATTAGCGCTATGTCTATCCTTTCACAAATATTAGCTTCTCCACTCCTATTATTTGACCATCTGAAAGGAGCACCTTCATATCCCGCATCCTGTAACCCCAGAGAGTTTATAATCTGAGTGACAAAGGATTTGATGTTGGAGTTTGAAATGTTGCCACCTTGCTTTTCCCACGGGTCCAGAATGATATTCAAATCTCTAATCAGCACCCAAGGTTTTTTAATTTGTTTCGATAGATCTGCAATATGTGACCATTGGGAAAATTTTTCATCTGCTTCATCTACACCATAGACACACGTAATTTCTATTTATTTGGCGCCAATCGTCGATTCAAAATGACAGACATTTAAGTGAGCTGAGACTAATATTATATATCTACATTATTATGCCAGGCTATAGCTAAACCCTTAGCTATGCCCACCGTCGGAACTATAAACCAGTCATGAAAACAAGATCATTTTATCAAAAGGGGCCTTTGTCTCCGATAAAAAGATTATATCAAGTTTGAAGTGCTGGCAAAGATACTTAAGGTGATCCTCAGTGATAGGCGTACCAATTCCTTGGACGCTCAAAGAGAGAAATTCCATGATTATAAAGGGGAGACAAAGGCAGGACAGAGGAAGGAAAAAAAACCTAAAAAAAAAGCTATTGAATTGATTTAGATATAGCAATTTAGATTTTTTTTATTTATCTCATACATTCTGATGTATTTTGTTGATTTTGTATCAATCCTATAATTTTGATCCCATTAAAAATAAAATTTTAATTTTATTATACATATTTGCCCCCACAAGACATGAAAGCTTAAACCTAAATTAGTGGAATTTCAAAATCAAGTGGGGTCGGTAGACTCCATTTGTCTCCACTTTCCTCTGTCACTGCCCCTAATGAAATGAATGTCATGATCTTTGGTATCACCTCCCCAAAGGTGGCAAAATAGATCGTATTCTTTTATCATTTCCGGACTACATAGGGGTTTCTTACTTTAAAAAAAATATATAAGAGGGTTCCTTACTTTTTTTTAAAAATGTCCATGACTTATTCTACATTTTTTTTTTGATAAACAAGGAACCTTTACATTAATGAAATTTGAGGTTATAATGAGTTTAAGATTGAAAATAAGAGAATAAAAAGTCGCAAGAACATACCGTAAATGTAAAATATCGAGAAATCCACAGGAGAAAGAGAATGATTACCGGAGTAAGACAAATACAAGTACGAATAAGATCCGATTAAATCGAAGGAAGGATGGGTTTCCTCGGAATTAAATTCCAACCATTTAGTTTGTTTTTCTTCTTTGGATTGATGTGCTCCCAAAATATGAGTGATTTGCTCAAATATGTTGTACTTAGTGGTGAAGCTTCTGTTGTCAAAGAAATCATCGCTGAAGATTCCGTCGCCGGATAAGTTGATGATGAAGATTATGTATTCGGAGATAACAAAGATGAAGATTTCGTCGTTGGAGAGTATCACTATTGATCTTTAAACTAAACCCAGTAACCAAGAACCGCCATTAAAGTGATGATAAACCTCAAAAGAGTAGATAAAATTACCTTAATGGTGTAGATAAGTAGAAAACATAATAAAAACTAAGCTAAAACTACTAACTAACCTAAAAAACAAGAAATAATGAAGAAATCGGATCAAATATGAGCATAGAAGGGTTGTTGTTGATGGTTTTGTTAAAGAAGATAGAGAGAGGGAGGAGAGAGGTATTATTATGCATCAAATTCTAATTTGCAGAAGTTGTACTTACTCCGCATGCTAGTAGTAAGATCAATGTTAAAAGACATATGAAACTTGAGCTTGAGAATGTGAGAGAATTTTCCTCTCAACGGTTCACACATGAAATGAGTGAAAACCAATCAATTTACACGCTGATCAACTCACAAAGTGAAATAGTCTAGTTTACCTTAATTTTTTTCTGGTTGGCTACAACTAACCAAAATTTATTTCTTCGAAGTAAAATATACTCCCTCTGTCCCTTGTATAAAGAAGGAGTTTTAGATTTTGATTGTCCCATTAGATAGGAGGAACTCCAACTTCAAGGACTTTTTCCATATATACCCTTATTTATTATGTAAGGGGTAATATAACAAATATATTAATGTTTTTTTATCTTGGAAATGAGATAAAGGATAAAATAGGAAAAATTATGGATATTTGTGAAATCCTTATTTTTTATCATTGTAAAGAGAATTGACAAATGAAGATACGTCAATCTGACGACGAATAAGTACCTTCACAAAGTCGTCCTTAATCTTGAAATACGATCTAAATTATCACTATGTTCTCTGAGCAGGTTTCCGATGACGTGAAGTTAGGGTTTCCTGATTATCTTTTAAGTCGGTCGTGGTTTAATGACGGTTTAGAAGATAATCAAAGAGAAAAGAGGGAAAATTTTCTGAAGTCGATTTTCTATTATCAAAATAAACTTGTTGACATTATTAGCCTTTTCCGCTATTTATACATAATATGAACAAGACAATCACATGTAGATGACTAAGCACGTGACACTTGTGCTTGTACTGACCTGAACAGCTCTTTGTTATGAATACTCACCTTTCCAGGACTCCCTTCAGCTGACAACATCGAGAATCTTTTTAGCTCTTTGTCTTCCGCACCTACTTTTGTGTTTCTGACTTGTTTGGTCGCATATGGAGTGATTCTTGGACATCTGGATCAGGTCTTCGACGTATGACCTTGAGTCTTATCTCATGTCTCACCAGTATTACTCTTTAGCTGCCAGTTCTCGGCTAGATGCTATATTTTGTCATCTACAATAAATTTCTTTTATATATAGAGGACAAATGAATTATCAGAAATTGAAAAAATTTCATGTCTCAGGGACATTTTTGTATTACTTAATGATCGAACTTTCTCAATGAAGCTTAAAGGAATTTCCATTTCATCCAACCTAGTCAAAGACTAGTTGTTCATTGGTATATGGATGCACGTATAAATGAGCACAGTCGAATTGATAGATAAACTCATTTGACAAAAAAAGTTGAATAAGAAACGTAGAATTAGGTAACTAGTATAATATAACAAAATTTAGATATTGTTAGCAATCTTTTTTTCTAACGTCCACCTCTAGTTTTCCTGAGTAAGAAGCAAAAAAACGTAAAATTAAATAACTAGTAAAACGTAAAAAAAAATGGAAATTTTCAGTTTTCTTAGTCATATGGAGAATTGTCACCCCATGTTCATGGAATAACAATCAAAAAACTGCAAAGGAAAGATGGCCCAAACATTACAAAGAAATGATACACTTCAATTGCCAAATTTAAGAAAATTAAATAAATATTAAAAACAAGTCTCGTTGCTTGCCTTAATTAAATTGATTGATAATTTATTTTTATTTTTTCATATTTGTCAATATGTTGTTGGAAATTCAAGGTTAAAAGAATATGAAAACAAAACATGGATGTTGTACTTCTGGCATCGAGGACCTGTGATATATTTCTAAACAATTATTTGGTGAGTACAAATGGGTATGTAAAAAAATCTCAATAGGATACAATAAACCAGTTAACAATGTAGTTGAATTTTGTATCCATTGATTCAACCAAGAACACACATAAAGAAAGTTTTAATGATGCTTAAAAGAGAAAATAGAAAGTTTGATATGACTGAATGAGAATTGACTTATCACTAGTTATCGGAAATTTGCATTTGTTCAAGATGCTTGTTCGTCACAAACAAATACCTTTAATAGGCATCAATTGTGTCTAATAGTAAAGGTCACATCCTTTCAATATGTATCATAACGTAGAACAATCAGAAGTATCATGGGTCAGCTATTATGAAACTACTCTTGGGCTATGCACGTTTTTTTGATCATCAATCAACTGTACAGAATAGGCCTAATGGCTTTATCAATCATTGGGAGTGAAAGTAGTACAAGAGTTGAGAAAAAAATAAGAGTGTAGATTACTTAGAATGTGTTTGTAATCCATGTTTGGGACGTTTTGAATGTTTTTCCTTTTAATGCAATAAAAGTAAGTTTGTTCATGATGTATTTGGGTTCTTAGTACAACCTATTTGTGAATTAATGTATGACACAAACCTCTTATGGATTATGGTTGCATGAAGAGATAAAGATAAATGAAAGAGAGCCTTTGACCGAGTAAACTGAAGTGATACATTTTAGAGGCAATTGTATGAAGCTGAACTTTGAGATCCAAACTAGTAAAAAAATCACATTGTGCAAATTAAAATTCCAAGCAAATTGATACAAAATTAATTAAGTGTATTACGGCCGAGTACCAGAATCAGGTTTGAGACAAAATTCGACCTAACTAGAGCGTATATGGGTGACAATTCGTCGTTGAAATATTTTACTCTTTATATTTTATTCTTTATTGGGTATATAGTAATTTCCCCGATATGGAAATTGCATTAGTGTGGGTACTAATGACTCCTTGATCGAAGAAACTTTACGGGGTACATTCGACCAACTAGAGGAATTATATAGCTTTGACAATATGGCAATTGAAGTTGCCGCAAAAGTGATTTTTCTTGTCCCTGGGGAAATAGTGGTATGAGTTTACTTGAACAAAAAAGTGTTAAATAATGAAGATTTGAATTTCCAACAGGTCTTAATCATATGATGATATTATTATCGAAATCATTGAGTCAAATAATCAGTTCAAGGATTTAAAGTCCATAATCATATGCCATGTTAAGAAAGATGTTAGACGAGAACCCAAGGAATATGTTGAAAATGTGATGGTGAAAAGATCAAACCAGTCTCCGAACCCAAGGAATATGTTGGCTCTCGAAGTGCCAGAGAGTTAGAGAATTTATTATATGATGTCGACAAATATTTCTTAACAGGACGATGGAACGACAAGAATTTACTCCCGCACTTTGAGGGCGATGCTAAATATGTTGGAGAACCTTTAACAAGAAAAGTATTGTTGAACATAGCCTTAGAGTCATGACCCGGAGGGCTATAAATAATGGTTTGAGGGCTCAATTTCTGCGGTGCTTGGATTGCAAGAGAAAATTTCCATAGACTGAAATAAACTATTACGCCATGGGTATACGCTTAAAGATGATGCTAGACATGATACGATGTTCCAGTTCATGTCAGGATGAAAACCATGGGTTAATGTATACTTAATAACGGTGATGTCCAAGACACAAACATAACCTATTGATACAAGCCTACTGATGACTTGTGATGTAGGACATCCAACTATATTAGGCCTAGATCCACTAGAATAATTTATTATTATTGTTATGGTATCTTTGTTTTCTAGTTCAATATATTTTTTAATTTAGGATTTCCTTTCCTAGTTTTGGTTTATTTCGTAATTTAGTTTGATTTCCTTTTCTAGTCCTAATACTATTTGGAATTATTGAAGTCTGTATAAGAAGGCCTAGTATTGTAGAGAAAGACATTTCCACATCTAACATTATTATCGTTTGATTTATCAAAGTTATTTTATTTAGCTATTGTTCTCTAGTTTTGCTAGTACTTTTGTGAACTACTGATTCACACTAGTTTTCAACATCTATTGGATCTTTGATCCAAACTTATACGCTTTTGCTACGTTAAGTGGTACCTTAGACTGGATTGAGAGCTTCCACCAACATGCGTGATAAGAAGATTGGAGAGTTGAATATCATTTTGAAGAAAGACATAGAAACTGATGTGGAAACGATGGTGATCAATCTAAAATCAGAGTTGAACAGAAAGATAGATAAACGTTTTGCAAATTTCAAAGAGTGGTTTCATACAAGTTTCAAGGTGCAAGAAGGAAAGAAGATAATTGGAGAAAATCTTAAGACTCAACCTGAACTCGTTCACCATCATAGTTTTACCCCTCTCAACACGACCACTCATCTTCAACACCCCCCACCCACACCCACCCCACCCAACCACTTTCCAACCTTCTTACAGCCATGATGTCTCCCTCAATAAAACATATTGCCATCCATTACACACTACTCCAATATACTCAGCCTGTCTAACTTACATAACCCCATAGTTCTCAAAAGATTTTAACCCTTATTCTACTTCCCTGAATTTGAACAAAACTCCTCCAAAACATCTAGCAACTGATGTAGAAAACTATGAGCCATATTATTATCCTCCACCATCGTGCCATCAAAAAAACACGAGAACTCCATATAATTATCGTCCCAATGCTGATATAACTTCGTATGATTGGTTGTGTAAGGTTGATCATTTCCTTGCATACATACGCATACCAGAAGATCAACAAGTTGAGCTTGTTGCTTTCAGGATTAAGAGACCAACCTCTTTATGGTGGGATCATATTCAACTAGAACGAACCAACCACGGATTCCGATAAGTTCAATCATGGCCATCCATGAAACCATTGTTCATTAGCTTGCAAAATTGTAGCCAAGGTAACCACTCAATACAAGAGTATGCGAGTGAATTTTCTCGTTTGTTGTAACGGAATCAGCTGAATGAGTCGTTTGATCAAACAATCAGATGTTTCATTAATGATTTTGATAAGAATATCCAAGAAAGATTAGTTACTCAACAATATACTTCTCTTCATGCAGTCATTAACAATTCCCTTAAGATTGAATCATTTATGACTTCTCCACGACCACAATTTAGCTAATCATTCTCAAACCGTAAAAATTCATCTTTTCAAAGTAATTCTAATTGAGGAAAAACCTCTTCAAATAAACCCCATATTTTATCACCAATATTAATTCCAACTCACCCTTTCGATAATACTAACTCGAAAAGCTTCTCATACCCAGATTTCATCCACTACAAATATACCTTTATTACATCCTCTACCAAGTGTCGTTCAATGATCAAACCTAATTCTTAAAATCCTTATGCTTACCCCAAACCAAAATAAATGTTTTAAAATATGTCGGCGCCCAGGATATACGCCAGCTCAATGTAGGAGAAGTCGTACATTACTAACTGAAAGAGATAACGTGTATGGAGATGACAATGAAGAAATCCTTGGAAATATCAAAAATATACCTACTCATGGATACTGAGGTGAACATGTCTCTAGTGTTATTCACAGTCTCACGAGATACCCCATGTGAACTCCCTAGTTCGTAATCGTCTATTCCGTACCAGATGTTGTATATAAAATAATAAGGTTTATGGTATGATAATCGACACTGGTAGTTGCAAAAATATCGTTTCTTCTAGATTGGTAGATGTGTTGCAATTATATACTCATCAGCACCCTAAAACGTACTTCATTGGTTGGGTTGACGATAATACAATGAGACAATGGTTTGTGATCTTGTCGATGTTACTTCTTGTCACATGTTGCTTGGTCATCCTTGGTTATATGATCTAGATGTTACATATCATGGCAAAAATAATACCTACTCATTCATGTATGATGGTAACCAGATCGTATTGCATCCTTCTTATACAAAACCTAAGCAGGTTCCGCAACAAGAGATTATCACCATGCTGATTTCGCCAGATACCATGGTTGATTCCCAGGAACCAAACGATGATAAAGTTTATTTCATTGAGGATTGCACTGCTCTAAAAAATCCTCAGGATCCTATTTTAAGTCATTAACACATAAGTTTTCAGAAGCTGGTCGTGCGAGGCATATGATAGATGATGATCTTCGTTATCATTTCCAACTCTATGTCCCTAGTGAGAGCGTTTGTCTTTCTACGCTGAACTCAAGGTCGAGGTCACTTCAAGTAGTGGGGCATGATGTAGGACATCCCGCTGCATTAGGCTTAGCTCCGCTAGGATAAATTATATATTTCATATTATAATTCTTATTAGGATATATATTTCCTAGTTCTAGTTTATATTTAATTTAGGATTTTCATTCCCAGTATTGGTTTAATTCTTAGTTTAGTTTGAGTTCCTTTTCTGGTCCTATTATTAATTAAAATTACTGACTATTATCTAAGAAGGCTTAGTATCGTAGAAAAATGCAATTTTATATCCAACATTATTATTATTTGATTTATCAAAGTTATGTTATTTAGTTATTGTTCCATGATTTTTCTATTACTTTTATAAATCTTAAGGGTAGGACTTGGGTTGGTTGGTCGGTTTACAAGGCTTGGCCGAGCCATACCCTACCAAGAAATTATTCGCCCAGATTGCCTATTGAACCAGCGAAATCCATGGAGGTGCTGCCCAAATTATATTCTTCAGGTTTATTGGGTTGATCCAAATTTGAATAAACATACACATAAATTCCTAATTGTCTTTGTTAAGTCTTAAAATTATCTAATGTGATAATAAAATATTTTAGTAATACTAACATTTAGTTACTCTATTTATCTTAATTTTCCAAATAACTTAAATTATTTACAATAATAGGCAATATTATTAGCTAATTAAATTATTCTAATTTGATAATAATACCAATTGTAAACACAATTTAGATAGTTGTTTAGGATGGGTGGGTTCTTTGGGTTAGAGATATTTGTGCACATGCTTTCCCAAATTTAACTCGGGTTTATAATTTTTGTGCACAAGCTTGACCAAAGTTTTGAAATACATTACGCATGCCCGCCCAACGTTCAGGTTGGGCGGGTTGATCTAACCCAAGACCCACCCCTAAATTTATTAATTTCACACTAGTTTTCAATATATATTGGATCTTTGATCCAAATTGTACGCTAACGCTACGTTAAATTGTAAATCCCAAGAGATAAGGGCAAATAAATGTAACAAATATGCACTATCCCGATGAATGGAGCTTCACAACAAAGGCAAGAATATGTTGCCAATGATAAATACATCTTTTTTTTGATACACTGACGTATGTCCGATAAATTCTAGCTCCCCCATCTCAAGAAGGAAATCATGGTATGGAATAGGTCGTGCAATTTCATACGTCTAAGGCATGCCCAAGGCTTAAACAACAAAAGCATTGCAGTTGCGCAACCAAAAACGTTACCGTAGTAAGTTACTCGGCCAAAAGACACGCATGACCCTTGGAGCAGCAATGACCGTCAATTTTGGATGGTTGTTAGCACATAACTCTATTGTAAGCATCTTAAAGAGTAAAATTCATGACCCGACCAGTTATAACATGCAACAATACGAAAAGCTCCAAAGAAGAAATTAAATGTAGTTCAAGGCATTACACATATGGTTGGATACCATGACGATTTAAAACCGTTATAAAGTGAATTTTAACTGTAATGGAATAAGACTGCATAATCACAAGTGCCATACCAAACATATTTGAACTACCTACCAACTCAATATGGACACAAGATTTGGAAAACTGATATTCATCCTAAGATTCAAAGTCTTTGTCTGGAAATATTAAAATGACCTTTTACGTGTAAGATCCAAGCTCAATAGATGGAATGCGAAAACTTCTCCTAGGTGTATTTCATGTGAAAGATTATGAAACCCTCACTCACTTAATGGTACATTGTACTTTAAGTAGAGCTATTTGGTTTGGGCTAGGCTGTAGAGTCCCAGCAAACCCAGGTGTCAATATTAAGGGAACCTTGGTTTGTGCTATCTAGAAACACCATGATGGAAATGTTGCAGAGAAAGGAATGGTTGGCTACAACCTGTTGGATCATATGGAAAACTAGGTGCCAAAAGTGTTTCCGGAATTTACCTATCAACCTGATATCAACAGTTAATCAGATATTTTAACAACTCAAAAATTCAAAAAAAAATCTCCCATCTCCAACATTGATCAAAAACCCAACCCAAACCCAACTTCACTCAATGCAACTCACTGAAGCAATCACAAAGTTAACTACAGTTAGCCACGGTCATTTTGATTTTCCACTAACCTAGACAGTAGTAATAAATATAATTATAGATGCAAACGACAAAATCGAAGGTACAAGAGTCATCACCTTCAGAATAGAGACGAAGAGGAGGGAAGCACACGCGGAGCTATGTTAGCAATTGACGCAATGCAACAAAGAGAGAAGCTGAAACCTTCAGGTGGATGATAAAAATCTATCAAAGGAAATCAGTATGAAATGGAAAAACCCTCAATATCAGTCCAATAACACAATATTACTTTGTAGATATAATTTCCTATTTCCGTAAGTGTATTTTATTCTCTTAAGGAAAGTGTGGCTTCCAAAGTTGTGAGATATAGTCTCTCTTTATTTATGACTCCGTCGAAAATGTAAGAAAAGAGAGATATATCATGACAATTCTGAATTTGTAAAACAAAATACTAGGAAGGTGATCAACCTGATTAGTTAAGCTCTTTTATTATCAGAACTTTACGAGAAAAAAATATAACTGTAGTGGAAGGTTTTTAACCACAAATGACGTATGCAATAACATCAAAGCTCGAATAACATAATGTAGAATACTTGGAAGCATCGTAGATCAGTTACGAAACCGCACGTGAACAAATGTCCATCCAAAGCTTGTGCATATGGTTATGTATGGTTTTTGGCCATTAATTAATCATAAAAATAAGCCTAAAGATTTTGTTATCAGTAGGCATGGGATTTGTACAAGAGTTAGGAGGGAGCAATAATGGAATCTTTAGACAATTTTGAATGTTCATTCCCGTTGATGCAATTAAAGTAAAGTTATTTCATTATGTATTAGAGCATTGCTTAGTAGAACTTACAACTGTTGCTATATCAATCTTGTTGTCAAAACTATATCTTGATTTTTAGTCTACATTAAGTTATGTCTCGGTCTAGGACAGTGGAGTTGAGAACGAACCAGTCATCATTTGCGTTCTACCGTTTGAAGGCAAAGATCAACCGAAGCTTTTGGAGAACTTCATCAACAAAAGGTAAGTGAAGTCTGAACCACATATTTCTCAAGTTATATTCACTTTTCTATCTTTGAGACAATTGTCGCATAACTAATTAGACTAGCTTGCATAGACAAGAATTTCGAGTCGAGAATTAATTATTTAGTCTATGAATTTCTCGAAATATAATGACTAAGCTTAATGAACATTTGTTCATACTTGATCAAATTCGGTGGAGAACAATTTATTGTGCGGAACCAAATCATAATTCAAGTTTATTATTTGAAAATAGCCTGGAACAGTTATATGTGTCATTGATTTTATTCAGGAATGTTTCGAATCGATTAAGAGAAATATAGATCTACTATATTAGGAATACAAGACAGTGTTATCAGTCTTACAAACTGAGAAACTGTTATATGTATAAAGTTGTATTCGTACACGTAGCGGTGTAGCTATATATAGACTTTCAGATTTATGTGATATACATATTTGTATGTACATCATGGGAAAATTTGTTTGTTTCGTGATCTAAATAGATATGTATATTCGTATACAAACCATTGTGGAACTGTGGTAAAGGAACCGGGTTAAAATAAACAAACCGGTATGCGAGCCAAAACAGTTCTAGGTTCTAGAACCAGTTTAGTACCCAAACGGGGACTCAAGCTGAATGTTCAATGAACTCCGGAACCGGCAAAGGTCCTAAGTTTGAAAACCGGTACGTGAACTAAAAAGTGTTGTAGACTCTGAAACCTTGTCTTGGTTCAAAGTTTGCAAACCGGTACGGGAAATGAAAAATTCTGTAGAGTCCCGAACTCAGTAATTGCATAAGTGTGAAAGCCAATTTATGAACTAAGAAGTTCTGTTGACTCCGGAACTCGGTCATTGCGTATATTTTTGCGAACCGGTCCACGTACTGTGACTCAGCCGATTCACGGACGGTTCAAGTAATTGTACTTTGTACATTTACAAACTATGTCGACTATGATTCAATTGCGATTAAATTATTTCCTTGAAGTAATTAGCATTTGATCAGTTCTCTAATTAACACTAGACTCATTTGATCACATGATTGTGACTCAATATTAATGTCTTGTGAATATGAAAATGAGCGTTAAGCTTTTAAGTTCAAATCGGCTAGTTTCGGCTAACCATGTTGAACATAGTCTTTATACACGGTTCGGTTACGGTTTACCTAACCATAGTGTATATATTGTATATGTGAATAAGATTCAAAGCTTTCATTTAACGGTGAATATTGATTGCTTGGTTCCAAAGTTATCTTAGCTTAAGCCTAAAACAACCTAGGCTTTGAAGTTTATATAAGGGGAACCCTTAGCAACTGGGATTTTTGAATTCTGACACTACTTTTTGGTGTGTCCTAGTTGTATCTAGAGTCGTCCTCTCCAAAAACCCTTTTAAGGTTTAACGACTACAAAGACTTCATTGGGATTCGTGAAGCCAGGTCTAGTTATCTTTTATTTTGATAACTTGGCTATCCTGTTCTTGATTGTTTGTAGAGCCTTGCTCCATCAATCAAGATAGATAGTAATCAACAAATTATCTTCGTCTCATACTTTATTGATTCCGTAAGTTTCATACTTGTGAGGTGAATAATAATCTAGACTGCACTTCGGGTTGCATAAGTCCGTATTTTGAGGATAGCCAGACTTTTGTCTGAGTTGTTATCGATTTCCATAACCTGGATCTATCATTTAATCTGATTATTCGTTTGGACCGTAAATTAGGAAATCAATCATATGCTTAATATATGGCAGGCAGATTTGGTTTAAAGTCTTTAATTGAGTTGAAACAACTCTTAGTTTGTGTGAGACCGTCTAAGGGAATCAATTGCGCGGAGTCCTGCTGGGATTCAAGAGGCGTAAGGAGTGCGACGTACCTTAATCAGTGGGAGACTGAGTTCGGGTTCAACTACATTCCAGACCGAAGTTAATTGGTAGTAGGCTAGTGTTTATAGCGGCTTAATACAGTTTGGTGTTCAATCTGGACTAGGTCACGGGGTTTTTCTGCAGTTGCGGTTTCCTCGTTAACAAAATTTCTGGTATCTGTGTTATTTGTTTTTCGCATTATATTGTTTATCTTTATAATTGAAATATCACAGGTTGTGTGTTGATTAATCATAGTAACTAGGTCCAACCTTGTTAGTTGGATAAGACTTGATTGATTATTGGACATTGGTCTTTGGTACCGTCCAAGAACTCTCTTTGTAGTTAGGTTCACAGATTCAATTTTGTAAACGTTCTAACAACAAGAGGGAGAAAGATATAACTCTAGGCCCTTTCCTTGATTGAGTTTTTACTCTCGCAGCTGTGTTGAGTTTGTCCATACAGATTTCCTAAGAAAAAGTTGGTGGTGTATTTTGGTACCCGTGGCGTTTTCAGTTGGTATCAGATCAGGCAAACACATTGAGACCTAATCAGTCTGTGTTTGAAGCAGTCTGATTATATGGACATGAGTGCAATCTCTATAAATATATCGCCAGCGTTTGAAGGCCCTAATTACTTATGGTGGAAAATCGTTATACATTCCTTTCTACAAGCCCGTGACTTTGAGACATGGAAAATTGTAGTTGTTGGATGTAACGCACAAACAGTTGTTGTAGACGGAGCTACAGTTGCAAAGCCATTGATACAGTATAGTGAAACCGAGATAAGTGCTGCAAAGTATAATTCTGATGGGCTGAACGCTATTATCCACGCCATAAGCCCAAATATTTAACACCATGTGACTTCGTGCACTAAGTCTAAAGATGCCTGGGATGTCGTATTTGAAGGGGATACCTCAGAGAAAGATGCTAGGCTTCAAAACCTAACTTATGACTGGGAAAAAATCCGTATGTCTGATGAGGATTCTTTTGAATGATTTAATCAAAAGGTTTCTAGTAATGTCAATGCTTGTTTTGCATTAGGGAAGACTATCTCCCAAAAGCACACTGTTACGAAAATTCTCCGATCCTTACCAGCAAGATACAAGTCTAAGAAAAATGCCATCATAGAAGAAAATAACCTTGATACACTTTCCAGAGACACTCTTGTTGGAAAGTTGAACATCTTTGATAATGAACTGTAATCCAAAGCCAGAAAGGATATTGCGTTCAAGGCACTGAAAAACACTAAAACCTTAAAAAGTGAAAGTGTTGACAACTCTGGAGATGATCTTGTCGATCCTGATTTTTCAGATGAAGATCTTGATAACTCAGTTTCTCTGATCACAAGACAATTTAGAGAATTTCTTAGGAAAAGAAATAAACGATTCTCCAGGGACAAGCCTCCCATGTCAGCGAAGCCACGTAATCATATTTCTGCTAAAAACAGAGATTCCAATGACACTGAAGACGAGGATATGCCACTGTGCTTCAAGTTTAAAGGATTCATTCACTTTGCCAGTGGGTGTCCAAATCGAAGAAAATACACTGGCAACAAGAGTTTGGCTGCGACACTTGATGAAACCTTAGATCATTACGATTCCGAAGAGGAAGAAAATTCAAGTGTGGCACTCTTGGATGAAATTGTCAATTTTGATAATTGTAGCAGTACTCATGTCAATCTTGATAATTTAATTGATCACTCTTCATCAAAATCATTGGAGAATGTTATGGATTTTTCGTATACTAATGAGAATTCTGATATTTTTCAGGTACCATGTGTTTAATTGCTAAAGTTGTTCCTGAAACAATCTCCAATCCGACATGTCCTTATTGTACCGGTAAAGGTCATGGACTCGTACAATATTTCAAATACAAATATAAGCTAAGATTGATGGATAAGGGAAATTCTCAAACAAAGAGAAGAGTTTGGTGGTGAGCAATCATGTGCTCACCTCAACACAGTCTAAGTGTGTTGAAATGTGCATCTTATCTCGTGTTCCCTTGAAAAAGATAAGAACTTTGCACACCAGGGCTTCAGATCAAAATTTGAATATTATTACTTGGATATCCACATGTCTCAAGTAATGGTATCGGAATTTTCGATCTGGAAAACTTATAGGTTTTGCGTGCGTGAACCCTTATATGTTCCAAAATCCTGCATGGTAAATGTCTTCCACTTCAAGACTCATATCTCTTTCACAAGAAGGTTTGCCTGTTTAACCATACATTTGTGTTTCACGAATACATTTTTTTCTCAAGAATCATGGAGGCTCCAAGCACAATACCTTCTCGTGAAACCTTTGCTCCAATGGTTGTTGATACTGTTCCAACTAACAAGAAGAAATAGATGTCTATTCCTTTTGTCTAATCTCTTAAGAAGAGAAGGAGGAATCATAGGACACCTAGATCGGATTACTCCAATCAGAAAAGGTTTAAAAATATTCTTGGAGAACTTAGGAAAACCAAGAAGGAGGTGCAGGGTCTAAAGAAGATTTTACAGAAATCTCTCAAACTTCAAGATGCTCTTGTCAATCAACAACTTATCAGGTTTGCAGGAACTAACTCTTTCATTCATGAACAGTATGTTCCTTTGCCAGTCACTGATAAGGAGTTCGGAGATGATAAGGAATTATTCAAAGACCTTAATATCTAGGAAACTTCTTTTGAGGATTTTATTCTTGATAAGGATAACTAGGGTTTGGTATAGCAAAGATTGTGATTACACATAGCTATTTCCAACATTTTTCATCTTGCATGTTTTTAGATTTATTTATTTGAATTGTAGTTTAAATTCTAGAGTTGTTGGAAGATGAACTTGCAGTATGCAATCATTATTGGTTTAATTATCGCAAAATTCTTATGAAATATTTGTGATTTTATGTTCTCGTGAATCGAACTAATATTTCATATATGCTCAAATGTTAAATCTATTATGTTTTTATAAACAGAAAATTGAACAAACTCTTTGAGATTTTTCTTGCAGTATTGATCTTTTTGTGATCACACTTCTGTGTTTTGCTGCTTGACACACTCCGTAAGATTCTCTAATGTTGAGTAAAATCGAGAAAAATTGTCTCGTTGTTAGTAAATGGCCTTGAGATCAATTTATGTCGATACTATGGATACAAATCCTTGTGATTTGTTATCCTTCTTGTTCACGAAAGAAAGGTCATTCATGTTGTTCTCTCGAGAATGACATTTAATGGGGGAGAGTTTTTAAATGTACTTGTGCTTAATTGCTATATCTTTGTGGGGAGTGTGCTGTGGAATTATAAAGGGGATGCTTGTATCTTTTTAATCTCCTAGGATGAGCACTAAGTATTTATTACTATGTTATATCATCTAAATAAGTTGATACGAGGAATTGCATTTTAACTATGTTATTATGTAGTATCACCATCTTCCTTAAAACTTGAGATGTTTTTTGGTTGTATTCATTATGATACTGCGATTTTCATACCCTTGTTAATTTTATTCACAATAATGGGGAGAATTATTTAGTAGTTTCATACTACATACATATGGTTTACAAATCATTATGTAAGGGGGAGTGAATCATTTAAGCAATAGGTTTACTGAAAAAATGAGGGTCTAACAACCACACCCAATATTTCTCTTAGCAATCTGTATGGACAAACTCCAATATACTTTTAAGAGAATCAACTAGACAATCAGACTCAATCTTATAAAAAGTATATCAAGGAGTTATATCTCAATTTATCGATTCAATACTTACTCAAGAAAATAGAAATATGCGAGTCTAATTGAACACGAGAAAAATTAACTTGAACGGTACCAAAGACGAATGTTCAAGTATCAATCAATTTCAATCAACAACCAAAGGTTGGATTTACAAATTGATCGGTTCAACGCACAACTTGTGATATTTCAATTATATAACAAAATATAATGCGGAAAAGAAATAACACAGACACCAGAAGTTTTGTTAACGAGGAAACCGCAAATGCAGAAAAACCGCGGCACCTAGTCCAGATTGAACACACACTGTATTAAGCCGCTAGAGACACTAGCCTACTACAAACTAACTTTGGTCTGGACTGTAGTTGAACCCCAATCAATCTCACACTGATCCAAGGTACAGTTGCGCTCCTTACGTCTCTGATCTCAACAGGATACTACGCACTTGATTCCCTTAGTTGATCTCACCCACAACTAAGAGTTTCTACGACCCAAAGTCGAAGACTTTAATAAACAAATTTGTATCACAGAGAAAAGTCTACATGAACAGATAAGTCTGTCTCCCACAGAAATACCTACGAGTTTTGTTCCGTCTTTTGATAAATCAAGGTGAACATGAACCAATCGATAACCCGGACTTATATTCTCGAAGAACATCCTATAATTATCAATCACCTCACAATAATCTTAATCGACTAGCGAAACAAGATATTGCGGAATCACAAAGATGAGACGAAGATGTTTGTGACTACTTTTCTATCTTGCCTATCGGAGAAATTAATCTCAAGCCAATCTTACGATTGTACTCAAATACGATAGAAACATCAAGATCAGATCACGCAACTACAGAGAAAATAGTTGGGCCTGGCTTCACAATCCCAATGAAGTCTTCAAGTCGTTAACCTAAACGGTCTCGATAGAAACCTAAGGTTAAAGAGAATCGACTCTAGCTTATACAACTAGTATCACACAGGAGGTTTGGGGATTAAGTTTCCCAGTTGCTATATTTCTCCTTTATATACCTTGGTAACAAAACATTCAATATTCACCATTAGATGAAAACCTGATTAGATTCAAGCTAATATTTTTCAACCGTTAGATCGAATCTTAGCTTGTTATACACACATGAAATATAACTTGATTTAGGTTTGAGTAACCGTACCTAAACGTGTACAAGTCGTTGGTTTAACGGTAGTTAAGCATAAGTTAGCCATATGAGCACTTTCATATCAACCTTATTCTTCTTTACCACAACTAGTTTAAATGACTCAAATGAACTAGTTAGAGAATTGTTCAATTGCTTAGATCTCATAGAATTATACAAGACACAATCGAAACAAAAATAGTTTTGATCCACTCGAATCGATTCATGAACATTATAGCCACGGTTTGCAAAGATTGCATTCCTTAAAATATAAATGTCTTAGTTCACGAATTAAACTGTTTTTAGAAAATAACCTACCGGTACGCGAACTTAATTACCCGGGTTAAGTTTGTTTTCAGTTCACAAACTCCAACAGAAATTCACGGGATGTGAACTTCCGACAGTACGCGTACTGGTACGCGGACTTTAGTTCCGGTTATCCTGAGCAGCAAAGTACGCATACTTTGGTTCAAAGATTTTGGACTTACATACATATGAGTTGTCTCACAATGTTTATATCCAACCATGGTTATGTATTCTAAACTCTCATTTCAATCATTGAAACATTCTTAGAGAACGTTATATAGTTGTTGTTCACAAACTATTTTTCGTCAAAGTTATTTTCAAGTGATTGAAACTAATTTCGATAAATAGATAAGCGAGATAAACTCAGCTCAAAATAGTACATGTGTATAATCATAGTGTATATAGCAATACGACTTTTATCTCAAGATAGGAGATAAAATAGACTTTTGAGTGATAGATAAGTTCAAGTCTCCACATACCTTTTTGTCGATGAAGTTCCACCAGTTCCTTGAGTATTTCTTCATCTTTGCATGATGAACACCGTGGAGTCTAGAGCTCAACTGCACTTTCTATCCTAGTACGAGACTTAGCTATTAGTAGACTAGAAATCAAGACTTATAGCAACGCTTGCGAGTTCGACAGAGCAGTGCTCTAACATTTACCTATTAAACAAAAGATGTAAGTATTGATTAAGGAGGAGAAACATATCACCATAGTATTACTTCAGAGTTGAGATACAATTGAACTTTGGATAGAATATAATAATACTATGTTTCTATATAATAACGATTGAGAATATTTATTTTCAAAAGGTTGTTATCTGCTATGGAATCGGTTCTTCAACAACGACAATGCTGAGTTGAACATGTTCAGAATCATTGCATCTTGAAATAACGAAGAGTTCAAGGAGAGTTGGAGAAACCAAGGAAATCAAGAAGACATGGTGAATCGAGGAGTTTTTTCAAAACTTTATTTTTGTTATCCATATGTATTAGATAGTTTTGTCACTAAAATTGACAAAGGGGGAGATTGTTAGAGCATTGCTCGGCCGAACTCATAAGTATTGCTATATCAAGCTTGTTTTCAATTTTATGTAACAAAATTATATCTTGATTTCTAGTCTACAATTAGTTAAATCCCGGTCTAGGATAGTGGAGTTGAGAAACGAACCGATCGTCATTTGCGTTCTACCGTTTGAAGGTGAAGATCAACCGAAGCTTTTGGAGAACTTCATCAACAAAAGGTAAGTGAAGACTGAACCACCGATTTCTCAAGTTATTCATTTTTCTATCTTTGAGATGATTGTCGCATAACTAATTAGACTAGCTTGCATCGATAAGAATTTCGACTCGAGAACTAATTATTTAGTTTACGAATTTCTCGAAATATAATGACTAAGCTTAATGAACATTTGTTCATACTTGATAAATTTCTGCGGAGAATAATTTATTGTTCGGAACCAAATCATAATTCAAGTTTACCATCGAAAATAGCCTGGAACAATGATATGTGTCATTGATGTTATTCAGGAATGTATCGAATCTATTTATAGAAATATAGAACTACTATATTCGGAATACAAGATAGTGTTATCAGTCTTACAAACTGAGAAAACTGTTATATGTACATGTATTCGTACACGTAGCGGAGTAGCTATATATCGACTTTCAGATTTGTGTGATATGCATATTCGTATGTACATGATGGGAAAATCTGTTTGTTTCGTGATCCGGATAGGTATGTATATTCATATACAAACCATTGTGGAACTGTGGTAAGTGAACCGGGTTAAAATAATCAAACCGGTATGCGATCCGAAATAATTTTATGTTCTAGAACCAGTTTAGTACCCAAACAGGTATGCAAGCTGAATGTTCTGTGAACTCCGGAACCGGCAAATGTCCTAAGTTTGAAAATCGGTACGTGAACTAAAAATTTCTGTAGACTTCGGAACCTTGAGTTGGTTCAAAGTTTGCAAACCAGTACGTGAACTGAAAAATTCTGTAGAGTCCGGAACGCGGTAGTTGCATAAGTATGCAAACCGATTTATGAACTGAGAAGTTCTGTTGACTCCGGAACTCGGTCATTGCATATAAGTTTGCGAACCAGTCCACGTACTGTGTACTCGGTCACTGTACTTTGTACATTTACAAACTATATCGACTATGATTCAATTGCGATTAATTATTTCCTTGAAGTAATTAGCATCGATCAGTTCTCTAATTAACACTAGACTCATTTGATCACATGATTGTGACTCAAAATTAATGTCTTGTGAATATGAAAATGAGCATTAAGATTTTAAGTTCAAATCGGCTAGTTTCGGCTAACCATGTTGAACATAGTCTTTGTACACGGTTCGGTTACGGTTTACCTAAACATAGTGTATATATTGTATATGCGAATAAGATTCAAAGCTTTCATTTAACGATGAATATTGATTGCTTGGTTCCAAAGCTATCTTAGCTTAAACCTAAAACAACCTACGCTTTGAAGTCTATATAAGGGTAACTCTTAGCAACTGTGGTTTTTGAATCCCGACACTAATTTTTGGTGTGTCATAGTTGTATCTAGAGTCGTCCTCTCTAGAAACCCTTTCAGGGTTTAGCGACTACAAAGACTTTATTGGGATTCGTGAAGCTAGGTCCAATTATCTTTTATCTTGATAACTTGAGTATCCTGATCTTGATTGTTTGTAGAGCCTTGTTCCATTAATCAAGATAGATAGTAATCAACAAAGTCTCTTCGTCTCATACTTTGTTGATTCCGCAAGTTTTATACTTGTGAGGTGAATAATAATCTAGGCTGCACTTCGGGTTGCATAAGTCCCGATTTTGAGGATAGCCAGACTTTTGTCTAAGTTGCTATCGATTTCCATAACCAAGATCTATCATTTGATTTAATCATCCGTTTAGATCGTAAATAAGGAAATCAATCATAGGCTTTATATGTGGGAGGCAAAGTCTTCAATTGAGTTGAAACAACTCTTAGTTGGTGTGAGACCGTCTGCGGGAATCAATTGCGCGGAGTCCTGTTGGGATTCAAGAGGCGTAAGGAGCGCGCATGTACCTGAATCAGTGGGAGACTGAGTTCGGGCTCAACTACATTCTAGACCGAAGTTAATTGGTAGTAGGCTAGTGTCTGTAACGGCTTAATACAGTTTGGTGTTCAATCTGGACTAGGTCACTGGGTTTTTCTGCAGTTGCAGTTTCCTCGTTAATTTTTTTTCCGGTGTCTGTATTATTTCTTTTTCCGCATTATATTGTTTATCTTTATAATTGAAATATCACAGGTTGTGCGTTGATCAATCACAATACCTAGGTCCAACCTTGTTAGTTGCATAAGAATTGATTGATTCTTGGACATTGGTCTTTGGTACCGTCCAAGAACTCTCTTTGTAGTTAGGTTCACGGATTCAATTCTGTAAACGTTCTAACAACAAGATAGAGAGAGAAAGATAACTCTAGGCACTTTCCTTGGTTGAGTTTTTACTCTCGGAGTTGTGTTGAGTCTGTCCATACATATTGCCTAAGAAAAAGTTGGTGGTGTATTTTGGTACCCCCGGCGTTTTCATTATGTATATGAGTTATTAGTTATTACTAGCACTGGCTTGTGAGTTAACGTGAATATGTATGCCACAAAGTTCTTATGCATTGTGAGGTCAAAAAGAGTAGAGAAACGTAAATAAACTTTTCTTTTGAGCAATCTGAAGTGGTAGAACCATATTGTGCATGTTTAACATCAACAGAACTGCTCCGTCAATAACACTTAGAAACAAATCTTTATTTTTTTATTTTTTTGATGGGTCAAAGAATTTTTTATTTCTTTTATGGCCCTAAAATTTTATTTATTACACTACCTCATTTAAACTGAGGTATGAAGGATTACATTGATCAATTACATCATTAAAGAGGATAACACGGATAGTACAAAATTTACAATCAAAACTTAAAGATATGAGATATGAAAACCGTATTAAACTTCTGCAGCCCGTTGGAGGATTGTATATCCTTATAATGGTTTCAAACCATTTTGTTTCTTGATCATCAAAGATATCAGATGCTTCCATAAAAGAGAAGTAATATGCCCAAATTAATTTCGTGACAAGCAATCTCCGTATCTGACGAAGTAGATCGTTTTCATCCAGAACATGCTTGATAATAATGCAAATCCAAATCCACCAAAAAAGACCTAATAAGGGAATAAGAACACAAGTCTTGATAGTATTGCGAAACCATCAGACCGATCAGAAAACCATAAAAATTCGTTTAAATACAATTTCTTTTTTTAGAGATAAATATATACAAGGAAACAAATTCGATCCTCTGGTAGATCTGAAAAATCAAACCAATACCGGACAGGAAAAATCAAACCAATACCGGACAGGTCAATGATGTAAGTTTTGAAAGAGGTAGTTTTTCTCCTTCTTTCTTGTATTCAAAGAAAAAAGAGGGAAGGTCAAAGAGAAAATTAATTGAAAATAGAGGCATTTAAGAGGGATATTTCAACGCAATAAACATGTATAATACAAAACAGAATGAGTTTTTGAGCTTGGACGGTCGGATAACATTTTGAGAGACAAACGTTGCATCCGACCATCCCAGTCTCATGCCAGCGAAAGACATCCGACGGCCGTCGTTTCTGTAGCCCATCTGATTATGAATCCAAATTTATTAATCTTTAATTATTGCATCACTTCTTAACTCAAGATATTCAAAGAAACATTAATTGAAATCATAATACATCATATATATGCATTAATTGGATATAGTGGTGGCATGATGAACCTAATGGGAAATGAGATTTATTTATTTTTATTAATAACTCATTAGTGAGATATGCATACACAATTACACACTATTACTTAAATGATTTTGTGTTCGTTTTTGGATAATGTGTTTATAGACATTATTTCGCTTAAAACAGAATAGAAAACTATCTTGCAAAGGAACACGATTGAAAGTCCGGAAAAAAAGAAAAATTACACCAATCAGATATCATATTAAAGCAGTGCCGTTACTGCACGAGCTATCTTTAGATATTTATTAGAACTCTCTGTTAATCTCATGCCGAGCCGTTACGACACGGGTTATTTCTAGTAATGGGAAACAAAAGAAAACGATGCGAAATAAAATTTGACAAAAACAAGAAAAAAACTTTCAAGGGCCGGAACAAATGTTTGGTTTGAATATTTGCCTAAAATCCGCATATGAAGCCGTTTTTTTTCTAACAAATCTTTGATTTGAATTTTCCAAATTGAGTTCAGATTGTGGCTGCTCGGTTTTAGGGTGAGCCAATGCCAAGTTTGAGATCAAACCCGGTGCATAGCGAAACAAATAAAGTTACCAACCATAGACATGAATACGATACGTCAAATGGGAACATGACTCCCTCAACTGAGTTGAAGCCGTTTTAAAGCCAAAACATTCCCAGTTTATCTTTCTAAAATATACACTAAACACAATAATCACAAATTTCAAGGTTCTCTCTCTTTTCACCCGTTGCAACTGTCCAGCGTCATCCCCAAAACGAGGTTTCAGTTGTCACCATCTCTTTACAATTCATCTCATCTCTCCTCTTGAAAACATAGTTCCACGCTGCAGCGTTTTCACATGCAATTGCAGTCTACTCCTTCTGTTTCAAGTGTTTTGTTTATTATTTTTTAAATTTGATCTTTGTTTTCTGATACTAAAACACTGGTTCTCCTTCACAAATCTTAGTCAGTCTTATTGGATATCTACAAAGGCATGAGTTTTTAGTCTGGATTTTCATTAACTGGTTATGATTTTGTTTCGGTACACGCACCAATGGAATTGAAAAAGCTTCCATTTTTAGAACCATTCTTCAATGGGTTTTCTTCTAGCAAAAGAAAAATCTTTTCAAGTTTTAGTTTAGGAGTAGGATCTTCACTTCTTATTCTTAGTTTGATTTATTTGTATGCTCCTGTTGATATTTCTTTATTCCAACCTCTTTTTCAAGGGTTTGGTTCTTCATCATCTAGTGCTCCTATCACTACAAGTACTAATTCTGGTAGTAATGGTTGGCCTTTAGGTGATATCTTAAAGGGATCTAATGTTAGTTCTGATTTAAATTTGAGGGTAAGCACCCATCAAGGAAATTCTTCAGAGAGTTCAAAAAATACAACGTTTTTGAGTTCTAATGGTGGAGAACAAAATATGCATAAAGTAAATCTTCCAGAGGTATCAAATAAATCAAGTTTTTCGAGTTCTAATGGAAGAGGAGAACAGAAAATCAATGCTGGAAACTTTACTGAATTAAGGGAAAATGGAACTCTAATTAGTAAAGGAGGAAGTGTTGATGACAAAACCCCAATCGGGAGTTTAAATGTTACTTCTGGTAAGGAATCTCACCAACAACAACTACCCATAGATGGCAAAAACACTACTACTGAAGTGAAGAAATCCGATCAAAGTGGAGACAAAGAAAGTGTTATTAACAAAGAAAAAGCCAAGGAAGTTACTGAGAATAACAAGGTCACTAGTTCTAATAATGAATCTGGAATTAGCAGTCCTGATAAAGTTGTTAGTACTAATAGTGGGAATTTGAGAGTACTACCTGATCTGAATGAGAAATGTGATGTATATAAAGGTAGATGGGTGAGAGATGAGAATAAACCGTATTATCCACCTGGTTCATGTCCTCATATTGATAAAGATTTTGATTGTCATTTAAATGGTAGACCTGATGGTGATTATTTGAGATGGAGATGGCAACCAGATGATTGTAATATGCCCAGGTAAGATCTCGCCTTCTTTTCTTGTAAATATTAGTGAGTAGATTTAAACTTGTTTGCATATAAATTACCACTATTTAGATCTTACTCTTGGTGAATTTAGTTTATAGAAATTTTGAGGTTATTAAACTGCTGAGTGCTCTGTCAGCTTACTAAGGCGGCCTGGAAGCAATTGTATTTGCATAGATCTTTAGTTCATTTCATACTATTGTGAAAGATACTCATAGATTGTTAAAGATAGAGATGGAAGGAGGATGTTTGATTTTGGTGTCAAAGTTATTTATAGGGAGCTTTCCTGTTGGGAACTCACTGATCCGCGGCTCTAATATCTATGCTACTGAAAGTACATTATGTTAATTTTTGCTTATGATTTAGGAATACCTATTTTGTTTACATTGACTATTCAATGAAATTATGTGCGTAGCATTTTTTTGATATTTTGAAGTTCTGCATCGTAATATTAATTTAAAGATTAATTTAAAGCTGCATCCTACTTTGTTTTTGACTCAACTTTGAATGCAACAGTTTGAATGCTATTGATTTTCTCGAGAGATTGCGTGGAAAGAGGATTATATTTGTTGGGGATTCACTGAATAGGAATATGTGGGAGTCGTTGGTGTGTATGCTTCGGCATGGTGTTGGAAATAAGAGTCGAGTTCATGAGAGATCGGGACAAACTCACTTTAAAGGAGGGCAAAGCTTGTACGATTTCAGATACGAGGTAAGTTTCTAGAGTATTACGTATTGAAACATGACAATATCTTTATTAGTTATATACTTGAGTGATATTTTCTTTTATGTTTGTAATGCAGGGCTACAACTGTTCTGTGCAGTTTGTGAGTGCTCCGTTTCTGGTTAGAGAATCATTTGCTAAACATGCAAATGGGACGACAGAGACTCTAAGATTGGATTTGATGGATAAAACATCATCAGCATTTCGTGATGCTGACGTGGTAGTCTTCAATACAGGCCATTGGTGGACTCACGAGAAAACCTCTAAAGGGTGAGAGCCAGAGTCGTCATTGATAATAGTTGGCTCTTCTTTTCTACTCGTGCAAAATATAAAAAGAGAAGAAACTTGGATCACAAAAAGAACCATTTCGTCTTGTTTCCTATAAGGTCTGGAACTCTAATGCTTATAACACTTTCCTTTGTGTATTGTGTGGTTGATACAGAGAGAACTATTATCAAGAAGGAACACATCTGTACCCAAATCTGGATGTGATGGATGCCTTCAAGAAAGCCCTCACTACCTGGGGAAGATGGGTCGACAAGAACATCAATGCTAACAGAACGCAGGTTATCTTCAGAGGATATTCAGTTACGCATTTTAAGTATGAACTTCAACATTCTTTATCTTTTAACAGTAGAAAAACACTTAACATGGATGTCTCTAAAAATCTTTCTGCTAGATCATATCGTATGGTATTTTTAAGTTTAAGGATGCTCTTTCAATCCATTTTTTTCCACCCTAACTGGATTTTAATCTGCTACATTGGATGATAGTTCAATTTTTGAGATGAAGCAGAGCGTATTTGCTTCATTTGCCTACCTTGATGACATATTGTCATAAAGTTGATGTTTGGATAGTATTATTCTGGCTGTGATTTATGGTATCTCAACTTTAGGGACTTTAAGTAAAATTGCTGTACCTGGGGAGAAATTTGTAAAATCTGTCTGACAATTTAACATGGTTGCAGGGGTGGCCAATGGAACTCAGGCGGCAAGTGCCATAACGAGAGTGAGCCGATTTTTAATGAAACTTTTCTAGCCAAGTATCCTCCAAAGATGAAAATTGTGGAAGACGTGCTAAAACAGATGAAGACTCCTGTAATATACATGAACATAAGTAGGCTTACGGATTTCAGAAAAGATGGACACCCTTCAATATTTAGAATGGAATACAAGACTGAAGAAGAACGGATTGCAGCTGTGCATTCTCAAGATTGCAGCCATTGGTGCTTACCTGGAGTTCCTGATACATGGAATGAGCTGCTGTATGCTTCACTTCTAAAGTTAGGTAAAGGGACATGGAGAAACTGAAAATATATATATTCTGAATATTATGCAGAATGTCATTTTTTTTTCCTTTTCATATGTTGTTTTCACGGGAGAGTACATCAGGTGTAGAAGTCGGATTCCGACTGTGTTCTTGATACACATACGTGTAGCAGTTTAGGGAAAATTATCTCTGTAAATTTCTTACACTCTTAATGTTAAATTTAAGGGCACAATTTTATTTTTATTTATAGTGAAGTTAAATGTATCCTTAATTACTTGCAAGAACCATATCTCCTGTTGAATTGATGTCATTGAATTTCAATCTTCACTTGATGAAAATAATTTTCCCCTTTATGCAGGTTTTGGTTTTTGAATATAAGTGCAGTCATCTTTGTGAGCAAGTTTGTCGGCAGTCGTTATTGCTACTTAACTGGTTTTACTTCTGTTCAAAATCTGATTTTTTTTTAGCCGAGGCAGGTTGGTATCATGCCGAATTGGCTTTCTAAAAAGGGGGGGTCATTAGCCAACAGATGCATGATCACCCTGTCACCATATGTTGGAAACTCGTTTGAACTCCCATTTCATTTGAACTAGAGCCATGTAGTTGGCTGAAGCTATAGAGCAAAATACCACAGATTAGGAACACGTCCTCAAAAGCATTATCAAGAAAGACGATCCAAACACATCCTCTGAAGCCTTCTCAAGAAAGGCATGCCAAACAATCATGCTGAAGTCAAATGGGTAGACCTCTCCCTTTTTAAGGAGGAGGAACTAGTCAATTTGTAAGCCTTCAAAATGCCTAATAAGAATGTCACACACTCACACTTGTCCCTCATATACAATTCTGCAGCTGCCAAGTGCCTAGTATCTGCCAAGTGTAAACTTGACTCAGTTTTTCATTAACAAATTTTCTGCCGATTAATGCATTTTTCAGTTGATAATGGAATCCAGAAGTTTTCCATTCTCAGAGAAATATTCATCTTATATGTTTTCTGCAGGTAGAAAAAGGCTACTGTCAGTTTCTAGTTTAGTTATGGTGTCTTCTTCCCTTCTTATTCTTGCATTAATTTTTCAGTATTTCTCATTTAATTTATCTGTATTACAACCACTTTTTCATAGTTTTGGTTCCACTACTACTACTACCAGTAGCAATCATACCGACATTAAAAATGTTTCTGATTATGATGTGGGAAAAACCCATGAAGAGATGTTCTCAAATGGATCAAAAGATGCAAGCCTTTTGAGTTCTTATATTGGAGAAGAACAAAAAACCCATGTAGGAGGGAGTGTTGATGACAAAATCCTAGGAGAGAGTTCAGTTGGTGATATGAAAAATGACAGTTCTTCTGGTGAGACACAAGGGCAACCCCCACAATGCAGCATTCCTGAGAATAGTAATGCCGATGCTTATGAGAGATGTGATATCTATAAAGGTAAGTGGGTAAGAGATGAAAAGAAACCATATCATCCGGTTGGTTCATGTCCTCACATTGATAAGGGTTTCAATTGTCATGCAAAGGGTAGACCTGATGATGATTATTTGAAATGGAGATGGCAACCAGATGACTGTAATATACCCAGGTAATCCTCAAACCTTCGTTTATGTATATATTTGTGAGCCATCTAGGTTTAGGCACCATTAGGATTATCAAACACCGGACAACTTATAACAACCTAGTGAAGATGCATCTTCTAGCCTGGCAGTTTTTCATTGGCATTTCGGCATGAGGTCATATGGTAACAAAAATGTTTGTATAGCACTAAGATTTGCTCATTCCTCATTAGTATATGGATCAGGACTCTGACTTCTGACAAAGTAATTTAAAGAAAGTTGTCCATTATCCTGTTATGCTGATCTGATGCTTCCCACTTTAGGTGTCATGGCATGTGTTAGGAACCTGTGATGTTTTTTGGCTGGAGCCACCCTGAGCTAGTGTCCTAGTAAAACATGATACCATGTCAGTATACATGACAAATTTTCACCCACCATAGATGTGTATCATTAACTTTGGGCAAACTTTATAAGACCACAAGGCTTCTTAAGGTGTGTTCACGAGGCCAGTTAAGCTAATAGAGTTGTAGGTGCTCCATTAGTTTAGTAAGGAAAATTTTTGCACTAAATCTGTTTTCTGTGAGAGGTGCTACTAGTATAGTAATGTCATTGATAAAGATTGCATTCTGTTCTGCTGTCATATAAATTCTTGCCTTCATTCAGTGTTAAATGTCAATGCAACTTCACAGCTTCAATGCTACTGATTTTCTGGAAAGATCGCGTGGAAAGAATATCACATTTGTTGGGGATTCACAGAATCGGAATATGTGGAAATCATTGGTGTGTATGCTTCGGCATGGTGTCACAAATACTACTAAAGTTCACAAGATTTATGGAAAAAACTACTTTATAGGATTTATATACGAGGCAAGTTTCTATATCTAGTTCTACTTCTTGAAATGTGAGAATGTATTTCTTTTGGTTCTATACTCATTTTTCTATATGTGGTATGGTTGTCTGGCAGGATTACAACTGTTCTGTGCAGTACGTGAGTGCTCCATTTCTTGTTAGAGAAACATCTGTTAAACTTGAAAATGGAACATCGCCAACAGAGACCTTAAGGTTGGATTTGATGCATAAGAAATCAGAAGCATTTAATGAAGCTGATGTGATAGTCTTCAATACAGGCCAGTGGTGGAATTACGATAAAACCTCTAAAGGGTGAGAACGATTCCGTAGTTTATTATATCAATCAGACAGACTAAAAAACATTGTAGCTCTTATCTTTGTTCTGCTGTTGTTTATACAGAGAGAACTACTATCAAGAAGGAACGTATCTGTACCCAAAATTGGATGTTCTGAAAGCATTCCATAAAGCTCTCATTACCTGGGGCAAATGGGTTGATGAAAACGTCAATACTAGTAGAACGCAGGTTATCTTCAGAGGATATTCATTTACCCATTTTAGGTAAGAAACTAAATAATGTTTTGCTCTGTTAAAACACTTAGGGTGTCTGTACTCTAAAATTGTGGTTTTACAATTCGTTCTGCATTCATAGTGAAGAATTGTCCAATTTTGAAATATTCTTCATTCTGGAAAGCACTTGCGGTACCTAGCTCTCAAAGCTAACAACTACCTAGGCAAGTAGGCATTTTGTACAATGAGCTTGATTTTGATGGCATACATAGTTGTTTAGATGCGTAATTCATACGTGAGTTCTCTACTACTAAAAAAAGTAGCTATAATTGGAAAACGTTTTTATCTCTTTTATAGTCTTATGAGATGATATTGTTGTTGCAGGGATGGTCAATGGAACTCCGGTGGTCAATGCCATAAGGAAACTGAGCCAAACTTTAATGATACTTCTTTAAGGAAGTACCCTACAAAGATGAAAATTGTAGAAAACGTGCTAAAACAGATGAAAACACCTGTCATATATATGAACGTAAGCAGGCTTACGGACTACAGACAGGATGGTCATCCATCAATATACAGAATGGAATATAAGATCGAAGAAGAACGGGCTGCAGCAATGCATTCTCAGGATTGCAGCCACTGGTGCTTACCTGGAGTTCCTGATACTTGGAATGAATTGATGTACGCTTCCCTCCTAAAATTCGGTAAAGGACCATGGACTAACTGAGAGTATCGAAAGTGTTGGTCACCCTTATCTCATTACAATGGTTTGAGATATTGGTATAGACCAACATATTGTCAATCCCATCAGCAGAAATTGGAAATACAGCTGGAATTGTAAGTTGACGGTCTAAATTAAGAGCAGAAATGAGTATCCGTTGTTGTTTATGGACTCCTCTTTTGCGTGCTTCCTTTGCCAATATATTAGCAACCACGTTATATCTTCTGTGCTTAAATTGAATACACAAAAAGTTGTCAAATGAAAGTAGAATCTTCATAGCTTCTGAAACTATAGCCTGCTTTCTCCAAACAATGGTACTTGATGCATCTTATGCATAAAGTATTAACCTTTGGCAATCACCTTCAATCCAAAAGTTCTTTAGGTCCGTACTTTTTGCCCAAGTAGAGCTGCTTCAGCAGAGGATGCGTTGAAGGTCCAGCTCAAGCCTGGATAGCTGTTCCTATATTAGAACGGAGAATTAAACCGGTCCCAGCTCTAGCCTGGATAGCTGTTCCTGTATCAGGACGAATAATTAAACCATTAACCAGCAGGAGATGAAAATCAACCCAAGAAGCATTAAAGTCAACTTTGGACTGAGTAGGTAGAGGTTTAGTCCAGCTTTGATCTGTGCAATTTGGTTGCCTTGGAAGACCAGAGTCCGTTGTTGTCCTATGATGTGAGGTTTCATTTTTATTTGCATTTAGAGGAGCCCAAAAATTCCATGTGTCTCAGAACTGTTAAAGCTAATTGTAAACTTCCATGTGTCTCAGAACTGTTAAAGCTAATTGTAAACTTGTGGTAGATTTGGATGGAAAGATTCTAAGATATCTTTCAGCCAACATTTTGTACCCATTGTTTCTATATCACTATTGTTAAGATCCCTGCGAACCAATCCGATTACATAGAAGAAGAAAAGGGGAAAGCAGTATCATTTCTATGATTTATACTCGCCAATAGAGGTAACATCTACACAGACTTAGCACAAGGACACTCGAAAAACAGATGTTTTAAAGCTTCACATTCATGCTCACAAAAAATGCATTTCATATCTATATCTTTGTACTGATCCGGTAAAAATGCATTTCATATCTATATCTTTGTACTGATCCGGTTTCTTCCTAACAGGCAGTCCATTACGACTTTGTGAGACACTTAGTTTCCAGAAAGTTACATTCGTTAGCATAGTATAATCAGTAGATGGGTTTTTAAGTTTTTGATACATGAATTTCACAGCGAAAATCCCATTTTTAGTGAGTAGCCATCTTTGTTTATCTTGGTTGATCCTGCCTTTCCTGTCTATAAATATTCGGATGTAGGAAATACCAATAGGTCCTAGAAATAATATATTAGGATGAGTTTGGTCCAGTTGAATCAGTCAACTGTCTGTTTGGTCATTTTTGAAAATATAAATTATAGTTTGGTTCTAAAAATAATGGTTTGGCCTAGGGTGGACAATACCCACGCGGAATGACGTCATGGATGATGTAATTTTCCTTTTATAGTGGCAGAAATACCCTTTAATATGGGGCCATTTATATATAAAAAATCAGAGGAAAATCTTTTATTTTCCAAATTCACACTCTCTCTCTTCTTTAGTTTGAGATCTAGTTTTCTCTCCTTTTTTTTTTTCTTTTTTGCTGTTGTTATTTGCAGAAGATGAAGAATTTTTTTTAGGGTTTTATGAAGATGATGAAGGTTGATAATGGAAGACGATGAGATCGGTAATTTTTATTTTTCATCATCTGTTTTTTGTTAAATACGATGAAGACGATAAAGATTTGCAGTTGTTGTTTGAAGATTTCGAGATCTGTTGCTTAAATATGATGAAGACGATGAAGACGTCTCGATCTGTTGCTGTTGAAGTCGATGACTGATTTTGATGATAAATATCTCTTGTTATTGTTTGTTGCTACTGTTGAAGACGATGCACTATAGGTGTTTGCTGCTCGTGTTAAACAGAGTTCTGTTGCTGTTGAAGATGACGAAGAATTTCTTTCCGCTGCTGTTGAAGAAGACGAAGATGATGAAGATGATGATGCTGCAGTTCATTCCATAAATGAACTCTGTTTTTTAGGTTTTTATATGGAGTTCATTTCTGGAATGAACTCTGGTTTTTTTAGGTTTTTTATATGGAGTTCATTTCTGGAATGAACTCTGATTTTTTTAGGTTTTTATATGGAGTTCATTTCTGGAATGAACTCTGGTTTTTTAGGTTTTTATATGGAGTTCATTTCTGGAATGAATTCTGGTTTATATATGTGATTTCTGAAAAAATAAGTAGAAATTAACAGGAGTTCATTTTGACGAATGAACTGCTACAAAAAAATAAGTAGAAATTAACACAGAAGGGTACTTTTGTCAATTTAATATTTTTAAATAATTATGGACCAAACAGTAAAGGTGTTTTCCCGAAGGACTAAACTGAGATGGGTCCACCTAAAAAAGGACCAAACGATATTTTTCCCTATTCGGATACCTAGGTTTTTTTTCCACCAATGTCAGCCGGGAAGTTATTCCTAACTTCCTTTTCTTTCCACTTCTTTGCATTTGAGTCCAATAACTGAGATACAAGTGTTAAAGAGTTTAGTTGTACCACAGAAAGATAAGAGATTATTTTCCATACCTGGTATCCATTTCTCGGCCTGCACATGAAATTAACTTACCATCACCTACCTCCCAGCAACTGAAGTGATGAATCAGAGAAACACCTTGCAAAATACATCTCCATTTCCAAGAAGCATTCTAGTGTTTCTTAGAATGGAATACAGTTGTATCTCTAAAGTATTTGTCTTTTAACACATAACCTGCTAATCTCCAAGCAAGCTTGGCAGTCATTGCCTTGTTCATCTTTTTAGCTTCTTTAAAACCTAAGCCTCCTAGTTCTATGGGTTCACAAAGAAATATTTCTAGCTAATTGGGTTAAAACTTTTAGAGTTATTCTGTTTTCTCCATCAAAAATCTCCTTGGATTGCGTCAATTTTATTAGTTATTTTCTTTGGCAAGGAGAAGCAACTCATTTAGTAGATGTGCAGACTATATATGGCATATTTATTAAGTATCATCTTACTCACCTGAACCATTATTTTACCATTCCAACATTTAGCTTTAGTTTCCATATTTTGCACAATTTTGTCAACAGTTTTTATTTTTGATCTATCTATAAAGAAAGGTGCTCCTTGATAAGAGTCTGCATTGCTTATTTTCTTTATTTTTAAGAGTCTAATCATGATTCTCTGATGTTGAGAGTGTATTTTTACTAAAAAAAATACCAGACTTTGAAAAGTTCGTAAGTTGCCCAGATGTATTGCTAAATTGACTAATAATGTTTAAGAGATTTTTGCGACTTACGTGATTTGCTTTGGAAAATAACAGTCAGTCGTCTGCAAATAGGAGATGAGAAGTTGTTTGACTATGTCTAGAAATTTTAACTCCAGTATTGTGTTTGATTTGTTCCTTAGCAATAAGGAGCCTTGAAAAGACCTCCATACAAGTTAGGAAGAGATAAGGAGATAGTGGATCTTCTTGTTTCAAGCCTCTTATAGGGGTGAAAAACTCACATGGTGTACCATTGAGTAAGACTGCAATAGAAGCAGTAGAAACACACTGGTGGATTAAGCTGCACCAGCCTTTACTAAAGCCAAATGCAGAAAAAGTTTGGAGCGAAAAATCCCAATTGACTCAAATTCCTTTGATACGTCAATCTCACCCCTATACTCCCCATTCTTGGTTTTTTATTTTCTTAATTGACTGAATAACCTCATGTCCAACTATAATGTTGTCTGATATTTGTCTTGAAAACAAAAAAAGTCAACTGATATATAGAGATCATTCTTTCTAAGAACACCCTGAATCTATTGAAGTTTAAATAAAATTTTTCAATGGGTGTTACTTAAACCAAGGGGTCTGAAATTATTAGGAGTTCTTGGGTTCTTTATTTTAGGGATTAAAAGAAAGAAGTCTCATTCAATTTGGGCTTTAGTTTTTTTGTTTTGAAAAAATCTTGCATACTGAAACAATTTGTTTTTATAACAACTCTCAATTATATTTAAAAACATCAACTTGTTTGGTTTCATCGCCTTTACTACCTTTTAAACCTCCTCTGTAGTTGGAATTGATAGCAAAAATTCATTATCCTGTTCAGATATCACTTTTGGGATTAAACCCATAAGCTCCTAGTCCAGAACAATAAATAGTGGTTGTAAAGAGAGTTCCGAAGTGGAGTTTTAATTAAGCAGCAATTTGGGAATTCTTTTTCAGAATATCCCTATTTTGATTAAGCAAATAATCTATCCTATTTTCTTTTATTTATTTTTAGAGTTTTAATGTGGAAATAATTTGTATTTCTTTATCCTAATTTCACAAAATTGTCTCTTGAGATTTGTTTAGCTATCGCTTCCTGTGTATTATAGAGGGTTGCTAGCTCAAATATTTTGTCATTCAAAAGAAATTGTTTTTCTTTTTTGTAAATGATTAGAGGCCTTCAGGTGGTCTATATCTTTTTAAAAAAATTGAAATCGTCAGGAACTCCAAAGGTATTTTTCTTCATAGTTTAACCCTTCCTCATTTGGAAGTAAGCACCCTTTTTTGGCGATAGAATCAGCTGCAAAGTTTGCCTTCAGAAAGTGTGCTCAAAGCGAATAGAAATATAACGACCTTGAATTGCAATCCAACATTATCTTATAACCAAGGTAACTTATCAGTTAAAAGAGCCTGATCTGCACTCATAGAATCTAACCGGATACATACCTGATCCATCTCCCATTTTAAAGCCCACTCCATCCCTACAATCACCCGATAAATTTCTTCCAAATACACTAGTAGAAAAGAGGCTATTTAAGAAAAGAGGCTATTTAAGACGTTGTGTAACGACACAAATACCTAGTGTCCCAAAACCACCACAAACCAAACGTGTCGTTGAATAAAGTCAAGTTGTCGTTGTAGTTGGACTTTAGTTGACTTAGACAACAACACTTTGATATTGTGGTTGACTAAAGTCAAAGCGCCGTTGTGTAAAGACTTCTGTTGACTTAGACAACGACAATATTTATACTATTGTTTCTGTGGTAGATTTTTCTTGGCTTTTTTGGGATTGAGAAATCTCATTGATCTTACGGCTCCCGTTCCCCTCTTCTCTCACCTAGAAAGCCTTATCTATTTCTGACTCTGGTTACTCTTCTCTGGATAAAACTTTTTCTTCTTTGGTATTATCTAGATCCGTAAATTTCTCAGAGAGAAAAAGGTATAATCACTTTCTCTCTTTGATTTATACTGCTTAATGAGATTTAGGATTTTATTGTGTTTTTTTTTTGAGAAATTTTAATTAAATAGTCTATACTTAGATTAATTTTTGGGGTTCTGGGTTTTGTTTACAGATTTGTGCTGATAATAGAAGGTGCTTTTTACACAGGTAAAAGCTAATTTTGCTAGGCTTTTAACTGTGATTTGTAATATGGGTTTTATTTAGTAGTGAATTCTAATGAGTTTTTGTTTTCCCGTCAACCATAGGGTTTCGTTTTCTACTTCAATCAACTACTGGATGAGTCATCTTCATCTAAATTTACTTGGTAAGAGACACTAAAGTTTCAATTTTTGTACTTTACAGAGGGTGTTTGTTGAATTTGATTTTATTTGAGTGCTTTTATTTGAATATTACTTATGGGTTTTGGTTATTATCACGTTTTAAGGTCTGGGTTTTTTATTTATTTGACTTGATTCTTCTTATTCCTTAGATTTCCTCCATTACTACTTTGATGGTTTTTGTTAAAAGAAAGGAAAAAAGTATTGCTCTACAGTTGTTTGATAAAATGTTTCAATGAACTAATTGTCAGGTGCCTTACATTTGATTTTAGTTTTGCATTTTAAAGAGGTTTTGATCAGTTGATTATGTTTATTCAAGGTTGAGTAATGGGTCACCGTATTGATGGTTCTGGTTCGTATCTTCCATTTTTGATGCATTTTTTGTAATTCATAGTTCAATGGTGATATCCCTCGTCTTTTTATGTTTGTAGATCTTGATGTAACAAAGTATTTGATTCTGACTTCCGACTTTCTTTGGCATTTTTTTCTTTCTGTTCATTGATTTTTCACAGTATCATAGACGGACAACCAAGCTGATGGGGTTAAATGAATTGCTTCAGGTACCATTGTTGTTGTTACCTTCCGTTTTTGTGTTATTGTTGTCGTTTATATTGTGAATATTCGAGTGCCTAAGTTAAACTAAACTAACAAAAATGTCTGTTAAGTTTAGTCCTTAAGAAAGTTGCTAAGCCAAGAGAATAACCAACTTATTTGCAGCTTTATATATGTTTCTATTACCTACATTTCATTGTCCTACACTTTTAAGGCTCACAGCTTACCACCATTGAACGCTTGAGAATGTTTTGGTATATACATGGTTTCATATTTCAAGATATTGCCTTGTTTCAATATTTTTTAAAGTAATGACTGTAATAAATTCTTACCGGTTACTGCTGTGCTTGAAGTTTGTGTAAAAATTACCACCACCTGGTTCTAAGAACCTTTACTTCGGCTCAATCCATTTTGTTTCAGTAAGATATAGTACTTCATTGGCTCCTACTATACTTATTTTTTTTCGTCCTTAGGAATTAAAGGCTTAGTACACATTATCTGTTGATAGCAAATAGCCTAATATATTGACTTGAGTCAGTTGATACCGTTGGGTCTTTTTAGTTAGATATGTGTTAAGTATGAGGACACATGCCAACATGTGGAAATATAAGATAGACTCCACCTTCTATCTGTGATCTCAGTTCCCTGTGTCCTTGTTGTTGTGGTGAAACTTCCAGACGGCTTAATTAAAGTCACAAACATTTTTGCAGGTTTTTGAGTACTAAATGAACCAAATGATTAATTTTAACAGCAAAGTGTACCCCACCAGCTCATTAAGTCCTTCAGTTATTTCCTTGATTTCCATCCAGCACAAAATTCTCTCCATAGAGCACATGACACGAGTGACTACTAATGGTCATTCAAAGAATCATGGCTGCAGTGATGTACTTTGTGTGTCACTCTAAAACTCTAATGTGTTGCCTCACTATGCATACCCACCGTAAATAACATGTGTTCACATGTCTTATATATAGCATCTGCATGGCCCCACTTGATACATTGTTTTTTCATGTTTCATGAAAATTAAGGTTGTTTCTTGCTTTCTCCCTAAAGGTCAGGTTACTCAGGTTCTTGCCCCCCTCTAATTCTTGTTTCTTTTTACCTTTCCTTCAATAATAAAATCTCCATGGAATTGACTTATAGTAAAATAAAAATGATCATTAATGATGCATGTATCCTATATCTGGGGTGTGTGTTTCCATCACATTGCCATTTATGCCTCTCTTTTTTAATTTTCATTTTAACTCCTTGTAACTGTTTATGTTTGTTGTGAATATGTTAGTGAAAAGGTTGAGTGCGCTGTTGCAAAAGATGGGCCTGCCAGCTTGGTCCTAAGGTTAGCAATCCATGACCGACTTTTTTAGCCAGTCATTGTGTTTAAGCTCAAAACTGTACTCCTTTAGCATATTCTTCCTTAAATTTGTTTTTACACATCTAATCTACAGGCTGAGAGCATTGTTCTGAGTATCGTTTTCATGCTTTCGAGTCCAAATGATGGATCCCTGACATATAGTGTAGATGTTGTAAGTGTCTTGTTTCACTGTTGCTTTATTCAAAGATTGTTAATTTTTGAGTTAGTAATGTGATTATTATTCAGGTGATTTGTAGAAAGAATTGAGAGACAACAAGGATGAATTTAAAAAGAAAGTGGACAGTCGTGTAGAAATCCCAGGGTTTTTGTTAATGGAAAGTCAAGAGTCTCAAAACTCATACTCAAGGAAGCGAAAATGCAAAATCAGATAGGATCAAATCATTCCATACTGATATTACATCACTTAAGGTAACACAAGGTTTCTACATATGTCTTAAATTACATCTGTTACTAGTTATAAGCTCAATTCTGGAGTAGTCCTGCAAACCATCTTTCTCAAGTATTAATAATAGCTGAAGTCAGGCCAAATGCATGTATCTATTGTCTGACGGTTTCGAGGCCTTGGAAATCATTCTGGTGGATGTTGATCTTATAATTGTTCTTTTAGCAACTCATTTGTTCACAAATGGTTAAGAATATCAACTTGTCTGTTGCCATGATAGTTTTAAGTGCAAATAAAATATAAATTCTATTAATGATGTTCATTTTATTCTTGTCTATATTTTTTAAAGTAACATGCTGTTCACAAGGACCATATTTGACTGGTTGGTTTCCTCTTGCTTTTTTAACTGTCTAGAATGGTGTTGTAGATTTGAATGATCAATGATGTATAATTATTGTTTTATATGTACATGGTCCACTAATCAATGATTATGCCGTGCAAAAGGTTAGTCTTTTTCCAACTCTGAAGTGTTTGTTGACTATCTTTTCGTAAGACACATGTTGAATGGTGTTGCAACTTTTGTTGGTACAATTGAGAGATGCTCTACATCTGGTAATTTTATCTTGTTATATATCATTCTCATATAGGAGCAGATGTATAATCATGTTTGTCATTCACAGTCTCTCTATTCTAAAGAAAGCTAACGAGTGATGTCAACTGATTGGCCTGTTGTATTGGTCAAGATATCTCTGTATTTCTATACTAGACTAGTATATTTGCTGATCTTTAATGTCTTATATCCATTATATATTGAACTTTCCTTATGTTTGCTTGCTTGCAGAAGGAAATCCTTTTGTAGCATACCTATGAATATTAGAACTGTACGGGCACGAAGGCAAATCTACATCTTACAATTCTTGACATAAACTAATGGCAAAACCGTCCACCTGATATTGAAGGCATAGAAGGAGAAGTTCTTGGTAAAATGTTACTGAAATCGTTGTTGAAAGTTTTAGGACTTGTATCACTTCTCTTTAAGAAACCTTAATAATTGGGAGTTGAATCCGTTTTCTTTAATGATTTTGGAGTAAATTTATGAGTACAGTTCAATGTAATGCATCTGTCATTTGATATGGAATTTGAATTTTAGTATTGTACTATTAATTTTCATTTGAATTTGAGAATTTTAGTTATTTCATTTGAATTTCAATGTAATTTGAGTTTCATTTTAGTATAATTTGAATTTGAATCAGAATTCTTTCAGCCTAGTCAGAATAACCGGAGTCAGCCAGCTAAATCTGACTTATTTTTTTAATATTAAAATAAATCAATCTACGACGTAATCTAGGTGTCGTGCTTAGCGGCAGTCTGGTAGTATCGTAATTTAGGGGCAATCTGAAAGTGTCGTTCCAGAAAAAGACACTAAATCTACGGCACTTTCAGCTGCAATTTGAAAGTGTCGTTTAACTTGTTAGAACGACACTACGCGACTACCTTAAATCGGTTGTTTTCCACTAGTGTTATAGTTGGACTAATCCCTAACCCGATGCTCATAGCACCCAAAACATTTGCTTCAATGCCCCGAACCATAACCCCTGCTCATGCTACATCGGGATTCCACCTAACCGCACCGTCAAAACAAAGTAATAACTTATTTTTATTTGTCACACTCCAAAAACACTCCACCAGATTAGACACCTTAACACGCTTATGCGATACTTTAAAAAGAAAAAACATATACAGATTTCTAACTGAATTATTCATACAACCCTTTAATCGCCTTAATACTCATGTACCTGATTAAATGCCCGTTTTTGAAAGTAAACCCAACTGACTTTTTTGTTTCATAAATAAAATTGTTCCATGTCATCCATAGCTCAGACCGAATCACCAAAATGGAAAGAAACCAGAGATCTTTCAACATGCGACTATTTCCCTTAGCTGATGCATGCGCTGCAGTGATATTGAAGTGCGGCCTTAAACTAAACACTTATGTATTCCATTTCCAAGCGTTCTTTGCAAAATTACAATTCCACGGAAAATGTTCCAGAGACTCCTCATTAGAATTGCACAAACAACATCTATTAACAACCTGGACTTTAAATCTGTTGCGGACTTTGTTAACAACCGGTGAATGGAGGAGTTGAAGCAGGCGTTAATACTCCAGATATGACTGCTATAAGGTACGAATTGAAAACCCTACTGTTTATTTATGCTTTTGTATGGTTAGTTTTTCCGATTCGAAATATTTATATTTCAGAAACGGTTTTTAGTTTTTCCGATTCGAAATATTTATGTTTCAAAAACGATTTTTGAAACCGTTTACGACTGGGAGTTCTTATCTTCCCAAGCATAAATCATAGAATTCAGCTGGGAAATTATTAAGAACTCCCAGCCGTAATATATTTATTACGAATGAGATTATAGATTCTTTGACCGGAATTCATTTCAAATAGATAGGTTTTTCCTGGCCGTATATACTTTTATTACTTTTTTTTCAAAAAAAAATAGTAGTTAAGTTTACGGCTAGCATTCCTAACCGTAATAGGAAACAACCAAATTGTAAAATTTAGGTCCTAGACATAAGGTATATTGCATCCATGTTCAACTTCCCGGCCTTAAAATTGGTGCACGAGTGGGAAATTCTAATATTTTCAGCCGTATGTTTTGTTACGGCTTGGTCGTGTCCAATTTTCCCCGCCGTAATTGGTTACTTTTTTTTCTTCCATTTTCCCCTTTGTTTTGTAAATATTTGAACAATGTTTTCTATATGACTTATATTGAACTTTGTTGAATGCATCTATTGAACAGAGGAAATGGAAAGGAAAAAAGAGAACACAAGAAGTAACACCTTCTAATGACCTGATTCTGGGCACTCATCATGGAAAACCTTTGGGTGTAGACAAAAAGGAAACCATGTGAAATTGTCATTGTTAGAGCAAGTGACGACGAGATGGCTGGACGTGCAATTATGGTTTTCAACAACCAAATCTAGAATTCAAAAATAAGAAATGGTCGAAACAAGTGTTGCTGATATTGATAAGGGTAAAGCCAAAGTGGAGGAGAAGAAGGAGAAGAAGAAATATCCGCCAAAACCTTCAGCAAGACGGATCATTGATGTTATGCAGTTTTGGCCTCCCAAGGGGAATGAAAGATTTTGGGGTGAGCCAAGAGATCGATCGTCTTGTTTGGTTACGAAAATTGATAGGTTGCAAGAGTTTGTGCCGCAAAGGTAAGAAATCTAATTCTAAAATTGTATATGTTATTTTAATTAATTTAGTTATGGATCGTTTATTGTAGCAACAACATCTTATTATTCTCGTAGGATTAAGATAAAAAGGTCCTTAAACTGAAGCATTAGCGAGGGGAGTTTTGGACGTTGGTTAGAGAGCAAAAAGATGTTGTTGCCTTGGTGAAATTTTCGGGGTTATGGCCTGGAATTGAGTCTTTAATTACAGAGGACTTATTATGTTGTTACTGTTTATAAATTTAGGGAAAGATTCTGGCCCAAAATCATGAATTTTAAACTTTAGTTTGGCGAGAAGACTATCACTCCGGATGATGCTCACCAAATTACATGTCATTCCTTGGATGGAAAAATTGTATCTGATGGTTTCGGCTCTATTCCTTTTGATGAGCTTTATGCCTTGGGTAAAAGATTGTCTTGGGTGGGGCAAAGTTGAAGCACAAAAAGAGTTTGAGATTGGTGCCCCAACCAAACCACTAGCAGATAGGATCCAAAAGATGATAAATCAGTCCCCATTGCAAGAAAGATTACCTTGGTTCATTTGAGGAAAAGTTTGAGAATTCCGATGCCAAAGATAAAAATGGACAGGTGATGGACAAAGCAAGACCTAGACATACAACTACAATTGTTTCCATATTAGGGGGAAGACATGACCGCTTGCATCCCGAAAGGAATTTCTTAGAGTCTGTCGCGAGGCCCAGAGGCATAATAACCAGTATATCTCACGAGAATTTTCTAGGAATCACTCATGAGACCCTGGTAATACAAGAATCGTGCCTTAGAGTATGTATGACCAGTTTTAACTCACAAGGATGTACCCGAAATCAGGCTATAGGATCAGATATGGGAAAGTCGTGTGTAAGAAAGTCATTAAGTCTCTACTTATGCTCATGAGTAACCCATGGACGTTTCTTGAGGCCTTATAGCTATTGTGACCAGCGTATCTTGCGGAGATATGCTTGGAATCATGGTTGTAGGTGTCATTGTAAACTAAGGGTTGGATTTTTCTAGTGAAAGTTGAGTTTGTCCCATGAGGCTTGAGCTTCGCATTTTTAAGGTTAGGGCTAAGCTTCGTCTCTGAGAGGCTAGAGCTGAGCTCAAGTCATTAGAGTTAAAATATTGAATCTTCCTTATGTGTTGAGCCTTGGATATTCTTGAGTTTTATGTTTATTGTAAATGTTGAGATGAATTTCAGATATTGACAATTTTTCCCTTTGTCCGACTTTTGGTAAAATGATTATTTTGTTCCTGGTCCGAAACTCGAAAAAAAATAATTTTTCGCCTCTGGTCGTAAAATGACCGTTTTTGCTCTGGCTTGGGAATCGGTAAAATGATCATTTTACTCCTGGTTTGAAGCTTTGCCCAAAATGATTGTTTTGCTCTTCGTCAAAATTTCACTATCTACGCCGCAATATATGTTACCACTTATCTCTTATTCCACATCGCTTAGTAGTGTGCTCATTACATAACTAAAAAGGCTTACACCTCTGTTCTTCCAAATATTTTTTTATTTAATTTTTGGTTACACAATTATTGGTGTTCGAAAAACTTTCAGACTTCAAACTCTCCGGGTGAGTTAATATTTCAGCTGAGTTACTTTTACTTGGTGATAATGAAATACAAAGATTCGTTTGTTGTGGTCTCAACCAATCTGGGGAAGTATGCCTTATCATGAATTCATATGTTGGAGAATTATGTTGTCAATTTTCAACACAATCCATCGGCTCTATCTATACAAATACCCCTCAAATCAAAAAGGAATTGGTATATTTTTGATTCCGTAGGTCTTTTCCTTCTTTGCTCGTTGGTTAGTTCCCTTTGAATTATTTTCTTTTTTTTCACCTTGTACTACCCAAGCTTTTAGCATGCGGAAAACGTGAAAAATCTTTTGCTGCTCAATGTTTTTTCATACTTTCTAATAATCACAACTATAATTTTCTTTTATTTTTTAAAACAGATTGAGGCTTAGTTTGGTATTGGTGCGGCTTTTGTAGACGCATCTTCCTGCCGTGTGTTGTTGCGCTGTACTGTGAGAAAAAAACAGTTTGACGTTTGGTATAATGTTAATTAAAATTATAGCTGAATAAAAAATAAAACAAAGTGTGTTTGGTAAAATATCAGATTCAACCATTGTTGTTGTACCAAATGACAAAAACATACATGAAAACGCCAGGGGTACCAAAATACACCACCAACTTTTTCTTAGGCAATCTGTATGGACAAACTCAATACAACTCCTAGAGTAAAAACTCAATCAAGGAAAGCGCCTAGAGTTATATTTCTCTCTTTTTGTTAGAACGTTTACAGAATTGAATCCGTGAACCTAACTACAAAGAGAGTTCTTGGACGGTAGCAAAAACTAATGTCCAAGAATCAATCAAGTCTTTTCCAACTAACAAGGTCGGACCTATCTACTGTGGTTCATCAACGCACAACTTGTGATATTTCAATTATAAAGATAAGCAATATAATGCGGAAAAAGAAATAACACAAACACCAGAAGTTTTGTTAACGAGGAAGCCGCAAATGCATAAAATCTCCGGGACCTAGTCCAGATTGAACACCAAAGTGTATTAAGCCGCTACAGACATTAACATACTACCAATTAACTTCGGTCTAGAATGTAGTTGATGTTAGATCACTGCTCGGTCGAACTCACAAGCGTTGCTATCTCAAGCTTGTTTGTCAGGTTTAGTTGCCAAAACTATAAGTCTTGATTTCTAGTCTACTTATAGCTAAGTCTCGGATTAGGATAGAAAGTGTAGTTGAGCATTAGACTTCACGACGTTCATCAATTGAAGACGACGAACTACTAAGAGGAGCTTGTGGAACTTCATCAATAAAAGGTATGTGGAGACTTGAAATCATCTATCATTCAAAAGTCTATCTACTCTATCTCCTATTTGAGACAAAAGTGGTATAGCTATATAGACTTCAATTATGCACATTTGATATTTCGAGCTGAGTTTAACTCGCTTATATATTTATCGAAATATGTGTTGGTAAGCTTTCTCTTTAACCAAGTTCATCTTATATTCTTGACGAAAGTCAAAAGATGATCATGTGAAAATCGCCTTGTAACATCTTATATGATGTGTGAGACAGTCATTTGATGTAGACTCGGAATGTTTTGTATTGATCATTCGATCACTTGAAAATTACTTTGAAGCTAATAGTTTGTGTGAGACAACTATTGCCATCTTCCGAGAATGTTTCAATGATTGAAATGGAGTTTAGAATAATTGAATATAAGTATAGTATGCGTACTTGCATATATGTAATCCAAATCCGGGAACCATAGTATGCATACTTATACGCGTACTGGTTGGTTTAGTGAAAGTCCGGGAACCTTGTACGCATACCGGTACGCGTACTGGCGTGAGGTTCAGGTCCGGGAATTTCAGCTGAGTTTGAAAGGTATGTGTACCCATTCGCATACTGACGAACCCAAACTTAGTCCGGGTACTTAGGTATGCATACCCATATGCATACCCGAGTAAGTTAAGTTCTAAAATCGATTTGTTCATGAACTAATACATTTATATAATAAGGAATGCAATCTTTTGCAAACCGTGGCTTTAATGTTCATGACTTGATTCGAGTGAATCAAAATCGATTTTGCTTCAATTGTGTCTTGTATACTTCTATGAGAATATAAACAATTGAACAACTCGAAAACTAGTTTCATTTGAGTCATTTGAACTAGTTATGGTTAAGATGAATGAGGTTGATATGAAAGTGTTCATATGGATAACTTCAGTTAACTATTGTTGAGCCAACAAAGGTGTACACGTTTAGGTACGGTTACTCATATCTAAATGAAGTCACTTTTCATTTGTGTGTAACAAGCTAGTTCGATCTAACGGTTGAAAGATATTAGCTTGAGTCTAATCAGGTTTTCATCTAACGGTGAATATTGAATGCTTTATTACCAAGGTAGCATTGATTGCAAACCCTGGTTTGAAGACTATATAAAGGAGAACTCTAGCAACTGGGAAACCTAATCCCCACACCTCCTATGTGGTACTAGTTGCGACTAGAGTCGATTTTTCTTTAACTTTAGGTTTTTCAAGAAACCTTGTAGGTTAACGACTTGAAGACTTCATTGGGATTGTGAAGCCAGACCCAACTATTTTCTCTGTAGTTGCGTGTTCTGATCTTGCTTTTTTCTATCGTGATTGAATACTATCTTCTCTAAGATTTGCTCGAGATTTAATCTCCGATAGGCAAGATCAAAAGTAGTCACAAACATCTTCGTCTCATCGTTTGTGATTCCACATTATATTGTTTCGCTGCCATACGATTAAGATTATTGTGAGGTGATTGATATTTCTAGGCTTCTCTTCGAGAATGTAATTATGGTATAACAATTGATTCATGTTCACCTTGATTTATCAAAAGACAGAACAAGACTCATAGGTTTATCTGTGGGAGATAGATTTATCTATTTAATAGACTTTTCTGTGTGAGACAGATTGGTTTATCAAGTCTTCGACTTTGGGTCGTAGCAACTCTTAGTTGTGGGTGAGATCAGCTAAGGGAATCAAGTGTGCAGAATCCGGTGTGGTTCCAGAGGCGTAAGGAACACGGCTGTACCTTGATCAATGTAAGATTGGTTAGGGCTCAACTATATTCCAGTCTGAAGTTAACTTGGAGTAGGCTAGTGTCTTTAGCGGCATAATACAGTGTGGTGTTCAAATCTGGACTAGGTCCCGGGGTTTTTCTGCATTTGCGGTTTCCTCATTAACAAAACTTCTGTTGTCTGTGTTATTTCTTTCCCGCATTATATTTGTTTATATAATTGAAACATCACAGGTTGTGCGTAAGTTCAATCAATTGTGAATCCAACCTTTGGTTGTTGATTAAATTGATTGACACTTGGATATTGGTTTTTGATACCGTCCAAGTTATTTCTTATATTCAATGGGGCTCGCAAATTCCTATTTGTTTGATTGCGGATTGAATTGAGAATAGAGATATAACTCTTTGATATACTTTTCTTAAGATTGAGTCTGACTGTCTAGTTGATTCACTTGGAAGTATATTGTAGTTAGTCTATACATATTGTTAAACGAAATATTGGGTGTGGTTGTTAGACCCCCGCTTTTTCAATTGGTATCAGAGCAGGAAAACACGTTTAAGACCTTACAAGTCTGTGTTTGTGGAAATCTGATTTGTGTGGAATGTTGTGTATCTCAAACTCACACGCATAGAAATGAGTCCTAAAAGTTTTAACTATGCCAAATGCCTTAGACTTACCTCCAAGGATAACTCCCCTGCTGATTCTTCCGAATCCCGAGGTAGGAATTTCTTGCTATCGGAGTCTGATAACTTTTCCTCTGATAATACATTTAGCTTCATGACTAAAACTGAAATGGATCTCACCAGAAATCAAAAAATTACAGTTGAGTCTATTATTTTTCAATATGCTAAGATAAAATCTCTTGAAGAAAAACATGATCAGCTTATTGATGAACTTGAGAAGTCTCTTGGTCGAGAACGGGAACTTTATAGCATCATTGAGTCCTTCTCTAACAATATCGAAAAACTTGTTCAAGAAACTACTCTATAACGTGAAAAGATTATTACTCTTGAGGATATTGTTAAATAAGATTCAATTAGAGAAAAATGTTTGATTGAGGATCATTCATCAGATCTGGACAGCCTTCATGTCGAAAAAAGAGAATTGGTTACTTCCCTTCTTCTTGCCCAAAAACAATGCAAATCCTTGAAAGTGGAAAACTCTGTTTTAATGAGAAAATCTTCTGTGTCTACTACTAATTCTCAAACAGAATTACAATACATGAAGAAAAGTTCTCCAAAGGAAGTCCCTGCTATGAATTTAATGCAGGTTCAGTCCAATGTTTCTCTTCCACGAACATGTTCTTTTTGTGGGAAAAAGAATCACTATGTTCAACATTGTTTTGCTAGAAAGAAACATATTTTTGATTTTCAAAATCTACTTCTTTTTACCGTTGACAGAGTTAATTGTCTGAAAACCTCTACAATGGATTTCATTCCTGCAGAAAGCCAGAACTCTCATAAAAGGGATTTCAATGGTCTTTCTTTTCGAAATATCTATAGGGGTCGTGTTTCTTCTTTTGGTGCAAATTCTTACACCACAAAAATACGCAAATCAGCAGTTATGAGAATAAGTCTGGCAGATCTAAGTCTGGAAGGTGGAGAACTATCTCTACTAATCCTCTAGAACCATTTTCTAGAGGTCCTATACTTAATTCTCAGAAACTTCCCTCTAATGTATTTTCTGAAAAGGTTATGTCAAATTCTTATGGAATTAGTAATAGCCGAAGGAAGGTAAGAAATACTAGGTTCAAACTCTTAGATGGTATTCACAATTCATCTCTCAATACTCATGGTGGGATTACATCTAACTTTGCTACCTAGCTCTAGGTAATCTCATCCTTGTATCTAACTTGAGAGTTGCAAGGATGACATTTGCGAGATGCTCAAGTCTACTATTGATTACCATTTTCCTTGTGTTTGAGTTTGTTGTTTTCCTGTTATGAGAAGGTTGAGTCTTTTCTTGACTTCTTGCAACTAGTATATCTATTCCTTATGTTATGATTAAATATTTATTGAGCCACGATGGTGAGAGATATTTGAAAACATAGAGTATTTCCTTCTTCTTGGATCTTTTCTGATCCACTTACCTTTCTCATCCAGTCCACGAACGTCTGTGTCCTTCTTGGGAGTTTTAGGGTTTCCACAACAAGGTTGTCCTTCTCTTGTTTGTAAAAATATTTATATTTTTTTTTGCCTTCCCTAATAATAAATAAAAAAAAGGAATGGAGAACTCCTCAAGACCTCAAGAAGTGGTGATCTTGAGATGGAAGAAGACATTAAAGGATGTGATTATGTTCAAGAACTTTTCTTGAAAAAGATAATTGAAAGGAAAAAGTATAACTCCTGGATTGGAAAATCTGTCAAGGATTTAAGTCTTTTTCAGAATGACTCGATGGTCGAATTTGCAAATCTTCAAATGCAAATAAATCATCTTATTGATGGACAAACCAAAATCCTTGATAATCAAAAGATCTTGATCAGGAAATTAAACGAAACTCATCATGGACTGTGTCAAAGCTAGGCATCTTGCTCGCATTGTTGATCGGAAAGTTAATGTTCTGACTCATGAACATGGAGTCTCTACTGTCAAAAGAATCAAGGATATCAGTGATATCTTTTATGATGGACCCTTTCCGAGGTATGATGTTATCAAGGAAACTTTATTTTCTTCTTGTCTAGGAAACTTTTTATGAGAATTTATTCTTGTGTTTTAAGAAGGATAACTAGGGTTTGGAATAGCACATAGTTATTTCCAACATTTTTCATCTTAAAATGTTTTTAGATTTATTTAATTAAATTCTAAAGTTTATTTGGAAGATGATTTTGCAGTATTAATCTTTATGGATTTATATATTTCAACTTGTTATGAGATATGTGTGTTTGCGTCCGTGTTCTATGATTGTCCCATATTTGCTCAAAAGTTAAGTCTATCGTATATCTTTATTGATAAAAGATAGAGTGAACTTTTGACAACAAAAGTTAAGCCTATTATGTCATTATGCGAATATTGATGGAAGATAAGATGAACTTTTGTCTACAAAGATTAAGTCTATTATACGTCTCAATGCAAATAGTGATGAAAAATAGAATGAATCTTTGATTATTCCTCAGTATTGGTCTTTCCCTGATCTACATCTTTGTGTAAATACTGTACCGCTCCATAAGTTCTCCTATGTTGAGTATTTTTGATTAAATTAATCATGGGTTCTCTTGTGGTTAATTTGATTGAGTATTTTTGGATACAAATTCATGTTTCATGTGATTTGTTAATGTCCAAAGAAATCCTTATTTTCTTGTGAAAGTAAGGTCGCTCTTGTTGTTCCTTCGGGAATGACATTTTATGGGGGGGGGGGGGGGGAGTTCTTAATTGAACTTGTGCTTAATTGCCAAATCTTTGTGGGGAGTGCGGCTGTGGAATATTGTAGGAGTTTTCTTGTATCTCCATAAACTCCTTGATGAATACACTAGTTTCGGCTATGTGAAATCATCGAAACAAATTTGATATGTTCTCATTTGGTCATGAAGTATCTCTATGGAAATTTCATTAGGATCCCACTAGTTTTCGTACCTTTGTCAATTTATATTTACAAAAAGGGGGATAATTAATGTGTAATTCAAACTACAAATACATATGCTTTACGGATCATTATGTAAGGGGGAGTGGTTTTCATGTGAGATGAAGTATTGACTAAGGGTGAGTGATACACATCACAATGGTATTGTTGTCAAAGTTGTGATACAATTAGACTTTGATACTGTGTAATAATATTATGACACTTTATAACAATGATTGAGAGCAACTGTTTTCTCATTGTTATAGCTACGGATCTTCAACAACGATGAAGCTGAGTTGAACACGTTCAGAATCACTGAAGTACTTGGAAGTGATGAAGATTTCGAGTAATGTTGAAGAACCAAGGAAATCAAACATTTGGATTGAGATCTACAAATTTTATTTATTTTGTAATCCATATGTATTCATAGTTTTGTCACTATAATTGACAAAGGGGGAGATTGTTAGAGCACTGCTCGGTCGAACTCGCAAGCGTTTCTATCTCAAGCTTGTTTGTCAAGTTTAGTTTCCGAAACTATAAGTCTTGATTTCTAGTCTACTTATAGCTAAGTCTCGGATTAGGATAGAAAGTGTAGTTGAGCATTAGACTTCACCGGTTTTATCGATTGAAGACAAAAAACTACTAAGGGGATCTTGTGGAACTTCATCAACAAAAGGTATGTAAAGACTTGAACTCATATATCACTCAAAAGTCTATCTACTCTATCTCCTATCTGAGACAAAAGTCGTATAGCTATATAGACTTCAATTATGCACATTTGATATTTCGAGGTGAGTTTAACTCGCTTACATATTTCTCGACATATGTGTTGGTAAGCTTTCACTTTAACCAAGTTCTTCTTATATTCTTGACGAAAGTCAAAAGATGATCATGTGAAAATTGCCTTGTAACATCTTACATGATTTGTGTGAGACAGTCATTTGATGTAGACTCGGAATGTTTCGTATTGATCATTCGATCTCTTGAAAATTTCTTTGAAGCTAATAGTTTGTGTGAGACAGCTATTGTCGTCTTCCGAGAATGTTTCAATGATTGAAATGGAGTTTAGAACAATTGGATATAAGCATAGTATGCGTACTTGCATATATGTAATCCAAGCCCGGGAACCATAGTATGCATAACCGTATACGTACTGGTTGGTTTAGTGAAAGTCCGGGAACCTTGTGCGCATACTGGTACGCGTACTGGCGTGAGGTTCCGGTCCGGGTATTTCTGCTGAGTTTCGAAGGTATGCGTACCCGTTCGCATACTGGCGAACCCAAACTTAGTCTGGGTACTTAGGTATGCATACCAGAGTAAGTTAAGTTCTAAAATCGATTTGATCATGAACTAATACATTTATATAATAAGGAATGCATGCAAACCATGGCTATAATGTTCATGACTTGATTCGAGTGAATCAAAATTTGTTAGAGCATTGCTCGGTCGAACTCGCAAGCGTTGATATCTCAAGATTGTTTGTCAAATTTAGTTGTCAAAACTATATGTCTTGATTTCTAGTCTACTTATAGCTAAAGTCTCGGACTAGGATAGTTAAGTGTGGTTGAGCTCCAGACTCCACCGCGATAATCATATGAAGACGAAGAACTACTCAAGGAACCAGTGGAACTTCATCAACTAAAAGGTATGTGGAGACTTGAACTTATCTATCACTCAAAAGTCTATCTACTCTATCTTTTGTTAGAGCATAGCTCGGTCGACCTCGCATGCATTGCTATCTCAAGCATGTTTGTCAATGTTAGTGATCAAAACTATAAGTCTTGATTTCTAGCCTACATAGCTAAGTCTCGGACTAGGATAGAAAAGTGTAGTTGAGCTCACGGACTTCATGGCGATTCATCATACAACGACGAAGATCTACTCAAGGAACCGTGGAACTTCATCAACAAAAAGGTATGTGGAGACTTGAACTTATCTATCACTCAAAAGTCTATCTCTTCTATATCCTACTTCTTATGAGACAAAAGTCGTATGCTATATAGACTGGATCATACACATTTGATATTTCGAGCCGAGTATATCTCGCCTATCTATATCTCGAAATCATGTGTTGGTAAAACGTTTCGCTTTGATCAAGTTTATCTTCACCTAGTGACGAAAGTCATGAAAAGTTTCAATTACTTTGAGAATTGATCTGACGCAAAACGGTCTGTGAATAACGGCTATATAACGTCCTCTGAGAATGTCTCAATGATTGGAATGAGAGTTTAGATTACATAACCATGTATTCCTTAATCCGAAGTTTTCGAACTTTGTTGATTGAGAGAAACCGGAGGAATTGGCTTTGCCAAGTCCGCGAACCCAGTCTGCGAACTCAGTCCGCGAACCCAGTCTGCGAACTCAGTCCGCGAACTGACGGAAGTTCTTGTACCGAGAATTTCTGCTGGGATTTTTCGAAAACTCGTTTGCGTGTAAGTCCGCGAACTGGCGAAAGTCTCTTTGCCGAGATTTTCTGCTGAGTTTGGAAAAATCCACTGGTTGTCTTAAGTCCGCGAACTTGTTTGTGATCTTAAGAGGTTTTGATCTAAAGATGTGCTCTGAACAAGAAACTTAAATTACTAAGGAATGCTTTATGAAAATCGTGGCTATAAAGTTCATGAGCCGATTCAATCGAATCGAATCATCTTTGTTTCAATTGTGTCTTGTGTAGTTACATAAGATCTCATAGCAATTGAACAACTCTTTAACTAGTTCATTTGAGTCAATTGAACTAGTTATGGTGAAGAAGAACAAGGTTAATATGAAATGCTCATATGGTTAACCTTTTGGGTTACTATATTGAACCAACATACACATACACGTTTGGGCATGGTTTTCAAAAACCCAGTAAATGTCTACCCAAGTGTGTGTGACAAGCTAAGTTTTCGATCTAACGGTTGAGAAATATTAGCTTGAATCTAAATCAGGTTTTCATCTAACGGTGAATATGGATTGCTTTGTAACTAAGGAAAAACCCTGATTTAAAGACTATATAAAGGAGACATCTAGCATTGTGCAAAACTAATCCCCACACGTCTGTGTGATACTAGTGCGCTCGCTAGAGTCGATTCTCCTTTAACCTTTGGTTTTCTTCTCTAAAACTAGGTTAACGACTTAAAGACTTCATTGGGATTGTGAAGCTAGACCGATACTACTTTTATCGTAGTTGTGTGATCTGATCTTGCATCTTATATCGGACGAGTACAATCTTTGATTGGCTTGAGATCGTGAGAGTTCTCCGATAGGCAAGATAAAGAAGTCACAAACATCTTCGTCTCACTGTTTGTGATTCCTCGACAAACCGCCTGTGTAGTCAGGAAGGATTGTAGAGAGGTGATTGATTAATCTAGGCTGTTCTTCGGAATATAAGACCGGATTATCAATTGGTTCCTGTTCACCTTGATTTAATATCTTAAGACGAAACAAAACCTAGGGTTTATCTGTGGGAGACAGATTTATCCTTTGATAGACTTTTCTGTGTGAGACAGATTTGTTTATTATCAAGTCTGCGATTTGGGTTGCAGCAACTCTTGGTTGTGGGTGAGATCAGCTAAGGGAATAAAGTGCGCAGTATCCTGCTGGGATCAGAGGCGTAGGAGTACAACTGTACCTTGGATCGGTGGGAGACTGATTGGGGTTCAACTATAGTCCAGTTCGAAGTTAGCTTGGAGTAGGATAGTGTCTGTAGAGGCTTAATACAATGTGTATTCAATCTGGACTAGGTCCCGGGGTTTTTCTGCATTTGCGGTTTCCTCGTTAACAAAACTTCTGGTGTCTGTGTTATTTCTTTTCCGCATTATATTTTATATAATTGAAATAATACAGGTTGCTCGTTCGTGATCATCAATTGGAAATCCAACCTTTGGTTGTTGATTGATATTGATTGATCCTTGGACATTGGTCTTTGGTACCGTCCAAGTTATTCCTTGTATTTGATAAAGACTCGCTATTGATTTTATCTTGAGTAAAAATCAAATCAAGAGAGACATATTAACTCCTTGAGATACTTTTATCTAGATTGAGTCTGACTGTCTAGTTGATTCTCTAGCAAAGTATTTTGGAGTTAGTCCATACAGATTGCTAAGTGAAATATTGGGTGGTGTTGTTAGACCCCCATCTTTCAATTGGTATCAGAGCAGGCAAACACGTTAAAGACCTTATAAGTCTGTGTTTTGGAAATCTGAGTCTGTGGACAGAATCTCATATGCATACCATAATGCCTCCTAAAGCTGTCAAATGTGTCAAGTGTCTCGGAAATACCTCAAAGGATCACTCCTTAGTTGATTCTTCCGAATCCCTAGGTAGGAAGACTGTCTCGTCTTGTGTCAGCCACTCTTCTTCCAATAAGACATTGGACATAATGGCTAAAGCTGAATTGGAGCTCACCAGAATTACAAAAAATTCTACAGAGTTTGTTGATCTCAAGGATCATGTACAGCTCATTGATGAATTCGAGAGGTCTATTGATCGTGAACAAGTACTCTACAACATTATAGGGTCGTTCTCTAAGGAAATCGAGAAACTTCTTCAAGAAAAAAATCTACAGCGTGAAAAGATTTGTGATCTTGAAAAGATGGTTAAAGAAGGCTCAATTAGAGAAAATTGTTTGATCAAGATGCATTCATCTGATCTAGACAGACTTCGTGTTGAAAAGAGAAACTTGAAGCATCACTTGCTCTAGCCCATGGACAGTGTAAAGCCTTGGAAAAGGAAAACTCTGCCTTAAGAAGAAATTCTTCTGCACAAACTAATTCTCATGAGTTACTGTACATAATGAAATTTTCTCAGATGAAGGTTGTGTCAAGAAAAGTTTTCATAACTTACAATCTTCTCCGATGGCTATGAAGTTTAAACAAGTACCAGTTGTTGCTTCTCCTCCACGAATCTGTACCTTCTGTGGAAAAGGAAATCACTATGCTATCAGTTGTTTTGCCAGAAAGAAACGCGTTTCTGAACTTCACAAATTGCTTCTTTCTACTGTCAATGGAGTAAATAGTCGGACGACTGCTACAGTGAAGGTCCCTTTCACAGGAAACCATGCATCTTATAAAATTAATCTCTCTCCTAGAAATCATTACATGACATTTGTAAATTCTCGTGCTACCAATGAAAGTATGTCATGTGCTTATAAGAACAATTCTGATAAATCTAAGTCTAGTGTGTGGAGTCCAATTTCGGAAAATCCCCTAGAACCTATTTCTAAAGGTCCTAGACTTTGTTATCAGAAAGTTTCCTCACCTTTGATTCCCAGAAGGACTGTGAGACGTTCTCTCGTTTCTGGAAACTGCCAAGGAAGGACAAGAAATGCTAAGTTCAGATATCCTGGAGGAAATAACTGTTATTCTCTCAGAACCTATGGTGAGACTATGTCTCCCTCTGCTACCTAATAGCAGAATGTCTATTCTTGTGTCTAACTTGAGAGATACAAGAATGAGGATTTGTGAGATGCTCAAGTATTATGCTGTTTTTCTCCAGTTTGTATATCTTATGATGTTTTGTTGTTAGTACTTCTTTCTTTTGTCACTATGATCGTTTGGAGATAGAGAATCTTTAAAAGCAACATGGTATGCAGTTTTCTTATTTTGGGCCATTTGTTCTTTGGCTGGACCACGAACGTCCATGTCTCCTCAAGAAACTTTAGGGTTTCCAGCTAGGGTACTCACGAACATATATAAGTCTTATATGTGGTTCTTTATTCTTCTTAAAGGAACTCCATGGAATCTGTTCCCAAAGATGAAGTTAACCCTATGGTTGAGGATGATCTCAAAGGATGTGATTCTGGTCAAGAGTTTATACGGAAGAAGATGCTTGAAAGAAAAGAGTATAACACTTGGATTGGTGAATCTGTCAAGGATCTGATTCGTACTTAGAATAAAGTTAAGATTGAACTGACTAACCTTTAATTGAAGATAAACCATCTTATTGATGGACAGGCGAAAATCCTTGGTACTAAGAATATCTTGATCAGAAATCAGAAGAAAGTTATCCTTGACTGTGCAAAGGCTCGTCATTATGCTCGCACCATTGATCGGAAAGTCAACGTTCTAACTTTTGAACATGGTGTCTCTACGGTCAACATGGTCAAGGATATCAGTAACTCCTACTTTGATGGACCATTTCAGAGGTATGCAATCATCAAGGAAAACTAAGTTTTTTATGCCTAGTATGTCTTCTTTTTGGATTAGTTGGAAGAATAACTAGTGCTTTCAGTAGCGATGATTGTGACTACACATAGCTATTTTTGTTTTCATCTTCTTATGTTATTTTTTAGGTTTATTGGTATTAAATTATAAAAATATTTGGAGGATGATGTTATTGCAGTATTGATCGTTATGATTTTGTGATATTGCAATTTGATTATGGGATATGTATTGTTTGCGTCCGTGAACTTGAAGGTCCCATATGATGTCAAAAGTAAAGTCGTTCATGAATTGGTATTCGTATTAATGAAAGGACGAATGGACTTTTGACAATTACAAAAGTTATGCCTATGCAGTCATTTATTTGATGGAAAATAGGATAAAATCTTTTGTTTGACAAGGATAAATTTTATTATGTCGTTATGATAGAAAATAGAATAGATCCTTGTATGTTATCCACGGTATTGATCTTCATTGATCCATTTTGTTATGTTTTACCGTGAAGGCTCCATTGTGTGTCTTATGTTGAGCACGATACAACTAAGTCAATTTTTCTTATTCGCTTTGTTGGTTGTTCCATAAGATGCTATATGATGAGCATTATGAACTAAATTAATCATCTTGGTTGGTTATTTAGTTATTTGCTCCTAAAGTATTCTTTTGTCGAGCAAATCCTTTGACAATTAAATTGATTACTTTTGTGATTAGTTTGGTTGTTTGTATTCCAACTAGGTTAATTATAAGTTCTCTTGTAATTAGTCTAGTCGAGTTTTCATATATTCCACAAGTTCTTGTGTTGAGTATATGAATGGCTATACTGATCATGTTCTATTGGTTGATGTAGTCGTATATTCCGTAAGGTTTTTCCTTATGTTGAGTATGTGAACGATTAAGTTAGTCGTCTCTGTATGATTATCTTAGTCGTAGCTCCGTGAGTTTTCTTATGTTGAGAACCTTCAATTAAATTGATCACTTTTGTGGTTTGATTTAGTTGCGTATTCCAATTAAATTAATCATGGGTTTTCTTGTGATTAATTTGGTTGAATTTTTGATATAGAGAATCATTTTTATGGTTTTTGGTGTCCAATTTAAAAATCCTTCTTTTCTTTCGAAATTAAGGTCGCTCTTGTTGTTCTTTCAGGAATGACATCAAATGGGGGAGAGTTCTTTTGAACTTGTGCTTAATGGTAATATCTTGCGGGGTGTGCGGCTGTGGAATTTTATAGGGGTTATCTTGTATCTTAAAACTCCTTGATGAATATGCATTTAGCTTCGGCTTTATGATTGCATCTAAATTAAGTTGGTATGTATTTTTCTTTAAGTCTATGAAATGTCTCTTGTGGAAATTTCATTATGATCCCGTTCTTGTACCTTTGCCAATTTTATTGACAAAAAGGGGGAGAAATATTCTAGTTCACACTACAAATACATATGGTTTTTGGATCATTGTGTAAGGGGGAGTGTTGACTAAGGGGGAGTGATACATATCACCATAGTATTATTGTTAAAGTCGTGATACAATTGGACTTTGATGTTACATAATAATACTATGACACTGTATAATAATGATCGAGAATCTCGATCTCTCATTGTTATAGCTACGGATCTTCAACAAAGGTGATGCTAAACTTACAACCTTTGGGATCATTGGAGTACTTGGAAGGACGAAGATTTTAGGGAACGTTGAAGATTAGACTATGGAATAGGAGCCACTAAAGTTTATCTTTTTTGTATTCCATATGTATTAATAGTTCTGTCACTAAAATTGACAAAGGGGGAGATTGTTAGAGCATAGCTCGGCCGACCTCGCATGCGTTGCTATCTCAAGCATGTTTGTCAATGTTAGTGATCAAAACTATAAGTCTTGATTTCTAGCCTACATAGCTAAGTCTCGGACTAGGATAGAAAAGTGTAGTTGATCTCAAGTACTTCATGTAGATTTATCATACAACGACGAAGATATACTCAAGGAACCGTGGAACTTCGTCAACAAAAAGGTATGTGGAGACTTGAACTTATCTATCACTCAAAAGTCTATCTCTTCTATCTCATACTTCTTATGAGACAAAAGCCGTATGCTATATAGACTGGATCATACACATTTGAAATTTCGAGCCGAGTATATCTCGCCTATCTATATCTCGAAATCATGTGTTGGTAAAATGTTTCGCTTTGATCAAGTTTATCTTCACCTAGTGACGAAAGTCATGAAAAGTTTCAATTACTTTGCGAATTGCTCTGACGCGAAACGGTATGTGAATAACGGCTATATAACGTCCTCTGAGAATGTCTCAATGATTGAAATGAGAGTTTAGATTACATAACCATGTATTCCTTAATCTGAAGTTTCCGAACTTTGTTGATTGAGAGAAACCGGAGGAATTGGCTTTGCCTAGTACGCGAACCCAGTCCGCGAACTCAGTCCGCGAACTGACGGAAGTTCTTGTACCGAGAATTTCTGCTGGGATTTTCTGAAAACTCGTTTGCGTGTAAGTCCGCGAACTCAGTCCGCGAGCCTAGTCCGCGAACTGGCGAAAGTCTCTTTGCCGAGATTTTCTGCTGAGTTTGGAAAACTCCACCGGTTGTCTTAAGTCCACGAACTTGTTTGTGAGCTTAAGAGGTTATGATCTAAAGATGTGCTCTGAACATGAAACTTAAATTACTAAGGAATGCTTTATGCAAACCGTGGCTATAAAGTTCATGAGCTGTTTCAATCGAATCGAATCATCTTTGTTTCAATTGTGTCTTGTGTAGTTACATAAGATCTCATAGCAATTGAACAACTCTTTAACTAGTTCATTTGAGTCAATTGAACTAGTTATGGTGAAGAAGAACAAGGTTAATATGAAATGCTCATATGGTTAACCTTTTGGGTTACTATGTTGAACAACATACACGTACACGTTTGGGCATGGTTTTCACAAACCCAGTAAACATCTACCCAAGTGTGTGTGACAAGCTAAGTTTTCGATCTAACGGTTGAGAAATATTAGCTTGAATCTAAATCAGGTTTTCATCTAACGGTGAATATGGATTGCTTTGTAACTAAGGCAAAACCCTGATTTGAAGATTATATAAAGGAGACATCTAGCATTGTACAAAACTAATCCCCACACGTATGTGTGATACTAGTGCGCTCGCTAGAGTCGATTTTCCTTTAACCTTTAGTTTTCTTCTCTAAAACCAGGTTAACGAATTAAAGACTTCATTGGGATTGTGAAGCCAGACCGATACTACTTTTATCGTAGTTGTGTGATATGATCTTGCATCTTCTATCGTACGAGTACAATCTTTGATTGTATTGATATCGTGAGAGTTCTCCGATAGGAAAGATAAAGAAGTCACAAACATCTTCGTCTCATTGTTTGTGATTACTCGACAAACCGCCTGTGTAGTCAGGAAGGATTGTAGAGATGTGATTGATTAATCTAGGTTGTTCTTTGGGAATATAAGACCGGATTATCAATTGATTCATGTTCACCTAGATTTCATATATTAAGACGGAACAAAACCTAGGGTTTATCTGTGGGAGACAGATTTATCCTTTGATAGACTTTTCTGTGTGAGACAGATTTGTTTATTATCAAGTCTGCGATTTTGGGTTGCAACAACTCTTGGTTGTGGGTGAGATCAACTAAGGGAATCAAGTGCGCAGTATCCTGCTGGGATTAGAGGCATAGGAGTACAACTGTACCTTGGATCGGTGGGAGACTGATTGGGATTCATCTATAGTCCAGTCCGAAGTTAGCTTAGAGTAGGCTAGTGTCTGTAGCGGCTTAATACAATGTGTATTCAATATGGACTAGGTCCCGGGGTTTTTCTGCATTTGCGGTTTCCTCGTTAGCAAAACTTCTGGTGTGTGCGTTATTTCTTTTCCGCATTATGTTTTATATAATTAAAATAATACAGGTTGTGCGTTCGTGATCATCAATTGGAAATCCAACCTTTGGTTGTTGATTGATATTGATTGATCCTTGGACATTGGTCTTTGGTACCGTCCAAGTTATTCCTTGTATTTGATAAAGACTCGCTATTGATTTTAGCTTGAGTAAAAATCAAATCAAGAGAAACATATTAACTCCTTGAGATACTTTTATCTAGATTGATTCTGACTGTCTAGTTGATTCTCTAACAAAGTATTTCGGAGTTAGTCCATACATATTGCTAAGTGAAATATTGGGTGGTGTTGTTAGACCCCCGCTTTTTCATCTCTTACTCTTGAGACAAAAGTCGTATAAGTATATAGATTTCAATTATACACATTTGTTATTTCGAGCCGAGTTTAACTCGCCTATCTATTTCTCAAAATATTTGTTGGTAAGCTTTCGCTTTAGCCAAGTTCATCTTTACTCGTGACGAAAGTCATGTTGACATTTCAATATCTTGAAAATCGCTTTGATGAAAAATAGTTTGTGAATAACAACTATATAACATCCTCTAAAAATGTTTCAATGATTGAAGTGTAGAGTTGAGATTATATAACCATCTTTGGATATAAGCATATATAGTGTGTTCGCACATTAGTGTATAAATCCATGAACCGGGAACCAAGTGTATGCATATGTGTGTGTACGAAATTGGTGAAGGAGACAGGTTAAGTATGCGTACCCGTACGCATACTGGCGGAAGTTCATGCCCATGAATATCTGCTGAATTTGGGAATTGACAAACTCTTAACCAGTCACCTTAAGTATGCGTACCCGTATGCATACTGATGAAAGTTTTCTACCCGAGAATTTTTGCTGAGGTTGGAAACCAAAACCAACTCAAATCCGGTTGCTTAGGTACGCATACTCGTACGAATACTTAAGATGGTTACTTAAACATTTAAATTGTAAGGAATGCAATCTTTGCAAACCGTGGCTATAATGTTCATGAATCGATTCAAGTGAATCAAACCGATTTTGTTTCAATTGTGTCTTCCAAAAGATTTAAGCAATTGAACAACTCTTTAACTAGTTCATTTGAACTAGTTGTGGTAAAGAAAAATATGGTTGATATGAAAGTGCTCATATGGCTAACCATTTGGTTAACTGTTGTGAACCAACTAAGTGTACACGTTTATTTGTGGGTGAAAACCGTTTCTGCTGATTTCGGTAATTTCATGTGAGTGCGGATGAGAAACAAATCTAAACCCAAAACAATGTACTGCACGGGAGTACTTTTTATTCGAGAGATCAATCCATACAATCCTGGCCTAAAACAAGAAATGGCAGTTCCAGGCTTGCTTCGGTCACAAAGTGAAGGAGAAGGGTTGGTCTTAGGGAGGGAAGCGAAGAAAGTGTTGAGGCCAGAATAGTTGATTCTGGAAGTGGGTGTTTTGCGACTTGTATCCGAAAGTTGAACTGGAGAGCTGAATGGAAATCTACCAGGTGATTTCTGGATGTGTATTGTTATCCTGACCAAAACTTGTCTTTTGGTGGAAATAGGTGAGACCTATTTATACAAGTCGCAACGAAACGTACCCTAGCCTCGTAAGAAGTGGAAACGGTTGAGTAATGGAAGAAAGCGGTAACGGGTAACGCCTGGAATTGATGTTTCCATAATGAAGGAAACGTTTCACCATTACTTCTTGTATTTACTAACCGCCTCACTCTTATGACACTTTCCTGTAACGTGTGTATTGCACGCCGCACGCTGTAAACCGCCAGACCAATACCCTGATGAGCATCCCCCAGTTTGTGACATGTTTTGATTTCTCGAGTATTTTCGTGGAAAACGTGTAGCATGTTGCTATTTTTTGGCAAGTTAAAATTGAGAGGCTTGCCGGTTCGGTGACGAACTTGTACGACTGAGATTTGCATCTCAGGAGGAAGGATATCGTTGATTGTTGCAACCTTCCGTTTCGCAGCCAGTGGGATGGAGGGAAGCGCTTGCGGATTGGAAGGGAAGCGCTTGCGGCTTGGAAGGGAAGCACTTGCGGCTTGGAAGGGAAGCGCTTGCGGCTTTGTCTAAATTAGGGTTTGGTATACCGAAACCCTAATTAGCGCCCTTTGCTAGAATCGCTGTACAATTCTCGTACGGACTCGTATTTTGATGGTCCGCCCCTCCATTCTGCACGGAAAACAATTTCCTATCTCCCACGCGGGAATATTTAGGTTTTGAGCTCGTTCGGGAGGTAAAAACAGCCCGAAAGTAAAACTCAGGAAGAATTCAGGAGGGATGTTGGTAGCAACTTGCCCAAATTAGGGTTTGGCGTGTTGAAACCCTAATTAGTGCGTGTAGTATGCACGTGCGGCATGTTTGGCGTGTTTTGGAAGTATGCGCTTTTTTGGGAGGCTAGCGTGTTTTGGGAAGCTAGCATGTTTTGGGAAGCTAGCGTGTTTTGGGACGCTGGCGAGTTTTGGGACGCTAGCGTGTTTTAGGAAGCTAGCTTGTTTTGGGACGCTAGCGTGTTTTGGGAAGCTAGCGACCTCTTTTGAGACCGTGGCAGGTTTGGAGCAACCTGATTGGTCAATGAAAGTAGGGGGCCGACAAGCTTAGGGCATGACCACACTTTTAACGTGCGGTGGCGGATTTGAAGCGACCTGATTGGTCGATGGAAAGAGGGCCAGCGTGCTAGGGCGCGACCGTACTTTTGGTGCGCTGTGGCGGATTTGGTTGCTTAGCTTGGCTAAGCATGGTTTCGACCAACGGGGTCTAGTATACTGTGAGGGGCGCGAAACCCTATTTTTCAAATTAGTCCGGTTTATGAGTTCTTTGTGAGTTATCACAGTAATTGGCTGGATTTTGTATGCCGCCGCACAAAATCTTTATCTACAGAATGCGGTGTGCTTTCTGTCTGAGCATTTCTTGCAATGGCCTTAACTTTGGTACTTGGAGGTTCATGCTACTCCGCTGCGAGTGAACATAAATCCGTTATGCCATACCGATTTAAGGGTTCTGCTGGGGAACATAGCACAGGAAAGTACTCAGTGAGTCTAGTATCGGCGAGGTGCCAGAATTTACAGAGTGTTATGGATAAAATTGTATTGAGCGGATCAATAAATGTCGGTGTAGAGGTTAGTACTCGCAGCACCGTTTCCTTGCAGAATGACGTCACATCTGATGCAAGGTTTTACGATTTTAACCCTAAGCTAAAAACCACCATCAACATTAAGTCCCCTGCTTAGCACGTGACATTGGCACTGTTGCGGGGTAAGCATGAGATGGTGACAGGCGAGAGTAAAATCGAGAGAGCAATATATGAAGAGATCGCCAAGGAAATTCAACTAACATTTAGTGGAAGGCATGGGAAATCCGTGATCCTTGTGCTGGAGGATTTTACATAGATTCATCTTGGCCATGGGACCTTGGCACCGATGTTAGCTTGACTTGGCTCGGCTCGGACGCGGAGATGGCTTAGCGCGGCTTGGGCGCGACTTGGATTTGCTTGGGCGCGGAGATGGGTTAGCGCGGCTTGGGCGCGAATTGGCTTGGCTTGGGCGCGACTTGGCCTGGCTTGGGCGCGACTTGCTTTGGCGCGGCTTGGATGCGGCTTGGATTGGGCGCGACTTGGCGCGGCGCGGCTTGAACACAGATTGGACGCGAAAGGCTTGGGCGCTGAGAAGGACGCAGGCTGTTGGTGCATCGACTGTTGAGTAGAGAAGCTAGCGCTGGAAGGATGCTGGCTGTTGGTGCTGGACAGGGTGTGGTGGTATTGTGGCTGGCATGGCTTGCGCATGCTTTTTGGCATGTGCGTCTGGTAAGCGCGTCTGGCATGTGCGTTTGGTAAGCGTGTCTGGTATGCGCATCTGGTAAGCGCGTCTGGCAAGCGCGTCTGGCATGCGCGCCTGGCATGCGCGTCTGGTAAGCGCGTCTGGCATGCACGTCTGGTAAGCGCGTCTGGCTTGCGCGTCTGGTAAGTGCGTCTGGCTTGTGCGTCTGGCATTGTCTTGGCCGCGGACTGTTGGCTACCAAGCGGTGATGATAGCGCTAATGGATTCAGTCTATGGGACGGTGGAAATGGCACTTGGAAGGCTTGCAGGATGGATCACGGAATGCTGGAGCGTTGGCGCTAACTTAACCACAGAGTGCCGGAGTCATGAAGAGTTGCAGGCTGAGCGACTGGTGTTCTTCGTGCTGTCGCGTTGTTGGTTCGGTCATGGAGTGGAGATATTGGCACACTACATGTTCGGCTATGGAGCATGAATGTGGTGCACTCAGTCATCCATTCCCGTTCATGTAAGTAAGGAATCCTTATTCTGTTCAAACTCTAGAAATTGCGTTCATATGAAAAGGGGTATCGACCCTCTTCTGTTTTTGTTGTTCGTCTAGCTCCGTGCTTTCATCTGCAGTATCTGGCTCCTCTTCGCCATTTGTTAGCGGTGGTAGAGCGAGCATTAGTGGTAACAAATCAATCTCCAAATCAGCATCAAGGCGATCCAGGAGAACTCAAGGTAGGTGCTCTCGCATGTATCCACCCAACAGTTCCATCGATCTTCTCCGGAATGTGTAATAAGGTTCTGACTCCAGAAGGATGAGTATCTGGACTCTCCAGTGGATTTCAAAGTTTACCGAACTTCATTGCACTTCTTGGGATGGATGGATGAAATAATGTCAGGGCTAATATTGGAGATTGTGGTTGCGTTGTTGGTTCATCCTTGACTTTAGGTTATTTGGTACCTAGACTTTTGATTGCGATGATGATATACTGTGGATTCTTGTATGGTCGAAATCTTCCGCAACCATTGGGTGAAGTAGATGAGTTGAGAGATGTTCCGTTGCCGATGTGCTGCTATCAAGTCCTCAAGGACTTTGTTCCAAACGAAATCCTTTGAACCATCTTCTGAACCTTGGACTATTGTATGGAATGGGATGCAATGAACAGTGCCCAGTTATACTTCTGTTAGATCCGATGGTGTGGCCGGATATGTGAATGTATCTATGTGGCGTATTTTTAAGGTTTTTGATGCGCGTGTACGGCTTCGTGTTAAGAAATTCTTGCGGTAGGACTTCGACAGTGATGATGTTGAAATCGGAAATAACCTGGTTGGGGTCAGTGAAAGCGTCCCATGATGGTAGTCCCCATGTGTAGCCTACTTTCATCGCATCGCCTTGAATCCACGTCTACGGTATTTGATACAAGCTTATTTTACTCTTCTAGATGGGATGCTGGGATGCTCAGAATATCACATGGACGAAATATTCTGGATAACGAAGAGGTAGAAATGAGAGAGTTATGTTGTTTATCGTGGCTCCCTCTGTTTCTTCGAGAAAATGTTTCAGCCGCGGCTCTGGAGTTATCTCATGAGTCTTTGATGGTCGTCGGGATGGACTGCGATGAGCAGTCCCCAGTCGCACTTTTTAGCTTCTGAAGTTATTTCCTCTAAGCAGGTTTAGGATCCGCCGCGGCCTCGAAAAATGTTGCAGGCGCCTTGTAGACAGAGAGGTGATGATATTCTTATGCTACATCCTTGAAGAGTATATGACCTTGTCGTGGCTATGATTTTCGGTTGGCCGTGTTCTGAGCTTTGACAGTGAAGGGATCCCGTGTAGAGCCTCAGTCCCCAAGTGTGGTTTACATGTTTCTTTGTAGCGGTTGTTGCTATGGTGAAGTTCTGGCTGGTATCAACAAATAAGGAGCAGCAGTTCTTGTCAGCACATGTGATCCGAAGATACTACATTGTCGTGAAAACAAAATAGGTTGGAGGAATTGCATGGGTGTCCATGGAAGTAACGGGATCGGCTGGATGCATAAGCGAGTAAACTGTCCACGACCACGAGCTTTGGAGAGATGGATCAAAAAGTGGCCACAGCTACGAACCTTGGCTGGTTGTGATCACGATCCTTGACAAGGAGGAGTGTGGTGGCCACGGGAACGAAGCATGGAAGGAAGGAGCGTGGCGGCTACGACATGATATTTGGCAGGAAGAAGTGGCGGATACGGCACGATCCTTGGCAGGAAGGAGGCGTTGAAGCGTATGTAGCAAAATGTTGAGGATTCGACTTCGGGACCTGGAGCAGTTTATGGGAAAAACGCTGAAGCGGAGCGGCTGCTGGAGCGAGCGTTGAAGCGGAGCTGCTGCTGGAGAACATTGAAGCGTAGCGACTTCTGGAGGGAAACGTCTACTGGAGAAAACTCCAGTGAGGGCGCTATTAACCCTTGACTTCGAAAAACGACTTGATACGATATGACATATGGGAAGACGGCACAAATAGTGCTGGTCGGCAAGTCGTATTTTTCTCCTTATGGGAAAGAATATGCTTCTTCTGTTTGATTTTCCTTTGAAACTCTCAGAGCTTTGACGGCTACAATGTTGAAGTCGGAGGCCGCGTCAATTAGCGTGCTGTCAAAACTCGACATCCTTCAAGTGAACAGTGGTTAGGAGTCCCAGTTCCATCGATCAATCGTGCTTTCCAAAGGAGGTTGGGGTTCGAGAACGGCTTTCCTGGCCAGAAACAGCTGCTTTCCTGATGCATTGCGATTGAGGGATGCAAATATGTCTTGACGCTGCTCCTTGGAGAAATACAGAATCTCACATAAATGTTTCATCATAGACTACACGATTTTGTGGGCGAAGTCTCCAGAAATCATGCAGCTCCTGACGGGAAGAGGGTCTCTGTGAACTCAGGAGGGTTGCTTATTTCTTTGCCCCAATTTTTGGAGAAGTCGTTCCTGATCTTCACGTGTGATGAAATTGGGTTGCTGATTCTTTTCTACTGGGCGTTTAGGAGCAACGCGAGCCTCTTCACCTATAAAGGCGCATCCTGCTGAAGTGCTTGCGCCAGATGTTAAAAAGGGGTAGACGTGAATCTTGTGGTAACCGCTCTGATAGTGTCTTGAGGAAAATAGGTATCTCTTTCTGAGTTGTAGCCATGTCCGTCTGAGCCTTACGAGAACCTTTTGTATTTCCATCAAATCAACACCGGTAAGAGGAGATCAGCTTCTTCTGGCTCCTCTAGTATCTCGTCCTGATGGTGGAGTAGCAGCGGTTATGGTGACGGCTGGAGCTGTCACACTTGAAGAAACGTTAGGAGTGGCGGAAGCGGCTCTGGCTCTGGTGATCGGAGGTGTAACGCCTGAAGGGACATTTTCTGCGTCGCTGGTGTTGTCAGGTGGCGTATTAATGTCACTTTGTTAGGAGGCATGAAGAATCTGTGATCCTTGCATTCGCGGCTTTGCATAAATTTTGGTTTGGCCATTGAGTGTTGGTGTCAGCGCTGCAACTTTGGCCACTGATCGGTAGTGATGGCACTGCAACTTGGTCCGTGAGACGGTGATCTGGATGGCTATGGAAAAGGGGATGACGCTGCCCCGGTCGGCTAAGGAATGACCCATGGCGCTGCGGGCTAGGACGCGATCTGTTGGTGCAATCGGCTATGGGCGGAGAAGTTGTGATGGAAGGGTGCAAGCTGCTAGCGCTGGAAAGATGTAAGCTGTTAGCGCTGGAAAAGATGCAAGCTGCCGGTGCTGGAAGGACGCAAACTGTTAGCGCTCGTATTATTGGCTTTGTTTCCATGTCTTGGTGCTAGCGGCAGAGTGGTAGAAATAAAGCAGGCGAACATATTACAGGTACGTATCTCTGTGTTTCTTGTCTTTGTTTTTATATTCTGTTGTTGGTGCAAACCCTAGCCATAGGCATGTCCGCCATAGTTTTATGGGCGACGTCGTCCTGACCGCGAGAAGTCCCCAGTCACTCCTTGTCATGTGATAACTGGTAACTGAGCCGTTTGGTGACTGAGCCATTGATCCCTGAGCGGATCGTTTGCTTTCACCATCTTAGAAGTCCTCAGTCACCCCTTGTCGTGTGATAACTGGTAACTGAGCCGTTTGGTGACTGAGCCATTGATCCCCGAGCGGATCGTTTGCTTTCACCATCTTAGAATCTGGGTTGAAGAATGAAATCGGGAATTGGAAATTAATATTGTAACCAAGAGATTAATCTCCCACTGTGGTCGCCAATTGTTTGTGGGTGAAAACCGTTTCTGCTGATTTCGGTAATCTCGTGTGAGTGCGGATGAAAAACAAATCTAAACCCAAAAAAATGTACTGCACGGGAGTACTTTTGATTCGAGAGATCAATCCATACAATCCTGGCCTAAACCAAGAAATGGTCGTTCCAGGCTTGCTTCGGTCACAAAGTGAAGGAGAAGGGTTGGTCTTAGGGAGGGAAGCGAAGAAAGTATTGAGGCCAGAATAGTTGATTCTGGAGGTGGGTATTTTGCGATTTGTATCCGAAAGTTGAACTGGAGAGATGAATGGAAAGCTACCAGGTAATTTCTGGATGTGTATTGTTCTCCTGACCAAAACTTGTCTTTTGGTGGAAATAGGTGAGACCTATTTATACAAGTCGCAACGAAACGTACCCTAGCCTCGTAAGAAGTAGAAACAGTTGAGTAATGGAAGAAAGCGGTAACGGGTAACGCCTGGAATTGATGTTTCCATAATGAAGGAAACGTTTCACCATTACTTCTTGTATTTACTAACCGCCTCACTCTTATGACACTTTCCTGTAACGGCCGTATTGCACGCCGCACGCTGTAAACCGCCAGACCAATACCCTGATGAGCATCCCCCAGTTTGTAACATGTTTTGATGTCTCGAGTGTTTTCGTAGAAAACGTGTAGCATGTTGCTATTGTTTGGCAATTTAAAATTGAGAGGCTTGCCGGTTCGGTGACGAACTTGTACGGCTGAGATTTGCATCTCAGGAGGAAGGATAGCCGTTGATTGTTGCAACCTTCCCTTTGGCAGCCAGCGGCATGGAGGGAGGCGCTTGCGGCTTGGAAGGGAAGCGCTTACGTCTTGGAAGGGAAGCGCTTGCGGCTTTGTCTAAATTAGGGTTTGGTATGCCGAAACCCTAATTAGAGCCCTTTACTAGAATCGCTGTAGAATTCTCGTACGAAATCGAATTTTGATGGTCCGCCCCTCCATTCTGCACGGAAACGAATTTCCTATCTCCCTACGCGAGAATATTTAGGTTTTTAGCTCGTTCGGAAGGTGAAAACAGCCCGAAAGTAAAACTCAGGAAGAATTTAGGAGGGATGTTGGTAGCAACTTGCCCAAATTAGGGTTTGGCGTGTTAAAACCCTAATTAGTGCGTGTAGTATGCGCGTGCGGCATGTTTGGCGCGTTTTGGAAGTTGGCGTGTTTTTGGGAGGCTAGCGTGTTTTGGGAAGCTAGCATGTTTTGGGAAGCTAGCGTGTTTTGGGACGCTGGCGAGTTTTGGGACGCTAGCGTGTTTTAGAAAGCTAGCGTGTTTTGGGAAGCTAGCGACCTGTAGATTGTGGATTTTCGACAAAGGGTAGAATTGTAAAACTATACTCCAGATTCGGCAACCGGATGAGTATTGAGAATCATGTCTCTCTGTAGATGGGGAAAACGATTTGCTGGTTTTTAAGGAATTGAGGAGACGACTGTACGGAGGACACTCCTCGAACCGAGCGAAATGTTAAACCTCACACAGATGCACCACTGCAAAGGGGGTGCTTTAGATTCGAGAGATCAATCTGTAGTACTCTGGCCTAAATCAAGATAATGACCGTTCCAGAGTAAATTCGGTCACAAGAGAGGATGGGTTGATCTGTAGGAGGGAAGCTGAGAAATGTGTGGAATCAATGGTAATCAAAGATTGTGGGTGTGTGAATTCCGAATACGATAAGCTCTGAGTGATTGAAATTGCTCAATTGAGAGTAGTTTCTCAATTGATGAGTTGATGATCTCGTGTTTCCGATGAGACGTGAGATTGATGATACTGATGATGCCGATGATTCAATCATGATTCAGAGACTTATTTATATTGCTGTAATTGTAGACACCATGATTCCATGAAGTGTGACAGTTGATGGAATCAAGGAGTGGGGAAGTGGAGATCGTGTTTGAAGCCAGTTGCTCAACGTGTGGAGACTTGGTCGATTTTCCACCCACTACCTCGTGAATTCCTTCAACTGATTGCACGACTTGCTCACATTCCATCGTGTGTTTGAACACACGTGCCGTAGACCGCCAGACCAAAACCCTAAGTGATATCCCCCCAAGTGACACGATAGACGTCTCGTGGTTTGTTAGTCAATTGATGACTTCGTGGTTGGATGGGACGATGAGTCCATGTAGTCGTTGAGTTGAACATGATGTTCTTAAACTCATGAATTGAACATGTCATGAGACAGAGGTATAGTTCTTACGATGAAGTGAGCAAGTATTGCTCATTTGATGGATCGTTGAATGTTGATTGTTGAACCAATATTGAGCAAATGTTCCTCATCTTAGCAAGTGCTGATCATGTGATGAATTGTTGAATATTTGATCATCTGAGCATGTATTGCTCATCTGATGGATTACTGGCAGCGTACCAAAAATATTAATTAGAATACTGGTCGTTGAACCGAGCATAATTAATAAAATTAATGACCATGAGGCCGTCGTAAAATTATTAAGGTTGGAATCGGGAATGATGATCCTTGGATTCAGAAACCCTAATTTGATCAATTGATGATCATTTCATGGTTCGTCAGAATTTCAACCATGGGACGAAGGAGGGAGCGACTACATGGACCGTGGGTCAACCATGTAGTATCCATATGCTCACGTGAGCAAATACAAAGAACTCATGAAGAGTTGACGATTTTTTGGTGAAAAAATGATCAAATGCTGATTTAATCATTTATTCGAAAATGCTCGTCTGAGCCTTAGGTGAGAAAACCTAATTAATTATGACGAGGCGAGGGACCGACCATGAAGTCATGAAACCGGCCCTGGGTTTTCACGTGACTACCTGACGATCACTTCATGAAAATCCAAAGTGTTTGGAAGAGTTTTGGACCTAATACGAGCAATTGTGCAAATTAGGTCAAAACTGTGAAAATTGATGAGACCGGCTTCCGTGAGCCAAAGAGCCAATCTTGGACGGTAAAGATAGCGTGCTCATGTCCCCAAGGCGTCCGCTTCTCAGTCCTGAGAATTTTGATATTTTCTGGCGTGCAATTGAGCATCCATTCGAGAAAATATGCCAAAATTACGGTTTCGACGAAACTGAGGAAAACACCATGAGATGATGAAAAATAATTATAAAATAAGGGATCAGGAGGCGTGGGACCGTCGTGTTCAAGGCATGGTCGGACGGTCGTGACCACGGTCCCGTGGTGCCTTTTCCTTAATTTTATAATATTTTGATGATTTTATGAAAAATTCATGAATTTTGAGAAATTTGATGAATTTAGGGAGTTTCCATGAATTGAAGGAGTTTTCATGAGTTCAAGGAAGCAAAAAATATTAAAATAATAAAAACAAGGGCGTGTGGGACCGTGGGAGGCATGGCCGGCCGGCTTGGGCCCGGTCCCATGACTTTCCCTAATTTTTGTGTATTTTTTATGTATTTTTGATGATTTGAGGGAATTTTTCCTAATTTGAGAGAAATACCATGAAATCAAGGAATTTGATGAATTCAAGGAAAACTAATAATAAAATAATAAAACAAAGGGGCGTGTGGGACCGTCTAGGGCATGGCCGGCCGGCCAAGGCCCGGTCTCACAAGTTTTCATAATTTATTTTATTTTATTATTATTTGATGATTTGTGCAAAAATACCATGAAATCAAGGAGTTTTTTCATGAAATTAGAGAAATAATAAAAAAATAATAAGGATCCGTGGGGTGTGGGGCCGGTTGGGACCAAGGCATGGCCGGTTGGCCAATGGTCACGCCCCACACTCCTTTCCTTAATTTTATATTATTTTTTTATGGATTTATGGAAGTAACATGAAACCGAGGAGTTTCCTCGAGACGAAGGAGATTTGATAAAATGAGAGAATTTTCATCAAATCATGGAAAATAATAAAAATGCATTAAAAATATAAAACTGGCGTGGGATTGACCACGACACGGTCGGTCGGTCGTGTGTCCGTGCTCCCAGCACCCTGGTCCATATTTTTAATTATTTATTATTTTCTTCTCTATTTTGCATAGGTTCATCGTTTCGTTGTATTTTTGAAATACTCGTTCGTGCGGTGACTGTTAGTGTATCATCGTTGAAGACACCTTCACTATTTGAATCGGGGCTTAGTTAGAGGTAGCTCAGACGCCCGGTTGTTGATTATTTATTACTAATTGTGGAATTCAGTGGAGAATAATTCACAAAACTGAGTAATAAGATGTTTATTATTAATTCATAGGATCAGCTGAGGATTTGACTACGAATTCATAATAATAAAGTGAGCATTACGATTCCATGGGATCGTAGATTCGACCATAGAATCAGAGTAATTAAGATTTATCTATTACCATTTATGAGACTAGTTGTGGATTCGATCATGAAATCGGAGTAATGGGTTAATATAGTTATTGCTATTCTATGAGATCAAGCCGTGGATTCGATCATAGAATCAGAACAATCGTTATTGCCATTCCATGGGACCAGTCGTGGATTCGACCATGAAATATGAGCAATTGTAATTAGGAATAATTAACTTTGTGGCTCTATACTAGCAGAGAAAGCTGTCTAGGAGCATTAATTATCCCGATATGAGCTTGTCGGTAAATCATATCCTTTATATAGTCAGGGTAAACTCGTTGTTTGTTCCTGAAGACGTTATCGCTCTATACTAGCAGAGCAAGCTGTCTAGGAGCCGTCCATATTGTGATACTATATAGAAATAATCACTGAAAGTATTAAGTATTCATGAGATATGCCGTTGTCCAGTCGTGAGACTACATATCTACATGTACTCTGAGAGGAAGTACTCTCCGTTGAGAATTTCGATGAGAGACCCGTGTCTCGATACTCACGTCTGATTGCTGAATCAGAGCTTCGTATAATTATGAGTTTATGATTTTAGCCTTTGTCGAAAATCCACCATCTACATTAAGTCCCCTGCTTACTGAGGAAAGCCGTGTTCCTCAGTCAGCATTAAATGGTGATTTTCCGGCCATAAATAATAATACTAGTAATTGAACTTAGTCGTAAGTTGAGACGTTACCGGATTTAGAGAGCATGAGAAAACCACGACTTGATGAAGGTTTCAATGTCATGATTGGTTCTTCGTTTGATGAGCATAAATTGGTGTTGAACCGCTGGTTTGGACGACGAGTCCGTGGTCGGTTAGGATTCGCGGGTCGGGCCCAATAAGGAAATCCTTAGAAAATTAGGTTTTGGAAATAAAATTGATATAAAAGGGATTAATCCTTTTTTTTTTTAATTTTTCCACGACCATCTCTCCACCATCTCAGCGCCTTCACTCCAGCAGCAGGAGAAGACCGACGGGATCCAGCGCCGCCGCCGCCAGTCGCCGTCCGTTGCCGCCGTCGGCCAAATTCCGGCCGACCAGATACGTGTATTTTTTTTTTATTTTTTTTGATGTTGATGTTTATGATGCTCATGAGTTGTTCATGTTTTGATCATGATGAAGTTATATACATGTGTGTATATTAGTGTGAGTTTTATGAAAAACCCTCGTTTTTGAAAACGTATGTTCGTTCAATCATTAGTTTTGAAAACTTACTATAATCCCTGATTTAGGAGAGAGATTTTTTTTATATGAACCTAGGTCCAGTGATAAAACTTAGTTTATGAGTTTTCATGGTACCAAGGTTTTATCATAAAAGAAGTGAATTTTCATGAAATCGGAATAATCCTTCGTTTTAAAGACAAATAACGATGACACGAAGGAAAATATGTATGATGAAATTGTGTCCAGTTATAAAATTTTGCTTATGAGCTTTCATGTAAATACAAAACTTTATCATATGTATGAGATGTGAGCTTTCACAATATTTTTGAAATAAACCTTCGTTTTAAAGACAAATAACGACGATACGAAGGAAAAATATTTTTTTTTATATATATATATATCAGCCGTGACATATATTGTGTAAAATATGATGATATATTTTATTTGCATGAATTTGTTTTCATTAGATAAAATCTTGAGAATTTATGTATGCAAGTTGCATTAATTGCTGTTTTTTCGAAAAATCAAAACGTGGGTTTTGAGGAACCTTCGAAGATAGACAATATATTTATGATGAAATATTTTATTGTTATGAAACTTCATAGGTCAGTTGTGTGAATGTTCACATTATGAAAATTGTGTCCGTGATTTTATGAAAAATCAGTTTCGAAATTAATAAAGTTTCGTTCGTTTTTTGCAGTTTTCGAAGAGACGAACGATTTTGAGGTGTTAACTCTAGCATTACTATCACTATTGTTAGTGGAAGTATAAAAGGTAAGAGTTAAGAGTTACCATTTTTGCTGATGTTGGTTTGTTTACATAGTAGTAATCTTTGATCTTCCGGTTCCAGAAAATGTCGACCAACAATAACAACAATTACGATTACTGGTATTCCTCTTCTTCCTCTGGCTCTTCTGATGAGGATTCCGACGCTCCTGTAGCGAAATCAAAGGCTAGGGTTACCCAGGAAGGGGCGAAGCCTAATGTTCCTTTGGGTGAGCGAAGAGTCTCTTTTGCTGAACTCGAAAAGAAAGAGCTGAAGACAAAAAGGAGGATGCCCGTCAACGTGAAAAAGATCGCACCCGGCGTAAGAGACAGAGGGTTGAGGAGAAGCGTCAATTCTTGGATGGGGTGCCTTCTGATTCTGATGTGATGCTTCTGAAGGAGAGATCACATGGGAACCATCCGAGCGTTACATTAAGCCTGATCGATATGAAAGAGAGCATCAAGGACGATGAAGAAAATTGAAGCTGAAGCTGCAGCAGAAGATAACTCGGATTCAGATGATGATGTTATCTTCCGTCCACCGGACTTCACCAATGATCCTGACAGTGACTCTGAAGAAGATGATTCCGAGAAGGACAGTGACGATGAAGCTGACAATTCGGATGAGTCCGACGAGTAGTTTTACTTCCATCTTCTTTAGACGTTAGAGCATTCCCTTTTTAGTCTTCATAGTGGATATCTTTCTTTTGACTGTTTAAACGACTTTACTTCAATTAGACTTTTCTTCTGAATGATGAACATTTTGTTAACGTCGATTTCTTCTAATCCATGACATGGACCAATGTCCATATATCCAAATTCATCATGACTTGTCGATTTTCATGAGAAGTAACATAACACGGCTGAGAATTCATGACGTGTACAAGGCCGCGTGGCCTATCCTTTGACCCGTGATGTTCAGTCCCCAGTGTGTTATTTTCCTCCGCGTCTTCGGTATCGATCTTTGAAGCCTAGGGTTTCAGTGAAACTCGTAACTGAGTTGACTATATGACTATCGCCTGATATATATATCTTCAAGACTCCAAATCTATGATCCACGCAAATATTTCTTCCATTCCTGAGTCAGTTTCATCGTGCAGAGAAGTTTTGATCCTACCCTCTTGCCGTCATGTCGAGCAATAATTTCTTCTCAAGATGATCTTCAGTCGAAGCGTGAAATAGCAACGTCTATCTCAGTAAGTTGTACACTTCTTCTTCTTCTCCTTTCTTGTCTCTGTTCAATCGAGATTGTTGATCACAAGAGAATGATTTGTCGTAGGACTGTAAGAAGAATGCTACTCCTCATAATGCAAGGCCTAAGCGGACTGTTAGAGCTCCTGCCCGGTATGGATCGGCTCGTGCTGAAGCTGGATCGTCTGTAAGTAAACCTATGACTCTTGAGATTGTACTGAGTCGAGGGGATTAACACTCCTTCGTTTCATCGTAGGCGGATGTCCGTGTCGTCGTCGATGCTAGACGAAGAAAGAGTGGAAAGTCCGTGACCGTGGTTGAGGTTGAGGAAAGCAGTAACCAGGCATGTGAAGATTCTGTAGGATCCGTGGAGACCGGAGACGGTGTCCATGCTCGTGAATACCCAACCGCTGGACTTTTATTCGAAGCCCCATTGATTAATACCTTCCCAGACAATGAAATGGTCGGCGGATTCGTGATTCCCAAATGTCATGCGTCTCTGTACACCAAGATCTGGAAGAAGTATGGTCACATTGCTACCACAGAAGTGTGGAAAGGTTTTCTTCTTTTTTCCAACCCTTTTAACCACGGTAGCGGGGCTATTGCCGATCATCGAGGAAATGAATCAGATGCACTTGCGAGACGTCAAAAACCATGAACTGCACCAATGGGATGAAATGATCTCGAATTGTGAGATATTGCGATTCAATGTAAGCTGGCTCCGTCGTCGTCTTGAGATAATCAAGGTTCATAAGGCGGCAGAGGCTGCTGATGCAATTTCCATGAATGCAGCTTTACTGGATGAGAGAGGATACTGGCTCTGGAGTCAGCAAGGGTTGAGAAAGCGGTCGAAGACTTGAAGGCAAAGACCAAGATTTTTCAGAAGAAGCTTGACGAGGCTTCTTACAGGGATTATCCGTTGCTGGATGGTTTGCTCTGAGTGAGCATTTGTGGTTGTTGTTTTTTGAGTAAATCTGAGTTTCTAGTTAGGTGAAACAGTTGATCATGGTATGAACGAATTTTGCTCATTTATGAAATGTTTAATGAACAAAGGAGCATTCGCATGCTCTTTGGAGGAATGAAATTACATTTTTGAAAATGCTTGAAATGATGAAGAGGTAGTTTGTTTCATGGATCAGGCATAATAAGCTTTGAGCCATTTGCCATTGATGATGTTTCCTTCCTTTCCTCCATTGATTGATAAAATTTTGTAGTATCCGCTAGACACTGCTTTGATAACAACATATGGCCCTTCCCATTTAGGAGAGAACTTAGGAGCGGACATGTCTTGTTGAATGTGCTTTGCCGTCTTTAATACCAAATCTCCTACTTGAAATGTTCGAGGTCTTACCATTTTGTTGTAGGCTCTGGAGATCCTCTGTTTGTAAGCTTCCACATATTTTTCCACCTTGGTTCTCCTTGATTCCAGCATATCTAGCTCAGCGATTCTTGATCTGGAGATTTCGGCCTCATCCCATTGTACACCACTGGATGCTGCAATCCTGGCTGAGGGAACTTTGATTTCTGCTGGAAGTATGGCGTCGGCTCCATAGACAAGGGAATATGGCGAAGTACCGATCGAGCTCCTTGGTGCAGTTCTGTAAGCCCATAGAGCCATGGGTAATTGCTCATGCCATGATCGAGGATTGTCATGAATCGTCCGACTGATAATCCTGACCAAAGTCTTGTTGGTACTTTCTGCTTGACCATTTCCTTGTGGATAGTAAGGCGTGGAGAAGATTTGTTTGATCCCATATTTATTGAGCAGCTTCTCAATCTTGATTGGCAAAAGGAGTTCCGTTATCTGTGATGATATGCTTAGGAACTCCGAATCTGCATATTATGTGCTCTTTGATGAAGGCGGCAATCGTAACTCCAGTGGTGCTTCGAAGAGGAATAGCTTCGACCCACTTGGTGAAGTACTCTGTCGCAGTGATGATGTATTCATGTTGTTTTGAAGATGCTGGATTGATCTTCCCAATGATATCTAGTCCCCAGCTGTAGAAAGGCCACGACTATTCACAGAATTCAATGGGAGACAAGGAGTGTGGATGAGATTACCATGGTTTGGCATTGGTGACACCTCTGAACGTGTGCGGCTGCATCATCTTCCATGGTTGGCCAATAATATTTCTCATGAATTTGAAGAAATAGTTTCCTCTTTCCTTGATGTTCTCCATCATGTACTTCCTTCAGGATTGTAGGGATTTCATGTTCGGCTAAGCACCTCAGTAAATTTCCACCAAAGCTTTTGCGGTATAAGATCCCATCGAGATAGACGAATCTCTTAGCTTTCTGAATGAGTTTGACTGCTTGCTTCTTTTCCAGTGGTAGTTCGTTGTCCCGGAGGTATTTGATGTAAGGCTCCCTCCAGTCCCCAGTGTGGTGGACTCAAAACCTCCAAGTGATGAGGAGGTGTTTGGCAATCAGGACAAGATCCTTGTAAAGCTCTTGACTGAGTCTCCATGGATGGCCAGTAGTACCCCATTCTTTGAAGCTTTCTGTAAAGTGTTACCACTAACGTTTGCCCAGACTTCCTCATGTATGCGCTTGAGCTGTTCTTCCGCTTCGTCGCTCCCAAGACATCGTGATAGAGATCCATCAGGGTTTCGATAGTATAGCCCTCCATGAAGCAAGAAGTAGTTCTTCAATTCCTTGAGGCTGACTTGGCCTTCTGAAATAGAGCTGCTCAATTCATGAATGATGGGTGCTCGCCAATCGTTCGCTGGAATGTCTTCGATCTGAGTGAGCCAAGTTGAAGATACGTACGCCTGTACAGTGATCGTTTTTGTGCTCCTTCGAATTGCAGCTTGGAGGCGAGAGTTGCTAGGCAATCAGCATGCCTATTGTTAGTCCGTCCAGTATGGACGATCGTTGCGTCAGCAAAATAGGTCAACAGTCGCTGAGCTTCGGTTCTGAATGGAGCAAGTGTGATTTCTTTGAGAGAATACGTTCCATTCATCTGGTTGACCAATAATTTTGAATCTCCCCTTATCTCGAGGTGTGTTGCTCCTGCTTGCTTGGCCAAGGATAATCCTAATAGGAAGGCTTCATATTCCGCTGAGTTGTTGGTGCAGTGGAAATCCAACTTGAACGAATGTGAGAAAACTTCACCAGATGGAGACACTAGCACTATGCCCGCTCCTCCGGTGTCACTACTAGGGGTGGCAGATCCATCAAAGTATAGAAGCCATGTTTCTTCCTTGATGACCAAGATGTCTGGGAATTCGCCGGGCACTTCTTCATGTAGTGTTGTTGTGTCTTCCCCTGGAAAAGCAGCGAGCAAGTCTGCGACCGCTTGACCTTTGATGGCTTTAGGTGGCGTGCAAGCTATGTCAAATTCTGACATCTGGAGTAGCCACTTCGCTGGTCTCCCTATCAAGGCTGGCTTTGATAGCAAGAACTTTATGGGATCAGCTTTGGAGATGAGTACGACCCTGTTAGATAGTAAGTAATGTCTGAACTTCTGGATTGCATGTACCAATGCCAGACATGCCCTTTCGGCCTTTGGATATCGGAGTTGGGCGTCTCTCATTGTGCGACTGAAGTAGTAAATCGGTCGTTCGACGCCTTCGTCGTCTTCCTGAGCGAGGAGTGCGCCGATGGCGACGTCACTGGAGGCTGTGTAAAGAATTAGAGGTCGTCCCTGTACTGGAGACCTCATGACGGCCGGTGACAATAATATCTGTTGTATTTTATGGAAATAGAGCTGTCAAACGGGCGGGACGGGGCTGGCTTGTGACCAACCCGCGGGTTACGGGTTAATACAAGCCTAAGCTTGCGGGTTGAAATTCTTCACGGGTGGTCATTTATCCAACCCGTGCCCGTCCCGGGTAAAGCTCGCGGGTTCACGGGTGCTCACGGGTTACCTGGTTTTTGTTGAGTCAACTCGCCAGAAATCGATTTCTGGGCTATTTTCTTCCACATTCAGGCCATCTAAAGTTCCTTTCCTACAAGCTACAACCTAAGTATCTAACATTCATCCAATTCATTTGGTATATCAATTCAAAAACTCAAAATTGCAAAATAAACTAATTTGCATTTAAAGAACACAGACACAGATACTATCATACTAGTCATTAGTAGTTTACTTTAGTACTTAAGTACTTTAGTTACAGTTACACAGTACTTCATCAGTTCATGATGATAATGATAAATAATGAAAATAAACTTCCGAGACCGAGACTGTAGATACCATTGTTTCTAATTTGTATCACCAAGTGCGACAATATTAATAAGTAATAACCACTTCCTGCACAAAATATATTGTGTGGTTAATCAAAAAAGTGTTAACTATCAAAAAAACATCTCCAATCTCTTTTCTATGCAATATTTGGAGATACTGGTAAGTTGCAAGTCATTGAAAACTACAACCACATACAATTTCATGATAATTAACAGTTGTTTAAGTTGCAAGTCATTCAAAAGAACAGGGTGAAGGGAAGGTACACACTACCATAAATGAACCTAACTATAGAGCACTATGATGTGTATGATAAACAGAAGCAGCGTAAAAGAACAAAACAGAGGAATGGTTACAAGAATGCCTGTAATATACCTCTTCGGCAGTCAATACTTACACTAAACCAATTATAAAAGTTGGAATTACATTTCCATCACAACAAATCCATTGTCACATTGCATAATGCTAAAAACAAAATTGGACACTTCACATAAAAAAAATTCACAATAGTCCACAACTGTGGCTACTAACTGGTTAAACCACTAATACACAAAGCATAGAGATCCTAATAGTATGCATGATCAATGGAAGCAGTTTAAGTTTAATGTACATAATGAGAAACAAAAGTGCAGGGCACATACCTGACGCTTGAAACGTTGAGGTGGGTCACGGTTCCTCCTCTTCTCTCTAGAACGAACTCTCACCACATGAGAATGAATAGCACAGGACACACAGTAAAGCATCTTGGCGTACAATTTAGGCAAAGTGTATCCTACACATAAAGAATCAATCACCCACCCAAAATCAAAATCAATCTATAAATCACAGTAAACACCCAAAATCAATCCAAAAAAAAAAAAATCATTTCCAAAAAACACATACCATCATAGACACAAGCTTCCTGAACATCTCTAACAGCAGCTTGTTCAACGATGTTCCTCACCAAAAATCTCTTGATTGCCTTATCCTATTCCAAATCACCACCACCACCACAAAAAAAAACTACTGAATCAGAAAATCTACATCCATTCATATCAGATCCCAAGAAAAAATCAAATCAAATCTGTGAAAATGAAATCAATTAGTTACCACAGTTTGAACAACGGATGAAGTTAACATGACCACGGCCATGTTTGTTACGACCACCATTCCTTCGCTTAAACGTCTACAGAAATCAAAACAAAATCACCAGAAATTCAAAATCATAAACTTGTATAAATCAACATCTATCATGAAGATTGAAACATGATTTAGGGTTCATTTGATTGAAAGAGGGACTTACCATGTTGTGATTTGCAGCCGCTTCTTCTTCTTCCTCTGAAGCTCAACTTGAGAAATCTCTCCGAACCGAAGAAGAAAGATAGGGTTTTTCCGTTTTATACGATGGAAATTTGGATGACACGTTACAAGCTACGTGTTTCAGTTTCAGCAGGGCATGAAATTACGGGTTACGGGCCAACCCGCGGGTTTCACGGTACGGGCCGGGTTAACCCGTTTCTTCACAAGCCACTAATTGTACAACCCGCGCCCGTCTTGTTTAGTTACCATCCGGGACGGGTGCGGGTTTTCACGGGACGGGACGGGCCAACCCGCGGGTTTTGGCTTGGTTTGCCAGCTCTATATGGAAAGCTTCTTGTTGAACAGCTGTCCAGGTGAAGCTTGCTCCTTTTTTCAGCAGAGGTGTGAACGAAGCAATAAGCTGAGCTAATCCAGGAATGAAGCGTCGAATATAATTTACCTTGCCCATAAAGCTCTGTAGTTCCTTCACGGTTCGTGGAGGAGGCATGGTGGTAATAGCTTTTGCCTTGTCTGGGTCGACTTTGATCCCTTCAGCCGTGACCAGGAATCCTAAGAATTTTCCGGAAGAAACTCCGAATGCGCACTTCAAAGGATTCATTTTTAATTTGTATTCCCCGCATCTTTCAAACAACTGCCTTAGAACTTCGAGATGAGATGCCCGGGTCTTCGATTTTACCACCACATCATCAACATAGTCTTCCACTTGCTTGTGCATCATGTCGTGGAATATGGCAGTCATGGATCGTTGATAGGTGGCACCAGCATTTTTTAATCCAAAGGGCATCACAGTGTAGTGAAAATTCCCAATGGGAGTACGGAACGCAGTCTTGTTGGCGTCATGTTCATACATCTTGATCTGGTTGTACCCACTATAGCCATCCATGAATGAGAACATAGCGTGACCACTGGTTGCATCGACGAGCATGTCAATGTTGGGTAGAGGAAAATCATCCTTTGGACAACATTTATTCAAGTTCCTGAAGTCGACACAACATCTGATTTGACCATTTTTCTTCTTAACAAGTACCACACTTTCTAGCCACGTTGGATGAAGAATAGGCTTGATGAACCCTGCTGCCAACAGTTTCTGGATTTCGACCTTGATTTGCTCCTCGACTTCGTGTCTAAATTGTCTGGGCGGTTGTTTGACAGCTTTGGAACCAGGGACGATGTGCAGGTGATGGGTGACGAGTTTGTCATCCAGACCCGGCATTTCTTCGTACGTCCAGGCGAAGACATCTTGATATGATTTCAATAATTTTACCAGCTCGGTCCGCTCCTCTGGTGATAGCGCTGAATTGATCAGGATTGGCCTTGGATCGTCTTCAGTCCCAATGTTGATTGTTTCAAGATCGTCAGTGGTAGAGTCAGTGCCGTCCTGTAGTTGTCGTGGGGCATCTTGGACTTCTTCTTCAAGTGGTAGCTCACTCTGACACGATTCTTCATGGTGGGGAGAATTTTCATCGTTCTCCCCGATTAATTGCTAATATTTCCGTCGGCGATAAATGACTCTCCCTTTTACATCTCGATCGGTCGTGAAGTTTGTCCCTGGAGTTGAGACTTGATCATTATGGCGTTTGTCGGTGTAGTAGGTGACTTGATCATTTTAGCAGCTGAGGATGACGGATCGTTCTCAGCCTTCTCGATAGTCTTCCAGCTTGGAAGTGGAGTACTGCGAATCCTGCTTGGAGGTTCCGGGACGCCTTTTTGAGATTCAAGGAACTCAGTATCATAGACGGGAGCATAAGGAGATGATGAAGCCGGAATGCGAACGATCTTGTTGTCGAGCAGGGCCTTCATGCATTGATGGTATGTTGAAGGAACCACCTTGTTATCATGGAGCCATGGGCGTCCCAGTATTATGTGGTAGTCAGGTTCTTGCTCGATCACATGAAACTTTGCTTTCGATCGAATCGGCCCCATCCTCAAATCTATGTATGCATATCCATATGTATGGCTTTGACTTCCTTAAAACCATGTCATTAGGATGGGATAGCGAACGATTTTACCTTGTGGGAATCTGGCCATCCTGAGAGTCTTCATAGTGACAATGTTGGTGGAAGCACCAGTGTCAACAAGAGCTCTTCTAAATTCGGTGCCTTTGATGAAACCAGTGACATACAATGCTCGGTTGTGTCCTTCATCCGTCATGCGATCTTCTTCTCCAAAAGAGATGTTGTCGATCGAATTCCCATGCACTAGGGATACTTCTTCAATTGATGGTGTTGGTGGCGTTATGTGCACGCTGGATGATATCTGGTTGAGTGCTGAAAATGTGTCTGTGCACTGATCCCTGGAGAAGTGCAGGAGTTCGCATAGATTTTCAACCAAATGTGTGACCTCTTGTTCCACCGGCTTCTCGTATGTGGTGAAGCTGTTGATTTGAGGGTCAGATGACGTCTCAGTCCCCGGTGTTGAGGCTTCTGGAACGGAGATACTGCTTAACTCGGATGTCAATCTGATGAGAAAGTCGAGGATGTGGTTTATCGTCTCCTTCATCAGGTTAATGTTCCTAGTATGGACCTCTAGGATTTGAGCCAACTCTGCCAAAGTCGGGATCCCTCTGCCCTCCATGCCGCCAGGTGTAACATGAGGAATGTTGCCGTTTGAAATATTCTGATCTGAATTAGTTGAATTAGTCCTAAGACCAAACATCTTGTGAGATTGTTAGATTGCAACCGAGAGAATGATATCCCACTGTGGTCGCCAATCTGTAGATGGGGAAAAACGATTTGCTGGTTTTTAAGGAATTGAGGAGACGACCGTACGGAGGAGACTCCTCGAACCGAGCGAAATGTTAAACCTCATACAGATGCACCGCTGCAAAGGGGGTGCTTTAGATTCGAGAGATCAATCTGTAGTACTCTGGCCTAAATCAAGACAATGACCGTTCCAGAGTAAATTCGGTCACAAGAGAGGATGGGTTGATCAGTAGGAGGGAAGCTGAGAAATGTGTGGAATCAATGGTAATCAAAGATTGTGGGTGTGTGAATTCCGAATACGATAAGCTCTGAGTGATTGAAATTGCTCAATTGAGAGTAGTTGCTCAATTGATGAGTTGATGATCTCGTGTTGTCGATGAGACGTGAGATTGATGATACTGATGATGCTGATGATTCAATCATGATTCAGAGACTTATTTATATTGCTGGAATTGTAGACACCATGATTCTATGAAGTGTGACAGTTGATGGAATCAAGGAGTGGGGAAGTGGAGATCGTGTTTGAAGCCAGTTGCTCAACGTGTGGAGACTTGGTCGATTTTCCACCCACTACCTCGTGAATTCCTTCAACTGATTGCACGACTTGCTCATATTCCATCGTGTGTTTGAACACACGTGCTGTAGACCGCCAGACTAAAACCCTAAGTGATATCCCCCCAAGTGACACGATAGACGTCTCGTGGTTTGTTAGTCAATTGATGACTTCGTGGTTTGATGGGACGATGATTCCATGTAGTCGTTGAGTTGAACATGATGTTCTGAAACTCATGAATTGAACATGTCATGAGACAGAGGTATAGTTCTTACGATGAAGTGAGCAAGTATTGCTCATTCGATGGATCGTTGAATATTGATTGTTGAACCAACATTGAGCAAATATTCCTCATCTGAGCAAGTGCTGCTCATGTGGTGAATTGTTGAATATTTGATCGTCTGAGCATGTGTTGCTCATCTGATGGATTACTGGCAGCGTACCAAAAATATTAATTAGAATATTGGTCGTTGAACCAAGCATAATTAATAAAATTAATGACCATGAGTCCGTCATAAAATTATTAAGGTTGGAATCGAGAATGATGATCCTTGGATTTAGAAACCCTAATTTGATCAATTGATGATCAATTCATGGTTCGTCAGAATTTCAACCATGGGACGAAGGAGGGAGCGACTACATGGACCGTGGGTCAACCATGTAGTGTCCATATGCTCACGTGAGCAAATACAAAGAACTCATGAAGAGTTGACGATTTTTTGGTGAAAGAATGATCAAATGCTGATTTAATCATTTATTCGAAAATGCTCGTCTGAGCCTTAGGTGAGAAAACCTAATTAATTATGACGAGGCGAGGGACCGACCATGAAGTCATGAAACCGTCCCTGGGTTGTCACGTGACTACCCGACGATCACTTCATGAAAATCCAAAGTGTTTGGAAGAGTTTTGGACCTAATACGAGCAATTGTGCAAATTAGGTCAAAACTGTGAAAATTGATGAGACCGGCTTCCGTGTGCCAAAGAGTCAATCTTGGTCGGTCAAGATAGCATGCTCTTGTTCCCAAGGCGTCCGCGTCTCAGTCCTGAGAATTTTGATATTTTCTGGCGTGCAATTGAGCATCCATTCGAGAAAATATGCCAAAATTAGGGTTTCGACGAAACTGAGGAAAACACCATGAGATGATGAAAAATAATTATAAAATAAGAGATGAGGAGGCGTGGGACCACCGTGGTCAAGGCATGGTCGGACGGTCGTGACCACTGTCCCGTGGTGCCTTTTCCTTATTTTTATAATATTTTGATGATTTTATGAAAAATTCATGAATTTTTAGAAATTTGATGAATTTAGGGAGTTTCCATGAATTGAAGGAGTTTTCATGAGTTCAGGGAAGCAAAAAATATTAAAATAATAAAAACAAGGGCGTATGGGACCGTGGGAGGCATGGCCGGCCGGCTTGGGCCCGGTCCCACGAGTTTCCCTAATTTTTGTGTATTTTTTTATGTATTTTTGATGATTTGAGGGAATTTTTCCTAATTTGAGATAAATACCATGAAATCAAGGAATTTGATGAATTCAAGGAAAACTAATAATAAGATAATAAAATAAAGGGGCGTGTGGGACCGTCTAGGGCATGGCCGGCCGGCCAAGTCCCGTCCCACAAGTTTTCATAATTTATTTTATTTTATTATTATTTGATGATTTGTGCAAAAATACCATGAAATCAATGAGTTTTTTCATGAAATTAGAGAAATAATAATAATAAAATAACAAGGAACCGTGGGGTGTGGGGCCGGTTGGGACCAAGGCATGGCCGGTTGGCCAATGGTCACGCCCCACTCTCCTTTCCTTAATTTTATATTATTTTTTATGGATTTATGGAAGTACCATAAACCGAGGAGTTTCCTCGAGACGAAGAAGATTTGATAAAATGAGAGAATTTTCATCAAATCATGGAAAATAATAAAAATGCATTAAAAATATAAAACTGGCGTGGGATTGACCACGACACGGTCGGTCGGTCGTGTGTCCGTGCTCCCAGCACCCTGGTCCATATTTTTAATTATTTATTATTTTCTTCTCTATTTTGCATAGGTTCATCGTTTCGTTGTATTTTTGAAATACTCGTTCGTGCGGTGACTGTTAGTGTATCATCGTTGAATACACCTTCACTATTTGAATCGGGGCTTACTTAGAGGTAGCTCAGACGCCCGGTTGTTGATTATTTATTACTAATTGTGGAATTCAGTGGAGAATAATTCACAAAACTGAGTAATAAGATGTTTATTATTAATTCATAGGATCAGCTGAGGATTCGACTACGAATTCATAATAATAAAGTGAGCATTACCATTCCATGGGATCGTAGATTCGACCGTAGAATCGGAGTAATTAAGATTTATCTATTACCATTTATGAGACCAGTTGTGGATTCGATCATGAAATCGGAGTAATGGGATAATATAGTTATTGCTATTCTATGAGATCAAGCCGTGGATTCGATCATAAAATCAAAACAATCGTTATTGCCATTCCATGGGACCAGTCGTGGATTCGACAATGGAATAGGAGCAATTATAATTAGGAATAATTAACTTTGTGGATCTATACTAGCAGAGCGAGCTGTCTAGGAGCATTAATTATCCCGATATGAGCTTGTCGATAAGTCATATCCTTTATATAGTCAGGGTAAACTCGTTGTTTGTTCCTGAAGACGTTATCACTCTATACTAGCAGAGCAAGCTGTCTAGGAGCCGTCCATCTTGTGATACTATATAGAAATAATCACTGAAAGTATTCAGTATTCATGAGATATGCCGTTTTCCAGTCGTGAGACTACGTATCTACATGTACTCTGAGAGAAAGTACTCTCCGTTGAGAATTCGATGAGAGACCCGTGTCTCGATACTCACGTATGAATCATACCTTCGTATAATTATGAGTTTACGATTTTAGCATTTGTCGAAAATCCACCATCTACACTCTCATTAAAGCATGAAAGCTTATGTCATAAATCTTTGACTGAGAAGGCTGTCTCTCAGAGTACGTGTAGATGTGTAGTCTCTCAGCCGAGGCCACGACACATCTCATGAATACTGAGCAATTTCAGTAATTACTCCGGATCCGGCAATCGGATGAGTATCGAGACTTATGTCTCTGTGCATGAAAGCTCATGCCACCTCTGATGGAGAAAGTCTCTCAGAAAAGATGAAGATGTGCAGTCTCTCAGCTGAGGCCACAACACATCTCATATTGTATAAAATCGAAAGATTGGGCGGCTCCTAGACAGCATGTCTGCTAGTATAGAGCGACAACATCTTCGGGATGTAACCAGATTTTCCCCGACTATGCAATAGGAATATGACACTCCAGCAAGTTCATATTGCTCAACCCTCAGATAATTAATGCTCCTAGACATGAAGCCCTTCTAGTACAGAGCCAGCAATTAATTATCTTAAATCGTCTGAATATCCAGCAATATTCTACGAGCCATCGTCTGAATATCCAGCAATATTCTACGAGTCGTCAATTAATCGCCTGAATATTCAGCAATATTCTACGATTCCTCGTTATATTTCGTTACTTCAATCTGTGGTTCTTCCCAGCAGAATTCCACAGGTTAGTAATAAATATTTAACGAAACAGGAATCTGGGCATCGAATAAGCCCTGACAAAACGGTGCAAGTGTAATTAACATATAATACAAAAACCAGCATTTTGAATGCACGAACGAGCATTTTAAAATACGAACAAACGAGGAACCTATGCAAAATAGGAAGGGAAAATAATAATAATAAAATATTAAACAAAAGCGCCAGGGGACTAGGCTCACCAGCCGGCCAGTCATGCCGTGACTAGTCCCGCGCCCAATTTTATATTTTACCATATCTTTACTATTTTCGCGATCGCATGAAAATCCTCTCGTTCGAGCAAATTTTCTTTATTTCAAAGAAATTATTTAAATCACATGATTTTATCAAAAATAATAAAATTAGGGAAAGGTGTCGCGGGACCGAGCACCAGCCGGCCATGTCTTGGACGTGGCCGGTCCCACACCTCACGTCTCCATTATTTTATTATTTCTCTCAAATTATGAAAATTCCTTGATTTTATGAATTTTCCTAAAATCATGAAAATTACCTAATTTCATGTATTTTTATCTAAATCACATGATTTTATCAAAAAATAATAAAATTAGGGAAAAGTGTCGCGGGACCGCCGACCGACCGGTCATGCCTTGGCCGTGGCCGATCCCACACCTCACGTCCCATTATTTTATTATTCGTTCTCAAATTATGAAAATTCCTTGATTTTATGAATTTTCCCTAAAATTACCTAATTTCATGTATTTTCTCTAAAATCATGGAAAATATTAAAAAAATTAGGAAAACTTGTGGGACCGGGCTCTAGCCGGCTGGCCATGCCCTAGCCGGTCCCACACGCCCATTAGTTTATTATTATTTGGTGTTTGGTTTCCTGATTTCATGAAAACTCTCTGATTACAACAAAATATCTTGGTTTTCAACAAATCCCTTTGATTTTATGAAAAATTATCTAAAATCAAAAAAATTACATAAAATTGGGAAAAGTGCCTTGGGGCCCGCGCCCATTGTTCGGCCGGCCATGCCACGGCCATTGCCGGTCCCACACTCCCATTCCCTATTTTATATTTTAATTTATGTTTCTCATCTCATGAAAGTTCCCTAATTTCGCCAAACTCTCCAGTTTCATGGAATTTCCCTTAAATCAGAGAAAATACATAAAATCACATAAAACTGGGAAAAGCATGTGGGACCGCATGTCAGTCGGCCGGCCATGCCCTAGCCGTGGCCGGTCCCACGCCTTGTGATTCCTTGTTTATTTATTATTTTCATCATCTCATGTATTTTTGCCGGTTTCAGCAAAACCATGGATTTTGCATATTTTCTCCAAATGTTGCTCAAACATGCATCAGAAAATATCAAAATTCTCAGGACTGAAGCACAAACAATATGGTGACACGGGCACATCCCCTTGACCGACCAAGGGTGACCCTGAGGCTTGCAAACAGCTGGTCCCGCATGTTTTAATGATTTTAACCTAATTTGCTCAGTTGCTCATATTAGGTTCGAACTCTTTCCAAAAAATTGGAAGTTCGTTCAAACGACCATCTACTGGTCCCACGACCATCAAGAGACGGTCTCATGACCTCTTGGTCGGCCCCTCATATTTTCTACATCAGGTTTTATGATTTGTTGCTCACACGAGCATTATTTCAGTAAATGATTAAACCAGCATTTAATCATTCTTTCACCAACTGGTCCTCAAGAGACTTTGGTATTTTTTGCTCATTCGAGCATCTGAGTGTTATATGGTGAACCCGTCATCCCATGTAGCCGGTCCCGTGTTGATTTGCAATAAATCATCATTTCGGTAAAATTAGGGTTTTGAATCCAGAGCTCTGCAGAAACGTGATTCTGTGCAGATTCGAACACTCTGATAATTTTATGTTGATTCCATGATTGATATTCATATTTATTTTGCTCGACCAGCAGTCAGTAACTTAAATTAATATTTTATTTGGTCCAGCTACCAACAATTCATCAAAAGAACAATATTTGCTCGAACTAGCAATATTCGCTCGAACCGACAATATTTATTCAATTAGCAGTATTCGCTCAGACTAGCAATATTTGCTCAAATCAAAGAATATTGGTTCAACTACCAATATTCAACAATTTAGCAACACAGTTTTGCTCGTCTTAGGTTATAATGATACCTCGTCTCAGCAGACACATTAAATTCATGAGTTTCGAAACATTTGCTAATCATGTTCAACTCAGTGCTACATGGACTCATCGTCCCATAAAGTCAGCAACTGACTCCACAATCACCAGATTTCAATCGTGTCACATGGGGGGATATTAACTAGGATTTTGGTCTGGCGGTCTACGACACGTGTGTTCACCCACGACGAGAATGTGAGAAATTCGTGCAATCAGTTGGAAGAGTCAGCAAAGTAGTGGGTGGAAAGTTAACCAAGTCTCCGCATGATGAGTAATTGGTTTTAACACGATTTCCCCATTTCCCACTCTCTGATTCCAGCAACTGTCACACTTCATGGGATAATGGTATTTTCAACTCCGGCATTATAAAATGTCTCTGAATCTTGATTGAAGAAGAGAGGTTTTTCGAGCAATCGAACAACATTCGCCAAAACGAGCAATTTCTCATCAAAGTTCATACAGACAATATTTCATCTACACGAACTCACAAAAATTAATCTCAATTGAGAAAAATTCAATCATTCAAAGCATTTTCACGCTGAATTCACAACACACCTACAATCTCAGATCACCATTGATCTCACGCATTTCTCAGCTTCCCTCCTACAGATCAACCCATCCTCTCTTGTGACCGAATTGACTCTGGAACGACCATTGTTCTTGGTTTAGGCCGGGGTCTTACAGATTGATCTCTCGAACATAAGACACTCCCTTCTTGCAGTGCATATGTGTGAGGTTCAACATTTCGCTCGGTTCAAGGAGTCTCCACATGGTCGACTCTTCAATTCCGTAAAAACCAGCAAATCGTTTTTCCCCGTTCACAGATTGGCGACCACAGTGGGAGGTTAATCTCTCGATTGCAATCTCACGATTTCACAAGATGGCTGGTCTTAGGTCTGGGTTAGTTACAGGTTCCAACACAAACGACGCTAGTACTAACAACAACAACAATGACAATCAGAACATCTCGGAAACGATTCCGGCCTCCAACACTGATGGTGGTGACATTACTCCTCCTCACGCTGAAGGCCATCCCCTGTTCGGTCGACACCCTGAAGAAGTCAGAGGAAATCCACCACCTACCATTGCTGATCTTATCAAAGTGCAGGAGACTCTCGCAAAGAATCAGACTGACATGGCTGCTACACAGAAGGAGCTATGTAATTATCTCAAAACTCTTACTGATAAGATGACAGAGAAGACTCAAGAAAAGGGAAAAGAGAAGGAGAAATACTCAGATGCTGCTGATCCTGAAGTAATCCCAATCCATACCGTGGATGATGATGAAACTGGCAAAGTTGCAGATTCGTCAGCAAAGGAACCATCAAATTTCATTACTCGGGAAGACGTGGAGCGCCTTCTGGAGAACCGTGGAAAAGACAAGACATCACATGTCCATCGTCACCAACCTTCTTATCCTGCCGCTACGCAGAGGATTCCCCTTCCAAAAGGTTACATTTCTCCAACTTTTACTCTGTATGACGGCACTGGCAATGCTTGAGAACATGTCTCTCGTTTCCTAGAAGCCTTGGGAGAGCATGAACATAACCATGTTGTTCGCCTCAAGGAGTTTTCAAAATCCTTGAAAGGCAGAGCATACACCTGGTACAACAACATCGCACCGGGGACTATCAACAATTGGGGAGAAATGATCAACGCCTTCTACATGAAGTACTTTTTCGTGTCAGAGCAAGTCACTCTCTATGATCTTGGAAGAATGTTCCAGAGGGTCAGTGAAAATCCCAATGATTACGTGAAAAGATTCAGAGTCCAGGCCCTGGACTGTCATGACCCAAATGCCACAGAGCAACAACTGGTAGATTTGTGTATCAACGACATGCTCCCGGTTTACAGATCTCTATTGGAGAATCTTCGATTCCAGACTTTCTCAGAGCTTCACGAAGCCGCGAAGAGATCAGTAACCACTGCACCTTCCCTGTTAGAAAGAGCAAAGTCCACAAAGACTGAGGAATCACGTGACACTCGAGGAAGCAGACGCCTGATCAACAAGGAGTACAAACTGCAGCCCTCTGCAAACGCTACTGAAGGGAGCAAGCGTAAGGCAGAATCCCCGAACAAGCATACTGCAGCTCCTCCAAAGACGCAAAAGAAGGACAAGCCAGAGACACAGGCTCCTGGCCACCGGACAGAAGCTCCTGATGATGCACCTGATTTTCCTCTCCCCATTGGAGAAGTGCTCGAACTATTAGACACCTGGATCCAAGATGGTGCAATCAAATTGCCATATGTCAGGAGAGACCAACTGAAGAAGACATGGAAAATCCTCTTTAATGACGATTCCACAGGTTCGTCAATCACCCCACAAGTATCTGCAAAGTTTTGAAACGCATAATCAGAGAAAAAGTTGAGTCAGGAGAACTTAACCTTGGAGCCGAAGGAGTACACAGAGATCCTCTTCCTGTCAGGACTTTCTCCATTTCTGAAGCACCAGTCAAGGAAGCGGTTTAGTCATTGATAGAGCATGTCTGTGAATTGCTCTATCTGTCAAAAGCACAAAGGGAAGACATGTTCACAGCTTTGAACCACATAGTGACTGGGAAACTCCTATTGATTCCAGGAGTACCTCCTGAACCTTTAGCCACCGACAAAGAAATGTATGACTGGGGACTGCTCACCACCGTGCATATTAAAGGAAATGAGTTCAAAAGAGCATTCGTTGATGTCGGCACCGCCGTCAACATCATCCCTTTGAAAACTCTCCGAGCTGCTGGCATTACTCGACAAGAGGCTACTCATGCTCCCATAGCAATCAGGGACCACGAAGGAATCTCCAGAGATGCATACGGATTCATCATTCTCAAAGTCACAGAGAATTTGGTCTGCACTGAGACCAAGTTTTACATAATTCTAGAAGATCCTGGATATGACATGATCCTTGGAATAACTTGGATTCATGCTGGAAGGGTAATTTCAAAGCTTTCAACACGCTCTGTCGTTGACAAAGACTCCAAGTTGGAAGAGAAAACAGAGGACACCCCACCGTTCGAGCATCTGGAGGAAGTAAAAACCTTTATCGGACTTACGCAAGAACCTGGGGAAAATCCACATACCTTTGTCAAAAGGTTTCGAGCTCAGGAAAGTTTTATTCCTTTTCGTGCTCCAATATTACCAATGTTCAAATATGATGCTTTGATTCAAGGAATTCTCCCTACAAACGATTTAGCAATTACCAAAAGTTATGAATGGACAACTTCACCCCTCCAATATTATACCTAATGGTTGGGTTCAGAGCTTCTCCAAGTCGGTCATTCTATCAAGAGGTTTATTGCTGAAGACCTGGCTAAGCACGACAGACAGTATGCTGGGTACTCTCCTCTAAATGAGTGCCCATATGTGCCACTACCATGGAATCAACAAAAGATATTCAAGGCGCGAACTACTAAGCCGAACAAATTCGAGGAAGGGAATTTGGTTCTCAAGGCGGCTAAACGAGATCTCCACTCCGCAAGGAGCTCCAATTGGGAAGGACCATTTATGGTTGCTAAGTCCATAACTGGAGGATACTAAAAATTGGTCAACACAGATGGCAGAACCCTGCCAGTAATTCAAGAGAATTGGCTTAAGGCATTTGTCTGAAATTATTGGGTATTTGAGGTTCTGAGCGTTTAAGCACTCATGATGTCTGGATTTGGCATTTAGGATTTTCTTTCATTGTATTTCAATTCCTCCAAAACGTTTGCAATACTTGCAATCAGTATTTGAATTCAGCAATTTATCAAAAATTCAGTTCACTTTACTTAAAGGAAAATCTCAATCAAATCCAAAAAAAAATCCTTAACCATCTAGCAATCCAAAACCAGCTAATATCAAAACCCAAATGAAAACCTCACATCTCTCAGAAGTTCAGAAATTCATGGGATTATGGAAAGGACACTAAAGAAAACCATCGAAGAAAGATTTCTGCTCCTCTGCCTCCTCCAAGACTTTCAGAGCCGCCTTTTCCACCTCCAGCTTCCTGGTTAGATCAGCAACTTCATTCATCTTCTTCAACACGGCATCACTGGTAGGGAAGGAAACATCACCCTTTACTGCTTTCCTGATAACTTCAAGTCTTTGACGGAGCCACTTCAGATTGAAGCCAAGATCTTCAGCATTATTCAAGTTGTATTCCCAATCAAAGAGTACATCTTGAGTAACATCATTTCTGGCAGTAATCCGGATATCATCTATGACACGCAAGATAGCCTCCACTTGTTTCGTCAGAAAATATCTGCGTTCTGGATCCCGAGTGACAACAATGTGTCCATACATTTCCCACAGTTCCTTGTACATAGCAGCATATCCGATAGGAACGCTAAATCCTCCAACAATCTGGTGATACGGGAGTAACTCACCAAATTGAGGATCAAAGGAATCCCTGCAGTCGGATACTCATGCACTATCATCTGGTTCTCAACTACTGGAGCAACATCGGTGATCATAGAGACAATTTCAGAAGAAGTAGCTTCCACTATTTCGGGTTCGGGTTCCACCGTATGAGGCACAATTATAGTTTCTTCTACCTCCACGGCATCAATGACCAGCGCTTCATCATCTTGAGGCACAGATATGGAAGTCTTATCACCGACAACTCCTGGATTGCCCAAACCATCATTACTGGATTCAAGGATGGAAATCCAATACGATTATAAAATTAATAAAGTAAGTGAACTAACATCATCTAAGTTCCTTATCATGCATCTAAGACGTGTACAAGTAGCATCAAAGTCATGAAACACGTTTTCAAAGAAACTCAACTGAAGAAATTTTACACTACCCTGTGTTCAATGACGAACTGGGAGCAATTGGTATGGAGTATAGAGTTGGGTCATATACCATTCTCTTCGTATGGAAGTCCTATACAACATGTCAAAATTTCATGGCTATTGGGAGAACGAGCTAGGAGATGTGGTTAAAACATCGGGCAACATGCAATCTGAAAAAAGTTCTGAAAGTCTCCTGGAAGTTTACTATTTAGTCTTTTTCAGGCCCTAAACGTGCTCAAAACTTAAAAAGCTTCGTTGATAAAGCTTGGAAATTTCCTGGGATTGAGGATACATATGAAGATATTGAAAATCCGGCTCCATATGAAGATTTTACGGCGTTTTTGGTAAAGAACTGGTTCTGAATTTTCTGACGACGAAGTTCGACCAAGTTTTTTCATATATACACATAGATTCTCATTCATTCATTCACAAATCAGCACTTTCATACTTCTATGAAGAGGGTACAGGGTATATACTTACTTTGGAGGTCTCCGAAGTACTCGAGGAATTATGATCGTCCGTATTAACGACAAGGGGTTCATTACTTCTATTTGGCTCCGAATCTTTTGAAGCGCCTTCATCTATATTCTCAGAGGAAGGTAGAACATCAGCACTTTCCGCCTCCATGATGACATCCTCCTGGACATATTATCAAGTAATTAGCATCTTCACATGAAACTTTTATATCCGATGGTAAAGGAAATTACTCACGGCGACTTCTTCTTCAACGCTCAAATCAGAAGTCGTCTGCCCAGCAACAGAGAATCGAAGACCGTCAATACTAGACGGAGCAGAGTCCTGTAGCCAAATAAAAAATATTGGTTTTGATATCCTGATAATGCGGATGGAAGAAGTCACAGCGGAAAAATATCAACAACTCACCAAAAAGGCGACTGGGGACTTTATGGTGTTGGGCAACAACTTGCAATTCTTGCTCTTGCCTTCTCCACCGTGGGCAATTGCCTCCGCCTCTGAGAAATTCACTTCAATTCGAGGTCTCACAGCACGACCCTCCTGCAAAAGAAATTGATGTAGTAATTAAAGATGATTATACGAGTTGTATGAGGAATATGCAAAAGAATACATACCGGTGAACCTCCTGGAGATGTCTTTCGTTTGTCACCACCAGAAATATTCCTTAGTCTGGGACGAGAGGCACTCATATCAGAAGAAGGGGGATCCTTCACTAAAGGTTGGGAGGCCGTCACATAATCATTAAGACGCTCAAGCTGCTGATCCCAGAATTCCATGTAACCTGGAGTCACGTACGTGGTTCGATCAATACAAGGGAACCAATAGGAGCTCCCTTCATCATGTGTGTGATCTAAACAAGTCTTAAGTTGTTCCACTGACGGTCTTCTCCTTCTGAAGGTTGGAACACATTGGTCCATACGCATCTGACGGGCGGTTCGGTCAATATTATACTCCTCCACCGAAAAATCTCCATACGCTGCTGATATTATGTGACCGGGAGTACAACTCATCATGAAAGATCTTTCGCCATCACTCAAATCAGCACCGAATTTCAAATACTTACTTTCTCCAGTATTAAAAGTCTTCAATTGAGAAACGTGAGGAGGAACCATCACCCAAGGACGGAAGTTGAACTCAGACTCGTCATCTAATACGTCGATGAAGCGTGTCTTGGACTGAATTTGCTTCGTAGACCAGCGTATAATCCTAGCGTTGTCTTTCTCATGGAAGATACGTCGAGCATCAGCAGAGTTCAGACTTTGTAAGATACTACGGGGAATGGGTGCATAGTTTCTGAAACGCTCCCACATCAGATCTTGGAGGAACATCGTATTGGCGTAGGATTCAATCTTCATGAAACCGTTCGAAACACTGGAGTCTACGACTAAAGAGTCCAGGTTAGAATATAAAGAACCCAAGAATAAGCTACCGAGCGGAAGTTGTTCACCTTGAGCCAATTTAATAGTGAAAGAAATTACAAACGGCTTCAACAAGGTACCAGCATCTTCAAACACATCTCTGGACAGCCATAAGCACAAGAAAGCAGCAATAGACAATATACCGTCAGGTTCATCAAGAGGGGCGTCTCGTGGCCACCAATGTGTCAACCAATGAGTGTAACAACCTTTACCAAAAACCTTGTGGATTCTCTCCATATCAGCTGTTAAAGTTTTGAAAACTGCTTTCTCTTCCGCCGTCCAAAGTTCTTCAGGAAAGTTACCTGTAATTGGAAGATGCAACAAAGCAACTACATCTTCCAAGGTAATAGTGAACTCTCCCTAGCTGCTTATAAACGTATGAGTTGGGATGCACCAGCGAGAAAGAAGAGCTACAATACCTCGTGTGTCATGAAAGATATACAAATCTCCAGATGTTTGAACGGCCCTGGTAATTTGTGTTCTATCCAGCATAGCTCTAACACGAGAAAATCCCAGCATGTGTCTAGACCATCCAGAGAACTTCTCTAAAGGGCGTCGAGAAAGCTTGAATTCAATCATTGAAGCTTGGAATAATCCTCGTTCAAGACAGAACCGAATAACAGCACGAGGAGTCACCAATTTATTTTGAGTGACCGTCCTAGGATTGATCAGAAGGCGATATACCGGGGACTTGAGACGATTTTCGGACTGCTGAACCTCAAAGAAAGCGTCATCTATATTTGGGACATTCTTGACTCCAGGTGTTTCGTCTTCCTCACCAACGGAAGTCTCATCCGTGCATGTTTCCTCTATGGAGATATCATCATCTGCACACCTTTCATCTCTGGAAGCGTCATTGGCTGGAGAATCAGACATGCTCGCAAAGCTGCTGTGAAATCCACACAATGTTTCAGTCATCCGCGATTTCAATAAGATGATGGAATCATGCAAATTAAAACGCCGGTGTCTACAAACGGTAAATATTTAACTCTTACCTCTTTCAATTTCACTAACAATAGTGGTTGCAATACAAGAGTTAACACACGAAATCAATTCGTTCCTTGAAACCTGCAATAAAGAACAATACTTCATTAGTTCATGGGAAATGATTTTCTCATAAAATCATGTACGTAATTTTCATAATGTGAACACTCACACAACTGAACTATGATATTTACAATAAGACATGACTTCATCACAAATAAGTTGTATAGTTTGAAGGTTACTCAAAACCCATGTCTTGATTTTACAAAACAATAATTAATGCAATTTGTTCATATAAATTTTCAGAATTTATCTAATAAGAACAAATCCATGTGAATAAAATACGTCATCATGTTTCACATAAAATATGTCACGGCTACATGTAAAAAAAAATCTATTTTCCTTCGTATTAGTGTTTTATTAAAAACGAAGGTTTATGCTAGTTTTGTGAAAGCTCACATCTATTGTGATAAAATACTAACTCTCATGAAAGCTCATAAATAAAGTTTTATCACTGGACATAAGTCTACATACATAAAAATATATATGTATATTTTCCTCGAATAAACATTATCCTTTAAAACGGAGTTTATTTCGGTTTTATGAAAGCTCACATCTATTAAGGTAAAATCTTGGTTCACATGAAAGCTCATACACTAAGTTTATCACTGGACCTAAGTCCACATATATAAAAAAAAATCTCTCATAAATCAGGGATTTTTATTAGTTTTCAAAACTAACGATCGAACGACGTTTGATAAAACAAGGGTTTTCTACAAAACCCAGATCAACATATACACATGTATAGGATTTTGATATGGTGAAAGCATGAAACACTCATGGAATCATCAAACATCTAAAAAAAATTGGACGCACCTGGTCGGCGCCGGCCGGAAGTTGGTAGGACGGTGCTAGCTCTGGTCGGACGTACGGTGACGCTCCGGCAAAAATCCTTCCTGCTCCTGTCAAGCTCGGACGTGAAGGTGATGAAGAGGATGGTGGTCGTGGGAAGGAGAATAAAAAAAAAAGAATTAATCCCTTTTATACCTAATTTTATTTCCAAAACCTAATTCCATAAGGATTTCCCTTTTGGGCCCGACCCGTGAATCCTAAACCAACCAAGGTTCCACCATCGAACCAGCGGTTCTACACGGTTTTATGTTCACTGGATGATGCTCTATTATGCCACAGAGGTTTCCGCTCAAACCATGGTTTGCTCATTCAGTCAAAATCCGGTAATATCCTATCTTATGACTAAGTTCAATTACTTATTTTTATTTATACCTGGAAAATCACCATTAAATGTTGACTGAGGAACATGATTGTTCCTCACTAAGCAGGGGACTTAATGTAGATGGTGGATTTTCGACAAAGGGTACAATTGTAAAACTATACTCCAGATTCGGTAACCGGATGAGTATTGAGACTCATGTCTCTCATTAAAGCATGAAAGCTCATGTCATAAATCTCTGACTGAGAAGGCTGTCTCTCAGAGTACATGTAAATGTGTAGTCTCTCAGCTGAGGCCACGGCACATCTCATGAATACTGAGCAATTTCAGTAATTACTCCGGATCCGGCAATCAGATGAGTATCGAGACTTATGTCTCTGTGCATGAAAGCTCATGCCACCTCTGATGGAGAAAGTCTCTCAGAGAAGATGAAGATGTGCAGTCTCTCAGCTGAGGCCACGACACATATCATATTGTATAGAATCAAAAGATTGGGCCGCTCCTAGACAGCATGTCTGCTAGTATAGAGCGACAACATCTTCGGGATGTAACCAGATTTTCCCCGACTATGCAAGAGGAATATGACACTCCAGCAAGTTCATATTGCTCAACCCTCAAATAATTAATGCTCCTAGACATGAAGCCCTTCTAGTACAGAGCCAGCAATTAATTATCTTAAATCGTCTGAATATCCATCAATATTCTACGAGCCATTGTCTGAATATCCAGCAATATTCTACGAGTCGTCAATTAATCTCCTGAATATTCAGCAATATTCTACGATTCCTCGTTATATTTCGTTACTTCAATCTGTGGTTCTTCCCAGCAGAATTCCACAGGTTAGTAATAAATATTTAACGAAACAGGAATCTGGGCATCGAATAAGCCTTGACAAAATGGAGCAAGTGTAATTAGCATATAATACACAAACCAGCATTTTGAATGCACGAACGAGCATTTTAAAATACGAACAAATGAGGAACCTATGCAAAATAGGAAGGGAAAATAATAATAATAAAATATTAAACAAAAGCGCCAGGGGACTAGGCTCACCAGCCGGCCAGTCATGCCGTGACTAGTCCCGCGCCCAATTTTATATTTTACCATATCTTTACTATTTTCGCGATCGCATGAAAATCCTCTCGTTCGAGCAAATTTCCTTTATTTCAAAGAAATTATTTAAATCACATGATTTTATCAAAAATAATAAAATTAGGGAAAGGTGTCGCGGGACCGAGCACCAGCCGGCCATGTCTTGGACGTGGCCGGTCCCACACCTTACGTCTCCATTATTTTATTATTTCTCTCAAATTATGAAAATTCCTTGATTTTATGAATTTTCCTAAAATCATGAAAATTACCTAATTTCATGTATTTTTATCTAAATCACATGATTTTATCAAAAATTAATAAAAAATTAGGGAAAGGTGTCGCGGGACCGCCGGCCGGCCGGTCATGCCTTGGCCGTGGCCGGTCCCACACCTCACGTCCCATTATTTTATTATTCCTTCTCAAATTATGAAAATTCCTTGATTTTATGAATTTTCCCTAAAATTACCTAATTTCATGTATTTTCTCTAAAATCATGGAAAATATTAAAAAAAATTAGGAAAACTTGTGGGACCAGGCTCTAGCCGGCCGGCCATGCCCTAGCCGGTCCCACACGCCCATTAGTTTATTATTATTTGGTGTTTGGTTTCCTGATTTCATGAAAACTCCCTGATTACAACAAAATATCTTGGTTTTCAACAAATCCCTTTGATTTTATGAAAAATTATCTAAAATCATCAAAATTACATAAAATTGGGAAGAGTGCCTTGGGGCCCGCGCCCATTGGCTTGCCGGCCATGCCACGGCCATTGCCGGTCCCACACTCCCATTCCCTATTTTATATTTTAATTTATGTCTCTCATCTCATGGAAGTTCCCTAATTTCGCCAAACTCTCCAGTTTCATGGAATTTCCCTTAAATCAGAGAAAAATACATAAAATCACATAAAACTGGGAAAAGCATGTGGGACCGCGTGTCATCCTGCCGGCCATTCCCTAGCCGTGGCCGGTCCCACACCTTGTGATTCCTTGTTTATTTATTATTTTCATCATCTCATGTATTTTTTCCGGTTTCAGCAAAACCATGGATTTTGCATATTTTCTCCAAATGTTGCTCAAACGTGCATCAGAAAATATCAAAATTCTCAGGACTGAAGAACGGACACTATGGTGATGCTGGCACATCCCCTTGACCGACCAAGGGTGACCCTGAGGCTTGCAAACAGCTGGTCCCGCATGTTTTAATGATTTTAACCTAATTTGCTCAGTTGCTCATATTAGGTTCGAACTCTTTCCAAAAAATTGGAAGTTCGCTCAAACGACCATCTACTGGTCCCACGACCATCAAGAGACGGTCTCATGACCTCTTGGTCGGCCCCTCATATTTTCTACATCAGGTTTTATGATTTGTTGCTCACACGAGCATTATTTCAGTAAATGATTAAACCAGCATTTAATCATTCTTTCACCAACTGGTCCTCAAGAGACTTTGGTATTTTTTGCTCATTCGAGCATCTGAGTGTTATATGGTGAACCCGTCATCCCATGTAGCCGGTCCCGTGTTGATTTGCAATAAATCATCATTTCGGTAAAATTAGGGTTTTGAATCCAGGGCTCTGCAGAAACGTGATTCTGTGCAGATTCGAACACTCTGATAATTTTATGTTGATTCCATGATTGATATTCATATTTATTTTGCTCGACCAGCAGTCAGTAACTTAAATTAATATTTTATTTGGTCCAGCTACCAACAATTCATTAAAAGAACAATATTTGCTCGAACTAGCAATATTCGCTCGAACCGGCAATATTTATTCAATTAGCAATATTCGCTCAGACTAGCAATATTTGCTCAAATCAAAGAATATTGGTTCAACTACCAATATTCAAAAATTTAGAAATACTGTTTTGCTCGTCTTAGGTTATAATGATACCTCGTCTCAGCAGACACATTAAATTCATGAGTTTCGAAACATTTTCTAATCATGTTCAATTCAGCGCTACATGGACTCATCGTCCCATAAAGTCAGCAACTTACTCCACAATCACGAGATTTCAATCGTGTCACATGGGGGGATATTAACTAGGGTTTTGGTCTGGCGGTCTACGGCACGTGTGTTCACCCACAACGAGAATGTGAGCAAGTCGTGCAATCAGTTGGAAGAGTCAGCAAAGTAGTGGGTGGAAAGTTAACCAAGTCTATGCACGATGAGTAATTGGTTTTAACACGATTTCCCCATTTTCCACTCTCTGATTCCAGCAACTGTCACACTTCATGGGATCATGGTGTTTTCAACTCCGGCATTATAAAATGTCTCTGAATCTTGATTGAAGAAGAGAGGTTTTTCGAACAATCGAACAACATTCGCCAAAACGAGCAATTTCTCATCAAAGTTCATACAGACAATCTTTCGTCTACACGAACTCACAGAAATTACTCTCAATTGAGCAAAATTCAATCATTCAGAGCATTTTCACGCTGAATTCACAACACACCTACAATCTCAGATCACCATTGATCTCACGCATTTCTCAGCTTCCCTCCTACAGATCAACCCATCCTCTCTTGTGACCGAATTGACTCTGGAACGACCATTGTTCTTGGTTTAGGCCGGGGTCTTACATATTTATCTCTCTAACTTAAAGCACTCCCTTCTTGCAGTACATCTGTGTGAGGTTCAACATTTCGCTCGGTTCAAGGAGTCTCCACACGGTCGACTCTTCAATTCCGTAAAAACCAACAAATTGTTTATCCCCATTCACACGACCTCTTTTGAGACCGTGGCAGGTTTGGAGCAACCTTATTGGTCAATGAAAGTAGGGGGCCGGCAAACTTAGGGCACGGCCACACTTTTGATGCGCGGTGGCGGATTTGAAGCGACCTGATTGGTCGATGGAAAGAGGGCCGACGTGCTAGGGCGCGACCGTACTTTTGGTGCGCTGTGGCGGATTCGGTTGCCTATCTTGGCTAAGCATGGTTTCGACCAACGGGGTCTAGTATACTGCGCGGGGCGCGAAACCCTAATTTTGCAAATTAGTCGGGTTTATGAGTTCTTTGTGAGTTATCACAGTAATTGGCTGGATTTTGTATGCTACCGCACAAAATCTTTATCTACAGAATGCGGTGTGCTTTTTGTCTGAGCATTTCGTGCAATAGCCTTAACTTTGGTACTTGGAGGTTCATGCTACTCCGCTGCGAGTGAACATAAATCCGTCATGCCATACCAATTTAAGGGTTCTGCTGTTGAACATAGCACAGGAAAGTACTCAGTGAGTCTAGTATCGGCGAGGTGCCAGAATTTACAGAGTGTTATGGATAAAAATGTATTGAGCGGCTCAATAAATGTGTCGGTGGAGAGGTTAGTACTCGCAGCACCATTTCCTTGCAGAGTGACGTCACATCTGATGTAAGGTTTTTCGATTTTAACCCTAAGCTAAAAACCACCATCAACAACGTTTAGGTACAGTTACTCAAACCTAAATGAAATACACTTATTTGTGTATAACAAGCTAAGATTCGATCTAACAGTTGAAAGATATTAGCTTGAAATCAGGTTTTCATCTAGCGGTGGATATTGAATGCTTTGTTACTAAGCTAACATTGATTGGAAACCCTGATTTGAAAACTATATAAAGGAGAACTCTAGCAACTGGGAAACCTAATCCTCACACCTCATGTGTGATACTAGTTGTGTTACGACTGAAAGACTTCGTTGGGATTGTGAAGCCAGACCAAACTACTTTCCTTGTAGTTGTGTGATCTGATCTTGTTGTATCTATCGTACAAGTACAATCGTAAGATTTTCTTGAGATTGATATCTCCGATAGGCAAGATAGAAAAGAAGTCACAAACATCTTCGTCTCATCGTTTGTGATTCCGCAATATCTTGTTTCACTAGTCGATAAAGATTATTTTGAGGTGATCAATAATTCTAGGCTGTTCTTCGGGAATATAAGTCTGGGCTATCGATTGGTTCTTGTTCGCCTTAGTTTATAAAAAAACGGAACAAAACTCGTAGATATTTTTGTTGGAGATAGATTTATCTATTATCGTAGACTTTTCTGTGTGATACATATTTGTTTATTAAAGTCTTCGACTTTGGGTCATAGCAATTCTTAGTTGTGGGTGAGATCATCTAAGGGAATCAAGTGCGTAGTATTCTACTGGGATCAGAGACATAAGGAGCGCAACTGTACCCTGGATCAGTGTGAGATTGATTGGGGTTCAACTACAGTCCAGACCGAAGTTAGTTTGTAGTAGGCTAGTGTCTGTAGCGGCTTAATACAATGTGTGTTCAATCTGGACTAGGTCCCGGGGTTTTTCTGCATTTGCGGTTTTCTCGTTAACAAAACTTCTGGTGTCTGTGTTATTTCTTTTCCGCATTATATTTTGTTATATAATAGAAATATCACAAGTTGTGCGTTGTATCGATCAATTGTGCAATCCAACCTTTGGTTGTTGATTGAAATTGATTGATCCTTGGATATTGGTCTTTGGTACCATCCAAGTTATTTCTCGTGTATGCAATTAGACTCACGGATTTCTGTTTGCTTGAGTAAGGATTGAATCGAGAAATTGAGATATTAACTCTTTGATATATATTTTTTAAGTTTGAGTCTAACTGTCTAGTTGATTCTCTTGAAAGTATATTGGACTTAGTCCATACAGATTGCTAATCGAAATATTTGGTGAGGTTGTTAGACCCCCGCTTTTTCAATTGGTATCAGAGCAGGCGAACACGTTAAATACCTCATAAGTCTGTGTTTGTAGCTATCTGATTATGGACGAGTCTATCTCTAATAACGTATCAGGTCAGAAATTACCAGAGGTTTTTCAAAGCTTGGATTCACCTGAGAGAACTGTCACATCTATGTCAATATCTAAACATTCTCTTAATGTAGAAACTGTTGATAACTAGGAAACACTCCTAGAAGAACAGTTGGATGAACTTTCAGATGAAGGTGATTCAGATATTGATAGAGAGGTTGATGAGGAAGTCTCAGAGTATGTTAAGGTTTTGAATTCGTTGGAAAAGAAGAAGATGACAATTTCTCATGTCACACCTTTTCTGACTCCTCTCTGTCGAAAAAACAAGCAATTGAGAAGATGTTATGCAGGTGTTTATGCTTCGAATCGTTCTAACGAATCGATCCTCAAGGATTCTGAGGAAAACTTACGTATGAATTCACTTGAATGTGATAATCTTTATGAAAAATACTTTTCGTTGGAAGAGAAACTTGCAGAATCTGAAGCAAGGATTAACTCTCAACAAGTTAGTTTTGATGACAGAGAAAGCGCTTTTCTCGCTCGAGAAAAACGTCTTGAGGATGATTTAGATGCTGCTCTTGATAAATCAAGATGTTGGAAGATGACTTGAAAAATTTCAATACTAGTTCAAGCAAGTTAACCACTATGCTAGGAGCAAGTAAAAATCATCGTGATACATGAGGATTGGGCTATAAGGTAATAAATGTTCCAAGTATTAGCAAAGAGGTAAAATTTGTAAAGGCTAGTGATTCTTCTCAACAAATGGTTTCCACTGATGGAAAAAGTGAAATACCTTCACCGGCAGTTAAGGTTCAAAAGAGCAAAGTATATGAACCTCCAAAGTCAGCACACACGGATCGAGGTAAGAACATTCCTTATGTTTGCCACTATTGCAGAAATAAAGGTCACCTGGAAAGAAGATGTCGTTTCCATATAAGGAATGAGAAACTTCATGATGTTATCGTTTGGGAATCACAAGAAGTTGTGAAACCAAGATCATATATTGAGACTAATCCCCTTAACGTTACAGGTTGTAACTGTCCAACCTTTAGGCAAAGGAATCAGTGCTGTGATAAACCTAGATTTGACTATAAACGTCATACAAATCCTTTTCACAATCGTAATGGTTATCAAAAGGATAACTTCGTAAAGATAAAGACAATATCATGCTCCCAATTGGAGAAAGACTAACTTGCAAAAGAATAGTCAATCCAATTCTCTTCCGAGAATTCTAGAAGAGAATAATGGGAAGAAGGTTCCAGTTGTTCCTAAACGCACTCAGAAGTGGATACCAAAGAAAGTCAATGATGTTTTGAGTGTGAAAAGGAATGATCTCCCAGAAAATTCCATGACTATGGAGAAAGCAATATTCATGATGTTGGAACTTAATAAGTTCTTTGGAAAGATGGATTTGGATGTGAAAGGTTCTAAAAGTGATCTCTTTCATGATAATCCAAAAGTCACTTGTGGTGAGAAAGACATTGTTCACCTCAACACAACTTGAGTGTGTTGTAAGTGCATCCTCACCAAGGAATGCCCTGCTATGTATACGGTGAGGGAAGCACGAGAATTGGGGCACACGGATTATGTTCGCTAAGGATGTAGAATTCGATTGGATTCTTCTAAAAAGGTATGTCTATAAACTTGAGAAATGTTTGTGTTTTTATTTGCTTAGAGTACTTATAATGATCCATGTACCTTGCTTATCGTTCATTTCTACCTAACTTGATCTGTGTTTAAGGTTCTTATATGTTTAGGTTTGAAAATAATAGTTCGGGTTGTTTGGACTTCATGGTACACATACCATGTATGCATACCATCATTTAAAATCAAAATCCAGGGAATTTAGTACGCATACCCGTTTGCATACTGCTCCAGGTCACGGAAATTCGTTTGCAAACCCGTATGCATACTGGCCTGTAGACGTCGATATTCGGTAAACTCGTTTTGGCCGAAACTTCTTCGTTCGAACTCGGAATGACCTCATTATTTTTTTATTCTCTTCCTCTTTGAATTCTCTTGAAAATAGTGGTGAGAATTCTTGGATTTGGATGAGTTAAGATTGGTATTTGTCCCGACTCTTGTTTTTGAGTGTTTTGCTCCGTTTCGTCGCACTTGTTCCACTTCTCTTGGACTTGGGCACTTGATTCTTGGAGTACTTCTCTTCTAAGCTAATTTGTAGTTTTTTAAAGATGATTTTTGCAGTATTAATCTTTATGGTTTCATATATTGCAATTTGTTATGGGATATGTTGTTTACGCTCGTGAACCTTGACTGTCCCATATTTGTTCAAAAGTTAACTCTATTATATGTCAGTATGAAAGGATTGATAAAAGATAGAATGAACTTTTGACTACAAAAGTTAAGCCTATTGTATGTCATTATGCAAATATTGATGGAAGATAGGATGAGCTTTTATTTACAAAAATTATATTTATTATATGTTATTATGCAAATGGTGATGAGAAATAGAATGAATCTTTGTCTATTCCGCAGTATTGATCTTCCCTGATCCATATTTTATGTAAATATTGTGTGGCTCCGTAAGTTCTCTTATGTGAGTATTTCCAACTAGATTAATCATGAATTCTTTTGTGGTTAATTTGGTTGAGTATTCCGATTAAATTAATCATGGGTTTCTTGTGGTTAGTTTAGTTGAGATTTTTGGATACAAAATCATTTCCTTTGTGATTTTTGGTGTCCAAAGAAATCCTTCTTTTCTCGAAAAAATAAGGTCGCTCTTGTTGTTCTTTTGGGAATGACATTTTATAGGGGAGAGTTCTTTTTGAACTTGCGCTTAATTTCCATATCTTTGTGGGGAGTGCGACTGTGGAATATGATAGGGGTTATCTTGTATATTTATAAACTCCTTGATGAATGCATTTAGCTTCGGCTTTATGATTGCATCTAAACAAGTTGATATGTACTTTTATTTGGTCTTGTAGCATCTCCATGGAAATTTCATTAGGATCCCACTAGTTTTCGTACCTTTGCCAATTTTATTGACAAAAAGGGGGAGAATAAATGTGTAGTTCACACTACAAATATATATGGTTTTCGGATCATTATGTAAGGGGGGGTGGTTTTCATGTTGAGATGAAAGTATTGACTAAGGGGGAGTAATACATATCACCATAGTATTGCTGTCAAAGTTGTGATACAATTGAACTTTGATGATGTGTAATAATACTATGACACTGTGTAACAATGATTGAGAGCTTGTGATTTCTCATTGTTATGGATACAAATTTTCAACAATGAAGATGCTGAACTTACAACCTTTGGAATCATTGGAGTACTTGGAAGTGACGAAGATTTCGAGTAATGTTGAAGAACCAAGGAGATCATGCATGTGGACGGGAAGCTACAAAGTTTTACTTATTTTGTAATCCATATGTATTGATAGTTTCGTCACTAAAATTGACAAAGGGGGAGATTGTTAGAGCATTGCTCGGTCGAACTCGCAAGCGTTGATATCTCTAGCTTGTTTGTCAAATTTAGTTGTCAAAACTATATGTCTTGATTTCTAGTCTGCTTATAGCTAAAGTCTCGGACTAGGATAGTTAAGTGTAGTTGAGCTCCAGAATCCACCGCGATCATCATATGAAGACGAAGAACCACGCAAGGAACCAGTGGAACTTCATCAACTAAAAGGTATGTGGAGACTTGAACTTATCTATCACTCAAAAGTCTATCTACTCTATATCCTACTCTTGAGACAAAAGTCGTATAAGTATATAGATTTCAATTATACACATTTGCTGTTTCGAGCCGAGTTTAACTCGCCTATCTATTTCTAAAAATATGTGTTGTTAAGCTTTCGCTTTAGCCAAGTTCATCTTTACTCGTGACAAAAGTAATGTTGACATTTCAATATCTTGAAAATCGCTTTAATGAAAAGTAGTTTGTTAATAACAACTATATAACATCCTCTAAGAATGTTTCAATGATTGAACTGTAGAGTTGAGATTATGTAACCATCTTTGGATATAAGCATATATAGTTTTTTGAGGGTGAAAATGATTTCTATTGATTTTGGTAATTTCGGGTGTGTGGGTGAGAAACGAGTTTAAACCCTAAACAACGTACTGCAAGGGAGTACTTTAGATTCGAAAGATCAATCTGTACAAATCCGGCCTAAACCAAGAAATGGCCGTTCCAGACTTGCTTCGGTCACAAAGTGAAGGAGAAGGGTTAGTTTTGGGGAGGGAAGCGAAGAGAGTGTTGAGACCAGAATAGTTGATTCTGGAAGAGTAGTTGTTTCACGACTTGTATCAGAAAGTGGGAAGCTAACAGATGGAAAGATAGCAAATATTTTCTGAGTGTTGTATACTCCTGACCTGAACTTGTTGTTTGGTGGAAATAGGTAATGCCTATTTATACAAGTCGAAGTGAAACGTACTCTGGTCTCATTAAGAAATGGAAAAAGGGTGAGTAAATGGGAGGAGGTGGTAACCGGTAACGCCTGTAATTGATGTTCCATAAAAGAAAGCGTTTCACCATTACTTCCTGTATTTACTAACCGCCTCATCCTTATGACACTGTCTTATAACAGGCGTAGTGTACGCCGCACGCTGTAAACCGCCAAACCAATACCCAATGAGCATCCCCCAGTTTGTGACATGTGTTGATGTCTCGAGTGTTTTCATGGAAAACATGTAGCATGTTGTTGTTGTATGGAAAGTTGAGCTTGGGAGACTTGCCGGCTCGATGGTGACCTTCGACGGTCGAGATTTTGCATCTTAAGAGGAAAGGTAGCCGTTTATTATTTCAACCCTTCGTTTGGTAGCCAGTGGCATGAAAGCATGATCATTATGGCTTTAAGGCCTAGTTTAGGTGCGGCCAAAAGTTAGGGTTTTGGCTTTGTTTAGGCGCGACCAAACTAGGGCCAAAGGTTGCCATGCGTTAGCTGGTAACCTTGGATGGCTAAGATCTGCATCTTAGATGAAAAAGTGGTCGTTGATTGTTGCAGGCCTTCGTTTTGGTAGCCGCATAGGGAAGGCCGGCATGGTATGGCGCGACAAGGTGGCTGGCATGCCATTGGCACATGTGGCATGGCCGACATGCCTTGGCGTGGCCAAAATTAGGGTTTGGGACAAAGATTACCATGCATTGTTTGGCGACCTTGGACGGCTAAGATTTGCATCTAAGATGGAACGGTGGACGTTGATTGTTGCACGCCTTCGTTTTAGCAGCCGTGAAAGGAAGGACGGCATGGTGGTTGGCATGCCATTGGCACATGTGGCATGGCATGCCTTGGCGCGGTTTGGCATGGCCAAAACTAGGGTTTTGGGACAAAGGTTACCATGCGTTGTTTGGCGACCTTGGACAGCTAAGATTTGCATCTAAGATGGAAGGGTGGTCGTTGATCGTCGCACGCCTTCGTTTTGGTAGCCGCATAGGGAAGGCCGACATGGTATGGCGCAGAAAGGTGGTTGGCATTCCATTGACACATGTGGCATGGCATGCCTTGGCGCGGCCAAACTAGGGTTTTGGGCCAAAGGTTACCATGCGTTGGTTGGTGACCTTGGACGGCAAATATTTACATCTAAGATGAAAAGGTGGTCGTTGATCATCCCACGCCTTCTTTTTTAGCAGTCGTGAAGGGAAGGCCGACATGTTATGGCGTGGCAAGATGGCTGGCACGCCATTGGCACATGTGACATGGCCAGCATGCCATTGGCATAGTGGTGCGGCTAGCTTGGTTGGGATGCCTTGGCGCGGAGACGTGGCTGGCATGGCATGCCATTGGCATAGTGGTGCGGCTGGCATGGTTGGCATGCCTTGGCGCAGAGACGTGGCTGGCATGGAAAACCATTGGCACATTGGTGCGGATGGCATGGTTGGCATGCCTTGGCGCGAAGATGTGGCTGGCATGGCATGCCATTTGTACAGTGGTGCGGCTGGCATGGTTGGCATGCCTTGGCGCGAAGATGTGGCTGGCATGGCTTGCCATTGGCACAGTGGTGCGGCTAGCATGGTTGGCATTCCTTGGCGCAGAGACGTGGCTGGCATGGCATGGCATGTCATTGGCACAGTGGTGCGGTTGGCATGGTTGGCATGCCTTGGAGCGGAGACGTGGCTGGCATGGCATGCCATTGGCACAGTGGTGCGGCTGGCATGGTTGGCATGCCTTGGCGTGGAGACGTGGATGGCATGGTGGTGCGGCTGGCATGATTGGAATGCCTTGGCGCGGAGACGTGGCTGGCATGGTTTGCCATTACCACGGTGGTGCGGCTGGCATGGTTGGCATGCCTTGGCGCGGAGACGTGGCTGGCATGGTTTGCCTTTGGAACGGTGGCGTGAGAATTCGGGTTTGGTATGTACGAAGATGATGTCGGTCAATACTAAGGGTTATGCCGTGGAACATGAGACATGTATAAAAAAAAGGTACCCTGGTAATTCTTACGTAGGCATGCTGATTGATTCAATAAATGCGCTAGTGGTCATAGTGACGTCATGTCAGATGTATGATTTTACGATTTTAACCCTAAGCTAAAAACCACCATCAACATTAAGTCCCCTGCTTAGATCGGAACATGAGCATTGTTGCGAGGTAAGCATAAGATGGTGACAGGCGAGGACAAAATCGAAATGACAAGTCGTGAAAAGATGGTCAAGAAGACTCGGCTAACCTTTTTCGAGAGGTAAGGAGAGTTCGTGATTCTCGTGTTGGAGGCATTGCATAGATTCTACTTGTGGTGTTTCTGGATAGACCGTGAAGTGGTGAGATGTAGATTTTCAGCTTGGAATGGGAGCCGCAGGCGTTGGTCGGCTTGGAATGGGAGCCGCATGCGTTGGTTGGCTTGGAATGGGAGCCGCAGGCGTCGTTCGGCTTGGTCGGTCGCCTTGGAATGGGAGCCGCACGCGTTGGTCGGCTTGGAATGAGATCTGCACGCGTTGGTCGGCTTGGAATGGGAGCCGCACGCGTCGGTCGGCTTGGAGTGGGAGCCGCAGGCGTCGGTCGGCTTGGAATGGGAGCCGCACGCGTTGGTCGGCTTGGAATGGGAGCCGCAGGCGTCGGTCGGCTTGGAATGGGAGGAAACTGGCTTCGGTCCGCGGAATGGTGGAAACTGTCTTCAGTCCACAGAATGGTGTAAACTAGTTTCAGAACTTCGGCTACCAAACGATGGTGATGACGCTGGAACTTCGGTTATCAAATGGTAGTGACGGCTCCTGGAAACTTTGTCTAACTTAGGGTTTGGCATGCCAAAACCCTAATTAGCGCCCCTTACTAGAATCGTTGTAGAATTCTCATACAAACTCGAATTTTGACGGTCCGCCCCTTCATATGACCGGAAAAGAATTTCCTATCTCTCTACGAGGGAATATTTAGGTTTTGAGCTCGTTTAGGAGGTGAAAACGACACCACAGTGAAACTCAGGAAGAATTCAGGAGGGATGTTGCGGGCCCGTAGAATGATGTCGACTGGCTTCAGTTCCGTGGAAGGATGACGACTGGCTTCAGTTCCGTCGAAGGATGGGAACTGGTTTTGGAACTTTGGATACCAAACGGTGGTGATGGCGCTGGAACTTCGGCCACCAAACGGCGGTGATGACGCCTGGCAACTTTGTCGAAATCAGGGTTTGGGATGCTGAAACCCTAATTAGCGCTCCTTACTAAAATCGTTGTAGAATTCTCGTACGAACTCGGATTTTGACAGTCCGCCCATCCATATGACCGGAAAAGAATTTCCTATCTCCTCACGCAAGAATATTTAGGTTTTGAGTTCGGTTAGGAGGTTAAAACGTCCCGACAGTGAAACTCAAGAAGAATTCAGGAGGGATGTTGCGGGCCCGGGGTAACATAGTCGCGTTGAGTCGTCTATTCCCGTTCATGGAGAAAGAAGGAAACTTTATTTTGTGCAAACTCTAGAAACTCCGTCCATATGAAAAGAGGTATTGACCTTCTTCTTTTTTCTGTCGCTCGTCCAGATCCGTGCTTTCGTCTGCAGTGTCTCTCCAGTGGATTCCAAAATTTACCAAACTCCATTGCATTATTGTGACGGATGGATGTGGTTGCGTTGTCGGTCCATCCTTGATTTTAGGTTGTTCAGTCCTGGACCTTCTGATCGCGATGACAGTATGTTGTTGATGCTTGTATGGTCGATATATTCCGAAGCCACTGGATAAAATAGATGAGTTGGGAGACGTTTCGTTACCGACGTGCTGCTATCAAGTTTTCAAGGACTTTGTTCCAAGAGACATCCTTCGAACCATCTTCTGAATCTTGGACTATCGTATGGAATGAGATGTAGTGAGCAGTCCCAAGTTATATTTCTGTTAGATCTGATGGCACGACCGAACATGTGAATGTATCTCTGTGGCGTGATTTTGGAGTCTTCGATGCACATGTACGGCTTTGTGTTGAGAAATTCCCGTGGCTCGTAAAACTTCGACAGTGATGATGTTGAAATCAGAAATAACCTGGTTGAGGGGAGTGAAAGCGTCCCATGCTGGTAGTCCCCATGTGTAGCCTACTTTCATTGCATGGTCTTGACTCCACGTCCACGGGGTTTGATACAAGCTTATTGTATTCTTTTGGAAGCGACACTGGGATGATCAGAATATCACATTGACGAAATATTATGGATAGCGAAGAGGTAGAAATGAGAGAGTTATGTTGTTTATCGGGGCTTCCTCTATTTCTTCAAGAAAATGTTTCAGCCGCGTCTCTGGAGTTATCTCATGAGTTTTTGATGGTCGTCGAGTGCGATGAGCAGTCCCCAGTCGCATTTTTCTTTAATTTCTGAAGTTGTTTTCCTCTAAGCAGGCTTGGGATCCTCCGAGGCCTCGCAAAGTGTTGAAGGCGTCTTCTAAACAGAGAGGTGATGATATTCTTGCGCTGCACCCTTGAAGAGTAGATGACCTTGTTGTGGCTATGTCCTTTTGGTTGACTGTGTCTTCTGAGCTTTGACAGTGAAGGGATTCCGTGTATATCCTCAGTCCCCAAGTATGGTTTACATGTTTTCATCTTTGTAGCGATTGTTGTTGTGGTGAAGCTCTGGCTGGTATCAACAAATGAGTGGTAACAGTTCTTGGTAGCAGATGTAATCAGAAGAGACTACATTGTCGTGGTAACAAAGTAGGTTGGCTGGAATTGTATGGGAATCCATGGAAGTAAAAGGATTGGTTAGATGCGTAAGCGAGCAAACTGTCCATGATCATGAGTTTTGGCGGGATGGATCAAAAGGTGGTCATGACTATGAAGATTGGTTGGCTGCGATCATGATCCTTGACATGGGGAGCGTGGATGTACGACCCTTTGCAGGAAGGAGTGGCGGCCCCGGTACGATCCTTGGCAGGAGGAAGTGGCATTGAGGTGGCTTCGGCTCTTGGAGAGGATGTTGAAACTTAAGAAGACAAACGCTGAAGCTTCGATCCTGGAGCATCTTATGGAGAGAATGCTGAAGCGGAGCGGCTGCTGAAGTGAACGTTGAAGCAGAGCCGTTGCTGGAGGACGTTGAAGCGGAGAGGCTGCGTCAATCAGTGTGCTGTCAAACTGGACACCCTTCAAGCGAACAGTGGTTAGGAGTCCCCAGTTTCATCTATCGTGCTTTCCAAGAGAGGTAAGGGTTTGGGAACGGCTTCTTGGCTGGAAATAGATGTTTTTGGGAATGACTTCTTGGCTGGAAATAGATGTTTTCCTGACACAGTGCGGTTGAGGGCTGCAAATATGTCTTGACGTTGCGCCTTGGTAAAATATAAAATCTCTCATAAATGTTCCACCATAGACTGCACAATTTTGTGGGCTAACTCCCCCGAAATCATGCATCTCCTGACGGGAAGAGAGTCTTTGTGAACTCAGGGGGGTTGCTGATCTCCTTGCCTAGATTTTGGAAAATTCGTTCCTGATCTCTACGTGTGATGAAATTGGATTGTTAATTCCCTTCTACTGAGCGTTCAAGAGCAACGCTGGAAGGATGCAAGCTGCTGGCGCTGGGAAGATGCAAGTTGTTAGCGTTGGAAGGATGCAAGCTGTCGGCGCTGGAAGAGATGAAACCTGTTGGCGCTGGAAAGATGAAAGTTGTTAGCGCTAGATGGGCTTGGAATGGGCGCTGGATTGGCGTGGGCTCTGGCTTGGCGTGGACGCTGGCTTGGCAAGGTGCTAACTTGGCATGGCGCGGTAGCAATAAAGTGGGAAAGCATATTCCAGGTATGTACTCCAACGTTTCTCTTTCAATTTTTTTTCTTGTTTTTCTTGTGTTGGTGCAAACCTTAGCCATAGGTATGCCTTCCATAAATCTGTAAAAATATTGTTCTTCTGAACTGATGTAAACCCTAGCCGTATGGATGCCTTTCATAAACTTGTAGAAATAATTCATCGTAAACAATTCCTCTTCGAATATCACCGTAGTAGCGTCGTCTACCTCATGAATAGTGACGGGTAATCATTATTATGCAAAGTGGGTACGTACGGGTAGGTGACTGATTCCACGACGAACCGGGCGTTAGGGTTTTCCTCTTCTTTTTTTTTGTAAGTCAAACAAAGCGCCTGGTTTATGGTTTGATTTTCTGGATTTTTGGATAGACAAGTGTCACCTATGAGGGTTTTGGATTATTATTCGGGATGAACTGTTTTAGGATGATGCCATTTTTGGTTATGATTGTAACTGACACAAACATCCCAGGGAAGATATGGAACCGTGAACGTTGCGTGTCGGTAGATGACATGGGATGAAACATAACATGGCTATCGGTTTTATCATTCCCGTGAAAACTTGAAATAGTAAACCATGTATTTTGTCTAGGCAAGACTTACTCGGTTTTTTGGATCTGCTAACGAAAAATGAGTTAGGTGAAAGTCCGAGTTTTGTGGGAAGCACCGTGATTGTGTAAATTCCCCAGTCATCCCTGAGTCACTTGATAATCGAGTCGTCGATCCTTGGGCGGATCGTTTGCTTTTAACCTCTGGGAAGTCCCCAGTCGCCCCTTGCAGTGTCATGACTGGTAATCGGGTCGTATGGTAACTGAGTCGTCGATCCCTGAGCAGATCGTATCGGGCCATCTGGTAGATGAGTCGTCGATCCCTGAGCGGATCGTTTGCCTCTACCGTCCTGACGTCTGGGACGAAGTATGAGATCGAGGATTGAAAATTGACATTGTAACCGAAAGATCAATCTCCCAATGTGGTCGCCAATTGTTTGAGGGTGAAAACATTTCTGTTGATTTTGGTAATTTCGGGTGTGTGGGTGAGAAACGAGTTTAAACCCTAAACAATGTACTACAAGGGAGTACTTTAGATTTGAGAGATCAATTTGTACAAATCCGCGCCCAAACCAAGAAATGGCCGTTCCAAACTTGCTTCGGTCACAAAGTGAAGGAGAAGGGCTGGTTTTGGGGAGGGATGCGAAGAGAGTGTTGAGACCAGAATAGTTGATTCTGGAAGAGTAGTTGTTTCACGACTTGTATCAGAAAGTGGGAAGCTAACATATGGAAATCTAGCAAATATTTTCTGAATGTTGTATGCTCCTGACCTGAACTTGTTGTTCGGTGGAAATAGGTAATGCCTATTTATACAAGTCGAAGTGAAACGTACTCTGGTCTCATTAAGAAATGAAAAACGGGTGAGTAAATGGGAGGAGGTGGTAACCGGTAATGCCTGGAATTGATGTTCCATAAAAGAAAGCGTTTCACCATTACTCCCTGTATTTACTAACCGCCTCATCCTTATGACACTGTCTTATAACGGGAGTAGTGTACGCCGCACGCTGTAAACCGCCAAACCAATACCCAATGAGCATCCCCCAGTTTGTGACATGTGTTGATGTCTCGAGTGTTTCCGTGGAAAACATGTAGCATGTTGTTGTTGTATGGAAAGTTGAGCTTGGGAGACTTGCCGGCTCGATGGTGACCTTCGACGGTCGAGATTTTGCATCTTAAGAGGAAAGGTAGCCGTTGATTATTGCAACCCTTCGTTTGGTAGCCAGTGGCATGAAAGCATGATCAATATGGCTTTAATATGGCCTAGTTTAGGTGCGTCCAAAAGTTAGGGTTTTGGCTTTGTTTAGGCGCGACCAAACTAGGGCCAAAGGTTGCCATGCGTTAGCTGGTAACCTTGGACGACTAAGATCTGCATCTTAGATGAAAAAGTGGTCGTTGATTGTTGCAGGCCTTCGTTTTGGTAGCCGCATGGGGAAGGCCGACATGGTATGGCGCGACAAGGTGGCTGGCATGCCATTGGAACATGTGGCATGGCCGGCATGCCTTGGCGTGGTTTGGCGTGGCCAAAATTATGGTTTGATCCAAAGGTTAACATGCGTTGTTTGGCGACCTTCGACGGCTAATATTTGCATCTAAGATGGAAGGGTGGTCGTTGATTGTTGCACGCCTTCGTTTTAGCATCCGTGAAGGGAAGGCTGGCATAGTATGGCGCAGCAAGGTGGTTGGCATGCCATTGGCACATGTGGCATGGCATGCCTTTGCGCGGTTTGGCTTGGCCAAAACTAGGGTTTTGGGCCAAAGGCTACCATGCGTTGTTTGGCGACCTTGGACGGCTAAGATTTGCATCTAAGATGGAAGGGTGGCCGTTGATCGTCGCACGCCTTCGTTTTGGTAGCCGCATAGGGAAGGCCGACATGGTATGGCGCGTCAAGGTGGTTGGCATGCCAGTGGCACATGTGGCATGGCATGCCTTGGCGTGGTTTGGCGCGAAGACGTGGCTGGCATGGTTTTCCATTGGCACGGTGGTGCGGCTGGCATGGTTGGCATGCCTTGGCGCGGAGACGTGGCTCACATGGTTTTCCATTGGCACGGTGGCGTGAGAATTAGGGTTTGGTATGTACGAAGATGATGTCGGTCAATACTAAGGGTTCTGCCGTGGAACATGACACATGTATAAAAAAAGGTACCCTGGTAATTCTTACGTAGGCATGCTGATTGATTCAATGAATGCGCTAGTGGTCATGTCAGATGTATGGTTTTAGATTTTAACCCTAAGCTAAAAACCACCATCAATAATAGTGTGTTCGCACATTACTGTATAAATCCATGAACCGGGAACCAAGTGTATGCATATGTGTGTGTACAAAATTGGTGATGGAGACAGGTTAAGTATGCGTACCCGTACGCATACTGGCGGAAGTTCACGTTCGTGAATATCTGCTGAGTTTGGGAATTGACAAACTCTTAACCAGTCACCTTAAGTATGCGTACCCGTACGATACTGACGGTAGTTTTCTACCCGAGAATTTCTGCTGAGGTTGGAAACCTAAACCAACTCAAATCCGGTTGCTTAGGTACGCATACCCGTACGTATAATTAAGCTGGTTACTTTATCAAATCGGCCATTTCATGAATTTAAACATTTAAATTATAAGGAATGCAATCTTTGCAAACCGTGGCTATAATGTTCATGAATCGATTCAAGTGAATCAAACCGATTTTTTTTCAATTGTGTCTTCCAAAAGATCTAAGCAATTGAAAAACTCTTTAACTAGTTCATTTGAGTCATTTGAACTAGTTGTGGCAAAGAAGAATATGGTTGATATGAAAGTGCTCATATGGCTAACCATTTGGTTAACTGTTATGAACCAACTAAGTGTACACGTTTAGGTACGGTTAATCAAACCTAAATGAAATACACTTCATTTTGTGTATAACAAGTTAAGATTCGATCTAACGGTTGAAAGATATTAGCTTGAATCTAATCAGGTTTTCATATAACGGTGGATATTGAATGCTTTGTTACTAAGCTAACATTGATTGCAAACCCTGATTTGAAAACTATATAAAGGAGAACTCTAGCAATTGGGAAACCTAACCCTCACACCTACTGTGCGATACTAGTTGTGTTAGCTAGAGTCGGTTCTCCTTTAACCTTAGGTTTCTTCTTGAGGCCCTGTAGGTTAACGACTGAAAGACTTCATTGGGATTGTGAAGCCAGACCGAACTACTTTTCTTGTAGTTGTGTGATCTGATATTGTTTTATCAATCGTACGAGTACAATCGTAAGATTGGCTTGAGATTGATATCTCCGATAGGCAAGATTGAAAAGAAGTCACAAACATCTTCGTATCATCGTTTGTGATTCCGAAATATCTTGTTTTGCTATTCGATTAAGATTATTGTGAGGTGATCTATAATTCTAGGTTGTTCTTCGGGAATATAAGTCCGGGTTATCGATTGGTTCTTGTTCACCTTGATTTATCAAAAGACGGAACAAAACTCGTAGGTATTTCTGTGGGAGACAGATTTATCTATTATCGTAGACTTTTCTGTGTGATACAGATTTTTTTATTAAAGTCTTCGACTTTGGGTCGTAGCAACTCTTAGTTGTGGGTAAGATCAGCTAAGGGAATCAAGTGCGTAGTATCCTGCTGGGATCAGAGACGTAAGGAGCGCAAATGTACCTTGGATCAGTGTGAGATTGATTGGGGTTCAACTACAGTCCAGACCGAAATTAGTTTGTAGTAGGCTAGTGTCTCTAGCGGCTTAATACAGTGTGTGTTCAATCTGGACTAGGTACGGGGTTTTTCTGCATTTGCAGTTTCCTCGTTAACAAAACTTCTGGTATCTGTGTTATTTCTTTTTCGCATTTTATTTTGTTATATAATAGAAATATCACAGGTTGTGCGTTGTATCGATCAATTGTGAAATCCAACCTTTGGTTGTTGATTGAAATTGATTGATCCTTGGATATTGGTCTTTGGTACCATCCAAGTTATTTCTCGTGTATTCAATTAGACTCGCAGATTTCTGTCTGCTTGATAAGGATTGAATCGAGAAATTGAGATATTAACTCTTTGATATATATTTCTTAAGTTTGAGTGTAACTGTCTAGTTGATTCTCTTGAAAGTATATTGGAGTTAGTCCATACAGATTGCTAATCGAAATATTGGGTGAGGTTGTCAGACCCTCGCTTTTTCAAAATCGATTTTGCTTCAATTGTGTCTTGTACACTTCTGTGAGAATATAAACAATTGAACAACCTTGTAACTAGTTTCATTTGAGTCATTTGAACTAGTTATGGTTAAGATGAATGAGGTTGATATGAGACTTTTCATATGGCTAACTTCGGTTAACTATTGTTGAGCCAACAAAGGTGTACACGTTTAGGCACGATTACCCATATCTAAATGAGGTCACTTTTCATTTGTGTGTAATAAGCTAAGTTCGATCTAATGGTTGAAAGATATTAGCTTGAGTCTAATCAGGTTTTCATCTAACGGTGAATATTGAATGCTTTGTTACCAAAGTAGCATTGATGGCAAACCCTGATTTGAATACTATATAAAGGAGAACTCTAGCAACTGATAAACCTAATCCCCACACCTCCTGTGTGATACTAGTTACGACTAGAGTCGATTCTCCTTTAACCTTAGGTTTTTCATGAAACCCTATAGGTTAACGACTTGAAGACTTCATTGGGATTGTGAAGCCAGACCCAACTATTTTCTCTGTAGTTGCACGTTCTGATCTTGTTGTTTTCTATCGTGATTGAGTACTATCTTCTCTAAGATTTGCTCGAGATTTAATCTCCGATAGGCAAGATAAAAAGTAATCACAAACATCTTCTTCTCATCGTTTGTGATTCCACAATATCTTGTTTCGCTACCATACGATTAAGATTACTGTGAGGTGATTGATATTTCTAGGTTGTTCTTTGGGAATATAAGTCTGGTATATCAATTGGTTCATGTTCACCTTTGTTAGAGCACTGCTTGGTCGAACTCGCATCCGTTGCTATCTCAAGCATGTTTTTCAATGTTAGTGATCAAAACTATAAGTCTTGATTTCTAGCCTATTTATAGATGTCTCGGACTATGACATAGTTTGTGTAGTTGAGCTTAGACTTCACGGCGTTTATCACTTGAAGACGAAGAACTACTAAGGAGATCTTGTGGAACTTCATCGACAAAAGGTACATGGAGACTTAAACTCATCCATCAGTTGGAAAGTATATTTATACTCTATCTCCTATATTGAGACATAAGTCGTATTACGATATAGTTTTCTATATACACATTTGAGATTTCGAGCTGAGTATATCTCGCTCACATATTTCTCTAAATATGTGTTGGTAAGCTTTCGCTTCGACCAAGTTCATCTTATATCATGAGAAAATTGTCGAGTAACATCTTACATGGTTTTTGTGGTACAATCATTTGGTGTAAGACTTGGAATGTTTCGATAATGATTATTTCAATACCTTGAAAATTGCTTTGATGCTAATAGTGTGTGAAAACGGCTATTGTCATTATAGAAGAATGTTTCAATGATTGAAATAAAGAGTTTAGAATCTTGTAACCATATTTGGATATAAGCATAGTGTGTTCGCACATTAGTGTATAAGTCGAAAACCGGGAACCTAAAGTATGCATACTTGTGTGTATACAAAAAGGTTGTACGATAGTGGGTAATTATGCGTACTCGTACGCATGCTGGCGGAAGTTCACGTCCGTGAATTTCTTCTGAGTTTGAAAAACAAAACCAAACTCATCCGGTTACCTAAAGTACGCGTACTTGTACGCATACGTGAATTTCTGCTGAGTTTGAAAACTAAAACAAACTCAAATTCGGTCACTTAAGTACGCATACCCGTACGCATGCTTAAGTAGGTTACTTTCTAAAATCGGTTGTACATGAACCTAAACATTTATCAATAAGGAATGCAATCTTTGTAAACCGTGGCTATAATGTTCATGTATTGATTCGAGTGAATCAAACCGATTTTACTTCAATTGTGTTCTTGTATAATTCAATGAGAATAGAGCAATTGAACAACTCTTTAACTAGTTTCATTTGAGTCATTTGAACTAGTTATTGTTAAGATGAATAAGGTTGATATGAGAGTAATCATATGGCTAACCTCGGTTAACTATTTGTGAACCAACATGATGTACACGTTTGGGTACGGTTACATAAACCTAAATGAGGGTACATTTCATTTGTGTGTAACAAGCTAAGTTAGATCTAACGGTTGAAAGATATTAGCTTGGTTGAATCAGGTTTTTCATCTAACGGTGAATATTGAATGCTTTGTTGCCAAGGTAACTTGGATTGCAAACCCCGATTTGAAAACTATATAAAGGAGAACTCTAGCAACTGGGAAACCTAATCCCCACACCTCTTGTGTGTTACTAGTTGAATAACTAGAGTCGGTTCTCCTTTAACCTTAGGTTTCTTCTCGAGACCCTGTAGGTTAACAACTTGAAGACTTCATTGGGATTGTGAAGCCAGACCCAACTATTCTCTTTGTAGTTGCGTGATCTGATCTTGCTGTTTCTATCGTGATTGAGTGCAATTGTAAAATTGGCTTGAGATTTATATCTCCGATATGCAAGATAGAAAAGTAGTCACAAACACCTTCGTATCATCGTTTGTGATTCCACAATAACTTGTTTCGCTAGTCGATTAAGTTTATTGTGAGGTGATTGATAATACTAGGTTGTTCTTCGGGAATATAAGTCTGGTTTATCAATTGGTTCTTGTTCACCTTGATTTATCAAAAGACGGAACAAAAACTCTTGGGTATTTCCGTGGGAGACAGATTTATTCAATCCTATAGAATTTTCTGTGTGAGACAGATTTGTTTATCAAGTCTTCGACTTTGGTTCGTAGCAACTCTTAGTTGTGGGTGAGATCAGCTAAGGGAATCAAGTGCGTAGTATCCTGCTAGGATCAGAGACGTAAGGAGCGCAAATGTACCTTGAATCAGTGTGAGATTGATTAGGGTTCAACTACAGTCCAGTCCGAAGTTAATTTGTAGTAGGCTAGTGTCTGTAGTGGCTTAATACAGTGTGGTGTTCAAACTGGACTAGGTCCCTGGGTTTTTCTGCATTTGCGGTTTCCTCGTTAACAAAAATTATGGTGTCTATGTTATTTCTTTTTCGCATTATATTTTGTTATATAATTGAAATATCACAGGTTGTGCGTGATCAATCAATTAGAATATCCAACCTTTGGTTGTTGATTTACATTGATTGACACTTGAACATTGGTCTTTGGTACCGTTCAAGTAATTCCTCTTATATTCAATCGGGCTCGCTAGTTTCTATTTTCTGATTGCGGATTGAATTAAGAGTTAGAGATATTAAACTCTTTGATATAATTTATTCTAAATTGAGTCTGACTGTCTAATTGATTCTCTAGAAAGTGTATTGGAGTAAGTCCTCTCAGATTTCCAAACGAATTGTTGGGTGTGGTTGTTAGACCCCCGCATTTTCAACCTTGATTAATCAAAAGACGGAACAAAAATCATAGGTTTATCTGTGGGAGACAGATTTATCTATTCAATAGACTTTTCTGTGTGAGATAGAATTGTTTATCAAGTCTTCGACTTTGGGTCATAGCACTCTTAGTTGTGGGTGAGATCAGCTAAGGGAATCAAGTGCGCAGAATCCAGCGTGGTTCTAGAGGCGTAAGGAACGCGACTGTACCTTGATCAGTGTGAGATTGGTTAGGGCTTGTTTGTGGGAGAAAATAGTTTCAGCTGATTTTGGTAATTTAGGGTGTGTGGGTGAGAAACGAGTCTAAACCCTAAACAATGTACTGCAAGGGAGTACTTTGATTCGAGAGATCAATCTGTACAAATCCGGCCTAAACTGAGAAATGGCCGTTCCATACTTGCTTCGGTCACAAAGTGAAGGAGAAGGGTTGGTCTTAGGGAGGGAAGCGAAGAGAGTGTTGAGACCAGAATAGTTGATTCTGGAAGAGTAGTTGTTTGACGACTTGTATCAGAAAGTGAAACGCTAGCAAATTGGGAAGATAACAAGTGATTTCTGAGTGTGGTATGTTCCTGACCAAAAACTTGTTGTTTGGTGGAAATAGGTGAGACCTATTTATACAAGTCGCAACGAAACGTACGCTGGTCTCGTAAGAAGTGGAAACGGTTGAGTACATGGCAGAAAGCGGTAACGGGTAACGCCTGGAATTGATGTTTCCATAATGAAGGAAATCTTTCACCATTACTCCTTGTATTTACTAACCGCTTCACTCTTATGACACTTTCTTGTAACGGGCGTAGTGTACGCCGCACGCTGTAAACCGCCAGACCAATACCCTGATGAGCATCCCCCAGTTTGTGACATGTTTTGATGTCTTGAGTGTTTTCGTGAAAAACGGGTAGCATGTTGCAGCGTGTGGCAAGTTGAAATTGAGAGGCTTGCCGATTCGTTGGCGACCTTCGACGGTCGAGATTTGCATCTCAAGAGGAAGGGCAGCCGTCGATTATGGATACCTTTCGTTGGCGGCTAGCGGCATGACTGCATGGCCAGCGTGGCCAAATTAGTGTTTGGCACCGTGACCAAAGAGTTGGAATCATACGGCTTGGAAAGGAGATGCTGGCATGATGCGGCTTGGACGGATCCGTTAGCATGATGCGGCTTGGAGTCGTTGGTGTGATGCGGCTTGGATGGAGTCGTTGGCATGGTGCGGCTTGGAGCCGTTGGCATGATGCGGCTTGGGCGAAGCCGTTAGCAGTGTCTTTGGCCACCAATGGCACAGTGGCACGGCTGGCATGGTTAGCATGCCATTGGCGCGTTTTAGGCGCGGCCAAATTAGGGTTTTGGCATGAACCGTGGAATTTGGCATCGGGCCAGAAGTCACCCCGCGTTTGGCGGCGATCTTGTACGGCTGAGATTTGCATCTCAGAAGGAGGGGTAGCCGTTGATTGCTGCAACCCTCCGTTTTGGCAGCCAGTGGCAACGTGGCATGGCCTGCCTGGTTTTGGCATTGTTTAGGCGCGACCAAAATAGGGTTTGGCATAAACCGTGAAATTTTGGCCTTGGGCCAGAAGTTCCCACGCGTTTGGTGGCGAACTTGTACGGCTGAGATTCGCATCTCAGAAAAAAGGGTAGTCGTTGATTGTTGCAACCCTCCGTTTTGGCAACCAGCGACATGGAGGCATGGCCGGCATGGCTGACAGGGCTGGCATTCCATTGACACGGTGCTGCGGCTGACATGGTTGGCATGCCTTTGGCGCGGAGACGTGGCTGGGATGGCATGCCATTGGCACGGTGGTGCGGCTGGCATGGTTGGCATGCCTTTGGCGCGGAGACGTGGCTGGCATGGCATGTCATTGGCACGGTGGTGCGGCTGGCATAGTTGGCACGCCTTTGGCGCGAAGACGTGGCTGGCATGGCATGCCATTGGCACGGTGGTGCGGCTGGCATGGTGGAATGCCTTTGGCGCGGAGACGTGGCTGGCATGGCATGCCATTGGCACGGTGGTGCGGCTGGCATGGTTGGCATGCCTTTGGCGCGGAGACGTGGCTGGCATGGCATGCCATTGGCACGGTGGTGCGACTGGCATGGTTGGCAAGCTTTTGGCGCGAGACGTGGATGGCATGGCATGACATTGGCACGGTGGTGCGGCTGGCATGGTTAGCATGCCATTAGCGCGGAGACGTGGCTAGCATGGCATGCCATTGGCACGGTGGTGCGGCTGGCATGGTTGGCATGCCTTTGGCTCGGAGACGTGGCTGGCATGGCATGCCATTGGCACGGTGGTGCGGCTGGCATGGTTAGCATGCCTTCGGCGCGGAGACGCGGCTGGCATGGCATGCCATTGGCACGGTGGTGTGGCTGGCATGTGCGGAGATGATGCCAGTAAATACTATGGGTTCTGCCGTGGAACATAGCATGTATATAAAAAAAGGTACCCTGGGTAAATTTCACGTAGACATATTGAATCGCTCAATAAATGTGCTAGTGGAGACATTGGTACTCACAGCTTCGTTTCCTTACAGAGTGGCGTCATGTCAGACCGAGGTTTTACGATTTTAACCCTAAGCTAAAAACCACAATCAACATTAAGTCCCCTGATTAGATCGGAACAGGGGCCTTGTTGCGAGGTAAGCATGAGATGGTGACAGACAAGGATAAAATCGAAACGTAAAGTCACGAAGAGATGATCAGGAAGATCCGACTAACCTTTTTCGGAGGTAAGGAGAATCCACAGCTCCTGCATTGGCGGTCTTTGCGCAAATTTGGCTTGGCCATGGGATGTGGGCGTCAGCACTGCGTCTTTGGATGCTGGTTGACAAAGGCGGCATTGTAATTTGTCCCGTGGAGTGGTGCTATGGCTAGTTATGGAAAGGCGGATGGCGTTGTTGGCAAGAACGCGGACTGTTGGCGTCGGCTTGGCTTGGCCTTGCGTCATCTTGGCTCGACTTGGGAATGCGGAATTGTGGCTCGGCTTGGCTTAGCCGTGGCGTGGAGTTGGATTGGCTTGGAATGAGCCGTTATCTTTGGCTTGGCTTGGAATGAGCCGCTAGCGTTAGCTTGGCTTGGAATGGAGCTGCTGGTGCTGCTAACTTGGCTTGCTGTGGAATGGTGGAAACTATCTTCGGTCCGCGGAATGATGGAAACTGTCTTCAGTCCGCGGAATGGTGGAAACTGGTTTCGGAACTTCGGAAATCAAACGGTGGTGATGACGCTGGAACTTTGGCTACCAAACGATGGCGATGGCACTGGAACTTTGTCTAAATCAGGGTTTGGCGTGCCGAAACCCTAATTAGCTCCCCTCACTAGAATCGTTGTAGAATTCTCGTACGAAGACGTATTTTGATGGTCCGCCCCTCCATTCTGATCGGAAAAGAATTTCCTATCTCCTTACGAGGGAATATTTAGGTTTTGAGCTCGTTTAGGAGGTGAAAACAGTCCGCCAGTAAAACTCAAGAAGAATTCAGGAGGGATATTGCGGGCCCGGGGTAACATAGTCGCGTCGAGTCATCTATTCCCGTTCATGGAGCAAGAAGGAAACTTTATTCTGTGCAAACTCTAGAAACTCCATCCGCATGAGAAGAGGTATCGACCCTCTTTTGTTTTCGGTTGCTCGTTCGGATCCGTGCTTTCGTCTGCAGTGTCTCTCCAGTGGATTCCCAAAATTTACCAAACTCCCTCGCATTCTTGGGACGGATGGATGAAATATATGCTCGACAACGATCATTTCAGGGCTAATCTTGGAGATTGTGGTTGCGTTGTCGATCTATCCTCGAATTTAGGTTGTTCAGTGCCTGGACTTTCTGATCGCGATGATGATATGCTGTGGATGCTTGTACGGTCGAAATCTTTCGGAGCCACTGGATGAAATAGATGGGTTGGGAGACGTTCCGTTGCCGATGTGATGCTATCAAGTCTTCAAGGACTTTGTTCCAATCCAATCCTTCGAACCATCTTCTGAATCTTAGACTATCATATGGAATGGGATGCGGTGAGCAGTCCCCAGTTATACTTCTGTTGGATCCGATGACATGGTCGAATATGTGAATGTATCTTTGTGGCGTGCTTTTGGAGTCTTCGATGCACATGTACAGCTTCATGTTGAGAAATTCCCGTGGCTCGTAAAACTTCGATAGTGATTATGTTGAAATCAGAAATAACCTGGTTGAGGGGAGTGAAAGCATCCCATGCTGGTAGTCCCTATGTGTAGCGTACTCTCATTGCATCGCCTTGAATCCACGTCCACGGGATTTGATACAAGCTGATTGTATTCTTCTGGATGTGACGCTGGGATGCTCAGAATATCATTTGGATGAAATATTCTGGATACCGAAGAGGTAGAAATGAGAGAGTCATGTTTTTTATTGTAGCTCCTTATGCTTCTTCAAGAAAATGTTTCAGTCGCATCTCTGGAGTTATCTCATGAATATTTGATGGTCGTTGGGATGGACTGCGATGAGCAGTCCCCAGTCGTATTTTTCTTTAGTTTCTGAAGTTGTTTCCTCTGAGCAGGCTTGGGATCCACCGCAGCCTCGTAAAGTGTTGCAGGCGTCTTCTAGGCAGAGAGGCGATGATATTCTTACACTACACCCTTGAAGAGTAGATGGCCTTGTTGTGGCTATGACCTTTTGGTTGACCGTGTCTTCTGAGCTTTGACAACGAAGGGATTTTGTGTAGATCCTCAGTCCCCAAGTGTGGTTTACGGGTTTCCATCTTGTAGGGTCGGTGGGTTGACCGTAATAAAGATATCACCATCGTGCGTTCGTACTTGTGATTTTGTTACTTCTTCCACGTGAAAATATGGAGAAGTACGGGTTACCTTTGTAGTGATAGTTGCCGTGGTGAAGCTCTGGCTGGTATCAACAAACGGGCGGCAACAGTTCTTGGCAGCAGATGTGGTCAGAAGAGACTACATTGTCGTGGGAACAAAGTAGGTTGGATGGAATTGTATGAGCGTCCATGGAAGTAAAGGGATTGGTTGGATGGGATCATTATCTTTGACATGGGGAGTGTGGTGGAACGACCCTTGGCAGGGAGGAGCGGCGGACGTGGGCACGAACCTTGGAAGGAAGTAGGCATTGAAGCGACTTCGGTACTTGTTGAAACTTATAGAGAAAAACGCTGAAGATTCTTCTTCGGATCCTGGAGAAGCTTATGGAGAGAACACTGAAGCGGAGCGGCTGCTGGAGCGAATATTGAAGCAGAGCTGCTGCTGGAGGACGTTGAAGCGGAGCGACTGTGTCAATCAGCATGCTGTCAAACTGGACACCCTTCAAGCGAACGGCGGTTAGGAGTCCCCAGTTTCATCTATCAATCGTGCTTTCCAGGAGAGGTTGGGGTTTGGGAACAACTTCTCTGGTTGGAAATAGCTGCTTTCCTGATGCAGTGCGGTTGAGGGCTGCAAATATGTCTTGACGCTGCGCCTTGGGGAAATATAGAATCCCACATAAATGTTTCGTCATAGATTGCACGATTTTGTGGGCGAAGTCCCCCGAAATCATGCAGCCCCTGACAGGAAGAGAGACTTTGTAAACTCAGGAGGGTTGTTGATTTTCTTTGCCTCAATTTTGGAGAAGTCGTTCCTGATCTTCCTGTGTGATGAAATTGGATTGTTGATTCCCTTATACTGGGCGTTCAAGAGCGACGCGAGCCTCTTTGTCTATAAACGCGCGTCCTGGTGAAGTGTCTGCACCGGATTTCAAAAGTATTCCTTGCCATCTCCATCCGGGGTTGATGTGACTCTTGTGGTGGCCGCCCCGTGAGTGTCTTGAGGAAAATAGGTATCTCTTTCTGAGTTGTAGCGATGTCTGTCTAAGCCTTAGGAGAACCTTTCTCTTTCCATCAAATCAACAGTGGTGAGAGGAGGTCGGCTTCTTCTGGCTCCTCCAGTCTCTCGTCCTGATGGTGGGGTAGCAGCGGCTCTGGTGACAGTTAGAGTTGTCACAGTTGAAGAAACGTTGGGGATGGCGGCAACGGCTCTGGCTCTGGTGATCGGAGGTGTAATGCCTGAAGAGACATTTTTCGCGCCGCTGGTGTTGACAGGTGACGTATTAATGTCACTTTGTTAGGAGGCATGAAGAATCTGTGATCCTTGCATTCGCGGCTTTGCATAAATTTGGTTTGGCCATTGGGTGTTGGCGTCAGCGCTGCAACTTTGGCTACTAATCGGTAGCGGTGGCACTGCAACTTGGTCCGTGGAATGGGCGCTGGCTAGCTAGGTCATGGAACGTGCAGAGATGACGCTGGACTTTGGACGGTTGTGGAGCGGAAAGATGGCGCTGGAAGGGTGCAAGCTGCTGGCCCTGGAAGGACGCAAGCCGCTAGCGCTGGAAAGGATGCAAGCCGCTAGCGCTGGAAGGATGCAAGATGTTAGCGCTGGAAAGGATGCAAGTTGTTAGCGCTGGAAGGGTGCAAGTTGTTAGTGTTGGAAAGGATGCAAGCTGTTAGCGCTGGAAGGATGCAAGCTGTTAGCGCTGGAAAGGATGCAAGTTGTTAGCGCTGGAAAGGATGCAGAGATGGTGTCGGCTGGGGCGTGGAGATGGCGCTGGCGGTCTCTTGGAGCTAGCTTGGACACGGCCTTTTGGCGCCATGGAACGTTGCTAGCGGTCCCGGTTGCCTCTTCCCATGTGTAACCAAAAATAGGAAACCTTCCTCCATTCGAGCTCCAAAAACATTGTGCCCATAAAAGGCGCTACCCATCTTCTTTATCCCGTATCATCAGTTTCATTCCCTCGTCTTGGAGCTAGTGGCAAAGCAGTAGCAACACAACGAGCATATTCCAGGTATGTATTCCAGCAATCCTCCTTTAGCTTGTTCTTCCATCTTGGTGCAAACCTTGGTTTTTTTGGATCTCTTAACGAAAAAGGATCTTCTGGGTGGAAGTCCGAGTTTTGTGGAAAGCGTCGTCGTGATTGTGGAAAGTCCCCAGTCGTTCCTGAGTCGTCTGATAATCGAGTCGTCGTTCCCTGAGCGGGTCGTTTGCCGCTATCGTCCTGAGACCTGAGTTGAATGATGAGATCGAGGATTGAAAATTGATATTGTAACCGAAAGATTAATCTCCTACTGTGGTCGCCAATTGTTTGTGGGAGAAAATAGTTTCTGCTGATTTTGGTAATTTCGGGTGTGTGGGTGAGAAACGAGTCTAAACCCTAAACAATGTACTGCAAGGGAGTAATTTGATTCGAGAGATCAATCAGTACAAATCCGTCCTAAACCAAGAAATGTCCGTTCCATACTTGCTTTGGTCACAAAGTGAAGGAGAAGGGTTGGTCTTAGGGAGGGAAGCGAAGAGAGTGTTGAGACCAGAATAGTTGATTCTGGAAGAGTAGTTGTTTGACGACTTGTATCAGAAAGTGAAACGCTAGCATATTGAGAAGCAAACAAGTGATTTCTGAGTGTGGTATGTTCCTGACCAAAAACTTGTTGTTTGGTGGAAATAGGTGAGACCTATTTATACAAGTCGCAACGAAACGTACCCTGGTCTCGTAAGAACTGGAAACGGTTGAGTAAATGGAAGAAAGCGGTAACGGGTAACGCCTGGAATTGATGTTTCCATAATGAAGGAAATGTTTCACCATTGCTCCTTGTATTTACTAACCGCTTCACTCTTATGATACTTTCTTGAAACGGGCGTAGTGTACGCCGCACGCTGTAAGCCGCCAGATCAATACCCTGATGAGCATCCCCCAGTTTGTGACATGTTTTGATGTCTCGAGTGTTTTCGTGGAAAACGGGTAGCATGTTGCTGTGTGTGGCAAGTTGAAATTGAGAGGCTTGCCGATTCGGTGGCGACCTTCGGCGGACGAGATTTGCATCTCAAGAGGAAGGGCAGCCGTCGATTATGGCTACCTTCCGTTGGCGGCTAGCGGCATGGCTGCATGGCCATCGTAGCCTTGGCGTGGACAAATTAGGGTTTGGCACCGTGACCAAAGAGTTGGCATCATGCGGCTTGGAAAGGAGTTGCTGGCATGGTGATGCTTGGACAGAGTTGTTAGCATGATGCGGCTTGGAGCCGTTGGTGTGATGCGGCTTGGATGGAGTCGTTGGCATGGTGCGGCTTGGAGCCGTTGGCATGATGCGGCTTGAGCATAGCCGTTAGCAGTGTTTTTGTCCAAGTGGCGTGGCAGGGTTGGCACAGCTCTGGCACAGTGGCACGGCTGACATGGTTAGCATGCCATTGGTGCGTTTTAGGTGCGGCCAAATTAGGGTTTTGGCATAAACCGTGGAATTTGGCATTGGGACAGAAGTCGCCACGCGTTTGGCGGCGATCTTGTACGGCTGAGATTTGCATCTCAGAAGGAGGGGTAGTCGTTGATTGTTGCAACCCTCCGTTTTGGCAGCCAGTGGCATGGCCGGCCTGGCTTTGTCATTGTTTAGGCGCGACCAAAATAGGGTTTAGCATAAACCGTGGAATTTTGGTCTTGGGCCAGAAGTTGCCACGCGTTTGGTGGCGAACTTGTACGGCTGAGATTTGCATCTCAGAAGGAAGTGTAGCCGTTGATTGTTGCAACCCTCCGTTTTGGCAACCAGTGGCATGGAGGCATGGCCGGCATGGTTTGGCGTGGCTGGCATGGCTGGCATGCCATTGGAACGGTGGTGCAACTGGCATGGTTGGAATGCCTTTGGCGCCGAGACGTGGCTGACATGGCATGTCATTGGCACGGTTGTGCGGCTGGCATGGTTGGCATGCCTTTAGCGCGGAGACGTGGCTGGCATGGCATGCCATTGGCACGGTGGTGCGGCTGGCATGGTTGACATGCCTTTGGCTCGGAGACGTGGCTGGCATGGCATGCCATTGGCACGGTGTTGCAGCTGGCATGGTTGGCATGCCTTTGCCGCAGAGACGTGGATGGTATGGCATGCCATTGGCACGGTGGTGAGGCTGGCATGGTTGGCATGCCTTTGGCGCGGAGACGTGGCTGGCATGGCATGCCATTGGCACGGTGGTGCGGCTGGCATGGTTGGCATGCCTTTGGCGCGGAGACGTGGCTGGCACGAAATGTCATTGGCACGGTAGTGCGGCTGGCATGGTTGGCATGCCTTTGGAGCGGAGACGTGGCTGGCATGGAATGCCATTGGCACGGTGGTGCGGCTGGCATGGTTGGCATGCCTTCAGCGCGGAGACGTGGCTGGCATGGCATGCCATTGTCACGGTGATGTGGCTGGCATGTGCGGAGATGATGCCAGTCAATACTATGGGTTCTGCCGCGGAACATAGCATGTATATAAAAAAAGGTACCCTGGGTAAATTTCACGTAGACATATTGAACGGCTCAATAAATGTGCTAGTGGATACATTGGTACTCACAGCTTCGTTTCCTTACAGAGTGACGTCATGTCAGACCGAGGTTTTACGATTTTAACCCTAAGCTAAAAACCACCATCAACAGGGCTCAACTACATTCCAGTCTGAAGTTAACTTGGAGTAGGCTAGTGTCTGTAGCGGCTTAATACAGTGTGGTGTTCAAATCTGGACTAGGTTCCGGGGTTTTTCTGCATTTTCGGTATCCTCGTTAACAAAACTTCTGGTGTCTGTGTTATTTCTTTTACGCATTATATTTGTTTATATAATTGAAACATCACAGGTTGTGCGTAAGTTCAATCAATTGTGAATCCAACATTTGGTTGTTGATTAAATTGATTGACACTTGGATATTGGTTTTTGATACCGTCCAAGTTATTTCTTATAGGGATCGGATCCCCTAACTTAAGTTTTTGACTTGAATTTTTACTTAATTTGGTGGCCATTTATTTGGTTACATCCAATGGTTCAATATTTAGCCCTAATATGTTAAATTTCTGGGCATTGAGCCGTGACGATACTTGATTGATTACCACAATATCTTTCAAAAGCTTTGGTTCTCGTAAAAATAATATCAGAAAGTATTTCGATCTTCGATGCTTATTAGAACGAACATTGAAAAAATTTCAGGATGAAAATTCAAAATCAGTTGATCTAAAGTTAAGTACAAACATGGACTATGAAACGAAATCTTAATATAAGCCATGATCTATCGAGTTAAAGATACCCAGGGAGTTAAGATTTTTAGAATTGAATTCAAACTATAAGACATGATCTATCAAGTGATATAGACACCAAATTTTTCCAAACTACTCCCTCGGTTACTTTTTAATAGGCCAATTTCTTTTTTTGAGAAAATTAAGAAAATTAAGAGAACTAATTATTGAAAGTGGTCCTCTAGACACTTGTCAATAAAAGAAGTGAAGTGAAATGGTCCCCATGACACTTGTCATCCAAAGAAATAAGTGAAATGGTCCACATAACACTTGTCATCAAAAGAAGTTAAAAGAAAAATGGTCCCAGAAAATTAAAGTAACATTTGACTTTCCCAATTAGAAAACTGGCCTATTTTTTTGAAATATTTATTTATAGAAACTGGCCTATTAAAAAGTAACGGAGGGAATATAAGAGTAACAAAATTACAGTCGGCTGAAAATTAGTTTGAAACGATACCAAATCAAATGACATAGTGTCTATGTATTACCTAAGTAATAAATTTCAATTTCAAAAAGCAAATTGTTGTCATTCTGAAATCATTGGCTTTATAATCCAGATTAAGTTAATCCTTCTATATTGCACTTAATCTATCCAGCTCTTCTGTATCGGCAAACTAATCCGCACAACCAAAGATGTCGAAAGCAATTTCGTACATAAAAATTATATGTTGAGATCATACATAACCTAGTACTGGTAATTCAACATAAAATCTAAAACTAACATCTACCGAAAGGCATCGAAGACGTGAATTTCCAAAGTTAAAACCAAACATTTTAAGAAATATATTAATCAACTCAATTGCACGTATAATCGCCAATTTAAGACAAGAGATTAAACTGAATCACTACTGCATCTTTTCCTTCTCCACTGCAATTAGAACGCTACCAACAAGTAAACCTCGGCTTGGCTTGGCTTGAGCCGAGCTATATCAACAATTTTAGGATGGTAGGGCTGATAATTTATACGGTTAGATTTAAATTCATCGACGGTTATAAAATTAAGTTAAAACTTAAGTCAAAAACTTAAGTTAAGGGATCCTCTCCCCTTTCTTATATTCAATCGGGCTCGCAAATTCCTATTTGTTTGATTGTGGATTGAATTGAGAAATAGATATATAACTCTTTGATATATTTTTCTTAAGATTTAGTATGACTGTCTAGTTGATTCTCTTGGAAATATATTGGAGTTAGTCCATACAGATTGCTAAGCAAAATATTGGGTGCCCGCTTTTTCAGTTAAGACCGAACTCAGTCTCCCACTGATTCAGTTACAGTCGCGTTCCTTACGCCTCTTGAATCCCAGCAGCACTCTGCGCAATTGATTCCCTTAGACGGTCTCACACTAACTAAGACTTGCTTCAACTCAATTGAAGATTTTAAGCAAAATCTGTCTACCACAGATTAAGCCTATTTATTGGTTTCCATATTTACGATCTAAACGGATGATCAGATCAAATGATAGATCCAGGTGATGGAAATCGATAGCAACTTCGACAAAAGTCTGGCTATCCTCAAAAACCGTACTTATGCAACCCAAAGTGCAGCCTAGATTATTATTCACCTCACAAGTATAAAACTTTCGGAATCAACAGAGTATGAGACGAAGAGACTTTGTTGATTACTATCTATCTTGATTGATGGAGCAAGGTTCTACAAACAATCAAGATCAGGATACTCAAGTTATCAAGATAAAAGATAACATGACCTGGTTTCACGAATCCCAGTGAAGTCTTTGTAGTCGTTAAACCCTTAAAAGGGTTTCCGGAGAGGACAACTCTAGATACAACTAGGACACACCAAAAAGTAGTGTCAGTATTCAAAGATTCCAGTTTCCAAGAGTTACCCTTATATAGACTCAAAGCCTGGGTTGCTTTAGGTTTAAGCTAAGATAGCTTTGGAACCAAGCAATCAATATTCAACGTTAGATGAGAATTTTATTCACATATACAAGATAACACTATGGTTAGGTAAACCGTAACCGAACCGTGTATAAAAACTATGTTCAATATGGTAAGACGAAACTAGCCTATTTGAACTTAAAAACTTAACACTCATTTTCATGTTCATAAGACATTAATATTGAGTCACAATTATGTGATCAAATGAGTCTAATGTTGATTAGAGAATTGATTAAATGCAAATTACTTCAAGGAAATAATTTAATCGCAATTTAATCATAATCGACATAGCTTGTAAATGTACATAGTACAAGTACTTGAACTGTCGTGAATCGGCTGAGTCATAGTACGTGGACCGGTTTCCAAACTTACATGCAATGACCGAGTTCCGGAGTCAGCAGAACTACTCAGTTCATAAACCGGTTTGCACAGTTATGCAATTAGTGAGTTCTAGACTGTTACAGAACTTTTCAGTTAACATACCGGTTTGCAAACTTTGAACTAATTCAAAGTTTCAGAGTCTACAAAACTTCTTAGTTCACGTACCGGTTTGCAAACTTTGGACCCTTGCCGGTTCCAGAGTTCACAGAACGTTCAGTTTACGTACCGGTTTGGGTACTAAAATGGTTTTAAAACATAGAACTGTTTTGTCTCACATACCGGTTTGATTATTTTAATCCGGTTCACTTACCAAAGTTCCACAATGGTTTGTATACGAACATACATACCTATCCGAATCACGGAACAAACAGATTTTCCCATGATGTACATACGAGTATGCATATTACACAAATATGAAAGTCGATATATAGCTACTCCGCTACGTGGACGAATACATGTAATACGGCTTCAGACAAATTCTGAATATAGTAGTTCTATATTTCTCTAAATATATTCGAAACATTCCTGAATATCATCAATGGCACATATCACTGTTCCAGGTTATTTTCAAATGATAAACTTGAATCATGATTTGGTTCTGAACAATAAATTGTTCTCCACCGAATTTGATCAAGTATGAACAAATGTTCATTAAGCTTAGTCATTATATTTCGAGAAATTCGTAAACTAAATAATTAGTTCTCGAGTCGAAATTCTTGTCTATGGAAGTTAGTCTAATTAGTTATGCCACAATCGTCTCATGATAGAAAACTGAATATAACTTGATAAATAGGTGGTTCAGTCTTCACTTACCTTTTGTTGATGAAGTTCTCCAAATGCTTCGGTTGATCTTCGCCTTCAAACGGTAGAACGCAAATGATGACTGGTTCGTTTGTCAACTCCACTATTCTAAATTTGACAACAAGCTTGATATAGAAACACTTGTGAGTTCGACCGAGCAATGCTCTAACAATCTCCCCCTTTGTCAATTTTAGTGAGAAAACTATTTAATATATATGGATAACAAAAATAAAGTTTTAAAAAAACTTCTCGATCCACCATGTCTTCTTGATTTCATTGGTTTCTCCAACTCTCCTTGAACTCTTCGTTATTTCAAGTTGTAATGATTCTGACCGTGTTCAACTCAGCATCGTTGTCGTTGAAGAACCGATTCCATAGCGATAACAACTTTTTGAAAAGAGATATTCTCAAACGTTGTTAAACAGAAACATAGTATTATTATCTTCTCTCCAAAGTTCAAATTGTATCTCAACTCTGAAGTAATACTATGGTGATATGTTTCTCCCCCTTAATCAATACTTACATCTTTTATTTAATAAGTAAACCTATTGCTTAAATGATTCACCCCCCCTACATCATGATCCATAAACCGTATGTATGTAATATGAAACTACTAAATAATTCTCCCCCTTTTTGTCAATAAAATTAACAAAGGTACGAAAATCGCGTGATCGTGATGAATACAACCAAAAGATTTCTCAATCTTTAAGGAAGATGGAGATACTACATAATAACATAGTTAAAATGTAACTCCTCATATCAACTTGTTTTAGATGATTTCACACAGTAATAAATACTTAGCGCTCATCCTATAAGATTAAAAAGATACAAGCATCCCCTTTATAATTCCACAGCCACACTCTGCACTAAGATATAACAATTAAGCACAAGTTCATTTAAGAACTCTCCCCCATAAAACGTCAATCCCAAGAGAATAACATGAGTGACCTTACTTCCGTGAAAAAGAAGGATTTTGGACATTAACAAATCACAAGGATTTGTATCCATAGTATCGACATAAATTGATCTCAAGGCCGGTTACGAACAACGAGACAATTTTACTCGATTTTGCTCAACATAAGAGTATCTTACGGAGTATGTCAAGCAACAAAACACAAAAGTGTGATCACAAAAAGATCAATACTGCGAGAAAAATATCAAAGAGTTTGTTCTATTTTCCGTTTATAAAAACATAATAGATTTAACTTCTGAGCATATATGAAATATTAACTCGATTCACGAGAACGTAAAGGCACAAATAGTTCATAAGAATTTTTGCAATAATTAAACTAATAATGATTACATACTGCAAGTTCATCTTCCAACAACTCTAGAATTTAAATAAATAAATCTGAAAACATGCAAGATGAACAACGTTGGAAATAGTAATGTGTAATCACAAGTTTTGCTATACCAAACCTAGTCATCCTTCTCAAGAATAAAAATTCTCAAAAGAAGTTTCCTAGATATACAATAAAATCATATGGAGTCTGCAACTTTCATTTTGAGAGAGACGAGGTCTTCAAAGGATTTTCCCAGTTCAAAAATGAGATGCACGAGATCCTTTTTGGCAGCAGACAGTTGTTCAAAGACTACTTTGAACTCACTCATAATGTTTCCAACCAAATCTCGAGACATCTGAACCGGTCTCGATCTTGAGTGTTCTTGAGCAAAGTAACACGTTATTTTAACAGGATTATCACAGAACTCAACAATACCTGAACAACCATCATTCTCTTTTCTCTTGTTATCTTCCTTTATGCTATTAGCAACCTTCGAAACATCCATGTTTCGTGAACGTTCGTGATTTATTCAAGCACCTTTGAGTATAATACAAGAAGAGAAACTCTTATATATATATATATATATATATATATATATATATATATATATATATATATATATATATATATATATCAAAGTTTCTATGTCTAAAACCCCAGAGGAAGAGAGATTCGTTTTAGAATCTTCTTGAAGAGGCTTTGACTTAAGAACTGGGTAAGTTTCGGAAGTTAAAGCTCATGGGACCGCGAGCACAAGTGTTGTGTCCGGACTCACTTAATCGGACAATTTCAATAAACCTTATTCTTAGCTACACGGATAACAATGCAGAGCACAAGAGATAGTTGAATTGGCAAAAATAAAGATGAAAAACAACTAGAAATTTTTTAAAATGGAGTACACAATACATAGTACCAAACCATCATGTATCAAGAAGACTCGCTCTTGAAAAAATTGTGCTCCTCTTTTTCATGATTCAGAAGGTGGCACGTTTTTCCATAATCAAAGTATGTTATAGTAGGCATTAGTAAAATTCCCATCATGATTAGCATGATTCCTTGGGAAATTCCCATGGTTTGCACCTATTTTAGTAAATAAATGATTTTCATCTTTAAGGGAAGAGGATGTAGGAATCTTACCGATATTCAGCTTGCAGCTAGCCTTCCTGAAGTTCTTGATTTTACTAATATGTTTTCGGAGCTCAGAAATTGTATGTTCAACCTTAGTGCGAAGGTTCAAAACAGGTTTACTATGAGCTTTTGGGACGGATTCCTTCGGTATTCTCTTCTTCCCATTGATTTTTTCAATACTTCTTTGGGAAGTATTCACGTTAGACTTTATCCAACATGGAACATCAGATCTTGTTTTCGTCTCTACCAGGTTAAACTTTTGAAAATCAATACAATTGTGAAAAGGCTCTGTAGAACATTCATACACAAAAATCGGTTCACAACACTGATTTTCTTTCCTAAAAGTTGAACGTTGGAAACCATTAGTGTCAAGATTATTAATCTTGTGATATGTTTTAGGTTTGACCACTTCTTGAGATGCCAAACAAGTACATCATGAAGTTTTCATCCTTTATGCGAAAACGACATTCCTTTGGCAGGTGACCGTTTTTGCGCAATAGTAGCACTTATAAATAGTGTTAATATCTGGAACCTCGTGTGTTGTTTTCGGAGGTTGATATTTTCTCTTCAGACATCTGCTGACTTAGGTATTTCGTATTTAGTGAAAACTTTTGGTAGAAAGGAAGTACTAGTTTTGATAATTTTGACATGATTGCTAATATTTGGAGCATCTATTCCCTTATAGCCCAATCCTCATGAGTAACGATGATTTTTACTTTCTCCTAACACAGTGGATGATTTTTTTGAACTAGCAAGAAACTTTTTCAAGTTTTCTTCCAATAACATGATGTTATCATTAGCAACAGTTAAACCAGTCTCTAGCTATTTTTCTCGAGCGAGAAAAACACTTTCTCTATCTTTAGAACAAATCTGTTTACAATTAAACATTGCATCCTTCCTTGCAAGTTTTTCTTCCAATACAATGAGATTATTACGAAGTCTTTCACATTCTAGGTTCCTTGAATGTTCTTCTTCCTCGCGATCCTTAAGAAGGGATTGTATTGAGTGATAATCACAATCATAACCTCTAACGATCTTTCTCAGTTTATTGTTTTCTAGGCAGAGAGAAGTCAAAAATGGAGTGAGACACAATGTCGATCTTTTTCCTTTTAAGAGATGGTCAAAAAACTTAATGTTGTGAGACTTCCTTATCAACATCTTTATCAATGTCAGAAATACTTTCGTGAGAAAGCTCATCCAGTTGTTTTTCTAGGCGTGCTACTCAGTTATCCACAGTTTTAGATGATGTACAAGATGTGACAGTTTTCTCATGTGAACGATCTCTGGAAACGTGTCTGAACGATTCTGAACTGGTGCTACGTTTTTAGAGATTTCGTCTCTGTCCATATAGTCAGACTGCTTTCAAACACAAACTTGTTAGGTATTAACGTGTTTTCCTGTTCTGATACCAACTGAAAACGCCGGGGGTACCAAAATACACGACCAACTTTTTCTTGGGAAATATGTATTGACAAACTCAACACAACTCCGAGAGTAAAAACTCAATCAAGGAAACCGCCTAGAGTTATATCTCTCTCTTTCTTGTTGTTAGAACATTTACAGAATTGAATCTGTGAACCTAACTACAAATAAAGTTCTTGGACGGTACCAAAGACTAATGTCCAAGGATCAAACAAGTCTTTTCCAACTAACAAGGTTGGACCTAGCTATTGTGGTTGATCAACGCAAAACCTGTGATATTTCAATTATACAGATACACAATATAATGCGAAAAAAGAAATAAACACATGATACCAGAAGTTTTGTTAACGAGGAAACCGCAAATGCAGAAAAACCCGGGACCTAGTCCAAATTGAACATCAAACTGTATTAAGACGCTACAGACACTAGCCTACTACCAATTAATTTCGGTCTGGAATGTAGTTGAGCACAAACTCTGTCTCCCACTGATTGAGGTACAGTTGGTAGGCTCAAAAACCTACAATAAAATACTGCAAGTGCACAATGTCTAACTAGTAGACAATGGCAAGTACAGGTCGTTCGCACGAGGAGTGTGAAAATACTACTACTAACTAATATCAAAAATAAATAATTGACAAGATGATGTTTTAACGATTTTTCAGAAATTCGAAACAAAATGAAAGTAAAATATTCTTAATAATAAACAAAATAGGAGTGGGTTATTAGGGTTTTCGATTTTCACCAATTCAATTATATAAAACTCTACTAATCTATATTTATTACTCAGGACAAATTTTGAAATCAATCTCATGTCTCGGAAGATGGTATATTATATTCTAAAATTTAGTTTCTCCGCTATAACGTCCTTCGCTTCATGGGTAGTGATTTTAAAGCATAACATATCAATCCTAAAGCATATCACGTCAAGGGATTTAACCAAAGCACAAAATATCAAGTGAAAAGCATAAATAATCAAGAAAATCACATAAACGATTAAACACCATGTTATATGAAGAGAAATTACTATTCATTCAAATCATTATTAGAAATATCGTCGTAGAGTTCATATAAATAAATTGTCTTCTATCTAAACCCTAACATGGCTCTAGCTAGCCATGACTTTCTCAAAATCCATAAACAAATTTAAATCAAGCTAATCAAGGGAACAGAAACACCAATTGCACCCTATTTCCTGTCAAACGGCTGTGTAGCCGCACTCCTCCTTCATCCCGAGTTTGCTTCTCTTCTAAATTATATGTAGGTCTTGCGAGAAGTAAAATTAGCCAAGTAGTTAAACTACCCAATGGGCCCAATCCAATCACTACCTGCCACATTTCAATTACTCATCTTCTTCCAAATTCGTACCCCAGCAATTCCGGCCACAACACACATCTACCACGAATGAGAATGACCCCATCTAGTTGCAAAGCACCTTTAGTGCGAGTAGAAGCTCAGTTCCATATCCATTCTCGTCTACCAACTGTATGCAACCACAACTGACTGCAACTTTCTCCCAATAACAAACCAGCACCATCTCCATAGTTTCTGTCTCTAGTCTCGGCCACATCTAGTAGGAAATCTGGCAATCAAACTCATTCTCGTTCAACCACAACAACTCCTTTCTACTCCCTGACCGGCTAACCAACAACACCACTTTCCTTTTTCCTTCTAAGCACCAACAGTTGGAAGAAAAACTTATTTCCATCTTCGTTCACATCGCAAGAACGGAGCTAATAAACTCGTCACTATTTCGACCAAACTTGTCATCATCAATTGTCGAGACTCCATAACATAATCCACAACCATTGGCTAGTAGTAGATAAGCCTTCTTATCTTGACTGGAAGACAAAATCTAACACCACCAGTGTCTTCCGTTGCTGCTATTTAATTTCTTAGGAAAACCCATCCAACGAACCACCAACTGCACAGCTCTCAGTTATCAATAGCAGAAACACCATACCATACTATACGGATGGAGAAATAACAAATCTCTCTGGTCATCAATTTCTAGGTGATGTCTCCATCTTGCCAATGAAATACAAATCTCAATCCCCACCGGTAGATGTAGAAAAAAGCTATATAAAATGTAAGCGGCAACTGCTTGGAGTAATATATAGTTTTAACCAACGTTGATTCTCAAATTTATTCTCTCTTTTAAGAAAGGAATATACATCCCATAAAGAAGATGTGGTGGAGATTTATCCACTTTTCATTTGCTCTTGAATTTCTTTAGCCATTACATATGCCACGTGCCACTTTCACCACCTTAATAAAATAAGGTCCAATTATGTATTGGGCATCAAGAAAATACTTTGCTCCATGTGACGGTGCGAGTAGCAGTAAGTGATGCTGATACATAAAAATACCAGGCCAGTTAGCCGTAAAGCAAATTAGCTTCATTTAGCTATTTATCTTTTCGGCAGTCATAATTGTTTGTATTTTTTGTAAAAAGCTTAAAACAATATTATTAGCCGAAAATTGAGGCCTAGCTAATTTAGTTATGGGTATAAATTTGTCACATTTACGTGCTTATCAAATTCCCCCACACTTATATTTTGTTAGACCCGAGCAAAACAAAAAAATATATCCGCTTTACAGCTGGATATGGAGATATGTCTACTAAACAGCGAGATGAATCGACTACACAGTGGATAAAGAAATTATGCTAAACAGCGAGACAGATCTACTAAACAGTGGATCAAGAGATATCTGCTAAACAACGAGACATATAATCAGAAAGACCCGTTCAACAGCTGGTCATGTCATGCAATTTTTTTTAAGACCCGCTCAACAGCTGGTCATAACATGCATTTTTTTTTTGATGAAAACCTACAAAAATCTATATGCTCAAATAGACAAAAAAAAATCCATATGCTCAAATAGACAAACAAAAGTAGAAATTAAGATGGGAAATTCATGATATGATGTGCAAAAAGTAAACAAACAAAAGTAAAAGATGAATTAAGGAAAAAAAATATGATAGGTTGACTCCCATGAAGCAAAATCATATAGTAATGCATGGCCGGGATAAGTAAATCACCCCCATAAGCAACATATTCATATTGTTTGACAGTTTCTATTTGTGGAACACGCTCTAAATCAGGTTCTAAATCAGCTGAAATAACTTCCACGGCTGATATGGACTCAAATTCATCCGCGAAACAAGGGCTCAATAGAGAAATAATATCATGACTAATAGACCTATTTTTCATCCACAATGGTCTCATTATTAATATCATCAAGATGAAAGCGATCAAATGGTTTATGGGTCAAGGTCGGAGCCATCTCGACTGATGAAACTAGTCGAGACTCGGGCAAAACTAGAGGTTCTACTTTGGGCTTCCATTTATTAGTGTCTAGCAACGGTGTGGAGTCTAACAAGGCATTGACTTCACAAATTACACTATCATCATCAAAACCATACCCAAAATGAGCTAAGAAAACCTCCAATGGATCTTCCAAGTGGCTCTTACAAAAGGTTTGCGAGTGCATAGTTACTTTCTTTTCTCCCGCTACTGGTATCAATCGCAACACTTCAGACTAAGGTACCTAAAAAAAATAATCAAAAAACTGTGTAAAAAGAACTAAAAGAAATTTAAAAGAAAAATAAAAACAAATTATGTACAAAAAAAAATAAAAATAAGTTATGTAAAAAATAAAAAACAAATAAAAGATATCAACTAGAGGGTATTTTGCAACCACTCCCCGTCAGCGGCGCCAAAAGTTTGGTGGACTAAAAAACCCACAATAAAATACTGCAAGTGCACAGTGTCTCACTAATATACAATGGAAAGTATAGGTCATTCCCACGAGGAGTGTGAAAATACTACTACTAACTAATATCAAAAATAAATAATTGACAAGATGGTGTTTTAACGATTTTCCAGAAATTCGAAATAAAATGAAAGTAAAATATTCTTAACAATAAACAACATACGAGTGGGTTATTAGGGTTTTCAATTTCCACCAGTTCGATCATATAAAACTCTACTAATCTCTATTTATTATTCAAGACAAATTTCGAAATCAATCTCATGTCTCGGAAGATGGTATATTAAATTCTAAAATTTAGTTTCTCCGATGTAACTTCCTTCGCTTCTTGAGTAGTGATTCTAAAGCATTACATATCAATCCTAAAGCATATCACGTCAAGGAATTTAACCAAAGCACGAAATATCAATTGAAAAGCATAAATAATTAAGAAAATCACATAAACGATTAAACGTCAAGCTATATGAATAGAAATTATTATTCAATCAAATCATTATTAGAAATATCGTAGTAGAGTTCATATACATAAATTGGCTTCTATCTAAACCCTAACATGGCTCTAGCTAGCCATGGATTTCTCAAAAGCCATATACAAATTTAAATCAAGCTAATCATAGAAACAGAAACACCAATTGCAAACCATATTTCCTGTCAAACGGCTGCGTAGCCGCACTCCTACTTCATCCCGAGTCTGCTTCTCTTCTCAATTATATATAGGTCTTGCGAGAAGTAAAATTAGCCTAGCAGTTAAACTTCCCAACGGGCCCAATACAATCACCACCGGTCACATTTCAATTACCCATCTTCTTCCAAATTCGTACCCAGCAATACCGGCCACAACACACATCTACCACAAATGAGAATGACCCTAGCTAGTTGCAAAGCACCTTCAGTTCGAGTAGAAGCTCAGTTCCATCTCCATTCTCGTCTACCAACTGTATGCAACCACAACTGACTGCAACCTTCTCCCCACAACAAACCAACGCCATCTCCATAGTTTCTGTCTCTAGTCTCGGCCACAGCTAGCAGAAAATATGGCAATCGTACTCATCCTCTTTCAACCACATCAACTCCTCTGCTCCATGACCGGATAACCAACAACACCACTTTTCTTTTCCCTTCTAAGCACCAACAATTGGAAGCAAAACTTGTTTTCATCTTCGTTCACATCGCAAAAACCGAGCTAATAAACTCGTCACTATTTAGACCAAACTTGTCATCATCAATTGCGGAGACTCCATAACATAATCCACAACCATTGGCTAGTAGTAGATAAGACTTCTTATCTTGACTTGAAGACAAAATCCAACACCAACATTGTCTTCCGTTGCTGCAATTTCATTTCTTAGGAAAACCCCATTCAACGAACCACCAGATGCAATCTCTCAGTTATCAACAGCAGAAATATATAGCTTTTAACCAACATTGATTCTCAAATTTCTTCACTTTGTTAAGAAAGGAATATACATACCATTAAGAAGATGTGGTGGAGATTTATCCAAGTTTCCTTTGCTCTTGAATTTCTTTAGCCATTACATAATTCCACTTGCCACTTTCACCACCTTGATAAAATAAGGCCCACTTATCTCTTGGTTTCCAGTGCTTGATGACATCAAGAAAATACTTTGCTCCATGCTATGCCGTGAGTAGCAGTCAGTGCTCCTGGTACATAAAAATACCAGGCCAGTCAGTCGTAAAGCAAATTAGTTTCATTTAGCGATTTATCTTGTCGGCACTCAGAATTGTTTGTATTTCCTGTAAAAAGCTTAAAACAATATTATTAGCCGGGCCTAGCTTAGAATTGTCGCGCTTCTTACGCCTCTTGAATCCCATCAGGACTCTGCCCAATTGATTCCCTTAGACGGTCTCACACCATCTAAGTGTTGTTTCAACTATATTGAACACTTTAAACCAAATCTGTCTCCCACATATTAAGCCTATTTATTGATTTCCTGATTTACGATCTAAACGAATGATAAGCCAAACGATATATCCAGGCGATGGAAATCGATAACAACTTAGACAAAAGTCTGGCTATCCTCAAAATCCGGACTTTTGAAACCCCAAGTGCAACCTACATTATTATTCACCTCACAAGTATAAAACTTGCGGAATCAACAAAGTATGAGACGAAGAGACTTTGTTGATTACTATCTATCTTGATTGATAGAGCAAGTCTCACACCATCTAAGTGTTGTTTCAACTATATTGAACACTTTAAATCAAATCTGTCTCCCACATATTAAGCCTATTTATTGATTTCCTGATTTACGATCTACACGGATGATAAGCCAAACGATATATCCAGGTAATGGAAATCGATAAAAACTTAGACAAAAGTCTGGCTATCCTCAAAATCCGGACTTTTGAAACCCCAAGTGCAGCCTACATTATTATTCACCTCACAAGTATAAAACTTGCGGAATCAACAAAGTATGAGACGAAGAGACTTTGTTGATTACTATCTATCTTGATTGATGGAGCAAGGCTCTACAAATAATCAAGATCTGGATACTCAAGTTATCAAGATAAAAGATAATAGGACTTGGCTTCACGAATCCCAATGAAGTCTTTGTAGTCGTTAAACCCTAAAAGGGTTTCCGGAGAGGACGACTCTAGATACAACTAGGACACACCAAAAGTAGTGTCGGGATTCAAAGATCCCAGTTGCGAAGAGTTCCCCTTATATAGACTTCAAATCTTAGGTTGCTTTAGGTTTAAGCTAAGATATCTTTGGAACCAATCAATCAATATTCACCATTAGATGAAAGGTTTGAATCTTATTCACATATACAAGATTGTTAATGGTGGATTTTCGTTTAAGACTAAAATTGTAAAAGCCAAAACTATGCGCTAACATCCTGCAAAAGATAAAGCCACTGATAAAGTGGAGAATACTTCTTCACTATAAAACTTATAGCATTACCAATTAATGCATGACCAGCCTTGTATTTCCTGTACTACTCCATTCTCATTATTGGTGCGGCATGACGACTGAGTGATCGCTCTCAGCAGAGCAACACGAATCTCCAAGCATTAAATAAGGAGGCATGTACGAAATACCCGTACAGGCTACAACTATCGGAGTGTTATACTAGCCCGATCGACCAACTGGACTGTCCGTATCAGTCTCAGAAACGATCACGACCATCCAACTTCACCAGCATGATTGGATGGCTTAGATCAGATCCATAACCCCCAGGCAGGTATTGGAGTATTCACCACCGACCAAATGCGGGCCCCGCATGGTCGGCCTCCCCAAAAGGGTAGCATGGCTTGCCAAATCGTCCAGCCAAAGCATCGCGGACGTGAAACCCTAATTTAGGGTCTGCGGCACATTACATGTGTCGCAAAGCAGTCTCAACCATCCATCTTCGCAGGCATAAATGGAAAGTGTAGATGTACATTCAAAGGGCCCAGAGCGTGTCAACACAATCATCGTGGGCCCGCCTACACACATGACCGATCGGTAAGGACCAACTATAGTTGATCGTTCCAGTTCGTGCGCCCAAACAAGGCATGACGCACGGCCGGTGAAACCCTAATTAGGGTTTGAACATCACGAGCGTCCATTTTCTCCTGCACGAACGAAGGGTCCAGGAATAGACTAGGAAGGTCCGGTGCGCATCAACATGATCACCGTGGGCCCATCTATCTCCACGCCCGATCGGCCAAGACATATCATTCCTAGTTGCCTCGATTCGCACACCCAAACTAGGCGTGGTCGCACCTCCAAATTTTGAACTAATCTCGACCACTCAACTTTGCCGGAAAAATTGAGTGGCTTAGATCACGTTTCTATGGGACAATGAAATACACCTGCCCGTCGTCTGCACACTAGACTAATCGGCGAAGACCGACCAGGCTTGGTCGCCTCGAAATGCGCGCCCAAAGTTGGCATGACGCGCGGCCTTTGCGGCACAAAATCTCTGTCACAAATCAATCCTAGCCGCTCCTCCTTGCCGGACAAATTGAGCGATCAAGATTACACTTTCACGAGACAATGAGGTATGGACATGTACACCAGCATGCCGTCTACACGCATGCCCAATCGGCCTTTCCAAAATCGTGTCCCAAGCTCGGATTCGACCAAGCTGAAGACTGATGCTTGCGCACCTCTTCATAAACCCTAATTCCACTAACGTTTGCAGATGAGTGTCTCAAAGATCATCTCGTCCGTTCAACTTCACCTGCTTGGTTATACAACCCTGGTCAGGAGTTAACTGGTCAATGAGGTGTCGTGGTGATTACCATCCGTCACTCTACCACATTAAATGATCGTCCAAGTCAGGACATACCTGTACAACCCCAAACGATCACTTGAAGATGGCTAGACATGCATCTATTTTAAGACGCTTAATCGTGACTTACTCCATTAAGCCTTAAAACAGCGATGCTTCACTCATGCTAAATACATTCGATGCATTACATGCATAGGATTCACACGATATTTCATAAATATCGACTTCTTAAATAACTTAGTTATTTAATCTAGCATTACATGCTACTTTCTGTGGGTCCCACGATCCACATACTCGAGACATCAATCATGTCACAAACTGGGGGATACATACTGGGGTATTGGTCTGACGGTTTACAGCGTGCAGCGCACAACGCGCCATCACAAGAACGTGTCAGGAAGTCATGGACGGTTAGTGATGATGGGAGAAGTGGGCAATACTGATCGTGTAACACTAACACACTCAACTCCACTACTCCATCACTCCACTTTCTCCACTTCCCATGAGAGACGTGGGTTAGGCTCAATGACTTGTATAAATAGGTTCTCCTCCCTATTTTCAAAAAAGACAAGACAACAGAAGCAAGTGTTGATACAACCGTATTCAAACACCGGAACTGATAGCTTACATTCTGCAAGCCAGTTCAGCTTTCTGATACAAGTCATACATAGCCAACACCTTCACAATCTCAACACCTTCTTCGCTTCCCTCCCTAAGATCAACCCCATCTCCTTCACTTTGTGACTGAAGCAAGTCTGGAACGGCCATTTCTTGGTTTAGTCCAGAGTTGTACAGATTGATTTCTCGAATCACAAGCACTCCCGTGCAGTGCATTTGTTTAGGGTTTAGATTCATTCCTCATCCACACACCCCAAATTACCAAATTCGGCAGCAATAGTTTTCACCCATAAACAATTGGCGACCACAGTGGGAGGTTAATCTCTCGGTTATAGAGTCAATTTCTTCAAAATCTGATTCAATTTCATCAATTTCGAAGGGGTAGATCTTAAACTCAATCCAATCATCAATCTGTTTCAAAGATGGTGGAACTTAGGTTAGGATCAGCAATCAATTCTGATGGAACTAGTGTAGATAACGCTCTCGGTATTGATGTACCTGTCAGTGGAGCTACTGTGGTCAATACATCTCGTGGAACCGTCTCTTCTACCACCAACACCAGTGGAGCAGGAGATGTTCCATTAAATGTAACGCCTCCTATCACCATAGCCAGAGCAGCCGCGAACCCTGGCATCTCTTCAAGTGTAACACCTCCGGCGATCACCAGAACAACAACTTCCATTCCTTCATCAGGACGGGGAGCCGGAGGAGCAAGAGGAGGACCATCTCCAATTACCATCGCAGACTTGATGGAGAGACATGAAGCTCTTGCTAAGACTCAAACGGATATGGCTGCAACTCAGAAAGAGGTACTCACTTTCCTCAAACCCTTAACTGAACGATTTTCACAAGACTCACGGAAACCCCTGGAGCCAACAAGGGATGCCTTCAATACTCCCAGAACAGGTGTTTCCACTTAGACTCACATGAATGAAGAATCTCGTGTTGTTCCTGAACGCCTAAGGGAGATGGAACGGTCATCCACCTTCATCACACGTGAAGACCTTGAAAGACTTCTCCAAAACCAAGGAAAAAGAAGCATGATGGAGGTTGATGTGTTTTTCAGTTGAGTTGTAGTAATAAGGTTTGTTGAGGCTTGTGAAAGCAATGGATTTTTAGATTATAAAACTTAAAAGTAAAGAAAACTTATTACAAAATTGACTTCAAGATATGAGAAAATAACCAAGACACTGATTCCACTATTACACATGAATTAATGATGGTAAATAGTCCAAAACTCTAATTATCTTTTAAGTCCTTTATATCTTAACTCACTAATAATCAAGCAAATTCTCAAACATCAATTGTATCCCTTAAGCATAGATTATCTAAACAAAGCATAACCTATCTAATTGAATCACAACTGATAAGGAAAATTACGCAAACAATTTAAAACTCTGCAAAAGCAGTGATTGAGTGAATTATAATTAAATATTAGAGAAATAAAATAGTTACCAATTATTCATGCGTAAATAGCTTCCTCATTTCCTTGGTTGTGGGAGAATTAGCTGCTCATCATGTTGGAAACACGCTCAAAAATCATTATTATTGCTCAAAGGGTGTTTACAAATGATGAAAATGTAGAAATAATTCAAAACCGGGTTTTGTAACAATTATATTTGTTACAAAACAAAAAAAACGATACAGAGGATGTGTCACTGTTACTGTTTCTCTAAGACCCACGGCTCTGTGTCGCAAACGCTGTAGCAAATAATTCTGCCTCTGATGTACGACCCACGGCTGTGAGTCGTTGTTACTGTTGGAAAAAGACGGTCTTGAATGGTCCGTTCTTCGTGTTCTTCAATGGCCGCAGCAGCAGGTCTCTCTGCAACTTGGTGTTTCGACTCTGTGGTGCTCTATTTTCTCTCCCAAACTCTCTGTAATCCATCTCTGCTATCCCAGAAACTATTTATAACCCAACAGCCTCAAAATATCACGCAATAACTTCATCGAATTCTCTATTACTCAACATTGATGAAAAATATTCTCGGGAATATTTTCTTTCACTTTTAGCTCTTCCACGCGTATACAGCTACTGAATCTTCCTCATTTAACTTCTCCACGCTTCTGCAGAGACCCAGCTCAATCCAAACACGATCAGCACACGTTTAACCATGCTGTAATCCCGTGAATATCTCATCCAGCGTACGTGTTTCTCTGACTTTTTCTTGCGGGTTATCTAGTAACTTTCAACCGACGAAATCAACCATATCCTGCTTGTTAACCTTAATAGAGTCCCCCCCCCATCAATATGAGCCATTGAGTCTCTGTACAATGCCTTCCAAATTCGAACGAAAATTCTTCAGGTGAGAATCATGCTTTCCCGCCTTTTTTCAGAATTCAAAAAAGGAAGAAAGGGTTGCCCCCCTATCCGTCTGTGGAGTGTAAATAGCAGCTGTCCAGTTAGGGTGCCCCTTATAAACTGAGGTGCCCCTTATCAAGGCAGGGGAGTCCGAATAACACGTGTCCTCCGGGTGTCAAAATCAACTTTTCGAGCCGAATTTTCCAAAAATGTTTATTTCCAAAAAATACCTACAAACACACAAAACACCATAATAAGGACGAAAACGAGTACTAACAAGACGAAACATTGAGGAGAAATTAGACACATAAATGCGTCTATCAAATACCCCCAAACTTATTATTTGCTAGTCCTCGAGCAAAACAAATAATAAGAAAATAAAACCGAGTTAATCTCGGGAGGGTTTACCAGAGGTGTACCCACAAAACCATTACTCCATACCCTAGCTATCTACGCAGAACCTTGGAAGGCACTAAAGAATCTCCTTGGTTGGCATACAATCACTGACTAAGGGAGGAAGTACCCTGATGCGAAATTCCAATTGTTGTGCACGAGTTTGCACTCAAGCATACTAAAATTCATATAAAGTGACAGAGCTCTACTCAGATAGTTTCTGGACATCATAAACCGGAGTCAACCAATCACATGGAAAGATTAAGAAGATGGATAAAGAGAAAAAATCGATGGTTTAAAGTGAATGGTGTTTCGCATATCTGTCTGAAGGCCTCTGCCAAGATGACCTATCCTAATGGATTGAGATACCAGTCTGACTAATATCAACACAACCGGCATATACAAGGGGACCAGTGGTTGATAAACCTAACTCTAGGTCAACACAACTGGCATATACAATGGCACCAGTGGTCGACTTTATTGAATTTATTCCGGTTGGTCTGATGGTCTGGTCTTGATTTATTTATTTTTTGGGGGTATCTCAATCACCCTATTTCAGCCTAGCAAAGGTAACAACTTGAATCGTGGGCCCCACCAAATCACTTAAAAAATAAAAACAGAAGGATTATGATTCAACGAGATATGGCGAAACTACCATGTTTTTTTTTAATTCTAACACCTGAGCTCTGTGCTTTTATGAATAGACTCTTTAGATGTTTCCATCTAATCAGATTGGTTCCTCAACTCCTACAACCAAGATGTTCCCATCCACTTAGATTGGTTAGTGCCAACCTTAATAAGCATAAATTTCTAGGCTCTGGAGTTTATTTATTGCAACTAAAAGCTAAAAAGTTTCTTCCCCACCCCCAAACTTAAATCTAACATTGTACTCAATGTTTCTAATGAAAGAGCAATACCAAAAGGTAAAGTAACACGAGGAATCAGTAAAGAGAGAAGTCGGAAAGATAGTACCTGGGTGAAGAGAGAAATCAAAATCTAATATACAACATACAATCGCCTCGATGGTCAATCAAGGGTAAACAGGGTCCTCCAGAGGGACCTCCTCAACATCACCTGTAGGAAAGGGCTCTAAAAAGAGTTTCAATCTCTGACCGTTAACCTTCGAAGAACTACTACCATATGGTGTCTCAATTTCAACAGCTCCATGAGGAAAGACAGTGCGAACAATAAAAGGACCCGTCCACCGAGAATGTAATTTCCCAGGGAAAAGATGCAAGCGTGTATCGTACAGAAGAACTTTTTGACCTGGAGAAAATGACTTTCGTAAAATATTTCTATCATGCACAAGTTTCATTTTGTTCTTATACTCCTTCGCACTATCGTAAGCATCTATACGAATCTCGTCCAACTCATTGAGATGGAGTTTCCTATGGGCTCCTGCCTTGTCAAGTGAAAAATTTAGCTGCTTAACAACCCAATAAGCTCTATGTTCTAACTCAACAGGTAAATGACATGCCTTTCCATACACAAGCCGATAAGGCGACATTCCAATGGGGGTCTTAAACGCAGTACGGTAAGCCCATAAGGCATCAGTAATCCTAGACGACCAGTCTTTCCGATTAGGATTAACTGTTTTCTCTAATATACGTTTTATCTCCCTATTGGAAACCTCTACCTGACCACTAGTCTGCGGATGATACGGGGTAGATACTTTATGTGTAATACCATATTTATTCATCAGAAGCCTAAAAGGTCCATTACAAAAGTGCGACCTTCCATCACTAATTATAGATCGCGGTGTACCAAAACGTGTAAGTATATTATTTTTCAAGAACTCAGTCACAACCCTATGGTCATTGGTTTTACACGCAGCCTCCTCAATCCACTTAGAGACATAGACTACAGCGACAAGGATGTATAGGTTACCAAAATAATTAGGAAACGGACCCATAAAGTCAATACCCCACACATCAAAGAACTCAACAATTAGAATCGGGTTCAAGGGCATCATGTTCCTACGAGAAATGGTTCCTAATTTCTGGCAACGTTCACAAGTAACACAGTAACTGCGGGAGTCTTTAAACAACAAAGGCCAATAGAATCCACACTGCAATATCTTAGCAGCAGTCTTCTTAGCACTAAAGTGACCTCCACAAGCATGATCATGACAAAAGGAAATAATATTGGACTGGTCACTCTCTGGTATACATCTCCTAATAATCTGGTCTGGACAATACTTAAATAAATAAGGATCATCCCAAAAGAAGTGCTTAACCTCGGCTAAAAACCTTGAACGATCTTGTTTACCCCAATGTTGGGGCATTCGACCAGTAACAAGATAATTCACTATATTCGCATACCAAGGTGCTTGGGTAACAAAGAACAGTTGTTCATCAGGAAAGATATCCCTTATAGGAAGGGATTCATCATGGGAATCAACAACTAGCCTAGACAAGTGGTCTGCTACTACATTTTCGGCACCCTTTTTGTCTCTAATGTCTTGAGAAAACTCTTGCAACAAAAGTATCCACCTAATCAATCTAGGTTTCGTATCCTTCTTAGACAAAAGATATTTCAAAGCAGCATGATCAGTATATATGACGATCTTAGAACCTAATAGATAGGGTCTAAACTTGTCTAAGGCAAACACAATGGCTAACCGTTCCTTCTCGGTAGTGGTATAGTTCAAATGGGCATCATTCAGAGTTTTGATAGCATAGTAAATCACATGAAGTAATTTGTTTTCTCGCTGACCTAGCACAATACCAATAGCATAATCTGAAGCATCACACATGATCTCAAAGGGTAGGTTCCAATTGGGTGCCTGGATTATGGGGGCGGTAGTGAGTAAAGTCTTAAGCTTCTCAAAAGCCTCTAAACAAGCATCATCAAAGACAAACTTAACATCTTTTGCAAGCAAATTTCAAAGAGGTCTAGAAATCAAGCTAAAATCCTTAATGAATCGAAGATAAAAACCAGCATGCCCTAAGAATGACCTAATATCTCTTACGGTTTTCGGGACCGGTAAAGTTTTAATAAGGTCAACTTTGGATCTATCTACCTCTATACCCTTCGAAGATACGATATGCCCTAGAACAATTCCTGAACGAACCATGAAGTGACATTTCTCCCAATTAAGCACTAGATTCTTTTCCTTACACCTAGTCAACACTAATGACAAATGATGCAAGCACTCATCGAAAGACGAACCAAACACTGAAAAATCATCCATAAAGACCTCTAAAAACTTTTCTACCATATCGGAAAATATGTTCATCATGCAACGCTGAAAATTCGCAGGGGCGTTACATAGCCCGAAAGACATGCGTCTATACGCAAAGGTACCAAAGGGACATGTAAAAGTAGTTTTTTCTTGGTCTTCTGGGCAATAATGATCTCATTGTAGCCTGAGTAGCCATCTAGAAAACAATAATGACTATGTCCGTCTAATCTTTCTAGCATTTGGTCGATAAAGGGAAGGGGAAAGTGGTCCTTCCTAGTGACCTTGTTCAATTTCTTATAATCAATACAAACACGCCAACCCGTGGTCACTCGGGTCGGGATTAACTCATTGTTATCATTCTGGACTACAGTAATATCGGATTTCTTGGGAACAACCTGAACGGGGCTGACCCACTTACTGTCTGAAATGGGGTAGATAATGCCTGCATCTAACAGCTTAAGAACCTCGGTTCGAACTACTTCTTTCATATTAGGGTTTAGTCTTCGTTGCATCTCCCTAGAGGTTTGGTATCTTCCTCTAAATAGATCTGATGCATACAAACAGTAGGACTTATACCCTTAATGTGCTATGGTCCACCCTAAAGCTTCCTTGTTGTTTTGAAGGACGGTCACTAGCCTACTTTCCTGATCACTATCCAAGTCGGAAGCAACAATCACAGGTAAAGTCTCAGACGGGCCTAAAAACACATACTTCAGGGTATCTGGCAATGGTTTTAGGTCCAACTTAGGAGGCTCTTCTAACGAAGGAACTAGGGTAGACTTAGAAACTGGTAGTGGTTCGAACTTAGGTTTCCATCCGTTACTAGTGTCTAACAAAGGGGTTGAATCTAACAAAGCATTCACCTCATTAATCACATTATCATCATCGAAATCAATCCCAAAGTGAGCTAGGCATTTCTCTAACGGATCTTCTAACAAAGTGTTTGGTAATGACTCCTCGACTAATGTTCCTATCATGTTTACCTCTTCTATGCTCGAGTCATCTAGTTCAGAGGGTAGCTTACTAATATGAAAGACGTTCAGCTCAATAGTCATATTACCAAAAGACAAATTCATAATACCAGTTCGACAATTAATGATCGCATTGGATGTTGCTAAAAATGGGCGACCTAAAATCACTGGTATCTGGTTCTCTGGGTCAGGGACAGGTTGGGTATCTAGGATAACAAAATCCACTGGATAAATAAACTTGTCGACCTCAATAAGAACATCCTCGATCACACCACGAGGAATTTTAACGGACCTATCAGCTAACTGAAGTGTCATCTGGGTAGGTTTCATATCACCAAGTCCTAGCTTGAGGTACACATGGTATGGAAGTAAATTCACAGTCCACTGGCTCAAGTCAAGCAAAGCTTTCTCAACACGGTATTTACCTATTGTGCAAGAAATGGTAGGGGACCCTGGGTTTATACTTAGGAGTAGTGGTATTCTGAATAATGGAACTCACGTGACTAGCTAGGAAGGCTTTTTGGACACTAAGCTTACGCTTTCGTGTACACAAGTCCTTAAGAAACTTGGCATAAGCGGGAATCTGCTTAATCGCATCCAACAATGGTAGGTTGATAGTAACCTGCTTAAAAACCTCCAATATATCATTAAAGTTGACTCGCTCTTAGTTGGAACTAGCAGCTGGGGAAACGGGGCTCTGGGAACAAAGCCGGGCTCAGCAGGACCCTCATTGGTCTCTTTAGAGACTCTATCAGTCTCCTCATTTTCTGGCTCAGAAGGGTGAACTACACATGTTCACTATCAGGCATGGCAACCTTATTGTCAACTTTCTTTCCACTCCTAAGGGTTGTAATAGAGTTCACATGATTGTACGATTTCTCTGCTTTAGGATTGGGTTGAGTTTGACTAGGAAACTTACCTTTTTCCCTCAAAGATTCATTTATCTGACTAACCTGGTTTTTTAACTCAGAAATAGCTTGGGAGTTAGCATAACCTATATTTTTACTTTCTTCTATCCCTTGAGCAACCATTAGGTTGATCTTATCAGAGTTTTTAATAAACGAGGCTAGAGTGTCTTCTAAACTTGTGATCTTTTTATCCGAAGGGTTCTGAAACTGGGGTTGACCTGAAGAGTTCTTAGCATAACCAAAACCTGGGGGAGGCTGAGAATTACTAGACTGACCTTGATTCTGGCCCTTAGACCAAGAAAAATTAGGATGGTTTCTCCAACCAGGGTTGTAGGTTTCTGAGTATGGGTCAAACTTCTGACGGTTCTCAAACCTAGCGTTGTTATAGACAGCATGGGCTTGTTCTTCACTAACATGACCTTCCCAAAACGAGTTATTGGGCTCTACTCCACAACTAGAGACTTGAGCGGCTCTAATCCTATCATCAGGTTCAACAAGAGACCTATATTTAGGCTGATTCAATTCCAAAGCTTCTAACCTTCTAGACAAAGCAGCAAACTTAGCATCTGACTCGAAGCTTGTATCTACCACATTGGTGCTACTTCTATTGACCAAGAGTCTTTTAGGGGGTTCAACACAAGACTCCCACTGTTGGGATTTTTCAGCAATAGCTCCTAAGAAGGTAAAAGCATCATCAACATTTTTACTGGTGAACTCACCAGCGCACATAGACTCGACCATGGCTTTGGTCGAATAGTCTAAACCATTATAAATAATCTCAACAAGTTTCATCTTATCAAATCCATGGTGAGGACACTGGGATAGGAGATCATTGAATCTCTCTAAAAACCTATAAAGAGACTCTCCCTCTTGTTGCACACTAGCACTAATTTTCTGCCTAACAGCTGCAGTTTTATGCTTAGGGTAGAATTTCATATAGAAAGCAGCAACAAGTTCCTGCCATGTTTCAATGGACTCAGGTGGTAGGTTGTTCAGCCAGGTCTTGGCTTTATCTCTCAAGGAAAAGGGAAACATCTTAAGTTTCAAAACTTCATCAGTGAGGTCTTTTATTCTAACTGTCCCACAGATTTCCTCAAAGTCCCTAATATGAAAATAAGGGTTCTCATCATATTTTCCTAAGAACATAGGGATCATCTGAAGAATACTAGGTTTTATCTCGAAATTAGCCGTACTGGCTGGCAATTTAATGCACGAAGCTCGGTTGGTCCTAGTTGGGAACATGTAATCTTTCAAAGTTGTCATCGCTGGCACAGCTGAAGTACTAGGGGTACTTTCCTCACAAAGAGACAGATTCTCAAAACTGAAGTTTCCAAAAACGGGGCTCTCAAAAGAAGAGTCTTCGAGCTCCCCGCCTTCACAAGAAGAACTACTAGGTTTATCACTAATCAAAACGACCTAGAGTGTTTCTTTTCAAGCCGCTCTCGAATAACCTCGGGCATACACTAGAAAAACAAAAGAAAAAGAAAAATCCTAAAAGGAAGGGAAGTTCTATGCAAACACAAACAAGGCTGACTCCACCACAGCAAACCTACTGATTTCTAGCAAACAAAAAGCATGATGGCTCCACTTAGATTGTTTCTAGACCAGCTTCTAATCCTTCGAATGGGAATTCGTTACAATTTGAGCAAACCCCTCTGGAATCAATCCGAGTCAAAGTAAGTTGAATAGAGGCGAGGGAAGCTGCGTAGAGCTTTGATACCCAAGGCCTCACCGCATTCCAAGGCGGCGCAGTCACGCATTCAACTCACAGAAACCATCATGAACTTCGAAGTATGCTCAAAAGAGTAACCAATATTTTTCGAACGACTTTCCTATTAAGCTCGTTACCCTATAGGTCTCGTTCTATTCCAAATTTTAGGTTTAGGTTCGCGTTTGGTTTTGTTTTCCTAAGGCGGGCAAGAAGAGAACGGTGATGAAATCCGAACCCTTATCTTGTATGGCCAGTCCTTGCCCTTTACTAGGAAATTAAAGCAGCCGTTTTCAAGTCCTCAGCATATATGCAAACGAAGGAATACAGTAACTCGCTGACAGGGGATTCGCGAGTGTTTCGACAAACTTACCTCCCGTTCCAGACGGGGGATGAACCGCTGAAGTCGACTCGGGCCACAACTCCAATGTGTGTACGAACCCGAGGGGCCGAGGTGATATCGTAATCACCGTCCTTCTCTGCAAACAGTTTAATATTTAATACTACCCTTGTAGGGTTTAAAAATAAAAGAATGTCCAAATGTCCAAGTCCAAAGTCCAAAAGAAAAGGAAAGTCTAAAAAAAAAAAAAATGTCTCTTTTTTTTTCTCTCTTTTTTATAAAAACAAAAAAAAAATTCTTCTTTCGCTCCTTTCGCTTTGTCTTTTACTCCAAGTCTTTAAGTATTCACCAAAGCTTTGGCAAAATTTTCTTTCGCTCCAAATTCCAAAATCTGTAAGGAAAAGACAAAAACCCAAAAACGTAAAGAAGAACAAATAAAATAAAAACAAATAAAAACCTAAAAAATCTAAAAACTCTAGCCTAAAGACAAGCCCGCGTCGGCGGCGCCAAAAATTGATGTGTTTTTCAATTGAGTTGTAGTAATAAGGTTCGTTGAGGCTTGTGAAAGCAATGGATTTTTAGACTTATAAAACTTAAAATAAAGAAAACTTATTACAAAATTGACTTCAAGATATGAGAAAATAACCAAGACACTGATTCCACTATTACACATGAATTAATGATGGTAAATAATCCAAAACTCTAATTATCTTTTAAGTCCTTTATATCTTAACTCACTAATAATCAAGCAAATTCTCAAACATCAATTGTATCCCTTAAGCATAGATTATCTAAACAAAGCATAACCTATCTAATTGAATCACAACTGATTAGGAAAATTACGCAAACAATTTAAAACTCTGCAAAAGCAGTGATTGAGTGAATTATAATTAACTATTAGAGAAAATAAAATAGTTACCAATTATTCATGCGTAAATAGCTTACTCATTGCGTTGGTTGTGGGAGAATTAGCCGCTCATCATGTTGGAAACACGCTCAAAAATCATTATTATTGCTCAAAGGGTGTTTACAAATGATGAAAATGGAGAAATAATTCAAAACCGGGTTTTGTAACAATTATATATGTTACAAACCAAAAAAAAAACGATACAGAGGATGTGTTACTGTTACTGTTGCTCTAAGACCCACGGCTCTGTGTTGCAAACGCTGTAGCAAATAAGTCTGCCTCTGATGTACGACCCACGACTGTGAGTCGTTGATACTGTTGGAAAACGACGGTCTTGAATGGTCGGTTCTTCGTGTTCTTCAATGGAAGCAGCAGCAGGTCTCTCTGCAACTTGGTGTTTCGACTCTGTGGTGCTCTATTTTCTCTCCCAAACTCTCTGTAATCCATCTCTGTTATGCCATAAACTATTTATAACCCAACAGCCTCAAAATATCACGCAATAACTTCATCGAATTCTCCATTACTCGGCATTGATGAAAAATATTCTCGGGAATATTTTCTTCCACTTTTAGCTCTTCCACGCGTATACAGCTATTGAATCTTCCTCATTTAACTTCTCCACGCTTCTGCAGAGACCCAGCTCAATCCAAACACGATCAGCACACGTTTAACCACGCTGTAATCCCGTGAATATCTCATCTAGCATACGTGTTGCTCTGACTTTTTCTTGCGGGTTATCTAGTCACTTTCAACCGACGAAATCAACCATATCCTTCCTGTTAACCTTAATAGAGTCCCCCCCCCCCCATCAATATGAGCCATTGAGTCTCTGTACAATGCCTTCCAAATTCGAACGAAAATTCTTCAGGTGAGAACCATGCTTTCCCGCCTTTTTTCAGAATTCAAAAGAGGAAGAAAGGGTTGCCCCCCTATCCGTCTGTGGAGTGTAAATAACAGTTGTACAGTTAGGGTGCCCCTTATAAACTGAGGTGCCCCTTATCAAGGCAGGGGAGTCCGAATAACACGTGTCCTCCGGGTGTCAAAATCAACTTTTCGAGCCGAATTTTCCAAAAATGTTTATTTCCAAAAAATACCTACAAACACACAAAACACCATAATGAGGACGAAAACGAGTACTAACAATATGAAACATTGAGGAAAAATTAGACACATAAATGCGTCTATCATAGGTGCACCAACATCAGCCGTCGTACCCTCAAGATGTACAACGAATTCCTCTCCCAAGAGGATACACCTCTCCTCAGTTCTCTCTCTATGATGGTACTGGTAACGCTCATGAACATATCTCTCGATTTTTGGAATCATTAGGAGAACATGAATACAATTGTGTTCTCCGCCTGAAAGAATTCTCGAAGTCACTTACGGGAAGGGTGTACACCTGGTACAACAACATCGCGCCTAACAGCATATCCAATTGGGACGGGATGTTCAGTGCTTTCTATAAAAAGTACTTCTTCGTGTCCGAGCAGATCACCTTTTCAGACCCGTGGAGAATCTCTCAGCGGAACAACGAACATCCGAACGATTTCGTTAAAAGGTTTAGAACTCAAGCACTAGATTGTCATGATCCGGACATTACTGAACGGTAGTTGGTGGAGCTGTGCATCAACGGGATGATACCCATATACCGCGCCCTACTGGAGAATCTGGGCTTTCAGACGTTCTCCGAACTCCATGAAGCTGCCAAGCGTTCAGCCATAACTGCCCCAGCGTTACTAGAGAGAACCAGGGTTGTTCGAAACGAAGACCTACGTGATATTCGAGGAAGCAGGCGCCTCATCAACAAACAATACAACACTGGTCCTTCTGTGAGCGTGGTAGGTGAAGGAGGAAAAAGGAAAGCTTCAGCAACGGAACGACAACCCAAGCGTGCGGCTCCGGCACAGACGACCTCATCTCAAAAGGGATTAGGCAAGACTCCTGCACAAGACACCGAAGATGCAGGATTCCCATTCCCCATGAGTAAAGTGATAGAACTCTTGGAGGCATGGATTCAAGACGACGCTATCAAGCTGCCTCCTATCAGACGCCCGCCAACCGAGAAAGATATGGCGGATCCCAAGTACTGCCGCTACCATAGGTTTGTCCATCATCCGACTAAAGACTGCAACAGACTGAAGCAAATCTTCAAAGAAAAGAAAGAGGCAGGAGAACTCCAGCTTGGAAACGAAGGTGTTCATAGAGATCCTCTCCCTGTCAGGAACTGTATGATTTCCGGGGATTATATTCGCAAGACTGTACAATCTATGATGGAACATTTGTGCGAGATCTTGTACTTCTCCAAAGCACAGCGTCAGGACATATTTGCAGCCCTCAACTGCGTTGTCTCAGGCAGGCGCTTGTATCTGGAAAAGGAAGCGGTCTCGAAACCTCAGTCCTTACTGGAAGATGCAAGCAAGGGAAACTGGGGACTCTTAACCATTGCTCGTTTGAGGGATGTCGAGTTCGATAGCATATTGATCGATACGGCCTCTGAATTCAACATCATCACTCTTTAGACCTTGAAAGCAGCAAAGATTTCAAAGCAGGAGGCTACTCGCAACCCAACTATGATTAAGACTCCAGAAGAGAACTTGGAGACGCATATGGATACATCGATCTCGAAGTTAAATTGAGTGATGCCCTAACGCAAGCAAAGTTCTACATAGTCAAGGAGCATCTTAATTACGACATGATCCTAGGACACTCTTGGATACACGACAACAAGGAAACACTGGAAGTTTGTCCTCTGTCGGCTTCGGTACCCGAAAGGATATCCAACAAGTCGTCTGGACCTGGGGACTGTCTGTTTCCATACCACCTACAGCTTTCCAACGTGATACTACTTCCTGGAGAGAGCCCGTCGGTGTACATTAAAAGGTTCCGAGCCCAAGTAAGTCTCATCACACAACCCTTTTTGCAACCAATCACTCCTCACTCTGACAAGCACTGGGGACTGGTCCCAACTAACAAACCAACCCCGGATAAGAGATGTGAATGGGAGGCCGGCCCCTTCAAATGTTTTATCAAAAGATTAGAGGTTGTCTCGGTCAAAGATGATAAAGCCAAGATACAGTCATCTACACGCCCAAACCCATTTGGAATTGGAGATCTAGTGACGAAGATGATTACATTCAAGGTTGGGAGCATAACGGTGAAAGTAACCAATCCACCTGACCGGTGCGGCTACGATGTGGTCGGGCCACATACTTCAAGTATGTGGCCCCTCTTTAAATGCTGACACCTCATATAAAGTAGGAAAATTTTTGGAAAACTGTTTTTATTACCTAACTGTTTTGTTTTTTCTTTTCTCAACTTCCAACTTTTTCTCAAAAAGTGAAACAGTTAAGGGGATTTGAGGGGGCAGGTTTTTTGGTTGAATAGGTGTCAAAAAATAAAGAGGGGCCACATAAAAAATGGATGTGCCCGACCACATCGTAGCCAGGGCTCCACCTGACTCACCCACTGAAAGAGAAGATGAACCATACCTGGTAGAAGATGTTATCCTAGGAGGCTACTGCAAGCTCATCAACGCTGACAAACTGGAAGGCATAACGATTCACTCGCGATGGCTCAAACCCTACCGTATTTAAGACGTTGTGCTACCACTTTCCAGCGTCCTCCATACTTTAAAACGCTGTGCTGTTTTCTCCAGCTTGTCTTTTTACAATTACCTTCTCATGTCATATTTGTAATTCCTCCAGAAAATGATTGCAATACTTGCATTCATAATTAGGGTTTCAATCTTCAATTTTAAATTAATTGAAGTATTATTTCCATCCAAGAACTTCTTTACCCCTAAAGGAAGATACAAAGTCCTGAATCAGCCTAAACCCATTAGAGCAAAACAGATAAGGAAACCCTAAGCAAACATTTCGTAAGAAGTCAAGGAAATAGAATATGTGCGGAAAAGGAAAATGCTTTGAGCCATTCACCCAGCAAGACCAGGGAGATCTCACGTCAGGAGTACATGCAGGTCCGTGGTATTCCATTATGACATTATTTCTTTTATCATAAAGAATCACATACATATGAAGGCACACTATTGCGCCTGAAAAGGTTCAGATGTAATCTTAACAAAGGATTATAACATAAAAACCTTTATTCAAGCAAGCAAACAAAAGATCCTGGAATCAGCCGCCACTGAGTACAAAGAAGATGTTTAAGAATTACGGGAATGTATTTAAAGATAAAGAAAAGAAAAAGCCTAGTCGTCAACAAGGTCGACCGCGTCAGCACCACTACTAGGTCATGTTTCAACTCCATCATCATCGTGAGCCATTACTGCTTCTTCCTTCGGATCTGCCTCAGCTTACGCTTCAGATGTTTCTACAGCAGCACTCTCCACCCCAACATTGTTAGCAGGAACAACTTCCATGTCTCCCTCAAAGGCCACAGCAACGTTAGGGATTGTGTTGACTGCTTTCAGACGCTCAGGTTCATCTGTGTCAGAATCAAGGATTATCACGTCGTCGTGGATTGGATAATCACATTTATCTTCACCAAGAGGTCGTTTGTGTTCAACCCTCCGCCTCTTTAACCGTGCTGCAAACCTCTCTGCCCTTGCGCTCACTGGTCCTTCCAACGCTTCATCACGCCTCCATTGCTCCTCCATGTCGATTGCAGATGAAAGGGCACGGATACGTCCCCTGACAATACGCAGGTGCAGAATGGACATTCCCTATATAGCACGACCGCCTTCGCGAAGTGGAAGATCGATTTTAGACATTACTTCTTCGTGCGCATCAGCTCCGGGCTTGTCGACTTCGAAACTTTTTTCTGGAGAAGTTACAGAATGGTTATCGCCCACCGCTTCCATGATAAGCTGCAAAGAAGAAGAAGTTATGAGCACATAAAAAATGTGTATATCATCATCAATCAATCATAAGATCGGATAAGTGCGGAGAAATACCTGGATATACGACTATGGATGAGAAGAATCCTTGGAATTTATATCTCGCAAGTCAACAGAATCCCAGGAGAAAAGAAGTCTTTACTGGCCACCTATAAAGGCTACTGATTCGGGATAATGATCAACGAGGCTTATCGGATATATCTGGGAAAAGCTGTCGTGCAACGGAGGAGAGTACACCCAGTTCAAGAAGTGGGACAAGCTCTGTCCAGATGTACATGGAGGAAACCAAAAGCGACTCGTCTGACCAAGTCATGCCTCCTTCATGACCCTAATAAAGACTTCCAGGACATCGCCTGACGACCTATGCGGTCAATACGTATTTACTTTACTTTAGCTTAATTGTTTCAGCATACAAAATTGTCACCATCTCATGCCTACCCCACAATAGAGTAACCATTACGTGCTAGGCAGGGGACTTAATGTTGATGGTGGATTTTTCGTTTAAGGCTAAAATTGTAAAAGCCAAAACTATGCGCTAACATCCTGCAAAGGATAAAGCCACTGATAAAGTGGAGAATACTTCTTCACTATAAAACTTATAACATTAGCAATTAATGCATGACCAGCCTTGTATTTCCTGTACTACTCCATTCTCATTGTTGGTGCGGCATGACGGCTGAGTGATCGCTCTCAGCAGAGCAACACGAATCTCCAAGCATTAAATAAGGAGGCATGTACGAAATACCCGTACAGGCTACAACTCTTGGAGTGTTATACTAGCCCGATCGATCAACTGGACTGTCTGTATCAGTCTCAGAAACGATCACGACCATCCAACTTCACCAGCATGATTGGATGGCTTAGATCGGATCCATAACCCCCAGGCAGGTATTGGAGTATTCACCACCGACCAAATGCGAGCCCCGTATGGACGGCCTCCCCAAAAGGGTAGCATGGCTTTCCAAATCGTCCAGCCAAAGCAGCGCGGACGTGAAACCCTAATTTAGGGTCTGCGGCACATTACGTGTCGCAAAGCAGTCTCAACCATCCATCTTCGCAGACATAGATGAAGGGTGTAGATGTAGATTCAAAGGGCCCAGAGCATGTCAAAACAATCATCGTGGGCTCGCCTACACACATGACCGATCGGTCAGGACCATCAATAGTTGATCGTTCCAGTTCGTGCGCCCAAACAAGGCATGACGCACGGCCGGTGAAACCCTAATTAGGGTTTGAACATCACGAGCGTCCATTTTCTCCTGCACGAACGAAGGGTCCAGGAATAGACTAGGCAGGTCCGGTGCGCATCAACATGATCACCGTGGTCCCATCTATCTCCACACCCGATCGGCCAAGGCATATCATGCCTGGTTGCCTCGATTCGCACGCCGAAACTAGGCGTGGTCACACCTCCAAATTGTGAACTAATCTCGACCACTCAACTTTGCCGGACAAATTGAGTGGCTTAGATCACGTTTCTATGGGACAATGAAATACAGGCGTGTACACCAGCCCGTCGTCTGCACACCAGACTAATCGGCCAAGACCGACCAGATTTGGTCGCCTCGAAACGCGCGCCCAAAATTGGCATGACGCGCGGCCTTTGTGGCACAAAATATCTGTCACAAATCAATCCTAGCCGCTCCTCTTTGCCGGACAAATTGAGCGATCTAGATTACACTTTCACGAGACAATGAGGTATGGACATGTATACCGACATGCCGTCTACACGCATGCCCAATCGGCCTTGCCAAAATCGTGTCCCAAGCTTGGATTCGACCAAGCTGAAGAGTGATGCTTGCGCACCTCTTCATAAACCCTAATTCCACTAACGTTCGCAGATGAGTGTCTCAAAGATCATCTCGTCCGTTCAACTTCACCTGCTTGGTTATACAACGCTGGTCAGGAGTTAACTGGTCAATGAGGTGTCGTGGTGATTACCATCCGTCACTATACCAAACTAAATGATCGGCCAAGTCAGAACTTACCTGTACATCCCCAAATGATCACTTGAAGATGGCTAGACATGCATCTATTTTAAGACGCTTAATCGTGACTTACTCCATTAAGCCTTAAAACAGCGATGCTTCACTCATGCTAAATACATTCGATACATTACATGCATAGGATTCACACGATATTTCATAAATATCGACTTCCTAAATAACTTAGTTATTTAATCTAGCATTACATGCTACTTTCTGTGGGTCCCACGATCCACATACTCGAGACATCAATCATGTCACAAACTGGGGGATACATACTGGGGTATTGGTCTGGTGGTTTACAGCGTGCAGCGCACAACGCGCCATCACAAGAACGTGTCAGGAAGTCATGGACGGTTATTGATGATGGGATAAGTGGGCAAGACTGATCGTGTAACACTAACACACTCAACTCCACTACTCCACTTTCTCCACTTCCCATGAGAGACGTGGGTTAGGCTCAATGACTTGTATAAATAGGTTCTCCTCCCTATTTTCAAAAAAGACAAGACAACAGAAGCAAGTGTTGATACAACCGTATTCAAACACCGGAACTGATAGCTTACATTCTGCAAGCCAGTTCAGCTTTCTGATACAAGTCATACATAGCCAACACCTTCTTCGCTTCCCTCCCTAAGAACAATCCCATCTCCTTCACTTTGTGACCGAAGCAAGTCTGGAACGGTCATTTCTTGGTTTAGGCCAGAGTTGTACAGATTGATTTCTCGAATCACAAGCACTATCGTGCAGTGCATTTGTTTAGGGTTTAGATTCATTCCTCATCCACACACCCCAAATTACCAAATTCGGCAGGATTAGTTTTCACCCATAAACAAAGATATACACTATGGTTAGGTAAACCGTAACCGAACCGTGTAAAAAGACTATGTTCAATATGGTTAGCCGAAACTAGTCTATAGTTGAACTAAAAAACTTAACATTCATTTTCATGTTCACAATACATTAATATTGAGTCATAATTATGTGATCAAAGGGGTCTAGTGTTAATTAGAGGATTGATCAAATGCAAATTACTTTAAGGAAATAATTTAATTGCAATTGAATCACAATCGACATAATTTATAAATGTAAAGAGTACAAGTACTTGAACTATTTGTGAATCGGCTGAGTCATAGTACATGGACCGGTTTGCAAACTTACATACAATGACCGAGTTCCGGAGTCAACAGAACTACTCAGTTCATAAACCCGTTTGCACGCTTATGCAATCACCGAGTTCCGGACTCTTACAGAACTTTTCAGTTCACGTACCGATTTGCACACTTTGAACTAATTCAAAGATCCGGAGTCTATATAACTTTTTAGTTGACGTACCAGTTTGTAAACTTTGGACCTTTTTCGGTTCCAGAATTCACAGAACGTTCAGTTTATGTACCGATTTGGGTGCTAAACTGGTTTTAGAACATATAATTGTTTTGGCTCGCATACCGTTTTGATTATTTTAATCTGGTTCCCTTACCACAGTTCCAACATGGTTTGTATACGAATATACATACCTATCTGGATCACAAAACAAACATATTTTCCCACGATGTACATATGAATATGCATATCACACAAATCTGAAAGTCGATATATAGCTACTCTGCTACGTGTACGAATACATGTAATACGTCTTTAGACAAATTCCGAACATAGTAGTTCTATATTTCTCTAAATCGATTCGAAACATTCCTGATTATCATCAATGGCACATACAAATGTTCCAGGATATTTTCAAATGATAAACTTGAATCATGATTTGGTTCCGAATAATAAATTGTACTCCATCGAATTTGATCAAGTATGAACAAATGTTCATTAATTAGTCATTATATTTCGAGAAATTTGTAAACTAAATAATTAGTTCTCGACTTGAAATTCTTGTCTATGCAAGCTAGTCTATTTAGTTATGCGACAATCGTCTCAAGATAGAAAAGTGAATATAACTTGAGAAATAAGTGGCTCTGTCTTCACTTACCTTTTGTTGATGTAGTTCTCCAAAAGCTTCGGTTGATCATCGCCTTCAAACGGTGGAACGCAAATGATGTCTGGTTCATTTCTTAATTCCATTATCCTAAACCGAGACTTAACTAATTATACACTAGAAATCAAGATATAACTTTGAGAACTAAATTTGACAACAAGCTTGATATAGCAACACTTGTGAGTTCGACCGAGCAATATTCTAACAAGACATATCTCTGAAAGTAGTTTTATTCAATTTTATTGTGTTTAAATATAATTAAATTTTTTTACTATTAAATATAAAAATATATAATACTAAATTTACTAATTGTCACTATTATTATGATTGTTAAAAAATTATTTTACTTTACCACTTTTTAATATATATATATATATAATTTCAAAAAAAAATCAAACTAAAATTAAGTAATTTTTTAATATTTGTTTATATTTTTAATATTGATAGATTAAATGAAATGGTATATAAAATAGTTTGAAAACAAAAAATAATAATATTTAAAGAATAAAATGTAAGAATAAAAAATTGATTGTAAATAAATTTAAGGTTAATTTTTGTCATTTATAAAATATAATATAAGGACAAAAAAGATAAATCATGCATTAAATTTAGGTGGGACCAAAGCTTAAGCTTTTGTCGCTTTTAAAAGCTCTTCTTCTCTAGCTTTTAAAAGTTGGGGAATTTTGGAAGGGTTCCGCCTATTTGCCACCCACACTTTTCCTATTTGTGCCATCTCCACTTATCTTATTTACCACCTATATATTTTTTTAAATATTCTAAACACCACCTCTTGACTTTTCATTATTTACACCCAACAATAAAACCACTAAATACTAAACCAAAACAGAAACCCTAATCACAGATTAATCTCCCACCGGGGACTTTTTTTTTTTTGGTCGATAAAGAAAAAATGGATTGATCAAAAAGATGAGGGTACAAAAAATCTTCTACCACCCACGAAGATTCAGAGAAAAATCTAAGTTCCAAAGCAGTAACATGCTACTACTTGAAAACAAAGATTAAGAAGCAAGCTACTACTTGAAAACAAAGATTAAGAAGCAAAATCACTCCCGTAACCAATGCAAATGCCCACCAGCTTAAGGACGATCGAAATAGGCAGAAGGCCAATTCTGAATTACATCTGAGTATGAACAATTCTTGACATCTTTTAAAACTAAACACCAAGTTTACATTTCATATTGCGCTTTGCATATGACTGTTGCTTCAGTATTCTGTTTTCCTTCGAAGACTCTAGAATTTCTCTCCTTCCATATGCTCCATAGAGTGACTGCTGGGATAATACTCCAAATTCGTTTTTGCATTTTGTTGTCATGAGGAGAAGACCAAGCAAACAACAGAGATATCACATCTGGGAGCATTGTAAAGAACCACTTTAACTTTTGAATGAAGTGTGTCCAGATTTTTTATGCGAAAACACATAGAATGAAAATATGATCCGAAGTTACAATTCATTATAGAATAAACAAGTTTGCGGCACATCCATTCTCCTTCTTCTTAACAAGTCTCTGGTAGGTAATCTTGAATGAACTAAAGTCCAAAGAAAGAAACCAGTTTTAGGAGGTACCTTTAATTTCCAAATAAAACGGAAAATATGCTCCACAGGTACCATCAAATGTGCATCTGTCAGTTGGTCATAAGTTGACTTAACTGGAAAAAAAAACATTTGATGGATAGATGTTATTCCAAAACATCCTCTTCCTCTAGCTTGATCTTGACATTATTCATATCCCTTTGTAGCCAAATCATTTCAGCTCTCATATTAGAATTTAATATTCTAGGAACACCAACATCCCAATTCACAATCCATTTCCAGTAAAACACTTGGACACAAAATTTTTCCTTTTTCTAGAGATATTGAACAAGTTAGGGAAAACTTCATGAAGAGGAGATGAGAGAAGACAGTTATCAAACCAAAATCTGACCTTTGTGCCCTTGTTTACCTTGAATTTGATGTTGCTTCGAAAAATACTGCTACATTTCATAATACCCTTCCAAACAGATCTACCAAAATAAATCTTAGGACATTTTGATAACCAACCTACCCCATCAGTACCATACTTTTCAGCCACAATTTTTCTCCACAAAGCGTCTTCTTCATTGGCAAATCTCCATAGCCACTTGGTTAAGAGAGCCTGATTCATCTTCTTCAAATTCTTAATGCCCAAGCCACCAAATAATGGCAACTGCAAGATGAAACTTAGCTTATATAAAGACAACTCTCTTTATTGATGTTTAGAAAATCTCTCAAAACTAAACACAAGCTCTAATCTTGCTCATATGATCAACCACAACTTTAGTGATCATATATATATAGAACTATGAATTCCTTTTCCTAGTCCTATTACCTTATTACATGTCTTTCCTTTTCTTAGAACTAGATGACTTCTAATTCCTTTAGGATTACATCAATTTCCTAATCTTGTCCTAACCAGCTTGTTAGTGACTTCTATGTTGAAGTTAATCCAACATTCTCCCCCTTAAGATTCAACTGTGCTTGTGAGAAATCTTATACTCCTATTAATTTCCTCATTTCTTCAAACTTGATCCGAGATAATTCCTTTGTCAATATATCTGCCTTCTGCTCAGTTCCAGGTATGTGTTCTACGTTAATGACCTCCTTCTCGATGCATTCTCGTATGAAATGATACCTTTTGTGATGTGTTTCGTCTTCCCATGAAACACTGGATTTTTAGTGAGTGCAATTGTAGACTTATTATCAATCTTGATGAGAACTTTTTCAGGTTCTCTTCCTTTGATTTCACCCGATAATTCTTGAATCCATATTGATTGTTTAGTTGCTTCTGTTGCAGCCATAAACTCAGCTTCACAGGATGAGAGGGCAACAGTGTCTTGCTTCTGTGAACACCATGTAATAGGTTCTACTCCTAGATAAAATATATGACCAGTTGTGCCTTTTCCATCATCTTGGTCAATATTATGACCGTTGTCACTATACCCAACAATTCCTTTTGATCCTCCTCGACCATACTTCAATCCACAGCTGATTGTTCCTCTTAGATATCTCAATATCTGCTTTATTACATCACCATGAGACTTGCGTGGACTCTGCATATAACGGCTTGCTACTCCCACAGAGAAAGCCAAATATGGTCTTGTGTGTAATAAGTATCTTAGGCATCCAACATTTCTTCTATAACTCGTTGAATCAATCTCTGATTCTTCTTGTGCCTTTGAAACTTTAAGTCCAAACTCCATTGGTATCTTAGTTGGATTACAAGTTTCAAGTCCTGCTTCTTTCAGAATTCTCCTTGCATAAGCTTCTTGTTTAATCTGAATCCCATCTACTCCTTGATGGACTTCTATGCCAAGGTAATAAGTGAGTTTTCCGAGGTCTGACATCTCAAACTTTGATGAGATTTCTCTCTTGAACTCATTGATCACCTTAAGGGAGTTTCCAGTCAAAAATAGATCATCTACATAGACTGCAATCACAAGAAGCGTTCCCTTTTCTTCTCTTCTGTATACAGAAGTTTCTTTAGAACACTTTATGAATCTCATTCCCTTTAAGATTTGATCTAACTTTGTATTCCAGGCTCGAGGATCTTGTCTTAGACCATATAGAGCTTTTGATAACTTATAAACCTTATGCTCTTGTCCTTTTACTTCAAAACCTTCTGGTTGTTCAACATACACATCTTCTCACAATTCACCATGTAAGAATGATGTCTTAACGTCTAAGTGGTGAATTTCCCATGAGTTTGATGCTGCCTCTGCAATTAATAAGCGTATTGTTTCAATTCTAGCAACTGGTGCAAAAACTTCATCAAAATCTATGCCTGATTCTTGTATATATCCTTTAGCTACAAGCCTTGCTTTGTATTTATTGACAGTACCATCAGCATTCCGTTTTATTTTGAAGATCCACTTAAGACCAATCACTTTTACCCCACCTGGCTTATCAACTAGAAACCAAGTCTTGTTTCTGTTGATTGAGATAATTTCTTGTCTACATGCTTGTGTCCATTTAGTCGAGACCTTTGCTTCCTGAAAATTCCTTGGTTCATCATTAACAGAAAGTAGCATTATCTCACATTCTTCTGCAGCTTGAAGAACATAATCCTCCAGATTGTGGCTTTTGTATCTGTCTTGTTGATTTTCGCAGTGGAATGGGCTGAGTTATTTCATCGATCTCTTCTTCTTCTACTTCTTCGTTATTCTCAGTGTTTTCATTATTCTCTTCTTCTTCTTGATTAACATCATTGTTTCCATTGGTATTGATGATTATGGGTCCTTCGCCTTCATCAATTACTTGACCCCATCTCATGTGAAACATTCCTGGATCCCTAATTGGTCCATCATTAGTTTCTTTCCAGTTCCAGTTTGCTTTTTCATCGAATACCACATCTCTACTCACTATCACTCTTTTCGTTGTTGGATTGAATAATCTGTAAGCTTTGGATCCAGGCTCAATTCCTAGATTCACAAGAGTATGAGATCGATCATCCAGTTTCTTAAGAGTTGCAGAATCAACTTTTGCGTATGCTTTGCAACCAAACACTCTTAAATGATCTATGTTTGGTTTTCTCTTTCGCAAACTTTCATATGGAGTCATGTCTTTCAGAGATTTCGTAGGTATCTTGTTTATTAGGTATGTGGAGTGTCGTACAGCTTCTCCCAATAGATAATTAGGTACCTGCATAGACTTTAAAGAACTTCTTGTCATCTCCATTAGAGTCATGTTTCTCCTCTCCACCACTCCGTTTTGTTGTGGTGTATATGGTGTTGTGAGTTGCCTTTTGATTCCATTTGACTCACAGAACTTGTTGAACTCTAAGGAAGTGAACTCTCCTCCTTTATCAGTTCTAAGCATTTTGACTTCCTCTTTTAACTCTTTTTTATCAGATTTCTGAAAGCTTTGAATCTATCAAATGCTTCACTCTTTTCTTTCATAAGAATAGACCACATATATCTTGAGAAGTCATCTATAATAATAAATATGTATTTGTTATTTGCAAGGGTTTGTGGTGTAATAGGACCACATAAATCAGCATGAAGAAGCTCTAAAGGCTTTGAGGCTCTGAATGTTGTTGCTTTTGGAAAACCTTGACGCGTTTGTTTCCCAACTAAATATGATTCACAGATCCTTGATTCATCGTTTATCTGTGGTAGCCCTCGAACCATCTTATTCTGAGACATTGCCTTTAAAGTTCTAAAGCTTATGTGTCCTAATCTTGCATGCCACTTCCATGTCTGATCTTCCAGTCTCATATTCAGACACAATGTCCTTCCAATCATGAGACTTATCTTGTAGAGTCTATTCTGTGAGCGTGAGACTCTAACTAAAATTCTTCCACTTGGGTCATGAACTGTTAGATAATCTTGTCGCATTCTAACATCACATCCAACTTCTGTAGCTTGTCATAAACTTAGAATGTTGCTTTGTAAGTTTGGGATGAAGTAGATGTTTGTGACAAGCTTCTGTTCTCCGGTCTTGCTCTGAAATAGAATTGATCCTTTCCCTTCAATTTCTACAGAAGATCCATCCCCAAACTTCACTTGTCCTTTGATTTTCTCATTGAGTTCAGAAAAGTAGTGTCTCTTACCAGTCATGTGATTGCTGGCTCCATTATCTAAATACCAGATTCCTTCTTCTCCATCCTTTGATTCGTAGTTCTTTGGTATTAGTTTCCCTTCGTTTAAGAATACAACTTCGTCCATGAAAAGAGTTGTATCTGCTTCCCTTGTTTCATTCTTGTTTGTTTCTTCCATCTTTTGTATTCTTTCAGGGCATACAGAGGAGAAGTTTCCTGGTTTATCACATCTGTAACAAATAATGTTTGATTTATCCTTCTTTTCTTTCCCTTGGTTTTGATCATTCTGACTTGTTGTTCTATCTTATGAGTTAAACCTTCCTCCCCTTCCTCGGCCTCTGTTTCCTCTTCCACCTCTTCCACGACCTCTTCCTCTTGTCGCAGAGTTTTGTTGGTAAGAGTTTGTGTACAAGAGTTTTCCTTGAGTTTCTCCATTGTTTTCTTCATCAAGGATTCTCTCTTCATATGCTTTCAATCTTCCAATTATATCTTCATAGCTAGTCTTCTTTAAATCTAAGACTTGTTCGAGAGAAGCTATGATATGAATATACTTGGATCTTGGTAAACTATTGAGAAACTTCTTTACCAGTTTATCTTCATCAATGGATTGTCCAAGTGACGTAGATTTTGAGGCTATCTCTGATAGCTTTCCTGCAAAGCTATCAATAGTATCAGTGTCTTTCATCTTCACTCTTTCAAATTCAGACATTAAGGTTTGCAGACGGGCTTCTTTAACTCAATCAGCTCCGAGATTACGTGCCTTTATTGCATCCCAAATTTTCTTTGAAGTTTCCTGTTCACCAACTTGTAGAACAAGACATTCTGGTATTGCTTGAAAGAGTAAACCTATAGCGATATTGTTCTTATCTGCATCATCTGTTCCTAGTTCAATTGTATCCCACACCTTGTAGATTTTCATCAGTACCTTCATTCTCATGGCCCATACTGTGTAGTTTGTGGCGTTGAGGATTGGAACTTGTATTGATGGTGGCGTGAACTGTTTTGCACCCACAATGGTGGTTTCGTTTTCCATGGCTCAGAAACAAGCTCTGATACCAATTAATGGCAACTGCAAGATGAAACTTAGCTTATATAAAGACAACTCTCTTTGTTGATGTTTAGAAAATCTCTCAAAACTAAACACAAGCTCTAATCTTGCTCATATGATCAACCACAACTTTGGTGATCATATATATATAGAACTATGAATTCCTTTTCCTAGTCCTATTACCTTATTAAATGTCTTTCCTTTTCTAAGAACTAGATGACTTCTAATTCCCTTAGGATTACATCAATTTCCTAATCTTGTCCTAACCAGCTTGTTAGTGACTTCTGTGTTGAAGTTAATCCAACACCAAACTCCTTCCTTCTGTATAGCACATTCCATTTAACCGAATGCATTTTCTTTCTTCCTCCATTATCATTCCATAAAAAGTCCCTTATCACCTTCACTCGATGAACGTCCGTTAACATATGTAGTGGTTCATCTATGAACGATTTGAACAAAAATATTTTCTGATTCGTAGTCGTCCAGTTTCGGCCAATTGGTAGTTGTTGTAGTTTTCCTGATTTGCAAAACGATAGTCATGTTTGGCTGCATGAATGATGTTTGTAGTGTAAAAACTAATTAGCTCTCAAAGAACACAATAACAATTTTGGTAGCGATGAGGAAAAAGTAATATCATGGCCGATAATGAAGGTACATGAAGAATCTTATATTTGATGTTGATTGATTAGTTCAGCAATCGGAATTTATTGAATACGACAAACTGATAGCAAACTGTAGCTATATTTGAAAGGAACGGACTCGCATTTTTTGTCAAGACGTGCATTTGTACCATCTATTCTTTGACACTTTCCAGTACTAAATGATAAGTGCTAAGAAATAACAAATCTAAACATGGTGGTGTACTAATTAACATGAATTCTAACCTAGGATTAATAATTTTTTAAGGATGAAAACAAAGATTAATTGAAAGAAAACAAATAAGAGTGAGGATAGTTCCAGTCAAATTTGATTTAATTTTTATATGTGGTAAATAGGAAAAAATAGAATTGAAAAGTAGAATTACTATAAAAATTCTGATGAGAGTGGCAAATATGAAAAGTGTGGGTGGCAAATAGGTTGAACCTTTTGGAAGTGCTTTGGATAAAAAGCACTTTAATTCTTTTTCACCAAACACTAATTTTAAAAATTATTGACATATATAGGTTTTGAAAAGTGCTTTTAGAAAAATAAAAACATTACCAAACCCATCCTGACACTGATTAATCGGGTCTTCATGACTTTCACAAAGACCCAAACATGATTACTTGTAAAATATTTTTCAAATCAACAAAACCAATATCGAGATATTGACATGTTCTTGCAATATAAGTCAGAGTATCATGACTTATTTCGTTTTTAATATTTTGTGTGGTATTTGACTTTATCAACGAATATCAACATAATTAATACAAGATAATTTAACCAGTAATTAAAAATTACCATATCGAATAAGAAAAAAGAGTTGTAGGATTACTTATCATGATTGAAAATTAAAGTTTTAGGAGAAATATATGAACTAAAATAATTCTCGGAAAAAAAAATATATAATCTTCTAATAGACTTCCACTTGATTTTTCTAGGGTTCTAAAGAGAGAGCTTAATGAATCTTCTATCATGTTTATAACAAAATCGTATTAGACAAGATAAAAATAACTTAATTACAAACCTTTTATGTAGTAAATCTAGCAAACAATTAAAAATTTTAAGGCTAACAACTTTTTATCTTTTGATAAGCTCCTTTTAAAAATATTTTTCATATATAAAATTTCTTTTTTTTATAGGACACTAAGGGCAACTGCAGTGGTGCGATCAAAACCAAAGATCAAAGATCAAAAAAAAGATCAAATTTTGGGTTTAGTCCGTGTTGTGACGCAACGGTACAGGATTAAAATTTCGTCAGGCGGACTTTAAAAGTCCGCCCCTTTTTTTTTTCATTAGGCGGACTTTAATAGTCCGCCCCATTTATATTCCATCAGGCGGACTTCAAAAGTCCGCCCGTTTTTTGTAAAACTCCATCAAGCGGACTTTATAAGTCCGCCCATTCTTTTCCAAATTCCATCAGGCGGACTTTAAAAGTCCGCCCATTCTTTTCTTTTTTATTTAATTTCAATTTTCATCGGGCGTAATTTAAATCTCCGCCCGTTAACAAGCGTAAATTTATGTTACGCCCAGCATCAAACGTACTTTAAATTTACGCCCGACTATATCAGAATTTGGGATTTGGTCGCGACCATATTTGGTCTGGAATTTGATCTTTGGTCCAAATTTGATCTTTACTCCGTCCCACTGTGTTAGGATCTCATCCCATAAATTTGGTTATACTCGCCCACTGTGGATGCTCTAAGCCACTGTATCACCTATTCAATGACTCACCTACCTAATTTCCAGGCTATGAATACAAATTCAAAAAAAAAAAATATTTGGTCAACATGTTTTGTTTAATAAACGCATAAGCTATAAATAAAATTAGGGGTAAAATTCAGATATACTCATGTTTTTTTTTTTTGCATTTCAAATGTACCCCGTTTTTCTAAATTTACAAATATACTCTTGTTTTGACTTGGTCCCATTGTTTTTTTGAAAAAAACGGTTTCCATCCAATTAAGTGCAAGGTGGCAGTTATCTAATCTATTAAAAAGTCCTATTTACCCATGAACCACATCCCTTTTGTGCTTGGTTGATTTTTCACTAACTAAAAACTCGGAATCCTGAATTTTGGAATGATGAACCCATGAACCATTACCCCTGAACTTGGAAATGATGAACCCTAAACCTTGAATTTGGGAATGATGAATCCTGAAATAAAATCCACAAACCCTAAACTTGGAAATGACCGACCCTGAAATAAAATCCGTGAACCCTGAACTTGGAAATGATGAACACTGAAGTAAAAACCATGAACCCTGAATTTGTGAGTAATGAACCCTGAATTTAGCTTACATATCCGTGAACCCTGAAAATTATAATAAAATCCGTGAACCCTGAACCCTAAACCGTGAACGCTGCACTTGGGAATGATAAACTCTGAACTTGGGAATGATGAACCCTTTTGGGAATGACGTAACGAACCTGAAAATGGTGAAACGATCTTGAACAGAGCTCGACGAACCTGAAAAATAGTGTAAAAGGTTAACATGGCAAAGAGTAAAAGGGTAAATAAGTAAATTATGGTGGGACTTAACCAAAATAGATGGAAAAGTTGACGACGGTGGTAGATTTGCAAATGTCAAAAAAACGGGGATACATTTGTCCATGGGGTATTTCAACAGGAGCACATCTGTATATATTTCTAAAATTAGCGTATAAAAATTATGAATGTATAAACTGATGGACACCAAATTCCGTATACCCATTGCTCCAACATTAGGTGTCATTTATGCGGACTTAATTATCCCAATGTTAACTAAGTTTTTATTCTTTAAAAAATGAGATCCATAGATGTCTTTAGTTTTACATTTTTTCCCAATTGTTGTTTTTTACCTAAAACATAATGTGATTTCTCCTAATAATATATATAAAATTATAACTTAACAACAATAAAATTCAGCTAAAAGAGGAAGGACGCATGGAATCCTAACAGATGTAACTGGAAATTGGGAAGGTAACTAATTGAAAGTTGACGATGATTATAATGGATGTGATTAAAATCTTTTCTCAACCTACGGTTGATAATAAATTAAAAGATAATGCAGCCCTATTAAATTTATACTGCTGAATTAATTGTGTAACGAGTGTATGATTATAATCATCTCATGGACTTTAGTCAAGATCTAATCTAAATCAGATAAAAACCGTGTAAAAAGTTAGGGTTTGGTCTGGAATGCAAAATATAGATTTTACTAGCCAAAGTTTTCATCAAAGGATTTTTTTAATAAATTTTTATCAGATTAATTACATCTCATTTTAATTTCTTATAACAATGTGAAATTTGGAAAATACATCTTAGTAATGAATGAAGGAAATCAAGTGAAATGAATTGCTAAAATTGTATCTATATCTAATATACTATCCATGTGATAAGAAATACGATGACTACCCAATATTTTCATCGTCGCCGGTATTAGAAAACATGGCAATTAAAGAAATACCTTTTCCTCCCGCAGATAGTTTTTAACCTGTTTTGCGCATAAAGCACCAAAACAAAAACAAAAAATATGAAAGCTTCTGAAATGAATTTTCAGGATAGAACACTTTACATGGGCTAGTTGAAGTTATTTCTCGCTTTTCAAGCTTTTATATTTTTGATTTACTTTTCTGATTCGTTTTCTCTCTCTCCGATAGAGGTTCAAGCTCTTATATTTTTTATTTATTTTTCTGATTCGTTTCTCTTTCTGATGGAGGTTCAGATTCATGTCCCTCTCTGTTTCTGATTTTTTTCTTTTTTTGCCTTTTATTACTAATTTTTTCTTGAAAACTTGTCGAAAAAAGATTGTAAACAGCTTCAAATTATTATTAACTAAGATTGAAATAATATTTATGAGCGGGGCGAAATATCTATCTACTAAGATACTAAAAATATGCTTCAAAAAGAAAATAAAAGCGTATAACAAGATGAAAATTTTGTTTACCACATGGATTGACACCCAATATTAAGAGCAATGACTGCACTAAATTTGGGGGTCACATTTTTAAAAAAGATGAACTTCCTAGTATTTGGGCTTCGATGGCAGCATGCCGAATACCTAAAGTCAGAATTCCATTATACTTGTTGAACCCATTATAGAGTGCCAAAATGAAATACTAAACTCTAGGTACTTGGGTAGTTCGTAACTTCTCAATCACTTCCTACCGGAGATAATTGGCAATTACCTTGTTGCATTCCTTACAAAAGAGATCCTAGATGTCACTACCGGAGATAAGAAACCCATTACTTGAAAACTGAACGAAAAATAACTAAGCACATGAAAAGATCGAAAATACATCTTGTCATTGCCAGCAAGCAAGTGATGCCGAAGGCACTTGGGGTCTATAAAGACAAGTTGAGATTTAAATGACAGTCCTACATTAAAAAACAAACACACTTAATACTTTACCAAGGCTGCCGTGCTGATAGCTTTTGGAATCCCCCTAGTGGTATCCCAAACTCCTAATAATAACGTTACCACACAAGCTGGCCGCATTCCAACCCCCGGGGCCCCACCTTCTTCTTCTTTTTTCTTCTCCAATTCCTTGTTACATCAAGTCCACATGCAATCAAGTTCTGTTCTACCTAGCGGCATTTGTACTCGTTCCACCTTGGGCTGCATTGTTTCATGAACCCAAGAATTGTTGATATTGTTCTGATATTCAGGATGGTAACGGTGTTCCGACAGTGGAGCAGCAGTAGTGGCAACAGTACTCATTGGTGACGGTGAAAAGAAATTGGGGAAGTATAGGTTATCTTGCAATGATCTCAAACTCGGGAATAACCCTGTAGGATAATTGAGATGATAATGACCATTCCCACCTGATTGATCCATTGGATCAGTACATGCGACACCTGCATTACTGATCATGCTGGACGTAGACGACGACGAACCAAACCTACTAGTACCGGTTCCATACAAAGGATTGAGATTATCTACGACCACAGCGTTCGGTACAACGATGTTATTAGTGGAGAAACAGGGCACGTGCTTTCGAGTGTTGTTATCGCTCTCGTAATTAGAACAGCTTATTTCATGATCAGTTGCGGCGAAGCCGGCTGATGAATCAAGGAGCGGCGGAAGGGAATTCGAGGACGGAGAACCAACATCCGAGCTGTAGCATCCTACACCACCACCATAACTGACAACGCCAAGCCTCTTTCCTCCACCCCAACCGCCAGTTCCGCTGCTCTTCTTGAAAACCCTTGAAATTACGCGTTCATCCTGCAAGTACAAAGCCACATCAAAATGAAATGTTAGATAGACCTCGATGTCTAATAACACTGTGGGACCTATTTAAGTCAACTGAAAATTACTAACAGCGATGAGAAATCATAAAAGATAAAAAAATAAATCAGATTTTGAGATTGATCGAAGGATTAGAAGAACAAAAAAAAAAAAAATTGTACCAAAGAGATTGATGAATTGATCGAGGGGGGTCACATATACGTACCCTAGAGGTTTTAGAGAGATAACGATAAGAAAGTTTTCCTTCAAGACGATATTCATGCATTACCCAATTACTCTTTTCACCTTTAGGTGCTCTTCCTTTGTAAAATACTAATGTCTTCTTCATCCCTAGTAAAGAACTCGTTTTGGAACTATAAATTTCTCTATTTTTCCCAGTTGCTTTCCAATATCCAGCTTCAGTGGCTCTGTTTGTTCTCAGACCAGTTGGATATTTTCTATCCCTTAAACTGAAAAAGTACCATTCTTTCTCACCCATCTTTGCCTTTTCTGCATATTAGATTAAATCACACAGTTCATCAGCAAAACTACACAATTCGGAAGTTTACATGGAGCAAATAAAATGGGTTGCAAAGAGAGTTTATAGTTTTACCTGGAAGCTCCCAAGGTTCACATTTGTTAAAGTCAACTTCAGTAATGGCTCTGCAAGTAAAATTACTGTCAAGAACTTTTTTGAGAAGGTAATAAGTTATGAGTTCTTCATCTGTTGGGTGGAAACGGAAACCAGGAGGGAGATAAGATTCATTGTTGCTGTCGATTTTTAGAAAGTTATCCATGATGGAAAGGTGAAGAAAGAACAAGTGTGTGCAGAAAGAGAGGACGGGTTTTATACAAGTTATAAGGGTAACCCAGAAAAAAGAACGCCTTAGCTTTTTAATAAATTTACTCTCAGGGTAAATAGAGGAATTTAAGAATTTATAACATTCATGAAAATACGAAATGAGCAGAATGCAACTGAACAGGAATAGAAGAGAAGTGAACCAAATAAATAGAGGGAAGGGTTACAGGGCTGAGGGGATGAGTAGCCGGTAGACTGCTAGCTAGCAGCAATGTGATCATACGGATTTGATAAATCGAGTAGTACTAGTACAGTAAGCGACCGACCAGAAGGAAGGAGAAATAATGGGGTATGATATCTGGGTGAAATCTGTTTCTCTGTTTTGTCCTTTCTCTGTTTTTAGCTCTGCAGTTACTTCTGCAACACTTATCATGCAAGGCTCCTCTCTTCCTCTAGAGTAGACTCTCCATATATCAAGGTTTGAAAAACGGCCGTTTTTTCCGAAAAAACGTCCGTTATAACGCTCACGCCCATATACCGTGCCCGTGAGGCTCACCAACACGCTTACCTAAATAACACCGATAAATAGGAAATAATGGCGTTATTTAGACCCGTTATAACCGTTTTCACACCTGTGATTACCGTTTTTTTAAAATTAATATTTCAGTTTTTTTCTTCTAAATAACATTTTAACACACGTTTTTTACACCGTATTTTCCGTTTTCATACCGGTTAAACCCGTTTTTAAGGAAAAAAAATTTGAGTTGGAGAAATTCTTATACAATTTTTAATTTCAAACTTACAACTAAAATTTCATAAATAATCATTAAACACTTCAAATTTTATAAACTTACAATAAGTAACCTAGTGACAGTAGTGCTTGAAATTTTAAACTTAGACAAACCAACTTGTACCGGCATTTTTTTCCGACTTATTCAAGTATTTTCTGTTTTCTCGACGATTCTCAGTTGATTCCTCCTCCTCTTCCTCCGCCTCATATTGGTTCGCGTAATGCATTTGGCTGTCGTAGTTAACAATATCGTCATCTTCATAACCATAGTCTTCTTCCTCATTATCATTACGATTATCTACTTCATTATTGATATTAATATTGGAATTATACTCTTCATTAATTCCTCGGGTATCTTCTTCTCGACGATCTTCAGTGTAATGAGAATTGTATATGGGATTTTCATTTTCATGACCTTGTGTATTGTCTCCAAATGTTAGGTTACCAAAGTCGTAAACAAAGTTACTCACTGGCAACCTTTGATATGAGATTTCAACTTCTGGATCATGCCATTCGTATGGTGGAGGGAGAGGCTCAGGATTATTAGCTGCTTCCTCTTCCAATTCATTTAACCAATGTTCTTCCTGAGGTAAAACTGGTGTTTCATCATCCCCTGCTATCCAATCAAGCATATTTTCATCTGTCAGCAGGATATGAACATCGTGGACATCGATGTTATGTCGCTTTGCTTTACCTTGAACTCTTTGCTGCTCCAATCTTAAATTGTACTGAACATATACCAAATCGTTTATTCTTGACGAAACTAAACGGTTGCGTAGTTTGGTGTGAATTCTTTCAAACACACTCCAATTCCTCTCGGATCCAGACGATGTGTTTGTCTGGCTTAGTATCTTTACCGCGATCCTCTGGAGTGATGGAAACTGAGCACCGTATGACAACCACCAGCTTACAGGATCACCTTGCAGAGCAGCCAATCTTGCTGATGGTGATGCAAATTGGACTTGCATCATTTGCATTCTTCCCGCCTAAAAATATCAAAAATTGTGAATAGAAATTCATATAATTACGAAATTAATTGTTAATAAAAATTCACACCTCTAGCATGCATGTCGCTTGTTCTTGAGGGCTACTAATCATTTTTGATATAACTTCACTGAGACAAATTTGGGGCTGAGAAATTTCATTGTTGATGAGATTGGCTGCTGGGTTGTAGATATAATATGGATTCAAAAATCACACCTTTAACAAAGGGGAACTTTTCAGTATCTTCCAACATTAAATCCAACACATGATCTGTACAAGGTACCCAAAAAAATGTACCATACTCTATGGCCAATCTCATACCTATTAAAACAAAATGAAAAATGAATTAATAATATATGAAAATAAACAACTGTAATTAAATTAAGTTGTAATAGTTACCTGCGGATTTGAATTGGGATCCTTGATCAGTTACTATTTGAACAATATTTGTCGGACCAATATCTTCTATAATCGGTCTGAACAAACTCATCAAATCCCTATTAGTATTATATTGTCCTCCCATATCTACAGACATCCTAGGTGCTTGGTGTGGTGTACGCATTGAAGAACTAGGTATGTCCATAGAGGCCTGTGGACGCTGTGATGTACCTTCTCCGGCATTAGTATTCTTACTTTTTCGTCCAAAAAGGTTCTTCAACTTCGATAACCCGCCCATTTTCTTTTGTGTTACTGGCGCTTGTTCTTCTTCATCTATATCATGCACAGGGTTCCACGGTTCATTTTCATACATATCTTGAATTTCTGTATCTTCATATTCAGTTTCTGGTACTCGTTGCCGTTTTGCTTTGTTTCTGTCTTGCACCCATACTTTTGCTAAATTTTTAATCTCAGGTGGCACATGCATGCAGGGAGTAATTGTACCTCTTTGTTGTGCCAAATGCATTTTGAAACGCGAAATTCCCGCATACACTTCTTTTTCACAAAAATTACACTTCAACTTTTTATCATCACTCATTACAGTACAATATGCATGAAAAACATCTCGTTTTGCAGATGTTGATCCTTCCATTATATTCTGTAAGTAGGAAATTTCACATAGCAATAAGTGACATATATAAATACAAGTTAAGTGGACATATTCCATCAATACAAAAATGGTTAGAGTAGCATTATAATTAGAAATCACAAGTTGCATTAGTCATTTACTCAACTTGAATATTAAAAGTTGAAATTAAGGATCGTGTAGCCTCTCATTTTTTCATGATTGAGAACAGGAATACAAACATACCATACATCAATTCATCATGTCATTTTTTTTATAAAGAAACAATGATTTTTTACGTGCCAACTGATTCAAGTTGATGGACTATTTAATTATGAATATTAACATTTATTAAAACATTTCTTAAATAAATGATAATAAAATGAACAAAAAATCTATATTTCTTAAAACATTTCTTAGATAAAAATGAAACATTTATTAAGTAAATATACGTTAATAGAATGAAACATTTCTCACTTAACATTTCTTAAATATTTCTCAAACATCATGAAAGAAAAAAACATCGATATTTCTCAAACATCTATATTCACTACTCTAACATCATGAAAGAAAAAAACGATAATAAATAAATTAATAACGTATTAATAAATTATATCTCTAATTGAATGAAAAATCTACAAAAAAATAATTAATATTACCTCTTAAACTTGTATTTGAGAAATTCAAAATGTAAAGCATTCCTTTGAGCAAGAAGCAGAGAACCAGAGGTATTGATTTCATTTCAATTCTCTTCTTGTCCTTTTAAAGCATTCCTTTGGGAAAGAAGACATAATAGCTAGCAAATCGAAATATTCTTGAAACATTTGGAATCTCGTTGCATGCGTATATAAGCACAGGCTAGCTATGTCTTTGATCATGAAACCAACTACTCTTTTTACTTTTTTTTTTTGTTTTATTTCTTTAACTTTTGAGTCTGAACTCTAAAGTACAGACCACATGTAGCATATACTGTACACACCTCCAAATGCAAAAGAAAAAGATAAATCGATTCACTGACTTCCCTCTCTCACTCTCTTTTTCTCTAGCTAGTCTCTGACTCCCTCCCTGTTGCATTCCTTGTTGGTTAGTCTTGTAGCAAGTAGCTAAGAGCCTAGGAGTATTATTTGACAACAAAGTTTTGACTGCTTTTGAATCCGAATATGCATTATTGAAATATTGGGGAATGCATTGAACTATTCGAGTGACAACTTGAACATATCAAGTGGATAGTGATAGTATGCGTGTATAAATATTGTCGGTAGACGATAACTACAATGCATTGTTATAAGTCATAGACTTAGGGTTGTGAATTTTACTAGATATCCATAAATTTGTATGTTAAACACCCATAAACAAATAAATAAAAAATCAAATAAATAAATTAAACCAAAAAAAATGAAAAAACGTAGTAACAACGTTATTTAGACCCGTTGTAACCATTTTCACAGCTGTAATTACCGTTACATAGGAAATTCAGATCACAAATTATTTATTTTTCTTATTTAACCGTTATCACACCCGTTATTTAAAAAAAAACGTCAAAAAAACGCGTTTTATTCCTATATAACGTGTTTTTGACCCAAAACGTGCTCACACCCGTCAAAACACGTTATAACGGTCACGCCTAGTACCTGTGACCTGGACCGTGACCCGTTTTTCGAACCTTGCTATATATACATAGAGAGATGGGGTGTTCTGCTTTGAATATGCGTGCGTGCGTGAGGAAGTGTGCAGGTATTTCTCTGACAGGGAGAGGCCCGTAGTTTCTTCCTTTTGATCAGAGAGAGGTGTGTGTTACAGAATGAGGATTCGATTGAGGAGGTGGGGATCGATAAGGCTGCTCATTTCTGTCATTATACAGTGGTTAGAAAAAATGAAACAAACAAAGCAATATGGTAGACAGCGGTAAGATTAAGTAAAATCTTTCTTTAGTCCATACTCCCTATAGTAGAGTACGTACAATCTCTTCTTTGTACTCACTTATCTTCGTAGCTTCCTTTCTTTCTTTTTTCCGATCCTCAGGGTCCTTTTTAATTTTGGAAAAATAAATCTCATTCTATTAAGGTTCCCTTCCCTGTATTATTTGGGTCGGGTATGATATGTCACCGGAGTTTCAATAAGAATCCGCCTGTTTTTATAAATTAAAAACGTAAAATCCATTACTTATTGTAGATCGAGCAGAAGAAATGACAATCCTCCTGCTGGAATAACTGCATTGGCACACATGGATGATGCCAAGGCTGATGATAATTTCACAGCTTACATCATTTTTGACATTTTCTTTAGATTAGTTAGAATATTAAGACCCTGGCATGCACTCGTTGATCATGAATTCAAAATGTTAAGTCCTGATGGATAGTTAGGTTAATAGGTCAGCTTAATTAGCTGCAAAATTCTTAAACTAAACCTAAAACCTCCTATATGTCAGAGGGAAGAAACCTTTTTTTATTTTTTTTCATTTTATGGTTTTAGTAAATTGGACTATAAAAATAAGTTAAAAACAACTCTCTACTAGTAGGTGAAGTTTGGATAATACATATTCGTAATTACAATTTGATCATCGGAGTGAAGTTGTTTTTTGTTTTTAACCAAATAAGCTGAAGTTGTTTTTTGTTTTTAACCAAATAAGCTGTGTTCATTTGAGATATGGTCCTACATTATGGCTGCATAGTCCTTTCGATAGTGGATATAATTTGTATGTTCAGGTCAGGTATGTATATCATGTATGTATGCAGTCGAGTAGCTCTAGCTAGCTAAGCTAGTTTGGGGGTACTGGCAGATTCTTTTAACCCTCTCCGTAGAAAGTAGCTTTTGGAGAAAACCCTCGGGTAGATGGCCAATCAATCTGAATATCTTCCCAACTCCTGATTTTTTAATATCAACGGACAAAATAGAAATATGTCAACGTTTAAGCTTGGCTCCAGCTGCACAATGTCTTAAAGTTTGCACTCCATGCATAGAGATATTTGGGTGTATTGGTACTATGGTCACGTATCTAAGGAATGTAAAGATACGTACACTGATACTTTTTTTAAATTTTCATTAGGAGTGTGAGTATCTTTGGATGCGAACCTGTCTCCTGCACCACCAAACACATGATACAATCAAGTAAAGATAATAATTTGCGGTTTCTTTAAACACCAAGATAAATAATGTGCGAATAATGCGCTCCTTTGTTTAACATGATTGATCAGATGTCAAACGTAGCATGCAGGAAACTGGAGGGGAAAATGGGACAAAAAGCTAGCACAGGGCAACATTATTAAGACTGACGATCTCGTACTATCGTTCAATGAGATAACAGCAGTAGAGTGATGGTTTCATCCATTATTAAGTCAAAATCTTATTAACTGTTGATGGGAAAAAATAAACAAAACATGTCAAGGGAAGTTGTTGAGTTAATTTTGTATCATTAACACACACGATCTTACAGCTATGCATATTACCAAATCCAATTAAGAAGTAGGTTCTTCGACTAGGTATAGTAATAGTAGTAGCCATCTTAAACCATAATTAAATCACTAGTCCATGCATGCATCGATCGTGTCTATCAATCTATCCATCCCATCCCATCCCATCACTGTTGTATTTGAGTATATTAAAATGAAATGCTAGCTAGCTCTCTCTCAGATATAGACGCGTCAGTGTGCTCGGGCTTCAAGACATATCAATCACTTTCATCAGCTTTATATCAAATCATATCTATCATATTTACTATCAACTCTTTAGTGACAAAAACACAACAACTATACCTTTTTTTTCCCCTCAAGTATTTGAAAAAAAAAAAGGTTAAGACAAAGAGTGTAAGACAAATGCCAAAAATTCCCTCCACGAAATGACTTCCTTGGCGTTTTACTGTTGTTTCATTTCGGTTTGTCTTCTTTCTGTAATTAGGTCTAATATGGTTTGATATCGGAACCTAAAAATAGTGTTACATTTACTTCTTTTTAAGAATATCTATCCATCGAGAAAATTTCATCCCCAATAGGCATGGTGTCCTAATTTTTTCTTTATGAGAAGCACCTTATTGCACATATGGCAGTACATCACTGGATTTAAAAAGGTTAATAGTGACTTGTCATCATCAGTAGCATTGAGTTTCTCATCTTGCGTATCGTGTGATAACAAATGAAAGTTGACTTACAATAACATATTTTCCTCTATGCATTTGTTCTCTTAAAAGTAGAAGTAAAATGACATTAGGGCACAGTAATCAAGAGAGATTTGTCCTGCGGATTGCCTGATGGATACCTTATGTAAGCCGCCGCGCGCATACATACTACTACACTATTACTGGTCTGTCTGTAGTTATGGCGTTACTCGTAGCACCATACAGTGATGCAGCCTCGCGCCTTCCTCGACTTTGTCGCCGCCAGTGCATCGAGATTGCGCTGGCGATGGTTGCGATCAAAAAATAATATAATGAGATACGAATATCTATTATCCAAACTTCACCTGCTAGTAGAGAGTTGTTTTTACTCGAAAGCTGTTTTGTTTTTGAGTCTCGCTTTCATGCGAGGGTAACAGCTAAAATGAATCCGCATTTTATTTTTTCGATATATTATTTAAAATTCGCAAAAATACAGGTTATAATTTTATTTTATTTATTTTTGTTATTTTTAATGTTTTATAAGCAGAGTGTACGTGCGATGCACGTTGTCGAGAAGCGAGAACTACACGACCGGATTCACAAGAACAAAAAAGATGATGAATAAATGGTGCAGTTTTTATGTAAGGTCTTTATACATGTTTATTATTTCAAATAAACCCCCAAATAATCTGCACATCTAGGCGAAATTCTTTTCAACCTAACAGATGGGCCATAAATGCAAATCATATCTAATGGATATCGTGAATAGTTCACATGGAAATAATTTTGGGAATATCTTCAGATCCGACAGATGAATTTTAAATTCGGGAGATCGGACGACCAGGAAGAGTGGAGCTTTGAAATTCTATTGTTTTCATTACCGGGGGTTGGGGGATCCTTTAAACCCCTCAAATTTATGGCTCATTTGGTTTAGGCTTTCAAATTATGTTGTCGTAAAATCTTGTTTCATGTAGTATGCCTAAAAGAATCATTCGATCCTCAAATCAATAGACAAAAATTACAGAAAATTTAAGGGATCAATATCAAACTCATCAACCTATACTTTGTACTATCTCAACCTATGATTCATAATTATAAATGTATGGAATTGAGTTGCAATCCTAATGGCACACAATTTATACTAAAGACTAAACTATTATATATAATCATATTGAAGAAGAAGTTGAGAAAATACGAGAATCAACGTAACATATTGGTTCATTACATAAGGCCTCTTTTAAGAGGATGAAGTTTAACTTTGATGCGTTCTTCGAGTTAGTGAAGGGAAAAAAAAAAGATGAAAAGAAAGTCTACAAATAAATTCTCGGAGTAAGAGTTATGGGATAGAGTATTTTAGCACTCTATCCTTGTTAAAATAAGTGAGAGTCTATGTGATAGAGCGTCTTTTAGCGCGGGATAGAAAACGCTAAACGTTGTACGGATAATTAAGTTTCGCCTAGGAAAAAAGTTTGGATTTTTAAAATATAAAAAATTAAAGTTTACATTGGGTGGGAATTTGTTTTGAAGTTTTAATGATATAACCTTTCTAACATAAAACCTTTCTAAACATAAATTTGTTTTGTTTTGTATGTGTTACTTTCTCTCAAACGTCAAACAAAGAGCCGTATAGGGAAGACTTTCGCTCACTCGTTCGAATGAAAAAGAAGGAGATCGAGTTTGGGTTGAGAAGGGTGTTTGTACCCCATTAAAATGGTGCATGTGCGTACCACACAAGCTATTGCATAACGATTGGAGAAACCAGTTTGTTTTATCATAGAAACTCGTCGGTTTATTAAAGAAACCCGTCGGTTTATTAAAAAACCCGTATGACTTATTATGGAAGCCCAGTCGGCTTATTGAGGAAGCCCAACCAGACTTATTAAGGAAGCCTGGTGGTTTATTAAGAAAACCAACTCTGACTTATTGAGGAAGCCCAACCGGACTTATTAAGGAAGCCCGGTGGTTTATTAAGGAAAACAATTCGGGCTTATTGAGGAAGCCCGACCGGACTTATTAAGGAAGCCCGGTGGTTTATTAAAGAAACCAACTCATGGCTTATTATGGAATCCCAATTTGGTTTATTGTAGAAACTAGTGGGTTTATTGAGGAAACCCACATGGCTTATTATAGAAGCCCAGTTGGTTTATTATGGAAACTCGTGGGTTTATTGAGGAAACCCACATGGCTTTTTATAGAAGCCCAGTTCGGTTTATTGTAGAAACCAATGGCTTATTATGGAAGCCCAGTTTAGCTTATTATATAGAAGCCCAAAAGACTTATTTTGGAAGTCATTTTGGGATAAACACAAATCTTGGGAGATAGATAAGTTTCTTCCAAGATAGATACAAATCTTATGAAGATAAACAATGATCTTTCAAAATATACTCAAATCATGTGAAGATATACAAGAATCTTTCAAGACAGACATTGATCTTCAAAGATTTACACAAATATTAAAGGATAAGTACAAATCCAGGTGGTTATTTTGGTTAACTGCAAATCTAGGGTTAACTACAACTAGATTTGATTATTGCCTATAAAAAGAGTCCAAAATCCAACTCAAAGGACATGGAATTCTAAGTTTGCTAACCATTCAAGAATTATTGTAATCATCATATCAATAAAATCTCTCTCTACGGAATTCCATTCGTGGATATAGGCACAACTTGCCGAACCACGTTAAATTCTTTGTCTCTTTTATTTTTCTTCAATTTTTTTCATAACCCTAATTTCGCATCATCATCATCAGCATCATCATCATCATCAAATCAATCGTGTTTTGTGCCTAAAAGTAATTTTTGGGTACAAACAAGGGGATTTTCCTCTATCCATAGTAGGACCTAATTTAGTCAACTCTTTTATTGTGAAAGTGACTCTCAACCTCCCATAATCCTTGCTCTAATAGACGCAGGGTAATCCATGGACTGGCACATATATGAGGCTTTTATCTTTCATAGGGAAACCAGTGTCCCAAGAATTGGCAGCTAAAGCTTTCAAATTTGTGGCTCATTTGGTTTAGGTTTTCAAATTATGCTGTCGTAAAATCTTGTTTCATGTAGTGTGCCTAAAGAATCATTTGATCCTCAAGTCCATTATCTTACAAGGGCCATGGACACATCATGCCACCAACCACAACAAAAAATAAGAGAAAATATTGAGAACTCAAATCCAAGATTATAAATTAAATCAGACTAACAAAGAACCATCAATAGACAAAAATTACAGAAATTTAAGGGATCAATATCAAACTCATCAACCTATACTTTCTATTATCTCAACCTATGATTCATAATTATAAATGTATAGAACTGAGTTGTAATCCTAATGGCACAGAATTTATACTAAAAATTAAACTATTATATATAATCATATTGAAGAAGAATTTGAGAAAATATGAGAATCAAAGTAACTGATTGGTTCATTACATAAGGCCTCTTTTAATAGGATGAAGTTTAACTTTGATGCGTTCTTCGTGTTAGTGAAGGGAAAAAAAAGAGATGAAAAGAAAGTCTACAAATAAATTCTCGGAATAAGAGTTATGGGATAGAGTATTTTAGCCCTCTATCCTTTTTAAAATGAGTGAGAGTCTATGTGATAGAGCGTCCTTTAGTGCGGGATAGAGAACGTTAAACGTTGTACGGATAATTAACTGTCGCCTAGGGAAAAAGTTTGGATTTTTAAAATATAAAAAATTAAAGTTTACATTAGGTGGGAATTTTTTTGAAGTTTTAATGATATAACCTTTCTAGCATAAAATCTTTCTAAACGAATGATCGTTAGCCTATATACTCCATTTTTTCTTCAAATGGCATTTGGTTAACCGTATGTGTTAGTTTCTCTCAAACGGCAAACAAAGAGCCGTATAGGGAAGACTTGTGCTCACTCGTTCGAATGAAAAAGAAGGAGATCGAGTTTGGGTTGAGAGAGGATTTTCCTCTATCCATAGTAGGACCTAATTTAGTCAACTCTTTCATTGTGAAAGTGACTCTCAACCTCCCATAATCCTTGCTCTAATAGACACACGGTAATCCATGGAGTGGCACATATATGAGGCTTTTATCTTCCAGAGGAAAACCAGTGGCCCAAGAATCGGCAGCTAAAAGAAGCCTAATCTTCTTCAGTTAATACTTATATTTCAGATGATTACCCAAATACTAGACACAAGAATACAAAGAAAGAAAAAACAGTTTCCGTGATATTTGATCACGAAATTAGACTAGTATAATTGGATGCATGACAAATAAGGTATAAATTATAGGGGAATTAAATATGAAATAAAACATTAACGATAATAAGATAACTTTAAATATGGGTATGTATTTGCAAATATCGACAACATCACATACGGTGGCCATCAGATGCAGGTTCATTTTAACCGTTACGCGCGCGTCCTCGTGATAGTAGGACTCAACTTTTCTTTTTCTTTTATGCTAAAGCATTACCCAATGAAAAAAAATACGGTTTAATCCAAAATGTGATTTGGATATACTAGTTATCATGTATAAATTAGTTTTTTATTTATTTAAAACATGGAAAGTACATAAATGACCTTCCTGATTTACAATTTAGTCCAATATTTACGGTTCAGTCCAAACTAATTCATTGATGTTAGCAATCTTAAATAGTATAAAAATAATTTATCTTGCGAACCGCTCGTCCAAAATTCATAAACTTTATATATTTGGAAAGCTCTTTCCAATATCTACAAAAAGAGTATACATATAACGATATAGTTTTCATTTTTTTAAAGTTTTAATTTTAGCTTCATTGTTATCTCATTTGTACAAAAATAAACACACATGCACAAAATTTCATAACCCTATGCAGTAATTTTTTTTATGGGAATTATATTGGTGTACAACTATGTATACATCTACAAAAACCTAGTAAATCCAACATTCATACTCACAAAACATGCAACATATTCATGAGATGGCACGATGGTGTACAACTATGTATGCACTACAAAAGCTAGCAAATTCAATATCCATACCCATAAAACATGCCATATGTCAATGAGACAGGACAATGATGTAGAATTATGTACACATCTACAAAAACCTAGCAAATTCAACATCCATACCCATAAAACAGTCCCTATATCAATAAGACGGGAGAATGGTTCAACGATGTACACATCTACAAAATCCAGAAAATCCAACATTCATACCCATAATCATGCAATATATTCAAGAGACACGATAATTAAGGTGCACCAGTTTGTACACACTTATAATTTGAATCGTCTATCTAAGCACCAATAACGTTACCCATATTGAATAAACGTAATATGGAAACTCAGATGAACATCAACCTCCACAAACCTTGTGATAAGCCTGGATGCTCTACCATGTGTAGCTTATGAGTCCATAAATTTAATACATTTAAAACCACGTAATAACTAATGAGTATGAAGTGTGGCCTATCATCAACTCGATTATCATCCGCATTATTACTAGGGTCAACTATATTAGAAATAACGTTTATGATTCATCATTTTGTCTCAACTGAATTTCCTAATATAAACCAAACAATAAAGATACTAAACTTAAAGATAAAGAAACGTACCCTAGTGATATCCATTAATTATAAATAGAACAATCAAAAGGTAATCATTTGTGTATCATATCCATGTCAATAGTCTTCATTAATTGCAACCAATTGATATGTTGTCCATGATTCATGCATCCGCTACAAAAAAGATTGATGTCAAAAGCGCATCATGGTATAATACATTAATAAACAACATGTGCACAACTATGTGCATATTAACAATCAACAAATGTACAACTATGTACACATTAATAATCAACATGTGTAAACCTATGTGCACATTAATAATCAGCATGTGTACAACTATGTGCACAATAAAAATTAACATGTGTACAACTATGTACACACTAAACATGTATAAAACTATGATCATATATGCAAGTTTCAAATACCAAATAAATAAAAATTGCAAGATTATGATCAGCTTCAAAAAGAGTCAACATGTATACAACTATGTACTACGAGCTCCCTGTTTAATTTGATCGTATTTTTCATTTTCAGACAACCATCATTTTTTTGTCTTATCACTTCAATGAAACAATCAAAAATTCAAGATTCACATTTGTCATGTTTAACCCACTTTTATATAGATAAAATTAGTCACCACAACTCAAAACTAAAAAGTAATAAAGTAAAAAGGGAAAAAAACTGCAAGTTCTTAGCAATTCTCCGATTTTTTTATTATTTATCTTTATTTCATTCTCCATCATTGGACTTTAAGGAGGAACACAAGAGAAATGCATTATCTTGTCGCTTCCAATGAAACACTCTAAACGACAATAAAAAATCATTCTGACAATCTTAAAATCAAAAACAAATTTAAGGCAAGTCGTTACGTAACATACTAGGTAGTAAGACCTAATGGAAGAGGGACCGACCAAGAGGTGGTACCAAGGATCGACCAAGAGGTGGTATATAAACCAACACATCGGTGAGGGATGGGACCGACCAATTGGTGGCGGGACCGGCCAATGAGGTGGTAAGACCATCTATGGGTAGCGGGATCAGTGTTTTAAAAAACGTTTTGAAGCGCGCTTTTTAGCGCTTCACTACAAAAACGCTCCAATACGTCCGCATTAATACTAGGTTATATTTTCTAGAGAAAAAAAAGGAATATTCTGGAGAAAAACAGGGATTTAAATCTCAAAACAAATCCCAACATTTCCTTCTTAGGTTTTCTAGAGAAAAAACAGGAATTTAAATCCCAAAAACAAGTCACAACGTTTTCTTCTTAGGTTTTAGTGTAAAAAAACCCTAAAAATGTTTTAGTGTAAAAAAACCCTAAAAACTACTCTATTTATAGAGACTCCAAAACTCCAAATGTTTCATCTTCTAAACCAAAGCTTCTTCTTCTTCCATTTCATCTTCTATTCTTCTGATCTGCAATGGCCAGCATGCCCGCAACTAAGAAATCCTCAAAGAAAGATCCAGCTTGGAAATATGGTACTGAAGTTGAAGGTCCACTTATTAGAGGAAGACATGTTTCATACGTGGTGTGCAAGTTATGTGATAGGAGAATTTCATGAGGGATTCTTAGATTGAAAAGTCACATAGGACAGACGCATAAGGGAGATTCTGCATGTCCTAGTGTACCTCCAGAAGTCAAACAAGAGATCGTAACTCAACTTAATGATGAAGGATCAAAATCAATAGGACGAATAAACCTTGAGTATTTAGTTAATGAAGAGGAAGGAATGCAAGACAGACTATAGAAGGAGGACATGAATGTCTTGGCGAAGAAAAAAGGTCTACAAACATTCTTGGATAGTGTTTCTTAAATACCTCTAAGGTGGTAGAATAAAACAATCAGGCATGTGATTAGTTAGCTAGTTGTTCCCTTTATTATGGTGGTTTTTATAAGTATTTATATATGTGTATTTATATTTATATTTTGTGAAGCTACGCTTCAACAACGTTTTGAAGTTGCGCTTTACGCTTTACTAGGACACCGTATCGCTTTAAGTTTTTGTTTTTTAAAACACTGAGCGGGACCCTTGGTATTTTTGGTAAGACTTAGCTGGAGTTACTTAAGGTGAAATTGGTACAAAGACCTAGGTAAATCAATAATAATAATATTTTAATAATAAAAAAAGAAGGGGGACCGTCTTCCCATGACAGCCGGCGCCTGTCCCACATGTTTTATTTTTATTTTATTTTGTTTTCCTATATTGTTCCTCTTTCCATCTTTCTCTAGTATGATCTTAAGACCTTCTTGGCTATGTACATCCACACCGTTCTCTTGGGGTTGTCCGGTATTAGCCCATGTGTCTGAAGAGACAAATATTCACAGTAGATTTACAGGATTCAGCTGATAAAAGCTATAAATCAATTTAATGATTTATTTCGATGAAAATAAAATAATTTATAAGAATTCAATTTTAGAATGCAACACTAGTATTTGTGACTCACTCTATACTAGTAGGAAATTTATCTGGAAGCATTATATTTATTCAAGAATATGGTAAAGGACGGGAATGCATGACGTAATACCGAGTCTGAATGTATATTCTTTATAATCATAAAACCTCTGAAAAGTATTGCAACAAGAACTTGTAATGTTTTGAAGTCTCAACAAAGTGAGTTTTGAATGGATAAATAAATACTGAGTCATACAATATAATAATATATATATACATATTCCAATATAAAATATTAAAAGCTCAGGTGGGCGAGACTGTAATACTATGTAAATATACATTTTCGAAGAGACTACATGATCAACATGTAATGCATGTAACTAGAGTTTTATATTCTTAATTCTCTTGTAGGATACGATATAAAATAAAGATTTTATATATTTGAGTCGGCCTGTGGTATACAAAATTATAATATTTTTATGTTTCTACCACTAGGTAGAGGCGATTTTACAATTTCCGCCTTGGTAAAAATATACCATGAGAAATAACATAATTCGAATTCATGGAGTACCGGTTTCGGAGCTAGGTATGTTATCAGTTTAACGGCTGCTACTACTATCATGCACCAACATGCAGGATCTCAACTTTAGTGTTGCATATAAGAGCGCCATACATGGTATCTCAACTCTTGGGTATCTAAACTATGTGAGTCCGCGACTAACATAGTAAATTAGGCTCAACTGATGGTTTCCCATGTTTTAGGTCAGGAGAGTGCCAATTGCGAGTTCGATAAACGTCGTGTACAAGTACAGGGATATTATTCTGAAGGGCATGCGTAGAACTTGTGGGCTAACTAGATATTTCTTGGACTCCTGAAACGCGACCCTCTGGGTTTTTACCCATTCCAAACATGAATTCTTTTTAACAGCCGTAGGAAAGCGGTTAGTAGCTTAGCTAACCCTGCGGTGAACTTTGGAACATAAGAGAGTTTTCCAGTGAAAGCTTGTAGTTCTTTCACATTCTTCGGAGGAATCATGGTAGTGATTGCCTCGATCTTATTTGGATCGACTTGAATCCCCCTGTCAATAATGACGAAGGCTAAAAATTTTCTAAAAGTGACTCCGAACGCATATTTGATATGAATCATTTTCAACTTATATTTTTGACACCGCTAAAATATCCGTCTTAGGTGGATCAGGTGATCTTCACGTACTTTAGACTTGATCACAATATCGTCGACTTACACGTCCATAATTTGATACAACATGTCTTAGAAAATGGAAATAGTCTCCCTCTGATACGTGTCTCCCGCGTTCTTGAGTCTGAATGGCATTATGACGTTATAGAAGTTTCCATAAGGTGTATGAAAGGATGTCTTTTGAGCATTCCCTACTGCCATCCTTATCTAGTTATAACCGATGTAGTTTTTCATGGGAGAGAACATGTCGCAGCTGTAGGTGTTTATCCTCCAAAATATCTATATTAGGGAGTGGGAAATCATCGTTTGGGATACCCGATTCATGTCTCTAGTCAAAAGGTCGTGGGTCGACTCCCACTATAGTTGCTAAATGATTTAGGATGAAAGTGAGTAGGAGGCTAGTCCAAGTCACAACAAGTACTATAACTATGCCTAATGGGGGAGGTTTCAAGAAAATCCTTTCTCAAGTATTATCCCCTTGCCTTTAATAGCCCTCTCTCTTACTTAATAACATGTTGTTGGTAATGTTTATTACTAAACTACCACTTTCCTCCTTCACGAGTCACCCTTGACTAGGAACCAAGGAGTCAAACCCGTTTTTCTTTGGGCTTAGACTTGGGGTAGCCCAACCGCTTAAGTTGGGTTGGGTCTAGTCCCCAAGTTTCCATTTATAAAAGGATGGGCCTCCAAATTAAGGGTACCCCATGTTGCTAAGGTAACCCTTTTTCATGTACCAACAAATGACATACCTAAATCGAGACAAACCAACAAAAAATGAAATCAGATATAAGAACAAACTTGCTGCACCAACCAGCGACCTAGAGAATCCATCATGTGTATGTAAGAGTTCAAATTCATATTAATAGCTCATAATATGTTTATAATAATCTCTAAGTTGTTGTTGTGATAACCAGTATAAAGTCAAACCTATATCAGAAAAAGAAATGAGTTAGTCCGAATAAAACCAAGAGGGCATGAGTGCATGTATTTAACACATATAACACATTTTTGTATCCAAAAACGTATTAAGAAGACACATCCATGTGATAAATTATCAAATAACATAATCCTTATCTAAAATGCTTGCGATTTCATCCTTACAAATAATCAAATGGCGTGCACAACAAAATCAATTAGCACGCCAAGATTTAGCTTAACAACCATATGTGAAAAGGTTTTAAAAACATACATAAATCAATGTTTACCATAAGAACACTGACCAAGATGTTACCTAGAAAAAAAGCTTCAACCATAAATAATTGCGGTATCCAGAAACTATCAATAATATAAGTTTTTTAGCTGAAGAAGGGTTCACCTTGAAAGAAATATTCATTCATCAATATTAATAACAACATACCATGCTACCAAATCATTTTATGAAAAATACAACTCATTGGTCAACAATGAGTAGATTGCAAGACTACATGCAAATCAAAGTGGTTGTTTCCTACTAACAACAATTTTGATCACTCAATGATTGAAAACAAACATACATCAATTGTTGAGTCTTAATAAGAATTTGGCATCTCTTGAATACAAGTTCCGCCTAACTGATAAATCCAGCTCATAATATCTAAAAGTGAAAAAGGTAGAGAACACTAATCCAGTATTGCAGAGTACTTTGAGGTATAAGGTTGAAAACAATCTAACTTGACTAGACATATGTGAGTTGTTTCAGTTTTTCATGGGTATCGATTCTCGGATTTAACATATCATGGCGTACCTATGCTGCAGATGTGAAACACTAAAGCAACGGAAAAGGTATTTGCATGTATTTAGAATTTGCAACTCTTGAATGGTTTTATATCAGAAGAGAAAACCTTAGAATAGAAAAGAGGTGAAAAACCTAGACTACAAGTTGTATAATCAATCACGAAGATTTAATCCAACTTGGCTTTTTGATCCCTAATACAAAGAATTTTATCTCACTCTTGTTCACGAAGAACAGAAGACATGGAAACAACCTGCAAAGCTTACGCCAATTTTCCAAAGGGGATAAAAACCGTGTAAACTCACGAACCCTTTATTTATAGTGAAACATAGCTTGAAAACTAAGCAAATCTACTTTCCTTTTTCAAGACTCTCCTAATTTTGGGAGTCTTTCCTAAGTTACAACTCTTGCCAAAATAATTAAAAAAATAATTAATTAGCAAATATTGTATTTATGTGAATAAATCACATTTTTAACTTAGGCAGGAATTTAAAGTTATCACAAACACTTTAATATGGTAATCAAATATATTTGGATTAATAGCCATATTGCCTAGACAAGGAAACATCACCAACTTGACCAAAAATAGCTTTTAGTCACGTAATTGGTCCCAAGTCCGTGAACCGTTACAAGCAGTCCATGGATTGTTTCCTACTAACGAACTGTAACAGTTACAACAACACTTATAATTGTTACTTTAATAAATCACTCATAACTTCATCGTTATAACTCGGAATTGAGTGATTCTTGGCTCGTTGAATTCGTAAGCTCATTCACTATATCAAGAAATTCTTTATAAGGATAAATGTTATTGTCTCCAAGGTCATGAATCAAATAACCTCAAGTATATATACATAAATGTACATTTACCGTCATTGGAATTGTTCCATAGAGTGAGCATTTATCTTGATAGATTAGAAAGGTAGAATTGAACAAGAATCCAAATGAAATCAATCACATACCTTTGTTGATGAAGTACTTGTTGATGTCTTCTTGTAGTCTTCATTATTCAATCTTCATCCTTTAAGGATAGCTTCGATTCAACTTCTTAGACCTAATCTAGTCTGAAACTATCTTTAGTATCTTAAATCAAGAATGCATTTTGGCAACTAAAATTGACAACTAACTTGACATACCAATGCTAGTGGGTTCAACCGATCAGTGCTCTAACACTAAGCCTTAATAATATTCCGAGAGTTACAACTTAATGATACCCGATCAAGGAACAATATTAAATAGCTTTATCTCTTTGTATACACAATCAGCCGTTAAACATAAACGAGTCTGTAAACCTGACTATAACGTGAGATAACTTAGAAAATAAGCAATCATATCCACCGTTAGATGGTTTAGCTTGACTCTCACACAAATGAAATATACAATCTTAGATAAGGATGAATTGTACCTAAACTTGTACAACGATTAGGCTCAATGACGGTTAACAAAAGTTAGTCATATACACATAATAAGCTTTTCGTCATTTACGTAAAACACTTTAGATTCAACTTGATAATCAACCAAAATTTAATCGGCGATCAAATATATATCTAACATGTGTTTTAGAGAGTTATTCAAATGCTCGGTATCTCATAGAAATATTTTCGAATGCATCTAAATATATTCGACTACGTGAGTACGCATACCGGGTATGTGTACTACATCCAGTTTGTGAGTTGTAATGCTAAGGTATGCACATTAGGTATATGTACCCTCACGACAGTTACAGTTCAGAGACTCTTGTATGCACACTGAGTACACATCCTCCCCTGCGTTCACAAGCACAGACGTTTTGGTATGCATACTGAGTATGTGTACCAAGGTGTCTTTAGCCGAACATAAACTGACTAGTACGTGTACTAAGTACGCATACTAAAGTTCCGGACCTTCCCTAGTCTCGCAGGTACATGTATTTAGTACGCATACTAAAACCCCGGACCCATCACAGTTACTTCAGTACGTGTACTAGGTACGCATACTGAAGTTCCATACCCAAACTAGTTTCTCCAGTACGTGAACTAGGTACGCATACTGTCATGTATCCAGAAGACAGTATTTCTGTAAAACTCTCGATAGTCGACTTGAAACATCCTCGGAAGACGATAATGGTAATCTCACACATGCCACTTTTTCCAAGTAATTCTCAAATGATTACTTAATCAATATGAAACATCCCAAGTTAACATTAGATGATTGTCTCACACATATCATATAAAATGTTCAAGGTTATTTTCACATGATTGAGATAAATCAATTCGAAACAATTCTGAGTAATGATAATCTCACACATATCGTTGTTCAAGGGTATTTTAAATTGATCATCTTGAACAATAAATTATTCGAATGACATATAGGTTAGCTCATATTTCGAGAAATATATTTGGAATAAACAAGCTCGAAATTTTCATTGTGCAATAATTTAAAGTCCACTTAGTCATACGACTTAGTCTCATTTTAGTAGATAGAATAGAATATATTTGAGTGAATAGATGGTTTAGTCTTCACATACCTTTTGTCGACAAAGTTCTTCAGAGTTCTTCAGTTGATCTCCATCCAAAGTCTTTAGTTGATCTCCATCCAAAGTCTTCAGTTGATCTTCATCCAGAGTTATTCAGTTGATCTCCATCCAGAGTTCTTCAGTTGATCTCCATCCAAAGTCTTCAGTTGATCTTCTTCTTCAAATGGTGAACACGGTGAAGTCTGATGCTCAACTACGCACTTCTATCCTAAACCGAGACATGACTACGTAGTAGAATAGAAATCAGGATATAGTTTTGATCAACTAAATTTGACAACAAGCTTGAGATATCAACACTTGCGAGTTCGACCGAGCATGCTCTATCAATCTCCCCCTTTGTCAATTTTAGTAACAAAACTATCAATACATATGGATTACAAAAACAAAACTTCGTATCTACTGATCCAAATCCAAAGCTCTTTTCCAGTAGCAAGTACCAGGTCGAGCAGAGATAAACCGCGTAACGATCTTATCTCCAGAGATGCGGCGAAGGTTTTACACCGGCTTCCAGCAAGCCGAGACGCAACTTACCCGAAGGTAAGAGTAATCCTTGACACATTTCGTGTCTCGTTGTTATGAGCAGGGAGTGAGAACACCGCTCTAGTTGGGTTTACGTAATCACGACCGTTAGAGTGGCATCTTCACTTTATCCCTGCTTAGAAGACAGAGCAGGTCTGCCATGGCGGTTTACATGTACGCGGTTTGCACAGTCCTACGAGGAGATAGGGCTTCCAACATATATTCAAAAGTAAAGAAGGGACTAGTCGCGTACCTCGTGTACATACCTCTTTCACATGGATCGCTTCCCTCCATGTTGCTATGTCGAGCGCCAGCTCTCTCTCCGAGCCACGGTCCTTAGGTGCATACTTCTTTAACCAAAATCGCTTCCCTTTACGTTGTTCTGTCGAGTGCCACCTCTCTCTCCACGCCTCGGTCTTTCAGGTCCTGTTTGATCAGTTCATCCCATGTTAATTTCGGTCGTCCTTGTCATTTCATTCGACCTTCGGCCCGTCCAATGCGTCCTAAGAAGACCGGGTCATCAGACGGTCTTCGTTGTAGGTGTCCGAACCAACAAAGCCGATGTTGCGTGAGGATCTTCTCCATCGGTGCTACCCCAAGCCTTCCCTTGATAGACTCATTTCAGATCTTGTCGCATCTTGTAAGTCCGCATGATCTATCCCCATCACGACGAAATTTTCGAAAATTACCCGAGCCTGTCGGCCAAGTCTATATACTCGTTGAATACATCAGCGTAGCGCGCGTGCGGCCCAGAACATCTAAGGTCATCACAGACCTGTTATTGACTCAAACTTCCGTGGCCTAAACGACCATAGTCCCTCTAAGAAGCTGGCCGCGGAGGGAATCCTCCGCATAGCTAGTTAGCAGGCTGAGGTCTCGTTCGTTAACGGAATTAACCAGAAAAATCGCTCCACCAACTAAGAACGACCATGCACCACCACCCATAGAATCAAGAAAGAGCTATCAGTCTGTCAATCCTTACTATGTCTGGACCTGGTAAGTTTCCCGGTGTTGAGTCAAATTAAGACGCAGGCTCCACTCCTGGTGGTTCCCTTTCGTCAATTTCTTTAAGTTTCAGCCTTGCGACCATACTCCCCCCGGAACCCAAAAACTTTGATTTCTCATAAGGTGCCGGAAGAGTCCTAAAAGCAACATCCGTCGATCCCTGGTCGGCATCATTTATGTTTGAGAGTAGCAACACTCGTAGCTACTGATCCATCATGCTTAATTTCCTTGGTTCTTCAACTTCTTGAATTCTTCGTAACTTCAAGTTCTCCAGCGATTATGAACGTGTTTAACTTAGCATCATTGTTGGTGAAAATCCGTAGCAATGACAACTTTGAAAACAAATATTCTCAATCATTGTCATACAACACATAGTATTATTATCTTTATCGAAGTCCAAATGCATCATAACTTTGAAATAATACTACGGCGATATGTTTCCTCCCTTTAGTCAATACTTCCATCTTTTGCATAATAGGTAAAACCTATAGATGCGAATCCACCCCCCTAACATAATAATCCGTAAACCATATGTATGTAGTGTGAACTACTAAATAATTCTCCCCCTTTTTGTCAATATAAATTGGCAAAGGTACGGAAATTATGGGTTCATAATGAATTCTCAAAAGATAATTCATGACTAAAGAAGCATATCAACTTTTCTTTAGATGATATCACATAGTTGAAACTTAGTGTCTTCATCAAGGAGTTTATTAAGATACATGTTAACTGATCGATGTCGTATGCGTCAAAAATAAATTCACTTTCCTAAAGTATATGATAAGAAAGAGTTTGTTTCCACAGAGAGGCGATTGTAGCTATTAAGTATTCAATTTCCTAAGTAACCAATTAGGGGGGTTTCTGATTTTATAAAGCAATATGAATTAAATTAAAAGCAAAGTAAATAGTAGAATGTAATCAATGAGAGAAAGATATTGGTCAAGGAATTCATCTTCTATCTTAAACAAGTGCTTGCATTCATGATTATAATTACAATTTAATCTCTTTTATTATCAAAAGCCTAGAGAATCAAGAGAGCAAGATAATCTATTAATTTCCTAAGTTCATCAACATAAACATTAGAGTTGCGTATGTGAATTCTACCTAAAGAATAACCTAACGCCTTGCGCTAATTAAGTTCAGTTCCCAGGAGCATTAAGTTTTGGAAATAGGCTATTCAATGAAATTGTCATACATTGCGCATGACAATTCGGACAAAGGTCAAACTCTACATATGATTACAAGAGTGTATCACTACAAACCGTATTCATATGATGCTCTTGTATTCGTGGTTATCGCTTGATGAAAAACCCTAAAATAGCTATGGACAAGGATGCAAGTTCAATTAATTGGCCACTTAACTAACCAAACATCTAAGTCCTATCACAATACATCAATCATGTGATTATTAAAAATAATAGAGATTTGAACGATAATCAAGAGAGAAAACTAATGCATTAATCAAGCACAAGTTGTAGATATAAGACTACATCCTTAACCAATAATATAAGATTTAGCTACTCATAGATTTGGAGTTCATCATAATCAATAATCAAATAAAGAAGATGAAAAATAAAGCAAACCCTAGTAGCGTAAACAAAATTGGCTCTCTCCTTAGCTCCAAGAATAATACGTGATCCTAAAAGTTGTAGAAGTCTTCTCTTTTATAGCTCCTCTTGTTCCAAAATTAGGTTTAGTCTTCAAAGTCCATTTAGATGAAAATCCACGTGGCCCAAAAGTGAGAAAAACCATGTAAAAACTTTGCCAAATCGTCGCCGGAAATGGCCGGAAGTTGGCAGGAAAAGTGTCTCAGGTGACCGGCAAAGTCTGCCCGGTCACCGGTCAAACGGGTCAACTCAAAACCCATTCATCTGAACTCATCTCCCACATCCACTGGTACATCACCTTGCTGCTTGAATTCATCATCAACTTCCTACAAATTGGTCTCAATTTCTTCACCACAATAAACCCATTTCCAAAATCAACAGCAAACCCCCAACATTTCCATCTCAGATTCAACCAATTTCTCTTCTGCTCTTCTCGATTCCATTTACAGCTGCAATAATTTCTCAATTTCTCATCAAGAACCCTCACCCATCTCTCGATTTCAGACTCATTTCCATCTCTGATTTAGCCACAGATTCATCACAGATTCAATCAATTTCTCTGCATCTAGATCTCGTCTCTTCCGGGAACAACAGCAGCAGTGGCTGCTTTCTTTTTTCGATTTCAGCTGCTAATGATTTGGGAAGAGAAATGTTAGGGTTAGGATATAGAAGCTGGGTCTGGATCTGGGTAATATGGGCCAGATTCAGACACCCAGTACTTTAGATAAGGGTCACCCAGATGATAACCCCTTAACCTCAGCTCGACTGTATTTAGTACTCCTCCAAATAGAGTTGCACCTTAACTTTGACTGGGCTCCAGATAGTGTTCGCCATGGGATGACAACTATGCTCTTTTGCTCAAATCGGGTGAATGCTCTTTTCTTCTCTTGAATTCTTCCACCAACAACATCCGTCTCTTACTTCTCATATCCACTTCTTCTCTACAATTTCTCTTTATCACTAAAGCAGTCGTGCTTTTTAGACATAAATTTGCATCACTAAAGCCGACATGCTTTTCAGACAAAAATTAAGAAATAGAAGCAAATAATGAGAAATAGTTTGTCTCCAACAACATTTGAATCTTTTTGCCTTGTTCTTCTTCCTTTGTTCCAAATGACTCCAAAGTACCTAAATACTCAAAAACAAACATAAGATACATAATTTACAAGAAAACTTAGCAAAGAAAGCATAAATACTAGATATAAAATTAGGTATTTTAGACACCTATCATTAACCCCTACATATTTCACACCGCTCTCCCCCCAAAAATATAGAAATTAAGCACAAGTTCATTTAAGAACTTTCCTCTATTTGATGTCATTCCCAAGAGAACAACGTGAGCGACCTTACTTTTACGAGAAAAGAAGGATTTCTTTGGACATTACAAATCGAGTAGATTTGTGTCCAATAATCAATGAGAAAATCAATCCATAAGATTAATTTAAACGGTATAACTCACATAAGAGATTCCTATGGATTAAATACAGTACTTTCACAAAAAGTGGATCAAGGAGAGATCAATACTGCGGAATATCTCAAAAAGTTCATTCTATTTTATTAGACATGATAGATTTTAATTTTTGTGCATATATGAAATATCAGCTCGATTCATGAAAACATAAAGGCGCATATATTTCATAAGATATCAATAATGATTAAAATATTGCAAGTTCACCTTCCAAACACTTAGAATTTAAATAAATAAATCTAAAACCATGCAAGATGAAAATCGTTGGAAATAGATTGTGTACTCACGAAATATGCTATGCCAATCCATAGTTATCCTTCTCGAAAACAAGAATAATTTCTCACAAGAAGTTTCCTAGAAAACATACAAACAAAAAGAGACACAATATGAAGTAGATAAGCATCATCTTCATCATCATCGGAGTCCATCCAAGAAGTTTGAATTTTATCAATGTCATCCTTGATATCGGGATATTTTGTAGCAATCACACATAATTAATCTTGCACAAATTTTACCTTGGAATTGATCTTATGAATACCCTTGTGAATTTGTTGAAAAATACTCAAGTTGGTATGATCACAAGAACCGTCAAGGGTAGAGTCTCTTTCTCCTTTGTAGTTGTTCATATTCATACGTTTAAAGGTATTATAGGAGGAACAAGTTTGGGTGTTCCAATAGAGTTTCTAATTGGTTCAATGGATAACTCTCGACATATCCGCTCGATAAGGCATGGAAAGCCTAATTTCTTGTTGGATAAGGTCATTCTTGCCATTTGTAGAATGATGAAACCACATATATCAAGACCTTGAGTACCTACTTCAAGATGGTAGACCAACTCCGCAAACTCGCGACTCCAACAAGCATCTTCAATCGTGAAGGGACAAAGATTAGGAATACCAAGCTTTCCAAAGATCTTCAATAGCATGCTAAGATCTTGGGTAGGAAATTTTCCTTCTATCCAATCGATTTTCATATGGCCAAGGCTATAAGAAATGATTTCACAAGAGGTCCTTTCTTAATTTGCTTTAGGAATACAAAAAACCCAAGATTTGTAATCTTTCAAATTAATTTCTTATCAACTTGTATTCCTTGTTTTCCAATCATTGTCATAAAGACAAATTTCTCAAGATATTATTATAGAAGACCCTTGTTAGAATATTAAATCCTTCTCCATGACCATCAAAGATGTCACCTAGATTATACTTCTCAAAACAAGAGAGATCATCAGCAAGACCACTTCCCTTTACCAATTTCTTCTCTAGGGTAAAATCCCAAGTGGAAATTTTCTCAAAGGTTCTATTACTAGATTCATTAAAAAAAAAATCTAGTAGAATCTTGGATACTTGTCTCACTTTTATTCTTGAGATTAGATGTATCAAAACCCTTAGAATTTCTTCTTGGTATTTTACCATCTTCATTAGTTCTTCCCATGTTAGTAGAGTAAATTAAAGGAAAAGGAAGAGAATAGATGAACTTACTTGGAGAACTTACTTGTAGATGATTGCTCAAAGATAACTTCCCTTTTTAACCAAGGGACTTGATTTAAAGAAGTAGAGAACAACAATTAGTGGATATCAATCTCTAATTTTGGAACCAATAGTATCGGTACGCATACCCTAAAACCTTTATTCCTTATGCGGAAGTTAGGAAGAAGAAGAAGTAGGGTTCGCGGACCCGTGTCTTTTATAAGTCCTCAATGGGACTCAACCAGTTCCGTATGTCTAAAATACTTACGAGAGAGTCTAGACATCATCACACAGATGAACTTGTGAACAAGTCATGTTAATTAGGGAGAATACTTCAACCTAAATTTATGATGATTGGTTTAAAGGTATTTGTACCGACAGAAAAATACTACCAGAGTATACCGTGTTTCCCAAAACAAATATCCAGTAGGTTACGGAGGTCACACCACCTCAGGTTTTATATCAATATAATAAGATGATTAATCTTATTCTTAGCTCAATGAAAATTTTCGAAAAATGACATTCGGAGCACAAGTAATATTGATACCCACTTACGGTTATTATGTGAAATCAAGGTGGTAGAACAAAGTCATACAAACCTTTATTAGAGACTCAAGTAAGCAGAAATATCATGACCTTATTGTAATTCACTATTGGAGTTTCCTCAACAATATGAAATACTTTGATTGTCAGTAAAAAATTCTGCTGAAAGGAAAATTTCCTTATAAACCAATGACAATTCACTAGTGACACCTGATGAAAACGAAAGGATTTCAAACCTCAAATAATACAAACACAAAGAACTTACAAATCTGTTACTTGCCCCATCTCAAGCTACATACATGATGGGGTGATGCCAAATCTTGTTACGAAGAAATTGGATGAGCAGGAAAATGCTCACGAATCATCTAAGATCGATATTCTTTATTTTTTGCATCAGTGATATAATCACAAAGGTGATTATTTAACTCAGGAGAAATCATTCGTGCAGTTTCCTTCCCAACTTGATTAAGAGATGCAGTCCTACGATTTTTGGAGCCAGCAAGAGTCACTGCAGAATTCATTTTGGAGAAAGTGCACGACTTTTTAATATGTCCATACTGATCACAACGAAAGCACGTTTTGACAGAATCAAAACTATTAAAATAATTGACCTTACTTTTAATCACTGCGGGTCGTCTCAAGAATTTAAATGTATTCTCAAAAGTTGTAAACAGATCTCGTTAATAGATCCACTACGATAGTATTCCTTAAACATATCGATTAACAATCTATTAAGATTCCATATCCTTGAGCTTTTATTGAAACATTTCTTGTATCGGCTCTTTTTAGAGGAAACTTTAGTTCTTTCTTTAGGTTGTTTTCCATCAACCAAGATGTTTGAAGTCATGGTCGAATCGAGAGCATCTTGTGAGATAAGAAGTCTTGAGGAAAATAAACTCTTAACAACCTTTAAGTATTTCTGGTGTGCGTCACAGTTGAACAGAAAAAGCTTTCCTTTTTTAAAAGGATATACTTTAGGATCAAACAAACACAAAAATGTTAAGTTTACCGTATTTTCCTGCTCTGATACCAATTGATAAAACCGGGGTACAACAACCACACCCAATTTTTTCGTTCGGCAACCTGTATGGACTATGCCTCAGTAATATTCTGAGAGATCAAGGAACAATATTATTACACAACATCAAAGTCCAGTTGTATCACAACTTTGACAACAATACTATGGTGTTAGAGCATAGCTCGGTTGAACCCACCAAGCGTTGGTATGTCAAGTTTCGATGTTATATTTTAGTGAATCAAAACTCAACTAAAAAGTCGCTTGATTATGTACTAGAGACAACTTCGTATAAGTTTGGCTAGAAAAATTAGGATAATGAAACATACAAGTATAACTCGATTCCGGATAAGAGAAACTAAGTTAATTCTGATCTTAGTTAGACTTATCAAAAGTAAAGGATTCGGTTATTCAAGTCTAATCGAATGCGTTGACAAGAAATATTAATTAACTAACCTAGTATTTGTCTTGTCTAAAGTGTAAGATCTAAGTTATTATTTGAATAATTAGTGCCTGATAAGAAAAATAAAGTTAATTCTGATCTTTATTTTGGGCTTATCGAAATAAGCGATTGTATTTGTGCAATCGGTTTAGCAAGGGAACTAAGTTTCTTAGTCAATTTGTTAAACTATAATGGAAAATTGCTTCGGGAAATTGTTTTCTTGATAACATATTAAAACCAAATTACTTGTAGTTTCGGTTTTGATATTGGTTATCTAAAGTGGTATGTGAAACCTTCGTGCTTAACTCTTATAGGTTGTACAATTCTTTTAGATTGTAAGATCCTTTCGGTTTTGGTATTTGGTCGGACCTTTGTTATTTTGTGACAAAAAGGTGGAGAAATATATGGAGTAAACAAATGATTTGTAATCACTAAGGAAAGGACAATTGTGCTTAAACGTTATATCTAAAGAACGATTAAAGCATTGACCAAAAGGGAGAAACATATCGTATGATGATTGTAGTTATTTGGACTACAAAGGGAAATAACAAAGATGCGCGGATTGAAAATCTACCTATCTTACCTTTAGGAGAAGTATTAGCTTTGTTATTTAAATGTCAACAACGACATTTATGGATTGAATATATGCAGGGTATTGTGTTGTTGAAACTTGGAATCAAGCGTATGTATAATGAATTTTTGTAATTTGTTTATCCATATGATTGTAAGAGTTTTGTCACTAAAATCGACAAAGGGGGAGATTGTTAGAGCATAGTTCATTTTAACCCACCAAGCGTTGGTATGTCAAGTTTACTTGTCATATTTTAGTGAATCAAAACTCAATTAAAGAGTCGCTTGATTATGTACTAGAGAAAACTTCGTATAGGTTAGGCTAGAAAGATTAGGATAATGAGACATACAAGTATTACTCGAAGACTCGAAGAATGTGAAGAAGTAATAAGCTACATCGACGACATCATCCTTCCTCTTGAGGTTAGTAATATTGTGACTTGAAATGTTTCATTCCTAACGTATCTTTCAAGTCGTGGTATATTAAAAACATAACTGTGAAGCTATGAATGATTATACTCTAGTAGACATAGTATTAAGGAATTAGAATACGAAGTATAATGCTTATCTTTTGAACTTCCTATATAAGGCATCGACATAATCGTATGAATGCTATTGTGATTATGTGTATGGGTATGGGTGAAGATTTCTTCCTAGGAAACAATGTTTACATTCGTTTAAAGGAAGTACATTCATGAACTTGTTTTATGAATCGAAAGGGAAATCGCTAGGCTTATTGGTATTGTTATTCATTGCATATCTTTGGATTACCAATATGTGTGAGTTAGTAGAACCGATCATAACGTGTTATGTATCTTGGTAAAACTAGTCACGCTGCCTGACTTATGTGTTGGTATGACTTTTATTAGTGTAACCGATCCTAAGTAATCACCTAAGATGGTATGATCGATATTTGTAATTGGTGTAACCGATCCTAGTAATTGGTGTGACCGATCACAAAAGAATGTGTAATCGATCCTTGTAATTGGTGTAACCGGTCCTGGTAATTGGTGCAACCGATCCTGGTAACTGGTGTGACTGATCACAAGTAATACCATGAGAATATGGTAACCGGTCCTGGTAATTGGCGTAACCGATTTGGTAACTGATGTAACCGGTCCCAGTAACCATATTAAGGTAGAACCGATCCTTGTGTTTGGTAGAATCGTAAACCCATGATTAGTGTGTTGATTTGATCAATCACATAGTTCTTGGAAATCATATAAACCAGTTCTAAACTTGTTTGGAAGTGTGGTATAATCGGTTCCAAGATTGTAAATATGAAAAAGGATTTACAAAGAATAAGACGTCGACATACTTTGAACATGTTCAGTAACTCTTATATTTTATTGTTCAAAGATATTCCTCAATAACTCAAGGAGATCCCGGACCGAAATAAGTTGAGAATCTTTTAATTAAGGTTGTTAATTTTATATGCTTTTAATTACCAGCAATTAAAATGCATATCTCTGGAAAATAAAAATTGGTAATGTGCGTTTACTAATTGGAGATTTTCTAATAGGATTTCGGTTAATTTTGGACAGAGTATTTCTAGGAATTATGAAAACCGAATTTGGAATCTATTGCATATCTTGAGAATATTCGATTTTGGACATTCCTTGGTGTCCAAACTTCCTTGGTCTATAAATACCCAAGTTTGCATTTCGATCAAACTATCCTAAGAGCCAGCAAAACTACCTTGTTGTGTTGTTACTGGTGGAAACGTCTATTCAGAAAGGAAAGTACCCTAATTAGGCGAAATCTCTTACGACCGCTCGTTTAAACATTGTGGGATCAAGAAGCTCTTCGAGTACCGTTGGTGGGAAACTAGATAATTGCAGTATTCTTAGTTTTCGATTTGATTTGATTGACTAACGGTTGTTGAACTTTGATTGCACCTAGTTTGCCTATTCTTGAGAATCTTCTCTTCTGATATAAGATTCACTCAAACTAGATCGAAGTGTCGACGGGATCTTTAGAAATGTTTGTAGATATAAATAAATCTTGTGATAATCCATCGTTAACATACTCCGTTATGTGCGTGATTGATCACAAGAGATTCAAGTTGTGGTGTGCAGGTGTTTATTGAAGATTTAAGAAGATCTGAAGACGAAGAGGATTTCTTATTTGGGTTATAATCTTTGGTGTGCACAAAACTTGATCGGTTGGGATCCAACTATAATCGGTTTATCTTTGATAGATTTGATTGATTAGTTGCGTAGATCAGCATCATTAAATAGTATCTTGGTAGATCCTATTTTTGATTGTGAAATCTAAACTCTGCTACTTTGGTAGTTGTTGGATAGATAGATCTAAACCCGACAAAGGAGTTTATTGGATTAAACATAAGAGCCTTTGTCTAACTCATATCACTGAGATTGAATAGAGTTGTTACCGAAAAGATTTGTTGTTCCTTTACTGTTTGGAATACGAACCAAAGGAATTGTTCCAGTGCGTGCACTTATTGAATGTCGGAAGCGCAGGGATACTGAAGAAACTAGGTGAACTATAGGTTTAGTTGCTTGGTCTCAACTATAAGAAGTTGGTGTGATTTTGTATAGCGGCTTAATTCTGAGAGTATTCAATTCTGGACTAGGTCCCGGGATTTTTCTGCATTTGCGGTTTCCTCGTTAACAAAATCTTGCTGGGTCATTTACTTTTGTTTTCCACAATTATAATTGTTGTTATTATAATTTAAAGTAAATTACACAAACGTTAACTCCGTATTACTTGATAGTGATCCTATAGAGTTTGGTTAAGTCCGAACCTATTATCAAGTAATCATACTTTGATTGTTGTATTGTCTCGATCTCGTATCCATAGACGATCACACAAAGTGTGAATACCGATTCGTTGTATTGTCTCGACTCAGTCCATAGACAAACACTTTCTATAAGAGGGCTTATAGGTGGAAAAGTTTAAGATTGTGGTATATTTGGGTACCCTCGTCTTTTCAATTGGTATCAGATCAGGCAAACAAGAAAAGATCTAACAATCTGTGTTTTGGTGCGATCCAACCTGTAAGACTGGAATTTAAAAATGGTTTTTATAGAACCTAATAATGATTTAATTAACGTAAATCAAGACATTAAGAGTTTTGAATTAACAATTGATGATGGCATCTACGATTCAATATCTGAAGACCATCACGAAATCATCTCAAGAGAATCTACTAGATAAGTTAATCTTGTTAATGATGTAGAAACTGATGACGACTGGAAAATTTGTCTAGTAAAAAGGCTGGATGAAATTTTCGATGATGACGACCCAGATTTTGAACGCGATGTAGAAAAGGATGTCTTAGAATACTCTAAGCTACCGAATCCTTTGAAAAATAAAAAACTAAGAACTTCAGATTTTCTTGGTTTTATGACTCCTCTTTGTCGTGAGAACAAGAAACTGAATAAGGTTTTTCAAGGATATTATATTGATTACCGCACCAGTGATTCTCTTTTTAAAGATCGTACAGACGAGCTAAATTCTAAGAAATTAGAATGTGAAAATCTTCGAAGAGATCTCTTTTTGTCAGAAAAGAAACTTGTTGAATCTGAAGCAAGGGTTAATTCTCAACAAAAGAGTTTTGAAGAGAAAGAAGTTTAATATCTCTCACGAAAAAAACCGCCTTGAGGCTGATCTAACTGGTGCTCTTGATAAAATCAAGACGTTGGAAGAAGAAAATTTGTACTTGAAAAAGTCCAATGATAGCACAAACAATTTATCGTCATTGTTAGAAGTAGGAAGATATCATGGTGATACACGTGGATTAGGGTATATGGAATCAAGTGCTTCCAATGATAACAACGAGATAAAATTTGTTAAAGCTACAAATTCTTCTCAACTAGAGGCTTTCACTGATGTCAAAAATGACACTATTTCTAGTAAAGAAGTAAAGCCAATCAAGCCTAAGAATTGTGTTCAACCAGCAGCAATTAAAGCGAGCACTTATGCTAATGTCAAGAAAGCAATAACATTGAACAAAGATAAGAAGAAGAAGAAGAAGAAGAAGAAGAAGAAAACTCTTCGAGCACCAATGCAAGCGGATCCACAAAAAGGTAACATTAAAACTCATACTCCTTATGTTACTAAGAATTGTTATTATTATGGTAATAAAGGGCGCTTGCAATGGGGATGCAAAGTTCGTAAGATGCAAGATGCACTTTCTTTTGTATCAAATGAATTGGCTAAGTTTGCTTCCCAAAAGAACTCAGATCGTTGTTGTCCTCAGTTTAGGAAAAAGAATTATTATAATGATAGTTCAAATTTTGCCTATCACCCGACAAGGCCATCTCATAAAAGAGCTGAATATAGAAAGAGAGATGACTTTGTATATGCTAAGACAATATCTGATGTTCCAAATTGGAGAAAAGTTGTTTCACAAAGTATTCAAAAGGACAATCGTCCTAATGGTATAAAGGAGAAAGCTGCTCCTGCGAAACCCAACTCTAAATGGGTCCCGAAGTCCTCCATAGCCAAGAAGGGACCAAAATTTAGTCACAAGAATGTCTCCCAGCTGTTAAATATTGATAACAATGTTTACAAAAGTCTTTTTGAAAGACTAAAGAAAGACTTCATGTTGTCTAAATTCTGTTGTACAAGTGAACGTTGTGATAAATGACACTCTTCATCACAAGTCAAATAAGAAAAACAAGAGATGGAACAAGATAAAACAAACAAAGCAAGAGGTCAAGAATAATGATTCTGTCTTAGTCACTCGTGACGAACAAGACAAGGATCAACTCAACACAACCTAGTTGTGTTAGCATGTGCATGCTCACCTTGGTGCTCAACCTTTTGAAATATGAGGAAGCACATGAAAAACTGAGCACATGATCTCTCAGTTATTGTATGACTAATTAACATCTTTATGGAGATTTCTTTTCTTCTATACTCATACCTTATCTATATATATTTGAGCTTTTGATAGAAAATGTAATTTGGAGTTTATGATGTTGATATCTACTGTTCATATATGTGTATCTCTTGTTTTTACGATTAAAACAAGCCAAAAATCACTGAATTCGGACATTGTATGCAAAAGTTATGTCTAAAACAGTTTCATGTGGATTCATGTTGTGACCCGTCACAAGTAATCATTGTAACCGATCCTAGTGATTGGTGTAATTAGTGATGATATTTTTCAATGATGTTGTAGTAAGATGATTCGTTCACTCAGATTTGTTGAGAATTTGTTTTAAGACTTAATAAAGAAAATAAGGAAAAATATATATATACAATTTGTCACAAGATGAAGAGACGCTGAGACGCGGGATTCCACTACTTTTCATATTGTTATGGTTCAGTCATTAACTCTAGACAATATAGCTCAAACAAAAGAAGTTGTGACTCTAGTTCTTTGCCAAAAATAGATTTCGTAAAATATTATTTGTAAGTTAAAAGCATGACGCATCTAAAGTATTTAGAACTAAGCATGCGGCATCTAACAAAATAACAAATAATTAATAGAAATCATAAAGCAATTAAATATATGCAAAAAGTCAATAAAAGAATTAATTCATTTACCACAATCATGAAAAGTTGCTTCCTCCGTTGTCCCAGTGATAGGGTTTAGCTCATCATGTTGTTGGAAACACGCTCAAAAATCATTATTATTGCTCAAAGGGTGTTTACAAATGATGAAAAGGGAGAAATAATTCAAAATCGGGTTTGTAACAATTATATTTGTTACAAACCAAAGAACGATACAGAGGATGTGTCACTTTTACTGTTGCTCTAAGACCCACGACTCTGTGTCGCAAACGCTGTAGAAAATAAGTCTGTCGTCCTTGTGTCGCTGTCACTGTAGCTATACGACCAACGGCTATGTGTCGTTGTCACTGTTGGAAAACGACTGTTCTGGTAAGTCTGTTCTTCGTGTTCTTCAGCTTTGCAGCAGCAGAAATGGAGTTTCTGCAGCTTGATTTTTCGACTCTCTGGTGCTCTATTCCTCTCCCAAACTCTCCATCACCTTTCTAAGACATCCCAGCACCTTATTTATACTCGACAGTCCCCTTGAATCTTCAAAATATCTTGTCATTAATCTTCACGGGTATTATTTCCTTCTTTTTATTCTTCACGCGTCTGTTGGACAAAGGCTTACTCCAACACGTTTCTGAACCCTTCTAAATCACATCCAACTTCTTCCAGGCACACGAAAATTCCGTAAATAACTTAACTGACTTGTGGAAGAAAGAATAATACGTACCCGTCATATATGAATATGCCCTGTCCTTTAACGAAATAAGAATGGGAAGATATTTTTCCTTCCTACTTACACATCTTCCAGTTCAAACCAAACTCCTTCGGCTAAAACGAAATCACATAGAAGATATGCTTCCCTTATTTGCACGTAACTTCCCAAACTAAACCACCAGAAAACCCGAGACCTCCACATACCCTGTTTAATCGAGGTATTCATGGAAACTCGATTATTACCCATTTATAATCCACATACCATCCCTGGTTTGTATCCAAAAGTCAATCCGAATAGATTTTCAAGTAGAAATCCTACAAAATCTCCTCTAATCTTTGCCTGAAGTTTACGCAGAAAACAGCCTCCATTTTGCCGCCAAAACTGGTTTTCACGGTGATGAAGATGGTGTCCCCTTAGAAAACCAGGGGGTGTGAATATCCAAAGGTGTAAATAGTAAAGAAGATGCCCCTTATAAATTGAGGTGTCCCTTAATAATTGAGGCGCCCCTTAACCAATAGTGAGAGTCCGAATAACACATATCCTCCGGGTGCCTAAATCAACTTTTCGAGCCGAAATTTCCACACATGTTTATTTCTCAAAAAACATCTACACAAACACAAAAACACCATAATTAGTACAAAATCGAGTGCCAACAATATATAGTATTGAGATCAAATTAGACACAAAAATGTGTCTATCAATTAGTCCATACGAAGGAGTGTAAAACTGTCTTGTTCATAACTTCTTCATCCGAACTCGAAATGACCTCATTCTTTTTGCGTTGGTTTCGTAATTCATTTTCCTACAAGATTGAGGTAATTGCAATACTTGATTCTTTGTTGAATATTTATGGTGTTTTGCATTTGTGTTTATGGGATGTTTGATTTCGGTTTTCATAACCTTAACATTCGATCTCATATGATGTGAACCCTTATGGTTTGTGTGGCTTTTTGATTTAGCGGGATTAAGTTCTAGCACATGTTGGTAGGATTTATCAAAGGATCATAAGGTGTTCCGATTGAAACTCATATGTGAAATAGTCACAATATGTTGAATTTTTGTTTAACATAAAAGCATATGTGTTTCGGGTTTTCAACTTTTGATATTTGCATTAGTTAAAACCGATTCAACCTTTCTCTGGTAAAGGTTGATATTGTTGTTGTTCTTTTGTTCTTACGAGAGGATGACAACATAATGGGGGAGAGTTCTAACTTGAACTTGTGTTTAATGATATATCTTTCTGGGGAGAAGAGGATGCGGAATTTGAGGTAACGAATTTGTTAGATAATCGTTTTCCTGTTTAAGAAAAGCATGAGTTTATTGCATATATTTTGCTTTTGCTTAACAAAATTCGGTACAATTGATGTTTATTCCATTATGTGTATGGATGTATGTGTGTGTGTGATTCAATTGTTTCCGGTTAAGAAAAACTGGTTTGATATCTTTCTTTATTGTTTGGTATCAATTGTTTTAGACTTAACGAAATTCGGTGCAATTGCTGTGCTTTAATGTCTATGTTTGTTTCAATTGCTTCTGATTAAGAGAAATAATTGTGCAAGTCAATTTATTTGGTTTGTATGTATTGTTTATGGCTTAACAAAATACGGGATCATTTGTTTAGTCCAATTCGATTCCGGATAAGAGAAACTAAGTTAATTCTGATCTTAGTTAGACTTATCAAAAGTAAAGGATTCGGTTATTCAAGTCTAGTCGAATGCGTTGACAAGAAATATTAATTAACTAACCTAGTATTTGTCTTGTCTAAAGTATAAGATCTAAGTTATTATTTGAATAATTAGTGCCTGATGAGAAAAATAAAATTAATTCTGATCTTTATTTTGGGCTTATCGAAATAAGCGATTGTATTTGTGCAATCGTCTTAGCAAGGGAACTAAGTTTCTTAGTCAATTTGTTAAACTATAATGGAAAATTGCTTCGGGCAATTGTTTTCTTGATAACATATTAAAACCAAATTAATTGTAGTTTCGGTTTTGATATTGGTTATCTAAAGTGGTATGTGAAACCTTCGTGCTTAACTCTTATAGGTTGTACAATTCTTTTAGATTGTAAGATCCTTTCGGTTTTGGTATTTGGTCAGACCTTTGTAATTTTGTGACAAAAAGGGGGAGAAATATATGGAGTAAACAAATGATTTGTAATCACTAAGGAAAGGACAATTGTGCTTAAACGTTATATCTAAAGAAAGATTAAAGCATTGACCAAAAGGGAGAAACATATCGTATGATGATTGTAGTTATTTGGACTACAAAGGGAAATAACAAAGATGCGCGGATTGAAAATCTACCTATCTTACCTTTAGGAGAAGCATTAGCTTTGTTATTTAAATGTCAACAACGACATTTATGGATTGAATATATGCAGGGTATTGTGTTGTTGAAACTTGGAATCAAGCGTATGTATAATGAATTTTTGTAATTTGTTTATGCATATGATTGTAAGAGTTTTGTCACTAAAATCGACAAAGGGGGAGATTGTTAGAGCATAGCTCATTTTAACCCACCAAGCGTTGGTATGTCAAGTTTACTTGTCATATTTTAGTGAATCAAAACTCAATTAAAGAGTCGCTTGATTATGTACTAGAGACAACTTCGTATAGGTTAGGCTAGAAAGATTAGGATAATGAGACATACAAGTATTACTCGAAGACTCGAAGAATGTGAAGAAGTAATAAGCTACATCGACGACATCATCCTTCCTCTTGAGGTTAGTAATATTGTGACTTGAACTGTTTCATTCCTAACGTATCTTTCAAGTCGTGGTATATTAAAAACATAACTGTGAAGCTGTGAATGATTATACTCTAGTAGACATAGTATTAAGGAATTAGAATACGAAGTATAATGCTTATCTTTTGAACTTCGTATATAAGGCATCGACATAATCGTATGAATGCTATTGTGATTATGTGTATGGGTATGGGTGAAGATTTCTTCCTAGGAAACAATGTTTACATTCGTTTAAAGGAAGTACATTCATGAACTTGTTTTATGAATCGAAAGGGAAATCGCTAGGCTTATTGGTATTGTTATTCATTGCATATCTTTGGATTACCAATATGTGTGAGTTAGTAGAACCGATCATAACGTGTTATGTATCTTGGTAAAACTAGTCACGATGCCTGACTTATGTGTTAGTATGACTTTTATTAGTGTAACCGATCCTAAGTAATCACCTAAGATGGTATGATCGATATTTGTAATTGGTGTAACCGATCCTAGTAATTGGTGTGACCGATCACAAAAGAATGTGTAATCGATCCTTGTAATTGGTGTAACCGGTCCTGGTAATTGGTGCAACCGATCCTGGTAACTGGTGTGACTGATCACAAGTAATACCATGAGAATATGGTAACCGGTCCTGGTAATTGGCGTAACCGATTTGGTAACTGATGTAACCGGTCCCAGTAACCATATTAAGGTAGAACCGATCCTTGTGTTTGGTAGAACCGTAAACCCATGATTAGTGTGTTGATTTGATCAATCACATAGTTCTTGGAAATCATATAAACCAGTTCTAAACTTGTTTGGAAGTGTGGTATAATCGGTTCCAAGATTGTAAATATGAAAAAGGATTTACAAAGAATAAGACGTCGACATACTTTGAACATGTTCAGTAACTCTTATATTTTATTGTTCAAAGATATTCCTCAATAACTCAAGGAGATCCCGGACCGAAATAAGTTGAGAATCTTTTAATTAAGGTTGTTAATTTTATATGCTTTTAATTACCAGCAATTAAAATGCATATCTCTGGAAAATAAAAATTGGTAATGTGCGTTTACTAATTGGAGATTTTCTAATAGGATTTCGGTTAATTTTGGACAGAGTATTTCTAGGAATTATGAAAACCGAATTTGGAATCTATTGCATATCTTGAGAATATTCGATTTTGGACATTCCTTGGTGTCCAAAATTCCTTGGTCTATAATACCCAAGTTTGCATTTCGAGCAAACTATCCTAAGAGCCAGCAAAACTACCTTGTTGTGTTGTTACTGGTGGAGCCGTCTATTCGGATAGGAAAGTACCCTAATTAGGCGAAATCTCTTACGACCGCTCGTTTAAAGACTTCTGTGGGATCAAGAATCTCTACGAGTACCGTTGGTGGGAAACTAGATAATTGCAGTATTCTTAGTTTCCGATTTGATTTGATTGACTAACGGTTGTTGAACTTTGATTGCACCTAGTTTTTTTATTCATGAGAATCTTCTCTTGTGATATAAGATTCACTCAAACTAGATCGAAGTGTCGACATGATCTTTAGATTGTTCGTAGATATAAAGATATCTTGTGATAATCCATCGTTAACAGACTCCGTTTTGTACGTGATTGATCACAAGAGATTCAAGTTGTAGTGTACAGGTGTTTATTGAAGATTTAAGAAGATCTGAAGACGAAGAAGATTTCTTATTTGGGTTCATAATCTTTGGTGTGCACAAAACTTGTCGGCTGGGATCCAACTATAATCGGTTTATCTTTGATAGATGTGATTGATTAGTTGCGTAGATCGGCATCATTAAATAGTGTCTTGGTAGATCTTATTTTTGATTGCGAAATCTAAATTCTGCTACTTTGGTAGTTGTTGGATAGATAGACCTAAACCCACCAAATGAGTTTATTGGATTAAACATAAGATCCTTTGTCTAACTCATATCACTGAGACTGAATAGAGTTGTTACCGAACAGATTTGTTGTTCCTTTACTGTTTGGAATACGAACCAAAGGAATTGTTCCAGTACGTGCACTTATTGAATGTCGGAAGCGCAGGGATACTGAAGAAACTAGGTGAATTATAGGTTTAGTTGCTTGGTCTCAACTATAAAAAGTTGGTGTGATTTTGTATAACGTCTTAATTATGAGAGTATTCAATTCTGGACTAGGTCCTGGGGTTTTTCTGCATTTGCGGTTTCCTCGCTAACAAAATCATGTTGTGACATTTACTTTTGCTTTCCGCAATTATAATTGTTGTTATTATAATTTAAATTAAATTACACAAAAGTTAACTCTGTATTACTTGATAGTGATCTTATAGAATTTGGTTAAGTCCGAACCTATTATCAAGTAATCACACTTTGTTCGTTGTATTGTCTCGATCTCGTATCCATAGACGATCACACAAAGTGTGAATACCGGTTCGTTGTATTGTATCGACTCAGTCCATAGACAATCACTTTCGGTAAGAGGACTCATAGGTGGAAAATTTTAAGATTGTGGTATATTTGGGTACTCTCGTCTTTTCAATTAGTATCAGAGCAGGCAAACACGAAAAGATCTAACAATCTGTGTTTGGTGCGATCCAACCTATAAGACTGGAATCTAAAAATGGTTTTTATAGAACCTGATAATAATTCAGTTAATGTAAAGCAAGACATTAAGAGTTTTGAATTAACACTTGATGATGACATCTACGATTCATTATCTGAAGACCATCACGGAATCATCTCAAGAGAATATACTAGACAAGTTAATCTTGTTAATGATGTAGAAACTGATGACGACTGGAAAATTTATCTAGAAGAAAGGTTGGATGAAATTTCCGATGATGACGACTCAGATTTGAACGCAATGTAGAAAAGGATGTCTCAGAATACTCTAAGCTACTGAATCCTTAGAAAAATAAAAAACTAAGAACTTCAAATTTTCTTGGTTTTATGACTCCTCTTTGTCGTGAGAACAAGAAACTGAAGAAGGTTTTTCAAGGATATTATATTGGTTATTGCACCAGTGATTCTCTTTTTAAAGATCGTACATACGAGCTAAATTCTAAGAAATTAGAATGTGAAAATCTTCGAAGAGATCTCTTTTTGTCGGAAAAGAAACTTGCTGAATCTGAAGCAAGGGTTAATTCTCAACAAAAGAGTTTTGAAGAGAAAGAAGGTGAATATCTCTCACGAGAAAAACGCCTTGAGGCTGATCTAACTGGTGCTCTTGATAAAATCAAGACGTTGGAAGAAGAAAATTTGTACTTGAAAAAGTCGAATGATAGCACAAACAATTTATCCTCATTTTTAGAAGCAGGAAGATATCAGGGTGATACACGTGGATTAGGGTATAAGGAATCAAGTGCTTTCCAACGATAGAGGAGTAAGATCAGGATACACGAACTATCAAAAATAAAATAGTCGGACCTGACTTCACGAATCCCAAGCGAAGTTTTTAAGTCGTAAACCTATTTATGTTTCACAGGAAAATCTGGAAACCTAGGTTAAGAGAGAATCGACTCTAGTTTGCAACTAGGACACATGAAAGTGTCGGGATTTGTTTTCCCAGCGCAAGAGCTTCTCTTTATATAGACTTTAAAGATCATAGATTTCTTATGATTTAATCTGAGTTAGCTTTGTAAACAAGCAAACAACATTCACCGTTAGATGAAATTCTGACTTGAGATCAAGCTAAGACAGCTTGAAAATAAAAAATCATGTCCACCGTTAGATGGTTTAGCTTGACTTTCACACAAATGAAATATACAATCTTAAATAAGGATGAACCTTACCTAAACGTGTACAATGAGTAGGGTCAATAACGGTTAACCAAAGTTATCCATATCAACGTAATAAGCTTTTTGTCATTTACGTAAAACACTTTAGATTCAATTTGATAATAAATCAAATTTTAATTGGCGATCAAATATATATCTAATATGTGTTTTAGAGAGTTATTCAAATGCTCGATATCCCATAGAAATATTTTCGAATGCATTTGAATATATTCGAATGGGTAAGTACGCATATTGAGTATGTGTACTACATCCACTTCGTGAGTTTTAATGCTAAGGTATGCATACTAGGTATGTATATCCTCATGGCAGTTACAGTTCAGGGACTCTTGTATGTACACTGAGTAAGCATACTCCCCTGAGTTCACGGGCACATACGTTTTGGTATGCATACTGAGTATGTGTACCAAGTGTCTTTAGCCGAACATAAACTGAATAGTACGTGTACTGATTACGCATACTAAAGTTTCAGACCTTCCCTTGTCTCGTTGGTACGTGTACTGAGTACGCATACTATAGCTCCAAACCCATCACAGTTACGCCAGTACGTGTACTAGGTACGCATGCTGAAGTTCCGGACCAAACTAGTTTCGCTAGTACGTGTACTAGGTACACATACTGTCCTGTATCAAGAAGTCAGTATTTCTGTAAAACTCTTTATAATCGATTTGAAACATCCTCGGAAGACTATAATGATAATTTCACACATACCACTTGTTCTAAGTAATTCTCAAATGATTACTTAATCAATACGAAACATCCCAAGTTAACATTAGATGATTATCTCACACAGATCATGTAAAATGTTCAAGGTTATTTTCACATGATTGAAATGAATCAATTCAAAACATTCCTAAGTAATGATAATCTCACACGCATCATTGCTCAAGGATATTTTGAATTGATCATCTTGAACAATAAATTGTTCGAATGACATATAGCTTAACTCATATTTTGAGAAGTATATTTAGAATAAACAAGATCGAAATTTTCATTGTGCAATAATTTAAAGTCTACTTAGTCATACGACTTAGTCTCATTTTACTAGATAGAATAGAATATATCTAGGTGAATAGATGGTCCAGTCATCACATAAATTTTGCCGACGAAGTTCTCCAGAGTTCTTCAGTTGATCTCCATCCAAAGTCTTCAATTGATCTTCTTCTTCAGATGGTAAACGTGGTGAAGTCCGATGTTCAACTACACACTTCTATCATAAACCGAGCCATGACTACATAGTAGACTAGAAATCAAGATATAGTTTTGTCAACTAAATTTGACAACAAGCTTAAGATAGCAACACTTGCGAGTTCGACCGAGCAATGCTCTAAAACTAACCCATAGATCATTCAAAGTAAAGCCAGATTCACTAATTCCACGAACTAAAAGGTGGGTACTAAGAGCAAGTCCCGTGGACTCTGTAAAAGATGGCCACTTGGTAGTCAATGTGGATGGGCAAAGTCATTTTTATAAGGTGGAAGAATATTGTTGAGTCGGTCGTAGGAAGTTGAGACGACTTAAATTCCAATAATAACGACTATTTTCCAACAGGATAAAAATGACTAGTTTTTCCATCCCTATAAACATAAATAACACACTCCTAGAAACGCTTAACTCACACCAAATTCAATCTTCTCTACAGTTGTTCTCCACTAAAAAACATCCAAACTATATTTAACTTCACTAAATTTGTCAACAAAAATGTCTTAATATCAAGATATTAAACAGAAAATAAATAGAAAACCAACTAGTAATAAATCCAGTCGACCTAAATCGATGACATAATCAAGTTCAGAAGAAGAGAACAATGTCAATCTACTTTTCCGTCTAAAACTAGCCAAAGCTTGAGGTCACTTGTCTACAAAAATGGATCGATATAATAATGCTCAAAAACCAAATGGTAGTTGGTTCGAAGTTAAAAAAAATTATCGAAAACTACCACATGGTGATAATGTTATGATAATTTCTTTGGTTTACGTTGCATCATACTGAAGCAAAGAAACATCAGAAAAAATTGTTATTTGTAGTGGTGGTATACTACATATATGTTTCATTTTGAAGACTTCGATAAGTATATCAAATATTTTGACTTATAATTTACATGCAATCAATACGAAGATGTAAATAATGTAAATGTTTTTAGAACAATAACACTATTAGATTTGTATATATCCTACTTGGGGTGCTGAGTCTGATTTACCAGAATCGAAGTGGGAGCTAGAGTTTTTTAATCTCATTGGAGATGGTCAGATAGTTACAACTGTCTCACAAGGTTTCGACCGTCCTAATTCTTACACAGAAAAACCGGATGAATCATGAACAGTTAATAAAAAAATTGAATCAAATAAAATTAAGAGATTTAAAACCTAGGCGTCTCTACCAACAAAAGATAGGCATAATCAGAGAGAGCATGAGCTTTAGTCATACTTTTTCAATCCATAACTGGAACTCCACCATCCTAGGATATAATGGAAAACTCACATTCCAACATTATGCAAAGAGAAGTCTGTCGTCTAGTGCATGAATTATCTCTATATCGTCAAGATATTCGACAAAATCCTCAGGATACGAACATTATAGAAGATCATTTGATCCCGAAGTCTCTCAAGCTCAAGGTTTAAATTAATGACCTGGAAACCAAGATGAAGGATCTTAAGATGCATGATCATATCAAGGGTTTGGGAATACGATACAAGGGGACACGTACATCATGAATTAAAACGGACCAAGTAGTTATAATTATTCCTACATTAACTAATGGAGTTTAATTTAATATTTGTAATTGACATTGTGATTATCTATATTTAATTATTTATGTAAACCGTTATATTTAATTAAAACTAGTATATTTAGAAATGAAAGTAATTGACAACAATATTTAATTTTACATTTAATTAAAATTTATAACAACGTCTTGGTCGAGTAGTATCTGTACTTTTTTACGTTCCATACAGGTCACCAAGAACTCCTTACACATTGCCTAATGAGTTCGCATAAAATAATATTATTCAGTTCCATGTTTGTCATTTTTTTTCAAGCTCTAATACAATTTCAACATTGTTTTCACCTCTAAGTTGATATCGGTTGACAACCTGAACTAAAACTATAAAATCTACTATTTACTTTTTTATAGTTCCAAATCGACAGAACAATCCAACAAAATTACGATTAATGGGGTTATCCATATCAGTGCAGAAGGCTTCATAAAATCCGTCTCCAATAACTCACATGTTCTAAACTATTTTGCCGTTGTTTCGCGCTCATAGCCAGATAACGTACTACAAAGTTTTTATAAAGTGATAGTTTCTCATCTACGATAAACTTCGCAAAATTAATATATGGTTGAGCCACTGCTTAGAAAGCATGGGTTTATGGATGATAAGATTATAATTGTTGGATGAACTAGTCATTGTCGGCTTAGGATGTGATGAGCCGAGTATGGGTCCAGGGATTGACTCAACTTAAGAAGGAACCAAATGCTTTACAATCCTGTTAAAGGGGCGGCATGTTCCATTGGAGGGGCGGCAAGGGTGATAGCAATGTCCCTCTTATTGGTTAGGGGATGTCCTATAGGGGGTGTAAATTGACCAGATTACCCTACTCCTATTTTTAACCTAATGGAATCACAAAAATCAAAACAGTTTTTTTGATTTTTTTCATCTTCTCTTTTCTTCTCTTCCTCCATTAAAATTGAAATTTTCATCGTCCTCGATTAATCAGAGATTTGAAAAATTGATAATCGTTGATTGAAAACTATATTTCCAAAAGACCCAGTTAGAGTTTTGTTTATTGTGTTTGATTTAAGTTAGTTTTGTATCAAAAATTAGGGTTTTGGATCAAAATTGAAATTGAAATTTCTGTGTTGCATGTGAGTTACGGTTGGTAATAACTCCAATTGGAACCGTAACTATAGATTTGGTTGATGTTACGGTTCATTTAACTCAAATACCAACCGTAAGTTCTTGATTTTGAGATAAAATATTCAGTTACGAATTTTTTTTCCAACCGTAAGTTACTTACGGTTGGTCTCGTTACTTAAGTTACGAACCGTAAGTTGTCCTGGATGTTTCATTTTTTTTTTACGTACGGTTTGTAATTGCATCATTGTTACCAACCGTATTTGAGTTACGACTTGTAACTCAAATAACCTTACAAACCGTATGTTAATTACGGTTGATCTCGATTCATTAGTTACCAAACAGTTGCTATATGTTGTCATTCTACCAACCGTAACTGGTATTACGATTGGGTTTTCCCCAAATTGAACCAGTTACGGTTGGTATTCGATACTTTTGGAACCGTAACTAAGAGTTACGGTTGGTAACGAGCTAAATTCCAACCGTAAGTTTTTCTGAAATTTTAAAAATTTCGATTTTTTTACGTACTTTAGAAAATTTTGAGCGACAAAAAGCTAATGGGAACTAATATAGAGATTCACCCATCTCAAATTTGTCACTGGAATCACTCATTTTGGTTGAGTGAATCAAAATTTAGGGTTTCACAAAAACGTCTTTTTCCTTCTCCTCACAACTTTTTTTTTCAACTCTAAAAATCTGATTTTTTGAGTTATTATAAGTGAAAATTAATTATCTACACTAATCCTGATTATCAACACTAATCTTGATTATTAATAATAAGGATTAATTGGTCATTTGCATATATTTTTGATAAGGGGTGGCATGAATTACCCTATAATGATCCTTTTTGTCTTATTAGGTTGCCGGCCCTCTAATGGATCATGCCGCCACTTTAACATGATTGATGCTTTAGTTTGACCATTTGCCCAGTCACAGTGGGTGTGAATGAGCAAATTTGCTCGTCTGAACTGGGTGCCAGTGCCAAGGGTATAATTGGCAAAAAAGAGGAAATAAGAGCTGATTTTGGAATTTGGATAGAGCTCAAAAATACAATCAATGGCTTCTTCTTCTCTCTTCTGCAGTCACCCTCTTCCCTGTCCTTCACCTGCTCGTTATTTCTCTTCTGCCAAGAAAAATCTCATCTCATCAATTAGATGTTCTTCTGCTAGTAATCAGCGGCAAGAACTTTTTAACCGCATTGCTCCTGTTTACGATAATGTACACTTCGCTATCTTCATAGTTTTCCGCCTGCATCTACAGTTGGTATTCTTGATTTTCTTTGCAAATACATTTTATGGTTTTTTATTTTGATGGGCAGTTGAATGATTTGTTGAGCTTGGGGCAACACCGTGTATGGAAACGAATGGCTATTTCATGGAGTGGGTAAGTACAATTTTGTAATGTCTTGATTAAAGTTTGAGCCTTCATTTTCTTGTCTGAATATTGAGAGTGAGGAAATGCTTATGGTTTTGATTTGGCAGAGCAAGAAAGGGGGACTGTGTATTGGATATTTGTTGTGGAAGTGGAGATTTAACATTTCTTTTGTCCGATAAGATTGGTTCTCAAGGGAAGGTTTGGGGAATCATACTTTATTCCTCAAGTGCCTCTAATATATTCGATGTTTACCTTTGCCAAATGCTGATGCTTTCTCGCAATAATAGATTATATTTGATTGCTGTTTTGTTTTGCAATTTGTAGGTTACTGGTCTTGATTTCTCCAGCGAACAATTGTCGGTAGCTGCACATAGGCAGGGATTACTTGGAAAACCTTGCTACCAGAACATTGTGTGAGCATTGGTAACAGTTTGTGCATGCTTAATTGTAATGAATTTGAGTGTTTTTTAAATGACAGTAAGGATGTATTTAGGTGTTCACCGCCCACATGTATTTGAGTGTATGTTTGTTGCTCATTTGAAACACTATATATACGGGAATCCATTTGCTAATAATACATTTGAGGATACTGCCATTTTTCTTTTTCTCTTTTCTATCCTTCTCAATGGTTGGGGATGACATGTTGCAGGTGGGTTGAAGATGATGCCCTTTTTTTATCTTTCCCTGATAACTACTTTGACGCAATCACTGTTGGTTTTGGTCTACGTAACATTGTAGATAGACGTAAGGCAATGAGTGAGATGCTTCGGGTTCTAAAACCAGGTTTCTTGGTCTTTGCTTCTTTTGTTGAAATAATACGCGATGATATGAAAACATCAGTAGTCTTACTACAGAGTTTTTATTCTCTTGATGGATTTACAGGTTCAAAGGCATCCATACTGGACTTCAATAAGAGTACACAGCCACTTACTACCTCAGTTCAGGTACATGATAATATTTTGCACCTTCTAATGGTACTTGTATATGAAAATCAAAGATTGACTCTCTGTGCAATTCTTTTGGTAAGGAGTGGATGATAGAAAACGTTGTCGTTCCAGCTGCAAGCAGTTATGGCCTTGCAAAAGAATACAAATACTTAAAAAGCTCAATACGTGATTTCTTAACAGGTGTGTTCTTCTTCCAAGAGCTTCTATCTTTCCCTCTCAAACCTCAGTATGAGCTGTATTAGGCTATTTTTAGATAGCTTAAAACCATATGCTACTAATGTAGGGAAGGAATTGGAGGAACTATCACTGGAAGTGGGGTTTTCTTGCGCAAAGCATTATGAAATTGGTGGTGGTCTGATGGGAAACTTAGTGGCGACTCGTTAGATGGTTGTCTACTACAGTATCTTTTGCCAGTTTCCCAATCTCATTGAGTAATTGGGTGCAAATCTAAAGAGTTAGTCTTGGTAATGGCATGGCAGAAATGGTAAGACGACATTTTTTCCACAATTAGTTCAGTTATATAGGTACACTTCACTAAATGCCAGTCTGATTAGTCGAACAATATGGATGCAAGACCATGAATGTTGGCAGTCCAAAGTTCAAAAGGTAAATAGAATCTACCCATTCTGGTCACTTTTCATTTTTCTGAGTTTTGGCATGCATCTTTGTTACCAATTTCTTCATTTAATTGAACGAAATGTATTGCCATCTGCTGTAAAAAGAATTTATAGACCAGGATATATGTACAATTGTCGCTCATGAGACCTATTATTGATTCACGGATCACATGAACAGAGTTGAGTTTGATCCACATGACAAAAACACCATCTTGTTTGATCATTTTTTACCCCACATTTAACTGTTCACAATCGATCAATTTTTTTTCTTCTTTTTTCTTTGGAGTACAATCATTTTTTATTTTATTTTACTTTCATCACCACTCTAGTTAACCCGCCAAATCTTCAAAGTTGCCAAAATGTAACCCATAGGCACTTTGCCATCTACCCATACCAGGTCAAAAGAGAGGATTTTGGTTTTGGAAAATTTGAAGTACAAGTTTGGAAACAATTTTGTCATAATCTTTTAGATTCTTATAAATATATAATTTTGGATTATAATGGATTGATTCGGGATATGTTTAGATTCATAAAAATTGAAGTGGTTTACTAAATCATAAATTCATAATTGAAAACACCGGGTACCAAAATACACCACCAAAATTTTCATACGCAATCTGTATGGACAAACTCAACACAATTCCGAGAGTTAAAACTCAATCAAGGAAAGTGTCTAGAGTTATATCTCTATCTCTCTTGCTATTAGAACGTTTACAGAATTGAATCCGTGAACCTAATCACAAAGAGAGTTCTTGGGCGGTACCAAGGACCAATGTCCAAGGATCAATCAAGTCGTATCCAACAAACTAGGTCGAACGTATCTACTTTAATTGATCAACGCACAACCTGTGATATTTCAATTATAAAGATAAACAATATAATATGGAAAAAGAAATAACAAAGACACCAGAAATTTGTTAACGAGGAAACCACAAATGCAGAAAAACCCCAGGACCTAGTCCAGATTGAACACCAAACTGTATTAAGCCCCTACAGACACTAGCCTACTACCAATTAACTTCGGTCTGGAATGTAGTTGAGCCCGAACTCAGTCTCCCACTGATTCAGGTACAGTGGCGCTCCTTACGCCTCTTTTTTTTTTTTAGGCCTCTTGAATCCCATCAGGACTCCGCACAATTGATTCATTTAGATGAAGTCACAACAACTAAGAGTTGTTTCAACTCAATTGAAGACTTTAAACCAAATCTGCCTCCCACATATTAAGCCTATATAATTGATTTCCTGATTTACGATCGAAACAGATGAGAAGATCAAACGTAGGACCAAGGTGATGGAAATCGATAGCAATTTGACAGAAGTCTAGCTATCCTCCGGACTTATGCAACCCGAAGTGCAGACTAGATTATTATTCACCTCACAAGTGTAAAACTTGTGGAATCACAAAGTTGAGACGAAGAGAACTTTGCGATTTCTATCTATCTTGTTCAAGTGATAAATCAACAATCCAACAAGATCAGGATACTCAAGTTATCAAGATAAAAGATAACTGGACATGGCTTCACGAATCCCAATGAAGTCTTTGATAGTCGCTAAACTTAAAAGGATTTCTGAAGAGGACGACTCTAGATACAACTAAGATACACCAAAAAGTAGTGTCAGTATTTAAAGATCCCAGTTGCCAAGAGTTCCCCTTATATAAACTTTAAACCATAGGTTGCTTTAGGTTTAAGCTAAGATAACTTTCGAACCAAGCAAACAATATTCACCGTTAGATGAAAACTTTGAATCTTATTCACATGAATAAGATATACACTCTGATTAGGTAAACCGTAATCGAACCGTGTACAAAGACTATGTTCAACATGGTTAGCCGAAAACTAGCCGGTTTGAACTTAAAAGCTTAACACTCATTTTCATGAACACAAAGACATTGATCTTAAGTCACAATCATGTGATCAAATAAGTCTAGTGTTAATTAGAGAATTGCTCAAATGCAAATCATCTCGTAGAAATAATTTAATCGCATTTAAACATAATCGACAAAGTTTGTAAGTGCACAAAGTACAAATACATGAGTCGTTCGTGAATCAGATAAGTCGTGGTACGCGGACCGGTTTGCAAACTTATGAGCAAAACCAAGTTTCGGAGTTGACATAAATTTTTCAGTTCACGTATCGGTTTGCAAACTTAGGTGCAAAACTGAGTTCCGGAGGTCACAGAACTTTTTTAGTTTACCAACCGGTTTGGAAACCTTAAGATTTTACCGGTTCCGGAGTTCACATAACTTTTTCAATTTGTGTACCGGTTTGGGTACTAAACTGGTTCAAGAACATAGAACTGTATTGGTTCGCATATCGGTTTGGATACTTAAACCCGGTTCCCTTACCACAGTTCCAAAATGGTTTGTATACGAATATACATACCAATGCGGATAAGGAAACAAACAAATTTTTCCATGATGTGCATACGAGTATGCGTATCACACAAATCTGTAAGCCGATATATAGCTACTTTGCTACGTGTACGAGTACATGTAATACAACTTCAGATATAAAACAGTTTTCTTAGTTTGTAAGACTGATAACACTGTCTTATATTCTGAATATAGTAGTTCTATATTTTTCTCCATATCAATTCGAAACATTCTCGGATAACATCAATGTCACATATCACTGTTCCAGACTATTTTCAAATGATAAACTTGAATCATGATTTGGTTCCAAACAATAAATTGTTCTCCACCAAAATTGATCAAGTATGAACAAATGGTCATTAAGCTTACTCATTATATTTCGAGAAATTCGTAAACTAAATAATTAGTTATCGAATCGAAATTCTTATCTATGCAAGCTAGTCTAATTATTTATGCGACAGTCGTCTCAAGGATATAAAGGTGAATATAACATGAGAAATAGGTAGTTCGGTCTTCATTTACCTTTTGTTGATGAAGTTCTCCAAAAGCTTCGGTTGATCTTCGCCTTCAAACGGTAGAACGCAAATGATGACTGGTTCGTTTCTCGACTACCTCTATCCTAGACTGAGACTTAACTAATTATAGACTAGAAATCAAGATATAGTTTTGACAACTAAATTTGACAACAAGCTTGATATAGCAACACTTGTGAGTTCGACCGACCAGTGCTCTAACAATAATATAGTTGAAAAAACCAAGGTCATCATGTTTTCCTTTCATGAAAAACCATCGATAAGTTAAGGTGGTGGGTGGTGGTACATGAAGGTAGGCGGTGGTTTGTTGATGCGTGTAGTGGTGGTTAAAAAACATAGCATGTTGTGATAAAAAAATAAATTCAGAAAGAATATTGTCCATAAGAATCCATGAAATTCTTGTGGCTTGGGTTGAGACAATAATTTACATATTTTGACTACAGATATCCATAGGAATGCTTATATATCTTGCCTAACTATCCTAAAAATCTAAATGAATTGAATACTTAGGAAATCTACCGCAAGCTAAGGTAAAATTTATAAGCAGAGACCACAACGCAGCAGCAGACTCAGTGGCAAAAGAAGCAAGGATCAAAAGACTTCAACATATATCAAAGCACTAACATCAGCGAGTGCAAAAAGAGAGCATTATTTCTAATATTTTTGATAAAAAATGAAATTATATTAACCTTTTTCATAATATTTTTGTATTACATTGCTTAATTAATATATTAACCTTTTTCATCAAAAAAAAGAGAAAAAAAATTGAATACTTAGGAAATCCGTGGAATCTAAGAAAATCCAATTTGAATGCCATAAATATTTGATAACTCATTGAATATCCTAATTGAATACTTATAAGGTTTTAAGATTGTTAAATATCCATGTAAATCCTAGTCTTCCTTTAGCAGGGTCGTAGCAAAGTATTTGGGCCTCTACGTGATGTCACCAAAACGAGACCTATATAAGTAAAAAAAAAAAAAACCTTTTTTCTTGTGATTTATGTACTGTATAATAACAGAAAAAAAAATGTAACAGGTAATCAAGTGATACACTGTGCTATTTTGGCGTGATACCGTTCACGAATCCACCATCTAAAGAATCAAGTCGAAGGCTTCACCACATATTAAGCAGAAAAAAGAGAGATAGACAGGTAATGTACGGGTATTACAACTCTGCATCTGGACTCAAATGCCTGAATAACATCTCAGATCAATTACATCGAAACCCACCATCAACAACCAAGTTCCTATAGGCACCACCGTAGTTATCAAAAGTACATCTTTTCTTTTGGAAAGCAACGAACAAGGGCCTACAACCCTCGACACCCTAAACCATTTACACATCGCTAATTCCGACATCTACTCTTGATGCAATATCGGATCCGGAGACTGCTGCTTACATTCCGCTCCACCATCATGTTGCTGAAAATTTTGGACATGCCAATACGATTGTACTGATGAATCTTTTACCACATACCCTCGTGTAATAGCTATTTATTAGTTTAATTAATTTCATGCTTCAAAAAAATGCCAAAAAAAATGCCAAAAATACATTTTTCTGACGAAGATCGATCATTTTACCTTTTTGATGCGAAATCATCAATTATCTTTGTAGTTTTTACGGATGGTAACATGTAAACCTAGCTGTTACCAAACTCGGGGAAATTCTGTGGTTTTTTTGCACAAATCTTCTGGTCCTTATTGCGCTAGTAGAAATTTTTCAATAAGTCTCAAGTTCGTTGCACGGTTGATAAATTCTATAAATGAAGTTTTTTCATGGTTTGATGATAAACTTTCCCATATGTATCGTGAAATTAGTCACTTAAATGTTGGTTTGAGTAGAAGCCATATATACGTCGTCTTTGTTGAAAACAAAATATAAGTTGATCTTCAAATAACCTCTTTGCACATTTTTTCAAGCAATTCTCTTTATAACTTTCTAATATAGTTGCCTCGTTATAACCTGATCAAGGAAAACCTATAGCGAAGAAGAATGTGTACAATTATAAAGAAACTAAAAAATCTAGTTGGACACGATGTTGCCTTGTTAAAACCTCGCCCGGAAAACCCATAAGTACAAAAACCAAGATGAAAGAAAAATGGGAACCCTTTCACCAGAAACACCATCAAAACCCATTTGAACAGATGAAATAATTTTAGGGTTAACAACATGAGCTCCAGAAGAACCATGAGAATCATCCAATGTGGGAAAATCCACTAACCCAAAGATCGTTCCATCTTCGTGTTTTCATTAACTTGATTTGATCTCAAAACTGGTTGAGGATGAGAAGAATTTGGATTCTCTATTCAACAACAACAAAAAAAGGGATCTAAGAAATTGCCTCTAATTTCTTCAGCCACGTCATCGCTCACTCTCTCTCCTTTATGAGGGTTTTTCTAACAACTAACTTGTATGAACACTAGAAGAATAATGGAACACATGTCTATTATTAAAGGTATATTTTTTGAAGAGAAAATGGCTCAACAGAGTCCAATTTGAACTACCTCAAAGATTGAGGTTTGAAACGACACAATGTGGTGGAGAATCATCATTCCATCACAAATTTACATTCTCATGCATAACATGTTGACACAATAGATGCGCCAGATTGTTCGTACTCTTATGAACATATTAAAAGCTTACATCAATATTAGAAGAAACAACATCTCTAATTTATAAAATCACAAATTTTATACTCCATGGGATATCAGTTACATCGTGTAGGATAGCCGAAGTAACATTTGTTGCATCTCCTTCAATAATGATCTCGAACATAAACTTCTTACCCAATTCCATACCAATTTTACAGGCTACAGATTCTGCCAGCAAAGAAGAGGTATCATCAAAATTACTTGTTCCACAACCAAGAGTTTTCCAGTGTGATCATGTGCAATTGCTCAAGCAGTAGCATTTTTCGACACAAAAGCCGCGTCCACATTGGTCTTGATGTATTGAGGCTGATGAGGAGACCAACAAAGGTTATGAAAAGCATGGGGACTACTATTTTTTATATCTGATTTACCATCCATACACAAATCAACATCCAGTAATGCTTTTTTAATCACCACATTCTCTGAAAAATTATCTTGTGAAAAGATCATATCATTTCTTAGTTTCCAGAGATTCCACGTAATGCACATCCTCTTAATAAACTCATTTTCTGAATCTAAATCCATCCATTGAGTTAAAAGCTACTGTAAATTATCCAGCGGAGAATTATAACTTACGTCCAGATTTCCTATTTCAAACACTAATCTTGATCGAGTACAATTAAAAAGGAGATGAGAAATAGATACTTCTTCTTGCTGACAGAACATACAAGAAGTTTCAACACTAGAAACAAACCTGTGAATGTTGCTTTTAACTGCAATTCCATTGTAAATAACTTTCCATACGAAGATTTGAATCTTTGGCAAAAGATTAGAGAAAGACCAAAATTTCTTATATGGGAAAGCACTTAAATCAGATGAGGAAGGAGCATTATTCATCAGAAGATGATAGCAGGATTTTGTTGTAAATTTACTTGATAAATAGCAAGACCAAACTAATGTATCTTCTGATTCCACTTCCGAGCTTAATTAAATCGACGTTACGGACTGAACCGTCTACGGAGGAAATAACTCATTTAGAAGAGGAAGATTCTAAGATCTTGAGTTGGGGGAAATCAAATATGAAGGTTTACTGATGAGATGATCTAATCTTTGATCTAACCACTGATCATCTCAGGTATGAGTCTTGTTGCCATCAGATACTTGCCAGAAAACTTTATTTTCGAGAATGTGACGAACTTCTATCAGGATACTCCATCTTGTTGTACATTTGATTGGCTTATCCACTGTCCATAATGAATTGTCCTGCAAATATTTGGCGCTTAACAGTTGCACCCACATTGTTTCCTCATTTTCCAGAAACCTCCAAGTGAGTTTAAAAATGAGAGAAAAATTCATCAACTCCATGTTTTTAATACCAAGACCTCCACATTCCTTTCTTAATTCCATCTTGTCCCAGTTTATGAAGTGCAGTTTTCTCTCTTCAGTTGAGTGTCCCCATCAGAAACATCTTTGAATTTTTTCAATTTCTTGGGTAACACCTTTTGGTAACACGCAAAACCCCATAAAATCTCCCCTCCTTTAAAACACTAAGTCATATGAGCTCCCACGTCGCACGGTAAATGTGACATCCCCTCAAATTAAATGAGATATAAGCTTTGAACTACAACAATTCTGGAGAGGACAAGTGGCGAGATTCTACTGGTCGGAGCATTAAAATTTGAATTACACTATGTTTACACCCTGTTTTTAACTGGCCATTTGTAACACTGTTAGCAAAAACGTAGGTGGACAATACTTCAGTCAGCTTTTGTGCCTAAGCAATTTGTTACACTTGATTTACACCGGATACTTAACAGGACGTTAAGTAACGTCGTTGGTGCGGACAACACTTGCCTCAGGATCTAAACCTAACTAAGATACCGTCATATCGTGTTCTTATTCACGTATCGGAAAATCTAAAACAGAAAATTTCAGGACCCGTATCTTCCTCTGCAACACATAACCCTAGCTGTGCCTCCACCTAATTCTTTTTTCTTCCTTTCTATCTGGAGAGTACTCTATTTGAGAAGCGATGGCTACAACGGTTTCGTTTCCGAGGTTTTAAGCTTTCGATCAGTTATCCCTTTTTCGATTCCATCATATTTTCAGTTAATTTTGACAGCGAGAATTTAGAAGCTGAAGATGACTACCATTGATTGATGGATGTGGAGCTTGGGTTATAAAGTTCTCATGATATTTATCAGGAAAAATGGGTTTAATTTCGATTGAATAACAAGGGAAACGGACAGTTTTCACGATTATTATGAGAGTTCAGGAAATGGTGAAGAAGAAGACTGATACACTTTCAAGAAGGTATAAAAATCAACAAACCCAAACTAAACTCTGTTTTGTTGTTATAAATGTCACTATTTATTCTCAATGCAAATTAGCGGTTTCAAATTTGTGGATTTTGATTTTGATTTTGAACTTTGGGTTCTCAATTTGGGGATTAAATTTTGAAATTAGGTTTTCATAGCAACCAGGGGCAGAGGGAATCTGGAAAGGTGTTAGTTTACTCGAATCACATGCACCAGTAAACCTCTTTAGGTAATCACAAAGAGGGTTTAATGAGTTGTAAGTATAAGCTTTCGATATCTTTATGCTTACAATTTTGATTTTGTTTAAATTGCTTTCAAAGTGTATGTTTAAATACTTAAATGAATGATTTGGTTCGATTTGAGTATGGAAAAGTCTTTCCTTAAATGAATGTGATGTACCATGTGGGGTTTACTTGGTTAGTGTTCTGATAATTTATAGTGTTTTGATGATTTATGACTAATCTGATAATTTCTGGATATCACAATCAATATCAAAGGGTTAAAGTCTAAACATGGGGATTGCCCTTACTGGTAGGGAACCTCATAACACCTACCCGCATCTCTGTTGTTATACCAAATAATATAAGAGAATAGTCTTCGTCCAGTCTCAGCTAACTTTCATGTATGAGTGGCTCAATTTTTGTTTTTGTTTTCATCTATTGATGTTAAAAAGCTAAAGACATGTTTAACGTGGTTTGGTTTTTCATGTTTCTCCAGCGAATATATTGATAACGGGTAGGTTATCTTCATGCTTCTTTGTATGCTTTTTTAAGTTCTGTAACCTAGAAATGAAAATTTCATTATGCAATAGTTAAGTAAATGTGGTAAGAGGAAAACTATGTAAACATAATAGAGGTATACAATATAATGTCTTAACAGTTGCCCGTTAGGATGAAGTGGGTGTTAACATACATTTGCAAATTCTGTGCAGGTAGGTCAGGTAGGTAAGACAGCTTAACCATCTTATCAAGGTTGGAATTGTGGAGAGGAGTATATGTGGTCCTCTTTCAAGAATAGAGGTATGCCATTCTCTTGCCTGCATTGCAAAATACAATTTGGCACCGATTGAAATTTCATTTGACAGGGTCGGTGTGCTTTTGATTTCAAAAGGCACATAGATTTCAGCAGGTACCATCTTTCATCACATGTTCCAACTTTTTAATGAAAACACTGTGTTTTTTATTTTGTGAGTTAGCGGGTTTACTTCTTTTTTGACTTCTTAGATATGTGAACTCTTCTTTTCTCCACTGCTAAGTCGCGGACTCATCTCATCTTGCCTCAAACAGTCGGCATAGGAATTGATTTTGTTTCGCTCTTTTCCTATGGTAATTGATTTATCGGCCAACTTTCCGTGTCAAATGCTTAATAGATTTTCAAATGCTTCTCATGAGCCTATGAAAGGTGGGTTAATGAAATTTTCTCAGAATTTTGATCTTCGATCCAAAAGATACTGAAGAAAACATAATTTCCCTATTTTTCTTTGTATAACAGTGTTCATGACATCCATTTTTGGATTTTGTGGGTTTGAAATATTAGGTACTGAATCACATACCTTCATCTGAGTATCTGATGTCTGAGAAGGTGAAGATAAAGGAACTATAGATCAAATTGGCACAACTTATTTTTCTTCAAAGTTGAGTCCTGGTATTGGCTATTCATGAAGATCTGGATTATATGGTATCACATTGGTTTTAGATTGTTTGAGCAATAAGTCTTCGTAAACAGGTGTGCGTAAATTTTGAGCCTTTGCACAACATTAATTTTTTGGACATGTTTTATCACTAATGTTTGGATGTTTGGTTAAATTATAATACAATATATTTTGGTCTTTTTTCCATGATCAGGATCCCATCCTAATTTATATTGACTGCTTATGTTTTTGACATATTTCTATGATTACATAGTGAATTAAGGATGCGAAAAAAGAAAGAAGTGAATGGGAGAGGTGTGGTAGCGCTGTGGTATCCGGTGAACCTGATGATGCCCTAAAACTGAAGTCTGAAGCTCTTGGAATTTTGAGAGAGGAAATATGCTATTGAAGTTAATGCCAGATCAAGCCTTGATATTTGCTCAATGCTTTTATTCTTTTTGCATTTGATAAAGAGCTTACAAATCCAATTGATTGTGTTCTGTGTTACTGGTTGCATAGATTAATATTGCAATGGACATTTGATTCCAACTGGAACTTACGGTGCTCTTCTTCTTTTTATTTTTTGCTGGTGACTTGATATCTCTTATTTCTGCGATTCTTTGTTGACTGGTGATTTTAGACAGATATACCATTACTGCCTTATTCCAGGACCGAAGAACACTATATAAGCAACTGTACCATATCTCCAACTTCAGGAGATTACAAGAACACTGTTCTACTGCACGCAATACCTCAATTGTGTAGTATCTCCATGTATGACTAACCACAGACTGAACTTATAAGTAGGAATACTAACAAAAGAGATCAACGAGGTTATAAAGCAGACGAGGTTGAAGTAGAGATACTGAGTGGCATTTCAGCATGTGTAGTGGAATACTGCCTACCAGATGTTACGTTCACATGATATATAAGGAACAGGGTTCACATGATATATAAGGAGACAAGGTTAGTTACGTTAGTACAATCTCATTAGTAAACCTTTCATTTACCCAACGCCGGGGTTTAGCTCATAGGCGTCTATTTTTAACCAGTGAAACAGATTATTTACCTTCACAAGTCCTATGTTGTATGTCTTACAAATCTCCCGTCGATCAGCTGACACTGATATGGATCCTACCAACTGAATCTAAAGAATGAAAGCAGTTAATACTGGAGATCTGCTCAAATCGAAAACAGAAGGTAACATGGTCAGAAGGGGATATCGACCGATACCTTAATGAGATAATGTTTTTGGTTTCTTCCGTTTTGGGTTTGGAACTTTGATAGGTAACGGCATAATTTCATAATTTAAAGTGGCAATAAAACTGAAACGAGCGTCACTTTGGTTTCTTGGGTTCTGGGCGAGGTAAAGCCGAGCCACACCTAATTAAAGATCCTTAGCGATGGGCGAAGCCGTGCAACACCAAATTAAAAATTCATCGGGACCGGGCGAGGCGAAGCCGAGCCACATCAATTCAAAAATCCTAAACCACGGGGCGAGGCGAAGCCGGGTCACATCAATTCAAAAATGCATTGCCACGAGGCGAGGCGAGGCGAAGCCGCACGATACCGAATAAAAAATACATCGAGATGAGGCGAGGCGAAGCCGAGCCACACCAAATAAAAAATGCATCGCGACGGGGTGAGGCGAAGCCCCGCGACACCAAATCAAAAATGCACGACAGGGAAAGGCAAAGCCACATTACACCAAAACAAAAATATGGTTGAAAGAAAAAAAAATGATGGTGGATGGGTTTCGGGTCCCCCCGGTGCGTAGTACGGGCACAAACTCTAGTATAAGGGAATTGCATAGAGAGTTGATTTCGATAAAACCATTCTTCCAGCAGAATTAACAAAACAAATTCTCCAATCAGGAAGTTTCGAAGTTACCTTATCAATGAGGAAATCAAAACTGGAGATTTTGTAATCTGACTTTAGCGGGTAGATGCCAAGATATTTATCCTCCGTCGTCATTTCCCTTACACCCAAGTCCTGAATTGTAGTTTGTCTACTCCAGATGGGAATCCCTTTACTAAAGTGAATTGAAGATTTGTCATAGTTAATCATTTGTCCTGACATCTTTGCATATTCCTCTAGCAGCTTCATCAAGTTCTGCACATTTGTTCTTGTATTTTCACCAGCAAAGAACAAGTCATCTGCAAACATTAGGTGTGTGATTGTAGGAGCCCACCTATTTGATTTGTAACCTTGATATAAATCCTAGATTTCGAATTGATGCATAAGTGAGGATAATCCCTGAGAGCAGATTATAAACAATGTAGGAGAAAGTGGACATCCTTGAAGAATACCCCATTCACTTCTAAAAAAGACATGAGGAGAACCATTCAAGTTAACTGAAAAAGAAGTCGAGACACAAGACATAATAACAGAATGTATACCAGATACACCCAGAATCCCTAAAAAGTCACCCAGAAATTTCCAATTAACTCTGTCATACGCTTTTGCTATGTCCATCTTTAGTGCAAAGTGATCATTGATAGCCTTCGAGTTATTCATTGAATGCAGTAACTCCTTTGGGTTTATGATATTATCTAGGATTTGTCGGCCTGGAAAAAACGCATTCCGAGACCAACAAATAAAATCCTCCAAATATGGTTTAAGTCTATTAGAGAGGATTTTAGTTACTATCTTGTATAACACGTTACACAAAGAAGTTGCACGGAAATCAGAAAAAGAAGTAGGGTTTTTTATTTTAAGAATAAATGTTATGTGTGTATGATTTAGAAGACATGGAAAAGAAGCAGGCCGAAATATCTTTTGGATTTCTCTGTAAATATCATTACATACAGTAGGCCAACACTTTTTTATAAGACACGGGAGATTAACCATCTGGACCTGGTGAAGTGAATGAACCCATTTTAGATACAACTGCCCATGTCTCATCTATTGTTGGAACCCTACAAAAAGCATCATTATCCACCGTGAAAACATAATTAGCTTGAATCGAGAACTGAGGAGAATCTGGCATAACAGGTTGTTGGAATAGGGATTGAAAGTGATGCACCAGAGCACGAGAAATTTCACCCTGAGAATCTGTTATCCAACTTTGATTATCAACCATTAGATGGCTGATTGTATTTTTCCTTCTTCTTTCTTGAACAAAAAGATGAAAATGCCTCGTGTTTCTATCACCATCCTTGGCCCTTTCCGCTTCATACGTTGATCCCAATATGTAGCTTCCACAATGAGGTATGATAGACACATTTTTGTGTCTAAATTGTCCTCAATTTTCTCTATGTTGGTACTCGATTTTGTACTTATTTTGGTGTTTTGTGTGTTTGTATGTATTTTTGGAAAATAAACGTTTTTGGAAGAATCGGCTCGAAAACTGCTAAAGGCACCCCCGAAGACATTTGCTAAGCGGACCTCCGATTTGGTTAAGGGGAATCCGCGGTTATGTGCAACCCAAATTTGTTCTCAGCACCCAAATTACTATCGGCACCTCAACATAAGGATAAGAGGCACCCTTCATCTTCAACATTCAAAAAGAATATTTGCGGGAAATTTGGTTCCACCGGTAAAGGATTTATTATCTTTAAGATAAGAATATCTTCTTGCCTTATAAACAGGAAGAATTTGAAGAAAAAGGAAGTTATCTTGTATTAAACAAGAGAGATATCATTGGAAGATTTTATCTTGGATTTTATTCTGCAAATTAAATAAGATATGAGTTTAGTAAAGAAATATGGAGAATAAAGAGAAGGAAAAATTCCTGAAGATATTTTTAATTAAAAAGAAGAAGATTATGGAGTTATGGAAGAATATATTTGAGTAATGTGTATTTGTGTGTATAAATAGAGAGCTAGAGAGCACATTTGAGGGGGAGAGTTGGGGAGAGAAAATAAAATCATTGCGTTAATAATTTTCTCCCATTTTCATTATATGTAAACACTTTGAGCAATGAAATTATATTTCGAGCGTGTTTCCAACCTGATGAGCTTAACCCAACATTGGGATGACGGAGGAAGCTGGATTTCATCAATGTGGTAATTTTATTAATTCTTTTATTTACTTTTTGCACCGATTTTAAATGATTTATGATTTCCATTAATCAATTGTCATCTTGTTAGATAGTGTATGCTTAGTCTTAGGTGCTTTAGATACACTATGCTTGTAGTTTACAATTGATGTTTTACGAAATCTATCCTTGGCAAAATATTAGAGTTGATATTTCTTTTGTTTGAGCGATAAATGTCTAGGATTAATTTTTGAACCACTTGAATATGAAAGCAGTGAAATCCTGAGTCCCAGTGAATTCTTCATCTCGTGACATATTTTGTATATAATTTCTTATTTTTAGTATTTTTATATTTAAGCCTAGAATCAATTTCAACAAGTCCGAGTGAACGACAACCTTATTTACCACTATTCAAAATTCGATCAATTTTTGGCGCCGCCGACGCGGATTTGTTTATAGGTTTTATTTTATTTGTTCTTTTTTACGCGTTTTGGTATTTTTGTTTGCTTTCAGATTTGGAGCTAAGCTAAAGAAAAAGATAAAGTGCTAAAAAGAAAGGCAAAGCCCAAAAAGGAAAGAAAAGAGAAATCTAAAAGGAGTGAAGAAGAAGATTTTGTATATTATTTTATTTTATTTTTTTTAAAAACTGTAAATAAGATTTTGTTTTTTGTAATTTTTATTTTTATTCTTGGACTTTTTAATTTGTGGACTTTTGGACATTATTATTTTTAAACCCTAAGGAAGGGTTGAGTTAAATAAAAATGCACAGGGAAGGACGACAGTTACGATACTGTCTCGGCCCCTCGGGTTCGTACATGACATAGGAGTCGTGGCCGGAGTTGACTTCAACGGTTCATCCCCCGTCTGGAACGGGAGGTAAGAATTCTAAACACCCGCGAATCTCCTGTCAGCGGGTTTACTGGATGATTTTGTATGCATATATGTTGAGGACCTGAAATCGGATTTAATTTTCTAGTAAAGGGCAAGGCCTAGCCAAATCAAGATAAGGACTCGGATTTCATCACCGTTTCCTTTTTTCCTGCCTTAGGAACACGTAACCTACGCGAACCTAAACTTAAAATACTGACTAGAACGAGACCGATATGGTAACGAGCTTAATAGGAAAGTCATTCGAAAAATATTGGTTACTCTTTTAAGCATACTTCGAAGTTCATGATGGTTTCTGTGAGTTGAATGCGTGACTGCGCCGCCTTGTAATGCGGTGAGGCCTTGGGTATCAAAGCTCCACGCAACTTCCCTTGCCTCTATTCAACTTACTTTGACTCGGATTGATTCCAGAGGGGTTTGCTTAAATTGTAACGAATTCCCTTTCGAAGGATTAGAAGCTGGTCTAGAAACAATCTAAGTGGAGCCATCATGCTTTTTGTTTGCTAGATAAAATAAGCTTGTTGTGGTCGAGTCAGCCTTCTTTGTGCTTGTTTAGAATTCCCTTGCAGTTAGGATTTCAAACTGGTATAGCCAATACAATGATTATCCGACTGAGCAGCTTGGACATTATCCTTTTTATGACCATCGTGTGAATAGTGATTAGGAACGCGAAACTTTTGAAGGTTACGGGTCATACCATGGTGATCCCAATTACTATCCACATGCGCAAGTCATACGAGCAAAATAATCCTCCTATTTCTTTAGAAGAGTCTCTCAAGAGTTTTAATGAGTCAACACATAAGTTATTTATGAAAGGGACTTATAATATTCCGCTTCCAGAAGAGTTCGTAGAGCAAACAACTAAGATGTCTCTTGAGGATTCCGTCAAGCAATTTACTGAAAGTACAAATAGGATTATGGAAAGATTTGCTCAAGATAGTCTTAAATTCCAATATAGTGTTCCCAATACCACCCTTGAAAATAATGAAAGTTTTTATTCACATAATCAAGATGACGAGGTTAGAATTGGTAACACTACTTGTTTTGATGAGGTTCGACCTTTTTCATATTATTATAATGAGGACTGTGATGAGGATAGTATTGATGAAGAATCTGAAATATATAGGCATAGTGATGAGGAATCTGTTACTCCCAATGATCTCTTTAATGATAATATTATTTCTAGTTCAAATCCAAATAATTTTAATAATTATTCACCTATTCAAAATGACGAGGATTTGACTAGAGATACCCCCGTTTTAGACGATGTAGTATTTCCTTTTGATTACGATGCTAATAATGGTTTAGAGGAACGAGTTTCTTTTGATAATATTGTTTTAGAGTCTAGCGATTTAGAAACATTAGTCTTAGACAAAGAAAATGAACTCGTAGAGATGAGTGAGGATGAACCAGACTTAGAAAAATCAATTGACCATTTTCAGGAATCTAATGACCTTGAAATTAGGGAAGTTGTGACTAGTCTTTCTAGAGACACTGAAAACTCTAAGTTTGGGGGTGATTATCATTATCCATGTGCTTTAACTCTTAGAAAGGTCCCTCACTTGGGACTTGATATTTGTGCCTCAACCATTATGCCAGATTACCGTCATACTAGTTCTCCCGAACCTAATAACGTCCAGGAAGAAGTTCAGTTGTTAGAAACCCATCCTCTGGTTGATGTGGTTAACGCAGGCTATGATACCAAGATTGACTTTGTTTTCCAACCAAAATTTTTTCAACCAATTGTGGGAACGTATAAGTTTCAGATGTGTCAATTATTAAGTTTTGAGACTAAACCTAATTACTTTAGGATATTAGGGTCGACACATTTTCTTAAGAATGACCATTATTATGGTCAACTTTGTAAGTCAAATCTGATTGACTTAGAGGATCCCCAATTATTTAGGTTGTTGTTATGTGCTTCTAAGTTCTTAGTTGAGTTTTTCCAGACTCTAATACCTGAATCGGATCTTAGCTATGAGGAAATGCAATCCATGAAAATATTTTATCTAGACCCTTTTATAGAGCCTGAACCTGAACTAGATATAGTTGTCTTAAACAAGGGTATGTTTGGTATCTTCTTGGTCTGTTGCAGTTTCCTCTTCTTGTGGTTAGCACTTTTTGATCCAGAAGACCCACAGTTATTCCAGCTACTTCTATATGATTCTATGAGGTAACTAATTCCTTCTGATGTCTGGCTGAAGACTTTAAACTTAGCACTTCTTGGGAGGTAACCCAATCTCATGCAACACGGTAATATCTTTCCTTAACTCTTTTGCTTCAAATGGTAACAATTTCTCCTTGTTCATATGCTTTTAATTTTATCTTTAGAAGATTGAGGACAATGTTAGATTTAAGTTTGGGGGTATGGGAGAGACTTTTTAGTTGCAATAAATAAACTCCAGATCCTAGAAATTTATGCCTATTAAGGATTGCACTAACCAATCTAAGTGGATGGGAACATTTTGGTTGTAGGAGTTGAGGAACCAATCTGATTAGATGGAAACATCTAGAAGAGTCTATTCATAAAAGCACAGAGCTCAGGTGTTAGAAAAGAAAACATGGTAGTTTCGCCATATCCTCGTGATGGAAACATCGAAAGAATCCTGATCACTTCTTTTTTTCTTTTTACCATTACTAGGGTGAAATAGAGTGACTGAGATACAAAAAAAATAAAAAATTGAGACCAGACCAACCAGAATAAATACAATAAAGTCGACCACTGGTACCCTTGTATTTGCCAGTGAGTTGACCTAGAGTTAGGATTATCGACCACTGGTTCCCTTATATTTGCCAGTGTGTTGATATTAGTCCAGACCAGTATCTCAGTCCATTAGGATAGGTTCACCTTAGTCAACATCATCTACGTTTTTCTCTACATCCATCTTCTTAATCTATCCATGTGATTGGTTGACTCCGGTTTATGATGTCCAGAAACTATCTGAGTAGAGCTCTGTCACTTTATATGAATTTTAGTATGCTTGAGTGCAAACTCGTGTACATCAATTGGAATTTCGCATCATGGTACTTCCTCCTGTAGCCAATAAGTATGCCAACCAAGGAGATTCTTTAGTGCCTTCCAAGGTTCTGCGTAGATAGCTAGGGTCTGGAGTAAAGGTTTTGTGGGTACACCTCTGGTAAACCCCCCGGAGACAACATTCCGCCTCTAGGGCCACCTAGCGGTTTAACGGCTTGCTGCGCATGCTAAGTGTAGACTTTATTTTCTAGAATAATTTTGCTCGAGAACTAGCAAATAATAAGTTTGGGGGTATTTGATAGACACATTTTTGTGTCTAAATTGTCCCCAATTTTCTCTATGTTGGTACTCGATTTTGTACTTATTTTGGTGTTTTGTGTGTTTGTAGGTATTTTTGGAAAATAAACGTTTTTGGAAGAATCGGCTCGAAAAACTGCTAAAGGCACCCCTGAAGGACATTTGCTAAGCGGACCTCAGATTTGGATAAGGGGAACCGGTTATGTGCATCCCAAATTTGTTCTCAGAACCCAAATTACTATCGGCACCCCAACAGAAGGATAAGAGGCACCCTTCATCTTCAACATTCAAAAAGAATATTTGCGGAAAATTTGGTTCCACCGGTAAAGGATTTATTATCTTTAAGATAAGAATATCTTCTTGCCTTATAAACAGGAAGAATTTGAAGAAAAAGGAAGTTATCTTGTATTAAACAAGAGAGATATCCTTGGAAGATTTTATCTTGGATTTTATTCTGCGAATTAAAGAAGATATGAGTTTAGTAAAGAAATATGGAGAATAAAGAGAAGGAAAAATTCCTGAAAATATTTTTAATTAAAAAGAAGAAGATTTTGGAGTTATGGAAGAATATATTTGAGTAATGTGTATTTGTGTGTATAAATAGAGAGCTAGAGAGCACATTTGAGGGGGAGAGTTGGGGAGATAAAATAAAATCATTGCGTTAATAATTTTCTCCCATTTTCATTATTTTTAAACACTTTGAGCAATGAAATTATATTTCGAGCGTGTTTCCAACCTAATGAGCTAAACCCAACATTGGGATGACGGAGGAAGCTGGATTTCATCAATGTGGTAATTTGATTAATTCTTTTGTTTACTTTTTGCACCGATTTTAAATGATTTATTATTTCTATTAATCAATTGTCATCTTGTTAGATAGTGTATGCTTAGTCTTAGGTGCTTTAGATACACTATGCTTGTAATTTACAATTGATGTTTTACGAAATCTATCCTTGGCAAAATATTAGAGTTGATATTTCTTTTGTTTGAGCGATAAATGTCTAGGATTAATTTTTGAACCACTTGAATATGAAAGCAGTGAAATCCTGAGTCCCAGTGAATTCTTCATCCCGTGACATATTTTGTATATAATTTCTTATTTTTAGTATTTTTATATTTAAGCCTAGAATCAATTTCAACAAGTCCGAGTGAACGACAACCTTATTTACCACTATTCAAAATTCGATCAAGGTATTCATTAAGTTCAGTCATCACAAGTTTTTCCCTTTGAATGTTTGCTGCTGTAGATCTCCATGACTGAATCCTTAGCAACTTAGTTTTTAGGAAAGCAATCTTGTGTTTAATACAACCTATTCTTCCGTGATTCCATTCAGTAAGAAATCCTCCCAGTTTCCTCAACTTATATTGGATGTCTTCATCTTCATCCTCAGCACAACATTCGCTCACGTTATAAAATAACTCCGGGTGAGAAAACCACATCGCTTCAAACTTATAGTCACGTGGAGATCTGGAAATATTTCTGCATGTATTCAAAAGGATTGGTGGGTGATCACTTTCTAACCTTGGGATATGAAGAACCACTGCATAAGAAAAATCTATACATTATTCTGGGTTGGCAAGTACTCTATCCATATACTGACATATCAATCCCTCTATATTATAACCATTGGTACAAGTGTAAGCTGGACCGTTATAACCCAGATCAATTAGATGGTTTTGTTGAATGAAATTATTGAAGTACGAAATATTCGAGTTCAAAATTGGGAGTCCTCCAAAATTTTCATCCTTAGAACACATAGCATTGAAGTCTTCTATGACACATTTACGACCATCAAAATTCTGAACATGTTGAGTTATATTTTCCCCAAACCTAGCTCCTTGGGTTGTAATTAGAGGGCCATAAATACATAAAAGATGCCACGAATTAGAGATATCATGATTCACCACAACATGGATAAAATTAGACGACTTGGATATAATATCTATCTGTATATTTTCCTTCCACATCAACCATAAACCACCACTTCCTCCTACAGCTGAAACAATGCAGGAATCTTGAAACCCAAACCGATTAACTCTATGTAAAGACATGCTTTCCAACATTTTAGTTTTAGAAATAAATAGAATGGAAGGAGTAGTACCTATGAAGAATGAATTTAATGCTCTAATTGTTGGGGGACTCCCCAAACCCCAACAATTCCATGCTAAGATCATTTATCACGCGGTTGTTGAGGATTTGCCGCAGTACCATTCTTTGAAGAAGACCCTGATTCGAGTCGGAGCGGCTGCGATGTGGTCGGGCCACATACTTTAAGTATGTGACCCCTCTTTATATGTTGACACTTATTATAAAGTTAAATATAAAGTCCCAAAACTATTTGTATTACAGAACTTTTTAACTAAAGAAAGTTTTAACTTCCTATTTTTCCTCAAAAAATAAATGTTATTCGGGGATTTAAAGGGGGCATGTTTTTAAGTTATATACGCGTCAAGAAATAAAAACGAACATACTCATTATATGTGGCTCTACCACATCTTAGACGGAGGGGATTCCATTTTCCTTTGTGATTTCAGATTGGAGAATTAGTTCTTATATAACCCTCATCTTGCCTTCTTTTAGGGGTTTTGGCTTCCTTGGGATGTTCAATAGAGAGAGTCTTAGTTTTTCCTTGAGATCTAGCCATAATTTTCCATTCTTTGCCATGAATATTGGCTGGTGGCTTAGCAACCACTTCCTTACCCCTATCAACCACATTTAGCCTTGATTATGCCATAATCGTATTAAGGCAGTCTGGATTTCCTGTGACAGTTTGAATAATGTTAGAGCATTGCTTGGTCAAACGCACAAGTGTTGATATCTCAAGCTTGTTGTCAAATTTAATTTTCAAAATTATATTTTGGTTTCTAATCTACATTTAGTCAGGTCTCGGATTGGGAGAGAAGTGTGTAGTTGAGACTTGGGTATCACTGTGTTCTACCGTTTGAAGACGAAGATCAACAAAAGATTTTAAGAACTTCAACATCAAAAGGTAAGTAAAGACTGAACCACCTGTATCTCAAGTTTTCACCTTTATATCTGTTTGAGGGCAAAAATTGATTCTACTGTTTTTGGTAAATTTGGGTGTGTTGATGAGAAACGAATTCAAACCCTAAATAAATGCACTGCACGAGAGTACATTTAGATTCAAGAGATCAATCTATAAGACTCCGGTCTAAACCAAGAAATGGCCGTTCCATATTCAATTAGGTTACAAGGTGAAGGAGAAGGGTTGATCTTAGGGAGGGAAGCGAAGAAGGTGTTTGAGATCAGAATGTTGAATTATGAAGGTATGGTTGTTTATGACTTGTGTATCAGAAATGGTTTCTGGCTACCTGTGTTGATAACACTTGTGTTGTTGTTTTCAAAATAGATTGAAAATCTATTTATACAAGTCATATTGAGCACACCCTGATCTCTTAGGAAGTGGAGGAAGTTAATTAGTGGAGAGGTGGGTTTGTGCGGAAGGTGGTGATCTTCATGTTTCCGTTATGAGGGAAAACTGATCACACTTTCACCCACTACTCTCATTACTGTTAACCGTCCGTTTTTCCTAACACTTTCTCGTAATGGGCGCGTTGCACGCTGCACGCTGTAAACCGCTAGACAAATACCCTAGTGAGTATCCCCCAATTTGTGACATGTCTGATATCTCGAGTGAATGGATCAAGTCATGTGACTTTCCGCTAAAATCAGCACATAGTGCTTTTAGGTTAAATAATAATAAATTATTTGTGAAACCGATTGTTATAAAGCATCGCTTATAATCGATGTACGTAAAGTATCGCTTTCGAATAAGCAGCTGAAAGTAATCGATGTGTTGGAAGCATCGCTGTTTTTTGAGTTTGATCGAATCCGTCAAGGATCAAGTGTCTTAAAAGGGTAGCGCGATCTACCACTTTGGGTGATCGTTCGAGTGCCTATGGGCGAACTACCACCTGGTCGATCACTCCCTGTGGAGGAGTGATGGCCGACGGTCATAACGCTACTTTGTTAATTTTCTGAGAATAAATCTACACCATCCGACTAAGCTGGCGAAGTTGGATGGCCATGATCAATTTGCGGCAGTTGTTCAATGCTGTTGACGCGATTTTTAGGGTTTGGAGGCCGATCGACCAACTCCCTTTTGAGCGAGCGATTCGACGCGCTGCGTTTGGGTTTGAGTAGGTCGATCGACCATGTACAAAGGTGGGTTGCCAGCGAGCATGCTGAATCCCCTGGGTTACCTAAATTCAAATCTAATCCACTCAATTCGACTGGCGAAGTTGGATGGTCGTGATCGATTTTCGGCAGTTGTTCAATGCCGCAAAGTGATTTTAGGGTTTCTTAATATAGCGCTTTCACGCTACTTTGAGCAAACGATTTGATATGCCCTGACTTTGTCGTGGAGAGGTCGATAGACCAAGGGAGGAGTTGGGCCGATGGTGAACACGTTGGCACCTCTTTAATCACTCGAGATGCGATCCAAGCCGTCCAACTAGGCCGGCTAAGTTGGACGGACGCGATACATTCTTGAGACCCTTTTTGTCAGTCTCAGCTCGTTTGAGCCATTTTATGCGGCATGAACGCCCATGTTTGGGTCGGCGTTCGAAGCACTTGTGAATGAGCTACATAGGGCTCGATTGACTGGGGAATTAGTGGGCCCGCCGGTGGTTACTAAGGTGATTACCTAGTTCTGCTAGGAGTAATCCAAGCTTGCTGAATCGCGCGGCCAAATCGTGTCGCCGCGATTATTTTTTGAGACTGCTATTAACAGTCTAGATTTTCTTTTAGGGAATAAATACATATTCGATCACGCTAACTTTAATTATAAAAGGTGTGTGAGCGCGTCGATCTCTTTGTCAGATGTAGCCTGTATGAGTATTTTGTGCAGATCCTAATACTAGCACTTCGGGAGATTCATGCTACTCTGCTGAGAGTGAGCATTGATCGTCATGTCATGCCAATATTGAGAGTTCGACAGGGAACATAGCACATGCAAACACTAGGCAAGTCATGCATTAGGTAATAATGCTGGCAGAAAATAGAATTCACAGAATATTTGGGATTGCTACTACGCGCACCATTCTGAGTGAATTTCGTATTTATACTGAGTTGCTCAATACATATATAAGTAAAGAGGTTTGAGCACTCGTTACTTTTAAATGGCCTTTATCCCTTTGCATGATTACAACTCTAAATATAGGGTTTTATAATTTTGACCCTAAACTAAAACCACCATCAACATTAAGTCCCCTGCTTAGTACGTGACAGTGACATTGTCGCGGGGTAAGCATTAGATGGTGACAGACAAAGAAATTCACAAGAGAAGTTCGATGCACATTACCAAGATTGAGGCTTGCTTGGTTCCTGAGCAAGGCACGTTTCCTTTCAGCGCGTCAGTTATCTTCAGATAGATAAATATCTACTTGATTGTTATCCCGCATCCGGAGCCTTTATGCACGGCAAGTAGAGACTCCTTTTCTTCCCGGGGTCTTACTGATTTTTGGAATATAAAGAAGACGCTGGAGCCTTTCTCCCATCACCGAATTGTTTCTTTTCCTCGTTCCAGGTATTGCTCCTTGTCCATTGTGCGGTTTGATTTTTTTATTGATAGTGATAACGTTTTTTTTTTAATATCGGCTGTTGATATGATCATCACGTCCTTTTTGCAGTATATGATGGGAACCACTGGTGATGATTACTCTTTTACTTCTCCAGAAAAGATCTTTGAAGTCGAAAAACCCAAGATTAGTGCGTTTGAGGAGGTGATGGCCAAAATAGATTCCCCGTTCCGTGAAGTTGGTCTCGCCATACAAGGTATGTCTCTTATGAAATTGCGCATCGTTCGGGAGCGTACTCAGGTCTTTTTGGCTTCTGTCAATATGGAGGAGAAATGGAGACACGATGAAGCATCTCAGTCAAATAGCGGGAGAGCTGAAAGGTTTGCAGCTCGGCTAAAGCGGCGAAGGATCGAGCATGAGCAGCCTCCCGGTGAAAACGAGTACGGTTATCCTATCCGTAGCGGAATCATAATTCTTGATTATGATGTGGATGAACCAGAGCATCCTCAGAAGGATGTTGGGGCAGTTCCTGAGGGAGAGGCCGAAGTAGCTTCCGTGAAGGGTATTGAAGCAACCGTCGGAGGGAACATTGAAGTGGCTGCTCAGGAGATCATGGTAGCAGCATTTGGATAAGATGTTGAAACAACTTCCAAGGATGATGTCTGCGCATCTCTTGGAGGGAATATTGAAGCAACTGTTGAGGGAGGCGTTGAAATGGCATCAGAAGGGGAAGTCGAGGTAGACTCCAGAGAGGATGCAGTGGCTTGTGATGAAGGTGTTTAAGCAGTTTCCAATGATGGATCCGGTGAAGACACTGTTGATCTCACTGATGATTAGACTTTCCTTCTGTTATCCTCTATTTTTTTTTTTGTAGATGAACGCTCCTTCATAGTTTGTAGGCATTTCTTTTATACTAAGCGGTGACTGAGTTTAGGTTTATTTAAACAATGGTTCTTTTATTCACGTTATCTTGAGACTCCAACTGTGACGCTCTCCAGTAGGGTTATAATAGAATCTCTCCATTACGTTGTCCATCCAAAGAGAATGCGACATTCATAAGTGATGATGCGTTATGTGACTGTGCACTGTCTTCATGATGATCGCATGTGACCCTAAGAACGACGAAGGGGATGCAATAATGGAAATCATAGATTGACCACAAACCTGTCTGCACTATGCTGCAATCCTCCTAATCACGTGATGATGGAGAAGCACCTTTTTGTTGGAGTGAACCACTCTTCGTAGTATACTTTCCCTAATAATTATATAAATCCTTTTCCTCTTTTCTTTCTGCGTGTACTCCTTTAATGTTTCTCGAAAGATATAAGATGTTTCTTTCTGGTTTGGACTGATGGGTACTGGTGAGGGTTTTAGGCTTGTTCAAGACTTTGTGTCATGATTCAGGAGTAAAGAGATTAAAAGAAAAGAATACTTTGATTAACTGACAAATCGAAACCCTAATTATGAATGCAAGCAGTGCAATCATTTTGGAGGAATTACAAATATTGCATGAAAGAAGAGATTGTTGGAGGAAATGCTAAAGAGGACGCTGGAGGAAAAGGTAGCACATCGTTTTAGGTATTGAAAGGTTTGAGACATCGTGAGTGGATTTTCACGCCCTCCAGTTTGTCGGCATTGATGAGCTTGCAGTACCCGCCTAAGATAACGTCTGCCACCAGGTATGGCTTATCTTCCCTTTCTGGAGGCGAAGCAGTCACCTTCACTATCACATCTCCAACTTGAAACGCAGTCGCCTTCATTACCAAATCTCCAATTTGAAACGATTTTGGGTATTGTACAACCACTTGATCCTTGGGCTCGCCGTCTTTGACTGAGACAGCTTCTAAGCTTTTAACAAAGCGTTTGAAGGGACCAGTATCCCATTCACATCTCCTGGGATGTTGATTGGAGCGAGTCCCCGAAACTCAACGGAAGAAGGAGTGACTGGTTTCAAAAAAGGTTGTTCAATAAGACTTACTTGGGTTCGGAATCTTCTAATGTATGCTTATGGGCTCTCTCCGGGTAATTGCGTCACACTGGAAAGTTGTCGATACGACAACATATAATCTTCAGGGTTTGACGGCTTGTTGGTAATCCTTTCAGGTATAGACACTGCCAAAGGACACACCCCTAGATTTGCTTTGTTGTTATGCGCCCCACGAGCGCCCCAGAATCATATCATAGTTCGGGTAATCTTACATTGTACGAAACTTACCGCGTGTTAGCTCGTCTCCTATCTTGATTTCGAGGTTGATGTACCCATAAGCGTCTCTAGAGTCTCCTTCAGAATTTTTAATTATGGTTGGGCAATGAACAACTTCCTGCTTCGAAATCTTTGCAGCTTTCAGGGCCTTGACAGTGACAATATTGAAATCATATGCTATATCAATCAGCGTGTTGTCAAACTCGACATCCTCCAGACGAGCGATGGTTAGGAGTCCCCAGTTACAGCTCGCGTTTCCCAGGAAGGATTGGGGTTTGGGAGCGTCTTCCTTAACTGGAAACAGACGCTTTCCTGATACGACATGGTTGAGAGATCCAAACATGTCTTAACGATGCGCCTTAGAGAAATACAGAATTTCACATAAATGTTCCATCATAGACTGCACAGTCTTGTGGACACAGTCCCCAGAAATCATGCAGCTCCTGACATGAAGAGGGTCTCTGTGGACTCCTTCATTTCCTAATTGAAGTTCTCCAGCATCCACCTTCTCTTTGAAAATGCGCTTCAACTTGTTGCAGTCACTGGTTGGGTGATTGATAAATCTGTGATAACGATAATATTTGGGATTCACCATCTCTTCTTCAGTCGGCGGACGTCTAAGAGGAGGTAGCTTGATCACGTCATCTTGAATCCATGCTTCCAGGAGTTCAATGACCTCATCTATTGGAAATGGGAAGTCTGGAGCAGCATCTCCAGCTTCAGGAGTCTTAGCCGCGGCTTTCCGGGATGGATTCGTCTGCGTCGGCGCTGCGCGTTTGGGTTGTTGCTCCGCTGCTGGAGCTTTTATTTTCCCTCCTTAACCTACCACACTTACATAGGGACCAGTGTTGTATTGCTTGTTGATAAGGCGCATGTTTCCTCGGGTTTCGCGTGCGTCTTCTCTCCTGTCCGGTCTAGTTCTCTCCAACAATGCTGGTGACGTCGTAGACGATCGCTTAGCAGCCTCATGGAGTTCAGAGAATGTCTGGAAACGTAAGTTTTCTAGTAAAGAACGATAGATGGGAACCATACCGTTAATGCATGACTCCACCAACTGTTGTTCAGTCACGTTTGGATCCTGACAATCCAGTGCTTGAATCCTGAATCTTTTGACGTAATCATTTGGATGCTCGTTGTTTCGTTGAAACATTCTTCCCAAGTCTGAGAAGGTGATCTGCTCAGACACGAAGAAATACTTTTTGTAGAAAGCAGTGACCATCTCACACCAGTTTGATATGCTGTTTGGCACGATGTTGTTGTACCAGGTGTACGCTCTTCCAGTAAGCGACTTTAAGAACTGTTTCAGGCGAAGGACGTGGTTGTATTCGTGCTCTCCCAAAAATTCCAGAAAACGAGAAATGTGTTCACGAGCGTTACCAGTACCATCATAAAGGGAAAACTGAGGGGAGGAGTATCCTACCGGGAGAGGAACTCTTTGCACATCAGGAGGATACGGAGGTTGATGCTGGTGCAGGTCCACTGGGTTTTCCTTGCCTCGATTTTGGAGAAGTCGTTCTAGATCTTCGCGCGTGATGAAATTGGATGGTTGATTCCTTTCTCTGGAGCGCTCAGGAGCAACACGAACTTCCTCATCTATGGATGCACGCCCTATTGAAGTGTTTGCGCCAAGTGCGTTGACGGTACTCCTTATTGGTTCCATGGGCTAACGCGGCTCTTGCGGTAATCGTTCTGTTAGTGTCTTGAGGAAAGTGAGTATCTCTTTCTGAGTTGAAGCCATGTCTGTCTGGGCCTTAGCGAGAACTTCTTGTCTTTCCCTCAAATAGACAATGGTGATAGGGGGTTGGCCTCCTCTGGTTCCTCCAGTCTCTCGTCCTGATGGGGGAGTGGTAGTAGCTCTAGTAACAGCTGGGGGCGTTACACTCGAAGAAACATTGGGGGTGGCGGCAGCAGCTCTGGCTCTGGTGATTGGAGGTGTCACACCTAAGGGAATGCTTCCCGCACCGCTGGTGTTGGTGGTTGAGGATGTAGTGCCACGAGATGTGTTGATCGTGTTGGTAGGTGGCACATTGGTGTCACCGGCAGCAATGTTGATACCAGGGGTGTTGTCAGCGCCAGTAACATCGGGATTTGTCGCCGATCCAGACCTAAGATCCACCGTCTTGAATTTGATAAAATTGGAATGAAACTGAAGATTGATTTTGCAACCGAGAGATTAACCTCCCACTGTGGTCGCGAGTTGTTTGAGGGCAAAAATTGATTCTATTGTTTTTGGTAAATTTGGGTGTGTTGATGAGAAACGACTTCAAACCCTAAACAAATACACTGCACGAGAGTACTTTTAGATTCGAGAGATCAATCTATAAGACTCTGACCTAAACCAAGAAATGGCCGTTCCAGATTCAATTCGGTCATAAGGTGAAGGAGAAGGGTTGATCTTCGGGAGGGAAGCGAAGAAGGTGTTTGAGATCAGAATGTTGAATTATGAAGGTATGGCTATTTATGACTTGTGTATCAGAAATGGTTTCTGGCTACCTGTGTTGATAACACTTGTGTTGTTGTTTTCAAAATAGATTGAAAACCTATTTATACAAGTCATATTGAGCGCACCTTGATCTCTTAGGAAGTGGAGGAAGTTAATTAGTGGAGAGGTGGGTTTGTGTGGAAGGTGGTGATCATCATGTTTCCGTTATGAGGGAAAAATGATCACATGTTTACCTACTACTCTCATTACTGTTAACCGTCTGTTTTTCCTGACACTTTCTCGTAATGGGTGCGTTGCACGCCGCACGCTGTAAACCGCCAGACCAATACCCTAGTGAGTATCCCCCAGTTTGTGACATGTCTGATGTCTCGAGTGAATGGGTCAAGTCATGTGACTTGCCGCTAAAATCAGCACATGGTGCTTTTAGGTTAAATAATAATAAATTATTTGTGAAACCGATTGTTATAAAGCATCGCTTATAATCGATGTACATAAAGTATCGCTTTCGAATAAGCAGCTGAAAGTAATCGATGTGTTGGAAGCATCGATGTTTGTTGAGTTCGATCGAATCAGTCACGGATCGAGTGTCCTAAAAGGGTAGCGCGATCGATCACTTTGGGTGATCATTTGAGTGCCTATGGGCTAACTACCACCTGGTCGATCACTCCATGTGGAGGAGTAATGGCCGCGGTCATAACGTTACTTTGTTAATTTTCTGAGAATAAAATTACACCGTCCGACTAAGCTTGCGAAGTTGGATGGTCGTGATCAATTTGCGGCAGTTGTTCAATGTTATTGACGCGATTTTTAGGGTTTGGAGGCCGATCGACCAACTCCCTTTTGAGCGAGCGATTCGAGGCGCTGCGTTTGGGTTTGAGTAGGTCGATCGACCATGTACAAAGGTGGGTTTCCAGCGAGCATGATGACATCCCCTGGGTCAGCTAAATTAAATCTAAGCCACTCAATTCAGCTGGCGATGTTGGATGTCGTGATCGATTTGCGTCAGTTGTTCAATGCCGCAAAGTGATATTAGGGTTTCTCAATACAGCGCGTTCACGCTACTTTGAGCAAACGATTTGATATGCCCTGGCTTTGTCGTGGACAGGTCGATCGACCAAGGGAGGAGTTCGGCCGACGGTGAACACGTTGGCACCTCTTTGATCGCTCGAGATGCGATCCAAGCCGTCCAACTAGGCCGGCTAAGTTGGACGGACGCGATACATTCTTGAGACTCTTTTTGTCAGTCTCAGCTCGTTTGAGCCATTTTATGCGGCGTGAACGCTCATGTTTGGGTCGGCGTTCGAAGCACTTGTGAATGAGCTACATAGGGCTCGATCGACTGGGACATTAGTGGTCCCGCCGGTGGTTACTAAGGTGATTACCTAGTTCTGCTAGGAGTAACCCAAGCTTGTTAAATCGCACGTCCAAATCGTGTGGCCACGATTATTTTTTGAGACTGATATTAACAGTCTAGATTTTCTTTTAGGTAATAAATACGTGTTCGATCACGCTAACTTTAATTAAAAAAGGTGTGTGAGTGCGTCGATCTCTTTGTCAGATGTAGCCTGTATGAGCATTTTTGTGCAGATCCCAATACTGGCACTTCGGGAGATTCATGATACTCTGCTGAGAGTGAGCATTGATCGTCATGTCATATCAATATTGAGAGTTAGGCAAGGAACATAACACATGCAAACACTAGGCAAGTCATGCATTAGTTAATAATGCTGACAGAAAATAGAATTCACAGAATATTTGGGATTGCTGCTACGCGCACCATTCTGAGTGAATTTCATATTTATACTGAGTTGCTCAATACATATATAAGTAAAGAGGTTTGAGCATTCGTTACTTTTAAATGAACTTTATTCCTTTGCAGCATTACAGCGCTAAATATAGGGATTTACAATTTTGACCCTAAACTAAAACCACCATCAACAATATCTTTGAGACATTGTTGCATGACTAAATTATATAGTACATGCATAATAGAAATTTCGAGTTACTTCTCGAAATATGACTATACAAGGTCTTTCATGCCCGTGCATTTGCACGGGCTAGGTGTCTGAATTTGTGAAATAAGTACAGTTCTTTGGTTCACATGGTATTTTCCTTGTTGCTTGCTCATCTAAATTTTCTTTTTGACCAAGAAAAAAGGAAAAAACTCAATCCAACATTTACTAATTTCCCTTTGCTCGGCACAATGAATAAAATAGCCGGTGTTTTAAGATTACCAAAGTTCGAACTTTTGGAGTCCCAACTTCTTAATCCTTCCTTGATAATTATTACAAATTTTCTTCTGAAAATAGAAAAAAGAACAAATACCTAATTAGTAATTAATCATTTAAATAAAATAAAAAATATTAATCAAAACATGCAAATGTGAGTTATAAAAGAGCTATTGTCCAAGGATTGCAAAATTGGACTAACTATAACCGAGATTCTAATATTAAGTAATTAACAAAAGTAAGACTTCACTATGTCAAGACTGATTGGCCTCATCTTGAGATGGAAGACTAAGGGTTGCAAAGAAATAGTACCAGCTTTATTCTGAAAATAAAACATAGCATTGTCCTAAATCGTTAAAGAAGATATTATCTAATGCAAGAAGTACAAATATTTTACCCAAAATTTCCTTATTGCATTTGTAAACCTAAAATCCACATTGTAGTTCTCTTCCCTTCTCATATAAGCCAATACTTCCAACTGTTCACAGAACAAAATTGAAAAAAACATATCAAAATATAAGTTTTCTAGTACGCATAAGGAAAACAAATTCTATATGCCATGTACTCAGCATAAACTTGCAAAATCGAGTTTAAGTTTCGTTTTACCCGCTTGCATCCAGTCCAGACGTCTAGTTGGTGTATATATTAGCATAGCCAGTCTGCGCCTTCTCTTCACCTCTGGAGCTTACCGGTAGTAGCTTCGCTAGCGCTAGTAGTGTACTAAATGTGATATCTCTGTGCATATATAGTCTCATATGCTTCGCCCTTATTACCGTTGTATAACAAAAATTGAATTTCTGATAAGAAAAAAATGTTAGAGCATAGCTCGGTCAACTTCGCATGCGTTGCTATCTCAAGCATGTTTGTCAATGTTAGTAATCAAAACTATAAGTCTTGATTTCTAGCCTACATAGCTAAGTCTCGGACTAGGATAAAAAAGTGTAGTTCAGCTCAAGGACTTCATGGCAATTCATCATACAACGACGAAGATATATACAAGGAACCGTGGAACTTCATCAACAAAAAGGTATGTGGAGACTTGAACTTATCTATCACTCAAAAGTTTATCTCTTCTATCTCCTACTTCTTGTGAGACAAAAGTCGTATGCTATATAGACTAGATCATACACATTTGACATTTCGAGGTGAGCATTCATTGCTTATCATTTATCTCGAAATCGTGTGTTGGTAAAGCGTTTCGCTTTGATCAAGTTTATCTTCACCTAGTGACGAAAGTCATGAAAAATTTCAATCACTTTGAGAATTGCTCTGACGTGAATCGGTCTGCGAATAACGGCTACATAGCGTCCTCTGAGAATGTCTCAATGATTGAAATAAGAGTTTAGATTACATAACCATGTATTCCTTGAACCGAAGTTTTCGAACTTTGTTGATCAAGAGAAATCGGTAGGATTTTGGAATTGTCTTGCCAAGTCCGCGAACCCAGTCCGCAGACTCAGTCCGCGAACTGTCGGAAGTTCTCGACCGAGAATTTCTGCTGGATTTTCCAAAACTTGTTTGTGTGCTAAGTCCGCGAACCCAGTCCGCGAACTGGCGGAAGTTCTATTTCTGAGAATTTCTGCTGAGTTTGGAAAACTCAACCGATTAACTTAAGTCCGTGAACTTGTTTGTGAACTTAAGAGGTTATGATCTAAAGATGTGCTCTGAACATGAAACATTAAATTACTAAGGAATGCTTTATGAAAACCATGGCTACAATGTTCATGAGCCGATTCAATCGAATCGAATCATCTTTGTTTCAATTGTGTCTTGTGTAGTTACATAAGATCTCATAGCAATTGAACAACTCTTTAACTAGTTCATTTGAATCAATTGAACTAGTTATGGTGAAAAAGAACAAGGTTAATATGAAATGCTCATATGGTTAACCTTTTGGGTTACTATGTTGAACCAACATACACTATACGTTTGGGCATGGTTTTCACGAACCCAGTAAACGTCTACCCAAGTGTGTGTGACAAGCTAAGTTTTCGATCTAACGGTTGAGAAATATTAGCTTGAATCTAAATCAGGTTTTCATCTAACAATGAATAAGGATTGCTTTGTACCTAAGGCAAAACCCTGATTTGAAGGCTATATAAAGGAGACATCTAGCATTGTGTAAAACTAATCCCCACACGTATGTGTGCTACTAGTGCGCCCACTAGAGTCGATCTCCATTAACCTTTGATTTTCTTCTCTAAAATCAGGTTAACGACTTAAAGACTTCATTGGGATTGTGAAGCCAAACCAATACTACTTTATCGTAGTTGTGTGATCTGATCTTGCATCTTCTATCGTAAGAGTACAATCGATTGATTGGCTTGAGATCGTGAGAGTTCTCTGATAGGCAAGATAAAGAAGTCACAAACATCTTCGTCTCACTTGTTTGTGATTCCTCGACAATCCGCTTGTGTAGTCAGGAAGGATTGTAGAGAGGTAATTGATTAATCTAGGCTGTTCTTTGGGAATATAAGACCGGATTATCAATTGGTTCCTGTTCACCTTGATTTTATATTAAAAGACGAAACAAAACCTAGGGTTTATCTATGGGAGACAGATTTATCCTTTGATAGACTTTTGTGTGTGAGACAGATCTGTTTATTATAAAGTCTGTGATTTTGGGTTGCAGCAACTCTTGGTTGTGGGTCAGATCAGCTAAGGGAATCAAGTGCGCAGTATCCTACTGGGATCAGAGGCGTAGGAGTACAATTGTACATTGGATCGGTGGGAGACTGATTGGGATTCAACTATAGTCCAGTCCGAAGTTAGTTTGCAGTAGGCTAGTGTCTGTAGCGGCTTAATACAGTGTGTATTCAATCTGGACTAGGTCCCGGGGTTTTTCTGCATTTGCGGTTTTCTCGTTAACAAAATTTCTGGTGTCTGTGTTATTTCTTTTCCGCATTATATTTTATATAATTGAAATAATACGGGTTGTGCGTTCGTGATCATCAATTGGAAATCCAACCTTTGGTTGTTGATTGATATTGATTGATCCTTGGACATTGGTCTTTGGTACCGTCCAAGTATTCCTTGTATTTGATAAAGACTCGCTATTGTTTTTAGCTTGAGTAAAAATCAAATCAAGAGAGAGATATTAACTCCTTGAGATACTTTTATCTAGATTGAGTCTGACTGTCTAGTTAATTCTCTAGCAAAGTATTTCGGAGTTAGTCCGTACAAATTGCTAAGCGAAATATTGGGTGGTGTTGTTAGACTCCCACTTTTTCAATTGGTATCAGAGCAGGCAAACACGTTTAAGACCTTACAAGTCTGTGTTTGTAGCTATCTGACTCTATGGACAGTAGTGCTATCTCAATAAATGCACCACCAGATCCAGGGATTTCAGAATTCTCTTCCATGAATGATTTAATAAAATTTGTAGAATAAATTGTATCTAAACCTCCACCAGGTTTAAAATCCCTTGAAGTGTTTTCAGGGCTTGAAAAGAAGCTTGAGAGCTTATCTCTTGATGTTTATACCTCCAGAAAGAGAAATAATCTCTTGACAGGCTAAATCAAGTTATGATGAATAATATTCATGTTGAGGTTGATATTGATTTACTAATCAGTGAGAGCAATGCTCCTCCTTTGCGTAATCCAATTAGTTGTGATAAACTAAACGAATTATAAGAGGAGTTTAAATCTCAGTCATCTGAGTGTATGCATAACATCATTTAAAACCAAAATCCAGCGGTTTAAGTTCGCAAACCCAGTCTGCAAACTGGAAAATTCGTTTGCAAACCCGTGTGTATACTTGCCTGTAGACATCGATATTCGGTAAACTTGTTCTGGCTGTAACTTCTTCGTCCGAACTCGGATTGAACTCATTCTTTTTGCATTATCTTTATCTTAGAATTATATTCAAAATAGAGATGAGAAACTTTGAATTTGGATGAGTTAAGATTGGTATTTGTCCTATCTCTTGTTTTTGAGTGTTTTGCTCCATTTCCTCACTTGTTCTGCTTCTCTTGGAATTGGGCACTTGGATTCTTGGAGTACTACTATTATAATATAATTTGTAGCTTTTACAAGAATGTTGTTAGTGAATCACAAAGAAGGGAGTTCAAGAATGGGTAGTAGTACGCATTACTATAGAATTCTTGAATGTTCACAATTATTTCATGTGAACTATAGTGTCGTTAATGACTTTGTATGATCTTCTTTGTTAATAAAATATTTTTATACACCTTTGGTATCTATTCTTGGTATAAATCCGGGCGAAAAAGATTGATTCTACCCCCTAAGGACAAATCATCTTATATGTGCATTACGAGTTTGTCTTGATGCCTAGGAAACTTCTTATGAGAATTTATTCTTATTTTTGAGAAGGATTACTAGAGTTTGGAATAGCCTTTATTGTGATTTCACATTGCTATGTCCAACGGTTTCATCTTCATGTTTTTGGATTTATTGGTTTAAATTCTAAAAATATTTGGAAGATGATGTTTTTGCAGTATCTAATCTTTATGATTTGTTATATTGCAACTTGTTATGGGATATGTATTGTTTGCGTCAGTGAACTTGAAGGTCCCATATTGAGGTCAAAAGTAAAGTCGTTCATGAATCGGTATTCGTATTGATGAAAGGACGAATGGACTTTTGACATATACAAAAGTTATGTCTATGCAGTCATGTATTTGATTGAAAATAGGATAAAATCTTTTGTTCAACAAGGATAAAGTCTATTATGTCGCTATGATGGAAAATATGTTATCCACGGTATTGATATTCATTGATTCATTTTATTATTTTTTACCGTGAAGGCTCCATTGTGTGTCTTATGTTGAGCACCTTACAACTAAGTCGATTTACCTTGGCTTTGTTGGTTGTTCCATAAGATGCTATAAGTCGAGCATTAAGAACTAAATTAATCAACCTGTTTGGTTATTTAGTTAGTACTCCATAAGTATTCTTTCTTATGTTGAGTACATGTACGGTTAAGGTTGTCATATTCTATGATGAACTTAGTCGGGGTTCCATAAGTTCTCTTATGTTGAGCCCAAAATAATTAAACTGATTACTTCGGTGATTAGTTTGGTTGTTTGTATTCCAATTAGATTAATTATAGGTTCTATTGTAATTAATCTAGTTGAGTTTTCATATATTCCACAAGTTCTTGTGTTGAGTATATGAAAGGCTACACTATCACGATCTTTGGTTAATGTAGTCATATATTCCGTAAGGTTTTCCTTATGTTGAGTATTTGAACGGTTAAGTTAGTCATCTCCGTATGATTACCTTAGTCGTAGATCCGTGAGTTTACTTATGTTGATCACTTTCAATTAAATTGATCACTTTTTTGGTTTGATTTAGTTGCGTATTTCAATTGAATTAATCATGGGTTTACTTGTGGTTAATTTGGCTGAGCTTTGGATATAGAAAATCATTCCTATGGTTTTTGGTGTCCAATAAAAAATCCTTCTTTTCTTTCGAAATTAAGGTCGCTCTTGTTGTTCTCTCTGGAATGACATCAAATGGGGGAGAGTTCTTTTGAACTTGTGCTTAATGGTAATATCTTGCGGGGAGTGCGGCTGTGGAATTTTATAGGGGTTATCTTTTATCTTAAAACTACTTGATGAATATTGTTAGCTTCGGCTATTAGATTACATCTAAATTAAGTTGGTATGTATTTTTATTTTGGTCATAAAATGTCTCTTGTGGAAATTTCATTATGATCCCATTCTTGTACCTTTGCCAATTTTATTGACAAAAAGGGGGAGAAATATTGTAGTTCACACTACAAATACATATGGTTTTCAGATCATTGTGTAAGGGGGAGTGGTTTCCATGATCGAGATGGAGTATTGACTAAGGGGGAGTGATACATATCACCGTAGTATTATTGTTAAAGTCGTGATACAATTGGACTTTGATGTTATATAATAATACTATGACACTGTATAATAATGATCGAGAATCTCGATTTCTCTCATTGTTATAGCTACGGATCTTCAACAACGATGGTGCTAAACTTACAACCTTTGGGATCATTGGAGTACTTGGAAGGACGAAGATTTCAAGGAACGTTGAAGATTAGACTATGCAATAGGAGCCACTAAAGTTTATCTTTTTTGTATTCCATATGTATTAATAGTTTTGTCACTAAAATTGACAAGGGGGAGATTGTTAGAGCATAGCTCGGTCAACCTCTCATGCGTTGCTATCTCAAGCATGTTTTTCAATGTTAGTGATCAAAACTATAAGTCTTGATTTCTAGCCTACATAGCTTAGTCTCGGATTAGGATAGAAAAGTGTAGTTGAGCTCAAGGACTTCATGGCGATTCATCATACAACGACGAAGATATATATAAGGAACCGTGGAACTTCATCAACAAAAAGGTATGTGGAGACTTGAACTTATCTATCACTCAAAAGTCTATCTCTTCTATCTCCTAGTTCTTATGAGACAAAATTCTTATGCTATATAGACTAGATCATACACATTTGAAATTTTGATCTGAGCATTCATCGCTTATCTTTTATCTCTAAATCGTGTGTTGGTAAAGCGTTTCGCTTTGATCAAGTTTATCTTCACCTAGTGACGAAAGTCATGAAAAGTTTCAATCACTTTGAGAATTGCTCTGACGTGAATCGGTATGTGAATAAAGACTACATAGCATCCTATGAGAATGTCTCAATGATTGAAATAAGAGTTTAGATTACATAACCATGTATTCCTTGAATTGAAGTTTTCGAACTTTGTTGATCAAGAGAAATCGGGAGGATTGTGGAATTGGCTTGCCAAGTCCGCAGACTCAGTCAGCGAACTGTCGGAAGTTCTCGACCGAGAATTTCTGCTGGATTTTCCAAAACTCGTTTGTGTGCTAAGTCCGAGAACCCAGTCCGCGAACTGGCGGAAGTTCTCTTTCCGAGAATTTCTGTTGAGTTTGGAAAACTCAACCGATTAACTTAAGTCCGCGAACTTGTTTGTGAACTTAAGAGGTTATGATCTAAAGATGTGCTCTGAACATGAAACATTAAATTACTAAGGAATGCTTTATGAAAACTGTGGATATAATGTTCATGAGCCGATTCAATCGAATCGAATCATCTTTGTTTCAATTGTGTCTTGTGTAGTTATATAAGATCTCATAGCAATTGAACAACTCTTTAACTAGTTCATTTGATTCAATTGAACTAGTTATGGTGAAGAAGAACAAGGTTAATATAAAATGCTCATATGGTTAACCTTTTGGGTTAATATGTTAAACCAACATACACGTATACGTTTGGGCATGGTTTTCACGAATCCAGTAAACGTCTACCCAAGTGTGTGTGACAAGCTAAGTTTTCGATCTAACGGTTGAGAAATATTAGCTTGAATCTAAATCAGGTTTTCATCTAACGGTGAATAAGGATTTCTTTGTACCTAAAGCAAAACCCTGATTTGAAGGCTATATAAAGGAGACATCTAGCATTGTGCAAAACTAATCCCCACACGTCTGTGTGCTACTAGTGCGCCCACTAGAGTCGATCTCCATTAACCTTTGATTTTCTTCCCTAAAATCAGGTTAACGACTTAAAGACTTCATTGGGATTGTGAAGCCAGACCGATACTACTTTATCGTAGTTGTGTGATCTGATCTTGCATCTTCTATCGTACGAGTACAATCGATTGATTGGCTTGAGATCGTGAGAGTTCTTCGATAGATAAAGAAGTCACAAACATCTTCGTCCCACTGTTTGTGATTCCTCGACAATCCGCTTGTGTAGTCAGGAAGGATTGTAGAGAGGTGATTGATTAATCTAGGCTGTTCTTCGGGAATATAAGACCGGATTATCAATTGGTTCCTATTCACCTTGATTTTATATCAAAAGACGGAACAAAACCTAGGGTTTATCTGTGGGAGACAGATTTATCCTTTGATAGACTTTTGTGTGTGAGACAGATCTCTTTATTATCAACTCTGTGATTTTGGGTTGCAGCAACTCTTGGTTGTGTGTGAGATCAGCTAAGGGAATCAAGTGCGCAGTATCCTGCTGGGATCAGAGGCGTAGGAGTACAACTGCACCTTGGATTGGTGGCAGACTGATTGGGGTTCAACTATAGTTCAGTCCGAAGTTATTTTGCAGTAGGTTAGTGTCTGTAGCGGCTTAATACAGTGTGTATTCAATCTGGACTAGGTCCCGGGGTTTTTATGCATTTGCGGTTTCCTCGTTAACAAAATTCCTGGTGTCTGTGTTATTTCTTTTCCGCATTATATTTTATACAATTGAAATAATACAGGTTGTGCGTTCGTGATCATCAATTGGAAATCCAACCTTTGGTTGTTGATTGATATTGATTGATCCTTGGACATTGGTCTTTGGTACCGTCCAAGTATTCCTTGTATTTGATAAAGACTCGCTATTGTTTTTAGCTTGAGTAAAAATCAAATCAAGATAGAGATATTAACTCCTTGATATACTTTTATCTAGATTGAGCCTGACTGTCTAGTTGATTCTCTAGCAAAGTATTTCGGAGTTAGTCCATACAGATTGCTAAGCGAAATATTGGGTGGTGTTGTTAGACCCCCACTTTTGGATTCTTATATAATGTCGATCAGTTCGTCCTCTTGATGATGATATCTTAATGACTTCTTGTATCACACTGAAAGTTATTTTAAGCATGGTGTGAGTACCGAAATTAACTGCCATGACTTATATCCGGAACTGAAAGTTTTAAAAAGTTGTATGCCTGCCAAAACCGGTAAAGCAATTGAAGTGTTGAATTTATTAAAAGATATGAAATGGTGTTATCCAAATGCGTTTATATCATACCGAATTTTATTGACAATTCTAGCGGTTGTTACCTCAGCCGAATGAAGTTTTTCGAAGTTGAAGTTGATCAAAAGTTACCTTCGGTTGATGGTGTCATGAGAAAGATTCAATGGTTTAGCAATGTTATATATTAAGATTGGAATGTTCGATAATATAACTCACGATTTCGCATCAAAAGGGCAGGAAAACCGGTTTTTGTCATGAGATAAGGTATTTTCTTTGTGTTTTTAGCCTCTCTTTTTTGGCGGTTCATATCGTTTGAAAATCTGTAATATATTTTATACCCAATCGAAACAAAAAAAATTATTTTTACTTATATAGGCTCCCGTTTCAGTAAGTTCGCCCAGGGACTCTAAAAACTTTGCTACGGCCCTGATAACATGATAGAATTAATTAAGTTTTAACGATAATCATCCCTTTGGAGAATTCCTACTCTACTTTCTGACATTGGTGCTGGTTTGCGAAACAATTTTTTCTTCAAGTCTATGATGATACATTGTTGATCCAACAATATCCGGTGAAAAACAACATGATGTTCATAACTGAATGTCACATAATTCAATCTTGTTAGCAAATCATTTAATCACAATATTGAATATTGAGAACTTACCTAAAAATGGTTAGAAAGAAAGTTGATGTGTTTTTTCTTTGAAGAAGATGTCTAAACTTTATAGATCTTTTTGACTTGTTTCCAAAATATTAGGCAACTGTAAGACTCACTTGCATTTTAAACAACGCGGGTGTCGTGATGAGTTAAGTGTTGCCAATAGATGTCGTGGCTTCATATTTTTGCATAAATCGTGAGAGTAAATATATTGTCCGAAGAGATTACTGATAATGTTTTCCATCAGAGCCAGAGGTGTCCCAAAGTAATATCTGGGATAGAGCGGAACACTAAACAAAAGTAAACACATGTAAGTAAGTCAATTGAAATTTTTATCATCCACGGACTACAATGAGAGTTTGAAAGAAGACATACCTGGGCAAACATGAACCTTGTTACGGGAACTGAAAATATGAATTTAATTTTTACTTTCTTTTTTTCACGAAACTGAAAAGATGAATTCAATTTTTTCTTTTCTTTTTCACCTTCGCACAATTGATGATTCTGCAACTGAAAATATGGAAAATTTTTAAAAAAGGTATTTCCTAGTGTGATTAAAAAAGAATCCGATCAGATGATACTTGCATTCATCGATATACACTCCATCAATGACTTACATGGCACGTGTTAGAGAGTATACACCGCTTGGCATCCAACAATATGATGATGGCAATGAAGAGGGGTTTGTTGATCGGAGTGATGTATATTCGGCCTACACAATTTATGCAATCCAAAAGTCATGTATGTATAACATGAAGGCGTGTGCGTGAGAAGGTGCCATATTTTAGGTAACTTTTCTTGACCAAAAGACGTATTTATTTCCTTAGATAAAACTGAATGCTTAAGTGGCTTCCTTATCTGGGAGAAAACATAATTTTTAACCTGGTTGCGACACCTCAGCACAATTATCCTCCTTTATATAAAGAAGTACTATATAAGCTTAAGAACATTTGTTCATACTTGATGAATTTGGTTTAGAACAATTTATTGTTTGTAACCTAATTATGGTTCAAGATTTAATCATTTGAAAAAAAATCCTGGAACAGTGGTATGTATCATTGATTTTATTCGGGAATGTTTCATATTGATTATTAGAGAGATATAGAACTATTGTTAATCTGGATACAAGACAATATGCATACCAGTTCACATACTGGGAGAACTTTTATAAGTCCAGAGCCGCAGTACATGTACCCAGTACACGTACCGGCTTAGCTTTAGTTTGGCAGCGACATTTTGGAACGCATACCCGATATCCATACCATAAAAAGTCTGTTGATCGTGAACCACGAAAGGTACGCATACCTAATATGCAAATCGGAAAAAAATTGTTGGTTTCAAAACCAAATTAGGTATGCATACCCGGTACGTATAGCATAAAAGATCTGCGAGTTCCTGAACTCGTTTTTCTCTAAAAGGTATCCATACCCGGTACACGTACTATGAAGAGAACATTTGCGAACAAGTATAGTACATGTACCCGGTACACGTACTTACCATGTCGAATATTTTCAGATGCATCAGAATTATTTTTATGACATAATCGGCATTTGAACAACTCTCTAAAAACACTATCTAAACATTTTTGATCAGATGTGTAATTCAAGAAAAGTCTTAAAGAATTATATGAAAAAGCTTAAGCTTATCGTTCAATTGGCTAGTTTCGGCTAACCTACATGAACAAGTCATCGTACACGCTTCAGTTATGGTTCATCCTAACCAGAGAATATATTCTACTATGTTAATCTCAAAGTCAAGTTTTCATCTAACGGTAATTATTAATTGCTTGGTTCCAAAACTATCTTAGGTTAAACCTAAAGCAACCTTGACATTGAAAGTCTATAAAAGGAAAACCTTTAACAACTGGGATCTTTGAACCCCTGACACTATTCTTGTGTGTCCTAGTTGTAAACTAGAGTCGTCATCTCCTTCAAACCCTTCTAAGATTTAGCGACTAAAAAGACTTCACCTGGGGATTCGTGAAGCAAGGTCCAACTATCATTATCTTGATAGTTCAAGTATCCTGATATTGTTTTGATTGTTGATCTTCCCACTCAAACAAGATAAATAGAAATCACAAAGTATCTTCGTCTCAGACTTTGTGATTCCATAAGTTTCGACTTGTGAGGTGAATAATAATCTAAGCTTCTTTTCGGGAGTCATAAGACCGGATTTTGAGGTTTGCTACACTATGTCTATTGAAATTGATCTCACCTTGATCTTTGATCAGAACGGAAATCACATATAGGCTTATCTGTAGGAGGCAGATGAGTTTACAGTTTTCAATTGAGTTGAAGCAACTCTTAGGCTGTAAAGGATGTCAGCTAAGGGAATCATTTGCGCAGAGTCCTGCTGGGATTCAAGAGGCATAAGGAGCGCGACTGTAACTGAATTTCTGTGACGGTTTAATTCGGTCTCAACTATATTCCAGTCCGAAGTTCTGATAGTAGGCTAGTATATGTAGCAGTTTAATACAGTTTGGTGTTCAAGTCTGGATTAGGTTCAAGTTTTTTTTTTTGCATTTGTGGTTTCCTCATTAACAAAATTTCTGGTATCTGTGTTATTTCTTTTCCGCATTATATTGTTTATCTTTATAATTGAAATATCACAGGTTGTGCGTTAATCAATCAAAGTATATATATCCATCCTTGTTTGTTGGATACGACTTGATTGTTTTTTGGATATTGATCTTTGGATTCGTCCAAGTACTCTCACGCATAATCAGGTTCATGGATTGGGTTCTGTAAACCTTTTAATTGTGAAAGAAAGAGATATAAGCTCTTCGTATAATTCCTTGTTTGAGATTTATTAAGTTGAACTCTCGGAATTGTATTCGAGTTTAGTCCATACAGGTTGCCTAAGAAAAGTTGGTGGTGTATTTTGGTACCCCCACATTTTCAAATAGTATCCGGAGCAAAAGCCGACACAGAAATATGAGAATACCTTGTAGAGTTTGGGTAAGAAACATAACCTTCATTAGCAATCTGTTTTCCTCTGTTAAGAGCTACACTTCTATGATTCTCAGTATGTTGAATAAAAGTTAACCTAGATGGTCTACTTTCAATGTTATAGAAATCCAAAGAACTTCTTTCAACAACAACACTATCAGGGATTACGATTTCTGATCTCAATCTTATCCGGGAAATTTTTTCACATTGTGAATATTGTTGTGGACCCGACGAAGATATGGTTGAGCAGTTGAGTGCAAAGAAATTGTTGAAAAAGTATGCACATTTGTTGAAGCAGATGGTTCATTGGCAGATGAAGCATTTTTTTGATATTCTTCAACAACAAATATGTCCCTGAACACAGGTGCCTCAGAAGATTGATTCTTAGCAGCGGCGTATATTGAAGGAGAATAATTCAGTTTAAGCATTTCCAAAGCCTTTTATGTAGATCTTCTGGGAAGTTGTTAAAGATGTAATGCTTATGATCATTCAGTTGAGGAAAAACCTTTATCAAATGACTAATAAATCCACAAAATAGGAAAAATTCGGAAGCCGGTCATACATTACAGTCATTGCATAAGTACGGTTGTTTTCCAGTGGAAATGTTATTTCCTGAGGGTGAGGATGATTGACACTGATATGGGTTTTGGTTCTAGCAAATTTACCCCATGCAGTGGCTTCATACACTAAAATAGGACGTGTTTTCCCTAGCTGGGAAACGAATTCAAAGACAAACATTGCTAATAAATTTTCAATAGAGAGGCCATGAATTTGAAGACCAAACTCCACAGTTTCGAACTTGTAGTCACCTGGTAGTTTTCCAGGAGCACACCTCTCAAGAGCATATAGATCTTCTTTTATAATCCATGATGTACCTTTCATATTCATTACAGAGTCTGCATGAGACTCAAATTTTACCAAGAATGTATCATCTTTGAAATCGAAACATAGTAAGCATGATTCGTCTTCCAGAATTTTTATAGGATATATCTTATGATATTGATTTGAGTAGGTTTGGCAGTGATTACTTTAAGGACCAAAAAATTCTGGTGGTTAAGTTCAGATCCAGAAAAGTGGTTGTTTAGGTATATCATAGAAGATGCTTTCTCCTGAGATAAAAGGTTTGAGAAGTGTTGAAAAAGATCATCTTTGGAGTGTTAATTTTAAGATATCATAATGAACACAAATGAAAAAGAAACAAACGTCTGGAATTGACTATATTATAGGTCTAAATAAAACCGAGAAGAGGGAAAATTTTAGACACTTATTGGCAGTTAATAAAACAGAAAAAGTTAAAAAATTAAATGGGAAAATGAAGATGGGAAGAACAATACATGCGTAATGACAGACGAATGGAAAATGAAATTTCTAAAGAAATCAGTAAAAGTCCCAGAGAATGGGATTTACTGAAAACTCTAAGACACGAAACCTTGATAAAGACTTACACAAGATGATCCAAGTTTGTGAAGAGAGTTACAGTCGTTTGACATCTCTCAAATCTATTTTCATTTCATTTCTTCTCTCTTGAAACTTACAGTCACAGAGAACAATTATTTAAGCATTTTACAGACAACTCATTATAACCGGTTATTTCATTGCTACAACAAAACATGGTTTTTTCAATGAAAAATATTATCACAAATATTTGATTTTACGTCACAAATATTTTTTTTGCGATGTTTTTTACTGTCGGTCAATGCGTTGTAAAAAGAGGTGTCATTAATAATCCAACCGATGCTAAAAGCATCACTTATGTGAGGGTTTTTTCTGCATTCTTTTGTATCACAAATATGTTTTTTGCGTCACAAATGCTGTTTTTTCAATTATTCCGAAAAAACCTTTATGTGACGTTTGTTTATGTAATAAAAAGTTTTATTTATAATGGTTTAAGATATCACAACCAATCCTTATATTTAACATGTTAATGTGTTATAAAAGTGGTGTATACGCAGCAGATAAACATGTCGTTAAAATATGTTATTTATAACGGTTTAAGATGTCACAAACAATCCTTATTTTCAACATAATAATGCGTTATAAAATTGGTGCATACACAACAGATAAACTTGTTGTTAGTATATGTTATTTCAACACATAATAATAATATGAATAATAATTATTTTCTACGTACTATTATGTCATAAAGAATTATATTTGCAACATGCAATTTTTGCAGATATAGTCATAGTTTGTGCGACGTTTGTAATCGTGGCATATATACTCATTTGCAACACTCACAAGGGTCATGATTGGTACTGCTGAGCAACAAATTCTTCTTCCATGTAAGAGTCTCATTTTTAACGCATTTGTTAGTATGTTGTTCGAGGGGGAAGGAATTATCCGTGACATAAAATTTATATGAGTCGGTTTCATATTTTAATCAAGAATTGTAATTCATCAAAGTCGGCCATTAAATATTTTTAAAAAGAAGCCAATCATTACTAGAAAAGATCTACATTGTTCATTAAATGACACCACTAATTAAGAAACTTATAATTCTAAACTGGAAAAAGAAAAGGGTTATTTGGTTTTTGGTACTCAGGTTTTGGTCAAAACCTGGGTTTGGTCTAACATTTGTCCGGCCTTTGCGTTTGGTCTAAAGACCATCGTTGACCCGCATTGACTCGGTAAGACCATGACGTGTCACTTATACTGTTAACTAAATTGGAAAGTATGAAACCAAATCAAACTTTAATAACAATTACTCGTCATGTCCTAATAGTGCGTGTGTAGATCCGTGGTTCTTTTATATTAACAGACGAGATTCGTTCTTAATTTCTCATATTAAAACCACCCTCACGTGATTTCCCCTCCCTTTGGAGAAGGAATCCCTAGAAAGAAATTAGATTCCAATCCCAATCGATTAATCGATTAAATCTGAATTCCTACACCCAACTTCAAATTGAATTTCATCTTATCATAACCTTAAATATTCAATGAAAACCCAGTAATCGTCTGCCTAAAATTCTGATTTCAAATTGATTTTCAGTACTGATATTTTGTAATTTTATTCGATGAAGTTTCGATTAAGAAGCTTGGCTCTTTTAATATATTTAATTCGTGTGTTTCAAAGAATTATAAGGTTTTTGTTTTTTCAATCGTGGTTTGGGAGTGGTAATTTTTGGATAAAGATGGTGGTGGTATTAGAGAAGATTGAATGATTTGACTAAATTTTGCTTGGATTAGAAGTGGGTTTGTTGGGTAAGTGGGTCTTATGTTGGTATGTTACAGTGAGAAAATAGAGATAGAGAAGGATGATTACATTCAAAGTGGAAGAAGAAGAGTAGAGAAATTATGATTTAATGAATTTTTGATGCCGTTGTGTTTGTGTTGCTCGAGTTACAGAAGTTTGGCTGGTGGATTGATGTTGAATGAGGAATAAGCTGTTGCTGCCGTATGGATAGATGAAATTAAGAACATGGGTAGAAAGTATTAGGGTTAATTGATGGGGTACGTCAAGACCTGATAAATAGATTTTGAGCTTAGGATAAGTAATTTAAATTTTGGGATTTATTGATTCTAATAATTATGATGGATTTGAAGAGAAGCCAATTTTGATGATAAAGAATAAAAGATCCGATGATGGTGATGAGTCTACGATGATTCTTGAGAAAAATCCAATTCTAATCCAATAGATAGTAAATTTTATAACATTAAGATTCATACTTGTTCTCCTACCTTCCATATCACTGATTCAAGAGTGCCAGAAAATCTTGGTCAGTAATCGGATTTGATGAAACCCAAGCAGAGACTGGTTTCAACAGAATGGTTACAGAAAGGTTAATCCATAAACACGTATATAATGACATGTGAGTTTTATGCATTCACGTGCTAACAACGCCGTTAACAGTGTTAACTAATTTGATTTTATTTATATTTTAAATATTTAGTAAACATAAGTCAAATTTTAACGGGTCAATTCGGTTCAACGTTGGTCTTTAGACCAAACACAAAGGCTGGACAAATGTTAGACCAAACCCAGGTTTCGGTCAAAACCTGAATACCAAAAACCAAATAACCCAAAAGAAAATGATACCACTACAAATTTCGAAAGTAAAACATATAGCTAAAAAAAGAAACGGAGATGCACATCTCAACTGGTGGTTCCTTAACACTCGTCTCAAAAAGTACTTTGATGGTTCTCGGGAGTACTTTGAAGATTTCCTTGAATTTCAAGCAACATTCTTCTTATATCCATTGTGTTAGTTACCATCCCCTATATTGTGCGATTTTGTTCATTAACTCTTTCTTCAAGTTCCTTATTTGTCTTCTCTGCTTCATCTGCCCGCCTAAGAGCTTCGCATAACTCCGCATTATATTCAATGCTAGACGAGCTAGGTTTTTCATACCCATGACAAAGACTCTTCACATAACCGGATCTTACACCTAGCACTATCTCACATATTTGAGCATCGGTCAAGGGTGTTGAACCTTGGGTTGTAGGCGCAGCTCGGAGTTCAAGCATTTTACCCTACACAATAATTAACAATAAATAACAGAACATAAGCTAAAACTAAATAATAACTCTTAGATAAAAAAACTATAAGAAAATCACAACTAAAATCCTTGTATTACATAGTTCTCCTCAACCGTATGACAGGTCCAAACATCATTTTTGTAGTGGGTTAAAGTGTAGAATTCAATTTGTTCAACAACTTCACCCGTTTCTGGATCACACTAAAGGTTTCCCCCAAAAAAAATTAAATACAGTATTAACCATAAATTTATAAAAGAGTAACAAAGACAACACAATTACCATTTTCTCTTTATAGCGCGCAAAGGGTTTTGACCCTTGTTGATGGTGGTTTTCAGTTCAGGGTTAAAATTGTAAAACCTCACATTTAATGTGTCGTCACTCTGTAAATAAACGAAGCCATGTAAAGTGATGAGTGTTCAACCTCTCCACTGGCGTATTTAGTGAGCAACCCAATATGTTCACATGAAATTTATCCAGACTGATGCATGTAAGCAACAATCCGCCATGGATTAGTAGGTGCAAAGTCCTACCCAAAATCAAAAAGCAAAGAATAAAGGAGCCGCGGAGAAGGAGCAACAATGAGAGGAAGCGTGGCCATGCCATAGGCCAACCAACGCCACTTGGCCATGACCCATGTTACCCAACCGGCCCTTACTCCTTTGTCGACCAATCAGGCCGCTTTAAACCCGCCACACTCCCATGAGTTGTGGCTGGGCCCACACTTGCCGGCCCTATTTCCCATCGACCAATCAGGTCGCATTAAACCTACCACGCGCACCAGAAGTGTAGCCACACTCGTGCTTGTCCGGCCCCCTCTTTTTATTGACCAATCAGGTTTATCTAAACCTGCCACAATATTAAAAGAGGTGGAATTGCGTCAAGTGGCCACCATGCCAAATTGGCTTCCGAAAGATTGTACAAACAACTGGGAATGTTTGGTAAACAATTTTAGTATGAACTACATGGAAAAATTTTCGTATGGATGTCTAGCATAACATACTAAAAATTCAAATCAATCGGAGTAACGAGCGAAAAGATACAGCATAAAAGGCGAGCTAGGTCATGGCTGAAAACTGACAGAACCCTACTGAATTCTCCCTGAGTTTCACTGTCGGGCTGTTTTCACCTCCTAAACGAGCTCAAAACCTAAATATTCCCCAGTGGGGAGATACGAAACTCTTTTCTGATCAGAATGGAGGGGCGGACCGTCAAAATCCGAGTTCGTACGAGAATTCTACAACGATTTTAGTGAGGGTCCCACATCTGAATTTTCTAATTACGAAATTTCATGAGTTAACACAAATTTATGTGAATCATCTCAGCTATCCAACTTGGCTAGCCAACTTAAATGGTTTATATTTAATTTGAACCAATCATCACGGCCATCCATGGCCACATGCCGTATGCCGCATGCCTTGTGCGCTAATTAGGGTTTCGGCATGCCAAACCCTAATTTAGGCAAAGTTGCTACGCCAACCGAGCCAAAACAATGTTCCACAGGGCATTGGGATTGATGTGGCCACTGAAACTGATGTTGCCACACCACATTTGAGTCTAACACCAATGTGCCAAAATTTAGTGGCCATGGATACGCCAGGCGCTACTTGCACCATCGTGCCGCTGGCATGCACAAACTATGCCAGCCATTCCACCGTGTCACTGGCATGCACGAACTATGCCATCCATGTCGCAGTACCACTGGCATGCGCTAAAGGCGCCACTATACCATTATCAGGCGCCAACACAAGGTATCAATAATCAACGACTACCCTTCCTCATGAGATGCAATCTCAACCATCCAAGTTCGCCACCGAACTGGCAGACTTGTGGCAAGTTTTAGGCGACCAGCCTATTAAATCTAGTGGCCATGGCTACGTCAGGCGCCACTTACACCACCGTGCTACTGGCATGCACGAGTTATGCCAGTCATGCCGCAGTGCGATTGGCATACACCAAAAATGCCACTGTGCCATTACCAGGTGCCAACAGAAGGTATCCATAATCAACGGCTACCCTTCCTCATGAGATACAATCTCAGCCATCCAAGTTAGCCACCGAACTGACGGACTTGTGGCAAGTTTTAGGCGGCCAGCCAAGACGAGCCTAATAGCATCACATGTTATTTTCCTGCGGCAAGACTCTTTATTTTGGCTTGCCACACGTATCAAAGTGCTACATGTTTTCCACGAAAACACTCGAGACATCAAACATGTCACAAACTGGGGAATGCTCATCATGGTATTGGTCTGGCGGTTTACAGCGTGCGGCGTGCAATACGCCCGTTACTAGAAAGTGTCATGAAGCGGGACGGTTAGTGATGGCAAGAAATAATGGTGTAAACGGATCCACTTCCTTCATCATGGAAGCATAATTTCTGACGATTACACGTTACTCCACTCTTCCATCACTCAATCGTTTCCACTTCCTATGAGACCAGGATACGTTTTATTACGACTTGTATAAATAGGTTCACCTATTTCCACCAAAGAACGGTTTTTTGGTCGGCAACAACATATTATCCATAAATCACCAAGAACTGATAGCTTTTCATTCCGCAAGCCAGTTCCACTTTCTGATACAAGTCATAAAACAAGCCACGTCTTCAAAATTAACCATTATGGTCTCAACACTCTCTTCGCTTCCCTCCCTAAGAGCAACCTTTCTCCTTAACTTTGTGACCAAAGCAAGCCTGGAACGGCCATTTCTTGGTTTACGCCAGGATTGTACAGATTGATCTCTCGAATCAAAAGTACTCCTGTGCAGTGCATTGTTTAGGGTTTAGATTCGTTTCTCATCCACACACCCAAATTTACCAAAACCAACAGAAATAGTTTTCACCCTCAAACAACCCTGTTCAATGAATGGTTGTATTCGCTTCTCGTCTTTGTTTACCTTGAGTGCTACTTTTCTGCATTCAAATCCAAAGAAACAGTTACATGCAGAACAATACTACACATAGATATTATAAATATGATTACTGAACACCATCAATATGACTACCACAAATAAATCTTATAAATACAACAAAGATCGAACAATATTACCTGAAACTCATCATACTCAAACCAAGTGCAAAGTTTCTCCCAGTCCTCCTGCTTGACCTGATGATGCGGGTTTTTCCGTTTTGTCCCATCTTTTTTATATTATAGGTAATGTTTGTGAAGTGTACATATCAACTGTATGTACTCATTTGCTAGCATTATGTTGACCGCCTTCTGAATGCGTACTGCATGTAGATCAATAATAAATTTTTCATAAGTTCACATTCACCAAACAAAAGTTCTATTAGAACCAGTAACAAAGAAACTACGCAGAGTTCTAATTAATAAATCCATGGTTTGTGCAAGAAGAAAAAAGTAGTAGGGACATTAGAAGAACATAATAGTAGGGACACTAAAATGATCTAACAAAAATATATGATTACCAATATGAGATCATAAAGTTTCCTCAGATCTGAATTTTATTATGCATATGCAAACAACATATGGAAGAACTAGAAAAGGAAGACCCTGGTAATGTGGATATGAGACATGAAAGATATTTTGCTAAATGGTTTGAAGAATGGGTAAGTACTAAATTAGATTATTTTATATACCTAGATGTTAGCGTTGCTGCTATCATAATTTGGAACCATCGTTAATATTGTACGTAGCATACTGTTGTAAAAAGATGTATGTTTGAAACTTAGTATATTCATGGGTATAGATTGTGTTAGTTGGATGAGGAGTATTTTATGTAATTTGAGAATGTCTACGCAGTCGATACTCATTTTTGTCTCGATTAAACTGTGTATATATAAATGAAACGAGTAGTTTTGAATTGGTTGTGATAATGAAGAAAATGAGATATGTGTTAGCCAAGATATATACACATAATCTTAAAATAATAAGATGGCCAGCGAGGACCTAGATGTGATGCCAATTTTTTTATTATATTATTAACTGCCAATTTTTTCATTTAATGTCTTGACTTTTAAGACATCCTCCTAAATTCTTATTAAACATTGAGTGTCATTATGTTATTTGGTTCTTGTTATTTTTATTGTGGTTTTGTACCCAACTTGGTCGGACTTTGTACACTCTATAATTGAGACTAGAATTAACGTTTTATCACTTTGTAGGTGAATTGTTTACGAGAAGAGAATTCTCCTAATGTTTCAGATGAAATATATTCACTAGCAGTTGGCCCTGATCCACGTGTAGTGCGATATAGTGGGTGTATCACTAATGCAATTTGATTTCATACAAGGGCCCGGGAAGTAAACTTGCGAACACATAATAATGGTGTCGTAGTAAAGGGAGAGCACCAGTCTAGTGTTGCTGATTTTTATGGTGTGTTAACAGATATCTTAAATCTAAGTTACCTATATGGAAAGAAACTTTTTCTTTTCATATGTGATTGGTGGAACACCGACAAGAGAAGGAAAAATATTATCGCAGATAGCCACTTCACTAGTATTTACTTCTCTTAGACATGGTACAAAGACGATCCTTTTGTGCTTGTTGACTAAGTGCAACAGATTTTCTAACTTAAAAACCTTAAACTGCACGGAAAATGGCATGTTGTTCAGCACGTAATGCCTCGGAATGTCTATGATGTCTCAAAAAAAGAGGTTGGGCCAGAACCAAATAATGACGAATCATATCAGCAAGATGAACACTTCACAACATAAAATATCGTCTAAGATAATTTTGTAAATGCATCAAGTTGCAATAAGGAAGTTACTAATTCAAGTTGGAAGTCGCCGCCGAAGAAGTTGATATAAATATTGTTATTGCCGATCTTAAAGGTTCCGAGGACTATATTGAAGAAGAAGAACTTGAAGGAGAATGTGGTCTTTTGAGTGAATATGATAGTGGAGATGAAGGCATTATATTAGGTGGTGATAGTGATATTGATTAGAGAATAATAATTATCAACTACATTTTTTTTATTGTTATAGTTTCTTTTTATTTTGCTGTAGACCTCTTTTTCCCTTTGTTTTTGCAAAAGATATTGATTACTAGTTGTTTGGATACGTTGACCTGTCATCTTAATGAAAGTTGTCATTTTGAACTATAGTAGTAAACAAACTTTTGAAGATGCTAGAAAAAAAAAGATAGAGTATGGAAAGGAGATGCACCACGAAGCTAAGTTTACATTAAAAAAATATTGTCCACTTTAGCGACCATAGAAAAATTGTGCAACACTAATAAGCATCGTAGTGGATACAAAATTTGAAAATAAAAACTCCAATCATATATATTCTAATCAGCTAAGACGTTATACTTATAGTTACGTTGTACTTGTAGTTGTAATATGAAATTTTTACGACATATAGCTAAGACGTTGTACTTGTAGTTGTAATATGAAAAATTACGACATATGAAAACGTTTAAAATAAAAAAATATTTATCATGCATTATATACATCAATGATAACCATTGTATTTACAACATTTTGTATTATTGATAATGTAAAAAGGTATTTGTAATAGATGCATGCGCGCAAAAATGTTATTATCATTACATCATCATTGAGTGGAAAATAAAGGGTTTTACCGACATAATAAATGTTGGTAATACATGAGCTTATTTGCAACAGATGACAGTGCAAGTAAAAATATATTATTCTCAACGACTACACAATGTCGTTAATAATTGGATATTTATGACAGATTTGAGTGTTAACAATATACATGACTATTCGCAACATTTCTGAAGCGTCAGTTACATAAAATAACAATTATTTTAATTTAGTAACTATAAAGTTGGTAGTTTACTCTTCCATAGGTTAGGCATTGTTATTCATAGAGGTGTTGGCGCCCAGATTGTTGCTAGACTACCAACCAACTCTATGTAATTAATAATTAAAAACAATAATTTTCCCAACATTTAAAAACGTTGCGAAAAATCATATTAATTTTATTTATTTTTTATTTTAAAAATAAATATTCGCGGCACAATGGAAGGTGTAGCAAATAACCTATTCTGACACTTCTGGGGATTTAGCAAACACAATATTTTTGTGACATTATAAACGTCACACATAACTAATATTTATGATATTTTCTATGATGTTGCAAACATAATTTCACAAGTATGTCAGTTTGTTGTAGTGCCGATTGATCCATCAATAGAAAATTGACATCACTCAGTTGCACACACGCGATTCACAAAAAATCATATTGACAAGAATAAGTTAATAGTCTAACACAACATTTTGCTGTAGACCTCTTTTTCCCTTTGTTTTTGCAAAAGATATTGATTGCTAGTTGTTTGGATACGTTGACCTGTCATCTTAATGAAAGTTTTCATTTTGAACTATAGTAGTAAACAAACTGTCGAAGATGCTAGAAAAAAATAAGAGTATGGAAAGGAGATGCACCACGAAGCTAAGTTTACATTAAAAAATTATTGTCCACTTTAACAACCATAGAAAAATTGTGCAACATTAATAAGCATCGTAGTGGATAAAAAATTTGAAAATAAAAACTCCAATCATATATATTCTAATCAGCTAAGACGTTGTACTTATAGTTACGTTGTACTTGTAGTTGTAATATGAAAAATTACGACATATAGTTAAGACGTTGTACTTGTAGTTGTAATATGAAAAATTACGACATATGAAAACGTTTAAAATAAAAAATATTTATCATGCATTATATACGTCAAGGATAACCATTGTATTTACAATATTTTGTATTGTTGATAATGTAAAAAGGTATTTGTAATAGATGCATGCGTCGCAAAAATGTTATTATCATAACATCATCATTGAGTGGAAAATAAAGGGTTTTACCGACATAATGAATGTTGGTAATACATGAGCTTATTTTCAACAGATGACAGTGCAAGTAAAAATATATTATTCTCAACGACTGCACAATGTCGTTAATAATTGGATATTTATGACAGATTTGAGTGTTAACAATATACATGACTGTTCGCAACATTTCTGAAGCGTCAGTTATATAAAATAACAATTATTTTAAATTAATAACTATAAAGTTGGTAATTTACTCTTCCATAGTTTAGGCATTGTTATTAAGAGAGGTGTTGGCGCCCAGATTGTTGCTAGGCTACCAACCAACTCTATGTAATTAATAATTAAAAACAATAATTTTCCCAACATTTAAACGTTGCGAAAAATCATATTAATTTTATTTTAAAAATAAATATTCGCGGCACAATGGCAGGTGTAGCAAATAACCTATTCTGACACTTCTGGAGATTTAGCAAACACAATATTTTTGTGACACTATAAACGTCACACATAACTAATATTTATGATATTTTCTATGATGTTGCAAACATAATTTCACAAATATGTCAGTTTGTTGTAGTGCCGGTTGATCCATCAATAGAAAATTGACATCACTCAGTTGCACACACGCGATTCACACACAATCATATTGACAAGAATAAGTTAATAGTCTAACACAAACATACACCCACCCCCACCCCCACCCCCCGCAAGTCCAGTGTCTATGGAAACAGAGATACTGAGTTGTGAAGAAGATAAGGCCTTTGTAAAAAAAATCTGTTATTTGATCTTGAGTGGACAAGAATCTGACATCCAACTCCCTTGCATCCACCAATCCTATATTCTATGAAATATAGGATTTGTTGTCAGATAAATTGCCCTCATGTTGTCACACCACTGGAATTCTAGGTGAATGAAAAAAATTTCAACCATAAGAGATTGTACCCAGATCAACTCAGAATTAACATCAGCTAAAGCTCTGTATTCAGCCTCTGTGCTGGAACGAGACATAAAATTTTGCTTTCTAGAACACCAGGATATTAAATTTGGACCCATGTAAATGGGCATTCCACTGGTAAATCATCTGTCTGTTAAATCACCTGCCCAATCAACATCTGAGTAAGCCTGCAGCTGAAGAGAGATTGACCTTTTAAACTGCAATCCATAAGACAAAGTGTCATTGAGATATCTGAGGATACACTTGACAACAGACCAGTCAGCTTCAGAAGGATGTTGCATAGTCTGACAAGCCCTATTGACAATAAAAGCAATATCTGGCCTGGTGATGGTGTCATATTGCAATGATCCCAGTGTACTTCTATAAAGAACAGGATCATGAAAAACTGGAGACTGAGTGAGAGCAGTAGTTGCAACAGGTGTACGACAAGGATTAGCTTCTTTCATTTTAGTCTTGACCAAGATTGGTAATATATTTCTCTTGGGATAAAAGAACACCTGCAGAATTGGATGTAGCATGTATGTCTAGGAAAAAATAAAGTGGCTCCAAGTCCGTAATTGCAAATTCTCTGCCTAAGTCATGAATAAGTTGATTGACTGCTAGAGAAGAACTGCCCGTAACCAAAATATCATCTACATAGATTAGGAAGTAAATAGCAACATAAGCAGTTACCTTGAAAAAAGAGAAGTATTCGTTTTTGAAACAGAAAAACCAGAATTTAGCAAGAGCTGACTGAGTCTATCAAACTAGGATCTAGGTGCTTGCTTCAGACCATATAGAGACCTCTTCAATTTACACACATGATTAGGCATAAGTTTATCAATGTAAACTGGTGGCTGAACCATAAATACATCCTCTGTCAAGTGACCATGAAGAAAAGCAATCTTTACATCTAATTTCCTGATCTGCCAACCTTAATAAAGAGAAATAGAAAGAATCCTTCTGAATGTAGTAGGCTTAACCACTGGACTGAAAATATGTTGATAGTCAATTCCTTTTATTTGATTATACCTCTTTGCAACTAGTTTTGCTTTATATCTTTCTATGGATCTATCTGCATTTCTTTTAACTCTAAAAATCCACTTACATATAATTATGTTCTACCCATCCATAGCAAGAACCAATTTACATGTCCCTTTCTGTAATAGAGTATTTATTTCCTCATCCATGGATGCCCTCAATTTAGGATCCTTACAAGCTTCAGTGTAACATGTAGGTACAATAATGTCCTCACAAACAAATTAGACTTCTGAAGCATAAACCTTAGGCCTAAAAATACCTCTTTTACCCCTTGTAGTCATGGGATGATCATTAACAATGGGTATTGAAGAGAGTGTGGTTGTGGTACAGGGTTTGGGATGGATGTAGAAGGAGATTCAGTAGGTAATAAAGGTTAATCAAGGATACAGGTAGGTTCAATATCATTAGAAATTGAAGTATGAGGATTTTGAGATGGTGAAATAGACATTGTGGACAGAGTTGGAGTACTAGAATGCATACTTATGCGTTAAGGGAAGTCATTTTCATCAAACTTGACATGTCTGGATATAATAATCTTGTTAACTAGTGGATTGAAACATCTATACCCCTTGTGCGTGTTACTATAACCTAGAAAAATGCATTTTACTGATCTCGGTTGAAGTTTATGAGTATTGAATGGTCTAAGACAGGGATAACAAGCACACCCAAAAGTTTTTAAAAACTGAAAATCAAGTGGGAGATGGAATAGACATTCAAGAGGTGATATTTGTTTTAGAGTTGGAGTTGGCAGTATATTTATGAGAAAGTTAGCAGTTTCAAAAGCATAAGACCAGTATGACAAAGGAAAAGATGCATGAGAAAGAAGTCTCAAACCAGTTTCCACTATATGCATATGCTTCCTTTCTGCGGTTCCATTTTGTGCATGAGCATGAGTACATGAGACTCTATGACCAATCCCACAATTGTCCAGGTAAGTAGAAACATTATTGTATTCTCCTCCCCAATTTGACTGTACAAACTTGATTCTTCTATTAAATTGATTCTCAACATGACTTTTAAATTTGATAAAAGTAGATAGCACTTCAGATTTATAAGCTAATGGATATAACCAAGTGAATCTACTAAAGGCATCAATGAAAGAGACATAATACTTGTATCCATTTATTGAACACAAGGGAGAAACCCATACATCTGTATGAATGAGATCTAATGGACCGTATAAGTTATCATGTGTAACATAAGGAAAAGGTAATGCATGACTCTTTGCTTGTTGGCAAGCAGCGCAAACCGAAGGTGACAAATGACCATCAATAACTTCATTAACATAGGTATAATATGTTTTAGAGTCTCGTATGCAGGATGACGTGATTTATTGTGTCATTGAGCAGTTGTAGAAGTACCAGTACCAGAAGCTTGTTTCAGTTGAACAACTGTAAGTTCCAAATGGTAGAGTCCATCTTTAACAGGGCCAGTGAGCAAAATATGATGAGTATCCAAAGCCTTCACCATAAATTTTTCATGATGAAATTCAAAATAAAAGTTATCCTCCTTTGTAAACTGTTGTACTGAAATCAAATTCTTTGTAATTGAAGGAACATGCAGTACATTAGAGAGAGTAAATTTAGTAGTGCCATTTTGAAAATAGGTGGTGCCAATATGAGTTATGTGCAAATCCGAGCCATTACCAGCACACACTTGTTCTGAACCATGATAAGGAGAGTGTAGATTCATATTTGACAAATCAGATGTAATATGATGAGTTGCTCCAGAATCAGAAACCCATCCAGAAGAATAAGTTGCATTGTCATCAGTATAAGTTGCAAAAGTTTCAGGTTCTCGACACCATAACTCATTAAAATCTTCAATATAAGGATCAGAAGTGATGTTGTATGCTTGTGCCGTTGAATTGTCAGATTGAGTATAACGACTATTGAGTGTCGTGGCTTACGACAGATTTGACATTTAATATAGTCGGTGTACTTCGTAGGTGATGGATAAAATTGATTATCATTACCAGATCTTCCAAATCTTCCACCACCATCACATCTACCTCCTCTAAAACCGAATCTTCCACCACCATCACATCTACCTCCTCTAAAACCGCCACGAAATCTAGCAACCATTTCGACCACCACGAAACATATTTGCTCTATGTGGATTACCTCTAGGACCATAAAGAAACCAATTTGAAGTTGCAGGAGGATAAAAATTAGAAGTACCTGAAAACTGGTGATAATTGCTGGATTGAGGAGTATTAGAGCTTTGATAATTGTGTGCAAATGAGTGATGGTGTTGTTGTTGAGATACATTAGCAGAAGTTGTAGTGAAATCCACTTTAGATTCATCATTCACTCGGATTTCTTCTGATAAAAGTAAACCAAGAAGCTCAGACGAGATGATGAGATTCTAATTCTTTATTTGTTGAGTTGTTATGGATGTCTTAAACGCAACTCAGAATGTAGACCTTGTAAGATATGAAACACCATATCTTCATCAGTAATGGCTTGATCAATTTGGGATAACTGATGAGAAATCGATTTAGATTTATTGATGTACAACAACATCGAGTATGTGATTTTCTTTAATGTGACAAGATCTGTTTTCAACTTCATTAATCTTGATTTAGTAATGACATTGTAATTGTGTTGAAGACGAATCCAAACTTCATGAGAGAAAGTGCAATCTAGAACCTGAGAATGAGTTTCATCGACACAAGCAGAGAATAACCATGATAAAAGAGCTTGATCTTGATTATTCAAGTATATATAAGTAGGATTGCCATTAATGAATTCTGAATCAGGATCTGAATCTTCAACATACTCAGGATCGACCAAAATTGCAGCTCCATCAGAAGAATTACGTCTGTAATACTTTGCAGGACACTGAAATGATCCATCTATAAAATGAAATAGATTGTAACTTCGAAGTAGAGGTACAATTTGAGATTTCCATAAGGTGTAATTGGTGTTTGTTAATTTTGATGGAGGTTTGAAGGTTAAAGGCAATGTGTTTGTTTGATCGAAGAGAACAATGAAGAAATCAGGGTTTTTAGGTATCTGATACCATGTGATGAGAGTTACAGTCGTTTGACATCTCTCAGATCTGTTTTTATTTCATTTATTCTCTCTTGAAATTTACAGACACAGAGAACAGATATTGAAGCTTTTTACAAACAACTCATTGTTACCGGTTACTTCATTGGCCGGTTCATCCATCAATAGAAAACTGACACCGCTCAGTTGTACACATGTGATTCACACACAATGACAAGAATAAGTCAATAGTCTATAACAAAGTTAAACAAACCAATTGAATTTTAATAAAGGAGAAACCAATTAAAAAACTTGGATCAACATGAAATTTGTTACATTAATGCAGTAATGATTATGTTTTAATAATGATTGTGAAAAATCAATATTAGAAATTAATGATTAAAGGCAACTTGGTATGAAAATGGTGAAGAGTTGTAGGGAGGAGAGAGAAAATGAAGAGTACCTTATGTCTTTTTTCATATGACTTATTAAAGATATCAAACCTAAGTTATCATACTAACTGTGAGCGTCAAAGAACAGCGGGTCTTATGGCTCTTCCCAAGAACTTCCCAATTACCTTTCCACGTTATCTTGGGAAGAGGCTAGACCTAGTGGTCATTCCCTATTTAAATGGGGGACGGTTAACGATCATCCGTTTTAGGTAGAAATTCATACGTGTCATACATGTTGGGTCCACTTATTGGGTCCACTTATTCAGAGTTATACGTGTTTTAACCAAAATTCTATTGAATTACCCAATTTTTAACCAAAAACGGTTAATCATTATCCGGTTTCAACTAAGATGCACGTCTTTTATGTAAAAACCCCACCTGACCCCACCAAGTTACATGGTTTTTAATTTTGAAACGGTTGATGGCTATCCGCTTTTCACTTTTTGGGAACGGCTAACCATTGCCCGTATTCGGAGTCTTCTCGCTGGGATTTCCGCACACTAGGGAAGCCTTGCGGGAACAGGGACATATGGCCACGGTTTTTGTGTTTGGGAAGGGGTTGGGCATGCCCATAAGACCCAGTCTAAAGGAGGTTTTGCAAAAGGAGTTTAAGTATTTTCGTGAACCACTTTTGGCCACTTGAGATGAGAATGACAAGTTGTGGTTTCTACGCAAAAGATGTTACAGTAAATGACAATAGGCAACTAAACACTGCTTGATAGTGCTAACTACTAAACATTCAAATGAAATCAATAACTAGGCGAATAACTCAGTATGTAAATCGGATGTGACTCAGTTTAAATTTTCGGAAATCACTTCTATGATCGTTAATTTCTTTCTATGCATGTCATCATAATTTATATTAGTTTCTTTTTATCTTGTTTATCTTCTCGTGGGTTTATCTTTCTATCTTTTCTAGGTTCTGGCGATCGTGTTTGGGGGCTGCTCGGATGTTAAAGTGGTTTTTCCTGATGATCCGAGTATTCTCTCTTGGTTTGGATATGGTTTCACTTTTGATTAGAAGCTTGTACGGGTTGATTTCTTTTACACCTTTTCGGATATAGTATCTAATGGATTTTCTCTTATCGAGATTTTTCTTCTTCTCTCACCTTATTGAATTTCATCTCATATTCAATGTCGGCCGTCATTACAGAAATTTTAAATTAAACCCTAAAACAAAGCCAGTGGATTGTAAGAAGATTTCTCCCAGGTGTAAGACATTCAATCATCAAAATAGAGGTCGAAACTTTTTTTATTTATGTGGTTCTACTCGTTCTTTTCTCCCATCTTTTCTATTTCACTTTCACCTTTTCTCTAATGGACTCTGAGTTGATACAAGTCCAGGAAAAGATGGAATACACCTCTATCACTGACAGATTAAGAGCTTTAAAAGATCCAGAGTTGGCTTTAGAATATTTGCAACAAGGTGCGGCTGAATACAAATTTAGTTTGTTGAGTAAGCCTTACACAAATAAAGTTTATACTGTGAGTGAATTAGATGCTGAACTTAAAAAGTTGTGGCCCAAAAGTAAAGATATCTACATGAAGAAGGAGGATAATGATTGCTATCTTATCAAGTGAAGAATATGATGTTGTACTTAAGCTTCGTCCATGGTTTCTGGAAGGTGATCTGTTTGCACTTGAACCTTGGAACCCTATGATTCCGAAGAGTGTTGTGGATTTAACAAAGAAATTATTATGGATGAGGCTCTACAACATGCAACCAGGTTTCACTATTCCAACTATAGTGTATGGTATAACAAAATCCATGGGAGAGGTTAAGGAATTAGACCCACCAGATTGTATTGTCCCTAAAGGAAAAGTACAAAAAGCACTTGTTCTGATTGATGTCCGAAACCCATTAAGGCGTGGATTCTGGATGAAAAATGCTGCTGGTAAAGAGGTTTGGATTCGTTTATACTATGAGAAGCAACCATTAAACCTCTGTGGTTACTGCTATAACATTGATCACAAGAAAGAAGAGTGTCAAATAGTTGCAGCTTATCTTCTTCAACAGCAAAAGGGTTATCTATCAACGACCTCAATCTTAGATCCTCCTTCTTGGACAAATCCTGATATGAGAGGAGTTAAACCAAGCCAAAAGAAGTCAGAATCTCAAACTGCAATGTTAAGTCAGACAGAGAATCATCCTGAGGTTGGTAATCAGATTATTCTTCACCCAGATCAGAATGTAGCTATGGGATCAAAGATAAGGACATGCATGCAATGAATTTAAATGCACATCAATCTCAATACGAAGCAGAAGGGACAAAAGATGCAGTTAATCGGAATGAACCGCTCCAGGACAATGTTACAAGAAATTTTTCTCTGTCGGCTCCTTCTTCAGCTGCAATGGTAGATTGTGATTCTCAAGGTATCATTCAAATTAATATTAATAATTCTAAAGGTAAAGAAAAGGTGGTCCATAGGCAAAGAAAAAGAATCAGATTGGAGGATGGGGGCCCTAGTAAATTCAAGAATATGGACCAATTTTCTGAAGAAAATATAGAAAATGATAGTTGTCTTGGTAATTTCACTGAGCAAAATATAGAGCAGCAACTGCAGTCTTTAAATGCCATAACGGGTCAAGATGGATACATGTCTAATATGGAATTGCTTAAAGCTTACATGGCTCGAGGAGAACTTGATGTCTCTTTTGATGATTTCATTTTTCATAATATAGATCCAGATACTCAATATCCTGTAAAAGCCTATAAGAAATCTCACCAAGCTCTGATTTCTCAGTATGAAGGATCCATATCAAACATTAATTCCCCAGATCCAAACGCTGATTTATCTTAAAATGAACATGTCAATTTTGAAGTTTCTCCATCTCCAAACTCTCATACTTCATTTATTGGGAGTGTTTCAGAACAATACCACTCTAAAAGGTTCAAAGCAGCAGATCCAAGCACTAATTGCCAGGTATCTTCTTCCCTTATTTCAATTGATCTGTTTATTTCTGCAAATTTCCTTGGTTTGAATCATAGTACTGCTTGTCGCAATTTTAGTTCTTTTTGTTCAATAATATTTGATAGCTTAGACTGTGGAACACAAGAAATGAAAATCCTATCTTGGAATGTTCAAGGCCTAATGGGCAAAGATACTAGAGACCATTTAGCAGATATTATCAAGAAGCATAATCCTGATATTGTTTTTCTTGTTGAAACTAAACTGTATGAAGAGAAAGCAAGAAGCTTACTTCATAAATTTTAATACCCAAATTCTCTTTTTGTTAACTCAATAGGATTATCTGGGGGATTAGCTCTTTTATGGAAAGATGGTTTTCCATGTGATGTTGCTTGTAGCAAAGACAACATGGTTCATCTTCTCATTACTTCTAATGCTTCTAAACAAGAATGGCTCTTATCTTGTGTCTATGATTCAACACATCATGAATTAAAAAAAAACAATGGGATTTTATTGGTGAATTGAGTGAAAATGTTTTTCAGCCATGGGTAATTATTGGAGACCTAAATATTCATTCATCACACTGTGATGCTTCAACTAGTTTCAATTTAATTGACAACTGGGTTGGTAATGTCATCAACAATGCTGGATTAATGGATATGGGTTATTCTGGTAGTCATCACACTTGGTTAAATAGATTAAATGGGAAAGGTTATAAGAGAGCTAGAATTGACTTAGCTCTACAAAATGCAAATTGGATTAGAGATTATCCTAATTCAATAGTTCAACATCTTCCATTCTTAGGTTCAGATCACTGCTCATTTTACTTACTACAGAGGTTGAATTATACAAACCTAAGAATGCTTGGAAATTCTACAAGTGTTGGCCCTCTGATCCCAGTTGTTCAGAGCTTGTAGGAAGTTCTTGGAATTCTTCTAATGCAGCTAGTACGTTGCCTCAAAAGATAAAGTTTGATAGATAAAATCTCTCAAAGTGGAACAAAATTCATTTTGGGAAGATTAATCTTCAAACCCAAAGACTTAAGAAACAACTGTCTACTCTTCAAGCTCGACCGTATAGTGAGGAGAACTTTAACAAAATTCACCTAACTATTGATGAGTTAAGCTATTGGAAGAAAATAAAAACTTAATTTTGGCAACAGAAATCGGGTGACCATTGGGTTAAAGAGGCTGATTCTAATACAACTTACTTCCACTCAATAGCAAACAGAAGGAGGTCGAGAAACCATATAGCTGCTCTAAGAGATGAATATGGTCAATGGCATCATACATATAATGATTTGGAAAATATGCTTACAAATCACTTTTCAAGCATTGCCAAATCTACCAATCCTCAAATTGATGATGAAGCATTTCATATTATTAACCCTTTAATCACCCAGGCAGAGAATGAAGCACTCATAACAATCCCTATACAACAGGAAATTTATGATGTTCTTAGAAGCATGCCTAGTTGGAATGCCCCTGGACCGGATGGATTTCCTGTAGGCTTTTACTTAACTCATTGGTCTATAGTTGCTGAGGATGTTACTTCTTTAGTTCAGCAGTTCTTTGTTCAGCGTCAGATGCCTTCAGATATTAATCAAACTGTAACATGTTTAATCCCAAAGACTCATCGGCCATCTTCCCCCAATGATTATAGACCAATTGGTCTGTGTAACATTTCTTACAAGATAATTTCAAAACTGTTAGTTACCATAATGAAACTACTAATGGAAAAGATTATCTCGCCATCTCAAGCTGCCTATGTTCCTAAGAGATATATCAATGACAATATTTTCATGACATATGAATTAATTCATACCATGAAAAAGTCAAGGAAAAAGCAGGGATTAGTAGCACTGAAATTAGATATGTCGAAAGCCTTCGACAGGGTTGAATGGACTTATTAGAGCATAGCTCGGTTAACCTCGCATGCATTGCTATCTCAAGCATGTTTGTCAATGTTAGTGATCAAAACTATAAGTCTTGATTTCTAGCCTACATAGCTAAGTCTCGGAGTAGGATATAAAAGTGTAGTTGAGATCAAAGACTTCATGGCGATTCATCATACAACGACGAATATCTATACAAGGAACCGTGGAACTTCATCAACAAAAAGGTATGTGGAGACTTGAACTTATCTATTACTCAAAAGTCTATCTCTTTTATCTCCTACTTCTTATGAGACAAAAGTCGTATGCTATATAGACTAGATCATACACATTTGATATTTCGAGCCGAGTATATCTCGCCTATCTATATCTCGAAATCGTGTGTTGGTAAAGCGTTTCGCTTTGATCAAGTTTATCTTCACCTAGTGACGAAAGTCATGAAAAGTTTCAATCACCTTGAGAATTGCTCTGACGTGAATCGGTCTGTGAATAACAGCTACATAGCGTCCTCTGAGAATGTCTCAATGATTGAAATGAGAGCTTAGATTACATAACCATGTATTCCTTCAACCGAAGTTTCCGAACTTTGTTGATCAAGAGAAATCGGGAGGATTGTGGAATTGGCTTGCCAAGTCCGCGAACCCAGTCCGCAGACTTAGTCCGCGAACTGACGGAAGTTCTCGACCGAGAATTTCTGCTGGATTTTCCAAAACTCGTTTATGTGCTAAGTCCGCGAACTGGCGGAAGTTCTCTTTCCGAGAATTTCTACTGAGATTCAACCGATTAACTTAAGTTCGCGAACTTGTTTGTGAACTTAAGAGGTTATGATCTAAAGATGTGCTCTGAACATGAAACTTAAATTACTAAGGAATGCTTTATGCAAACCGTGGATATAAAGTTCATGAGACGATTCAATCGAATCGAATCATCTTTGTTTCAATTGTGTCTTGTGTAGTTACATAAGATCTCATAGAAATTGAACAACTCTTTAACTAGTTCATTTGAGTCAATTGAACTAGTTATGGTGAAGAAGAACAAGGTTAATATGAAATGCTCATATGGTTGACCTTTTTACATTTTTATGTTGAACCAACATATACGTACACGTTTGGGCATGGTTTTCACGAACCCATAAACGTTTACCAAAATGTGTGTGACAAGCTAGGTTTTTCGATCTAACGGTTGAGAAATATTAGCTTGAATCTAAATCAGGTTTTCATCTAACAGTGAATATGGATTGCTTTGTACCTAAGGCAAAACCCTGATTTGAAGGCTATATAAAGGAGATATCTAGCATTGTGCAAAACTAATCCCCACACGTATGTGTGCTACTAGTGCGCCTGCTAGAGTCGATCTCCATTAACCTTTGATTTTCTTCTCCAAAATCAGGTTAACGACTTAAAGACTTCATTGGGAATGTGAAGCCAGACCGATACTACTTTGTCGTAGTTGTGTGATCTGATCCTGCATCTTCTATTGTACGAGTACAATCGATTGATTGGCTTGAGATCGTGAGAGTTCTCCGATAGGCAAGATAAAGAAGTCACAAACATCTTCATCTCACTATTTGTGATTCCTCGACAATCCGCTTGTGTAGTCAGGAAGGATTGTAGAGAGGTGATTGATTAATCTAGGTTGTTCTTCGGGAACATAAGACCGGATTATCAATTGGTTCCTGTTCACCTTGATTTTATATCTTAAGACGGAACAAAACCTAGGTTTTATCTGTGGGAGACAAATTTATCCTTTGATAGACTTTTCTGTGTGAGACAGATCTGTTTATTATCAAGTCTGCGATTTTGGGTTGCAACAACTCTTGGTTGTGGGTGAGATCAACTAAGGGAATCAAGTGCACAGTATCCTGCTGGGATCAGAGTCGTAGGAGTACAACTATACCTTGGATCGGTGGGAGACTGATTGGGGTTCAACTATAGTCCAGTCCGAAGTTAGTTTGCAGTAGGCTAGTGTCTGTAGCGACTTAATACAGTGTGTATTCAATCTGGACTAGGTCCCGGGGTTTTTCTGCATTTGCGGTTTCCTCGTTAACAAAACTTCTGGTGTCTGTGTTATTTCTTTTTCCGCATTATATTTTTTATATAATTGAAATAATACAGGTTGTGCGTTAAAGATTATCAACTGGAAATCCGACCTTTGGTTGTTGATTGATATTGATTGATCCTTGGACATTGGTCTTTGGTACCGTCCAAGTTATCTCTGTTTGATAAAGACTCGCAGATTTCCATTTGCTTGAGTAAAGATCAAATCGAGAGATTGAGATATAAACTCTTTGATATATCTTTTTATTGATTGAGTCTATCTGTCTAGTTGATTCTCATAAAAAGTATATTGAAGTTTGTCCATACAGATTGCTAAGCGAAATATTGGGTGGTGTTGTTAGACCCCCGCTTTTTCAGGACTTTTATAGATAAAATGCTTTTCTCATTGGGTTTTTGTGAAGAGTGGCGTACCTTAATCCATCAGTGCACATCGACTACTACAGTGGAGATAAGACTTAATGGAGGTACCTTACATTCCTTCTAGAGGACTCAGGCAAGGGGATCCTTTATCCCCTTACCTTTTCATTTTATCTATGGAGTACATGGACAGATCTTTATCTGTGGCGGAATCTCTTAATCTATTGAAAGGTATATAGGTTCGAAGAATTCAATTTCTATCAATCACCTGCTATTTGCAGATGATTGCATGTTGTTCTTCAATGCAGATAAGCAGAGTATTGCTCAAGTCAAGACTTTTCTCAAGAAATTTAGTGAACTCTCAGGTCAACTTATTAATTTTTCGAAATCATCAGCTTTTATTACAGAAGATCTAATGTATGAAGACAAGTTAGCAATCAGAAATGAGTTAGGGGTTAAAGAATTATGCACATCAGATAAATACCTAGGACTTCCTTTACTTCTAGGTAAATCTAAGAATACCTCTTTTAGTTCCATACATGATTCTTATGAACATAAATTTCAAGGTTGGTGTGCTAAGACTCTTAACCAAGCAGCAAGATCAACATTGGTAAAGTCAGTTTTAAACACAATTCTGACTCATTATATGAGTAATTTCAGGCTACCAAAAAACACAATAAGGAAGCTAGATTCTTTGCAAAGGAAATTCTGGTGGGTCATAAATCAAATAGAGGCCTGAATTTGATTGCTTGGGACTCTCTTTGCCGCTCTAAATCAGATGGTGGTCTAGCCTTTAGAAATCTGGAACAGTTTAACTTAGCTCTGATAACTAAGCTTGCTTGGCGACTATGTACAAAAAGAAATAAAGATTGATTAAAGATTATGAAAGACAAATATTCACCGTACTCTGACTTTCTTCACCTGCAAGAATTCCCTTCTAATTCCTCTTGGATATGGAAGGGGCTGGAGGTTGGATTGCACTTTGTTAAGAAATTTTATAGGTGGGATGTTAGATGTGGAACTAGAATACTAGTCTGGTATGACAAATGGGTACAAGGTTTAGACTGCCCACCTACACCAAATGCTTCTTTTGGAGAGCCTGCTAGAATTGTTTATGTTTCGGACTTAATGCGGCAGAATCCAAGAAGATGGAATGTTCAGCTTGTAACAGATCTCTTTCCACCAGAAATGGCCAATTCTATCTTGAATATGAATTTGGTTCAAGTTGGAAATGACAAGATGATCTGGGAACCAAGTAGAAATGGTGAATTTTCAGTTAAGTCCACTTATAATGCTCTAATGCGACAAAGTGGCTTAGCTGTTAATTCTCAACAGCATAGTTCCAACATAAACTGGAAGTATTTATGGAAAACTAACCCTCCCCATAAGGTTAAACTTATCATTTGGAAATGCCTTAAGGGTATTGTTCCGACTGCAGTTGAGCTGTACAAGTATAGAAAGGACATAAATACTATCTGCCCTAGGTGCTCTCAGGACCATGAAACTCTACAACACCTTCTAATTGATTGTCATCATTCTAAGTCCTTATGGTTAGCTATGAATGTTAATGTAGCTCAATTACAGCAGAGACACATTCAAGTTACAGATTGGATTGCAAGTTGGTTTGATAATTCTTCTGTCAGTTATTCCCGAGACAAGGAAGTTTGGACTGCAACTGTGATGATAACAACTTAGTTTATATGGAAGAATCGTTGCTCTAAAGTTTTCCAGAATAAGAATCAAAATGTGTACTCTACAGTCTACTACATTAAAAACATGATTAACCTTTGTTCTCCTAACAATAACCAACACAATGAGAAGATATCTCATCAGACGTGGAAGCCTCCATCAGCTAATGACATGAAAATAAATATAGGTGCTTCGTTTGATCATGTTACTTCAGATTTTGGAATTGGCCTAATTCTTCGTGACTCTACAGGGCAATGCTGGGGCATCAGGGGCAAGTACTTCCATGGATGAGTAGATCCTAAGCAAGCTGAATGTCTGGCCATGAAGGAATCTTTATTGTGGGTCAGAGATAACCAGCTGCAAAATGTTATCCTTGAAAATGACTGTATAAACCTAGTTGAATCGGTTAATAGTTCTAAATTCTTGGTTCACTGGAGAAACCAAGGAATAGTAGACGAAATCAAGTATCTCCTCTCTTTTGTTTCTTGCTCTACTATTACTTATGTACATAGGTCGGCAAATAATGATGCACATGTAATAGCAAACCGTGCTAGATCTGACAGACTCTCTTTTGCTTATGGTTGTAACATCCCTCTAAGTTTGTTAAAACTATAAGGGATGATATAACAAACTGTCGGTTGAAATTATGTACTTAATGCCTTAGTAATGAAGGCTTGTTTCGCATAAGAAAAAAGCAAAAGGAGTTTAAGTGGGGTGGCCATCACCATAAATTTATTTCGTAACAGAACTTTACTCGTATATTTGCTAAAACAAACTTTTGCAAAAAAATCTGAATTATGTTATTGTCTTTTATTTTTAAAAAAGAAACAAGAAAATCAGTTCAAAAACTGGGATTTGATGCCTAGAGTAGGCCCTGCCTCAAGGACGGTTATGCTACCCAGTTTGCTAGGGTTGTCAAGCAGTAAAGAACACTAATATAATCTGTCGATAACCTATCCCCGACTAACCAAACAGAAAGCGACAGGCAATCAACTGTCCCAGTTCCATGCTTGATTTGTTCTTCTAGGTGGTGCGTTATTATTTTTTTTTCCCGTTATTAAGTTTAAACACAGATTGGAATACACGTTGCAAAAGACATACGAAACGATAGTGGGAATCAGAAGTGGGGCGTGGAGTGTTTGAGCACCTACTTCAACGTAAAACTACAGCCGAGTTTTAGCATAGTCAAACAAGAAGGAATTGGACAAAAATAACATCAAAATAAGTGATTTTGAGACTTTTTGGTGCTAGTTTGGACCAATCAGAACCCTAAATATAACTGTCAGTATCTAGACAGTTGGTTTTCTAGTTACTCATCATTCATTCCCCACTTCTCAACACTTTCTCCGATGATTAGAGAAACCCAAGTCTAAGTCCACTCTGCAGCATTCTACACACATTCTCTCAATCTTAGAAAATCATTGTCTTGTTTGTCCATCTTGTATATAGATATCGAGATTTCAAGTTTGCAAGAAGTGGTTTCGATCTGAATTATCATCTATTGGAGTGGGTTTGTCACACAAATTTCGTTTAGTGCAATGGAGTTTATGAAACTTCCATTTCCGGAGCAATTCTCTCACTGGTTTTCATTGAAAACGAAGGTATTTTCAAGGTTTAGTATAGGAGTAGGATCTTCAATACTTATTCTAAGTTTGATATTTTTGTACTGCCCATCATCTTTATTCCAACCTATGTTTCAAGGATTTCGCACTAGCAATGATCTTAATAGGGGTAATTCTTCTTCTTTATCATTTTCGAGTACTCCTTCTAATTCATCAAATTTTTCTGATTTTGATTTGGGAAAAATGGGAAAAGCCCATGATGGGATTCAATGGAATGTTTCAGAGGGATCGAAGAATTCCAGCTTTTTGAGTTCTACGGGAGGAAGAGGAAACAAATCCCTTGAAGGGAGTGTTTCCGAGGGTTCGAAAAATGCAACCTTTTTGAGTTCTATTGGAGAAGAACAAAGAACCCATGAAGGGAATTTTACTGAGCAGAAGATAAATGAGAGTTTAATTAGTGAAGGAGATGGCAACAGTACTAGTTCTTCTTCTATTAATGAAGGTAAGAAGAAATGTGATATATATAATGGGAAATGGGTAAGAGATGAAAAGGTACCATATTATCCGGTTGGTTCATGTCCATACATTGAGAGATCTTTTAATTGTCGTATAAATGGAAGACGTAACGATGATTATTTGAAATGGAGATGGCAACCAGATGAATGCGATATACCCAGGTAAGATCATCTAGCCTTTCTTAATTTGGATGTAATTCTGTTTAATTTTCTTTTTGATTAGTTCTAGACAAGTGTTTAGTGAAATTAGACCGGGGGCAAGTTTCATAATGACCTGTACCATTACAATCGGGGGCTGATGCTGCCTGCTAACCAGTTGAGAGGCGCTATGCCATTTAATTGCCACAATAAGTGTTATGATCTGGTTCTTTTACCTCCTGGTTTGACTATAACCATAGTAAATTTAAATTCGCCGAAAAGAAATGGATATCTTAGTCAATGAGTTCATTCTACGTTTGGCCTAGATTGTCCTGGATGTTGGATGTTGGATTTATGAATTCTTTTCCCAGGGTTTTTGACTATAAAAGTCTACACAATCATTTCTCCTTGTAGACACCAGCAGACGAGTGCCAAATCCCTCCTTTCACATTACAGACAAAAATCAGGAGATAATGAGAAGATGAGTACACTTTATGGTCATAGCGAGATACTTGAAACTGCACTAGGACTTACAGGTACACCTTCTTGGACTAGCTTCTAGTTCTTTTTTTTTTTTAGTAGATAAACCAGGACAACTCTCCTGAGGTTACAAAATGTTTCTAGTTCACCGAACAGGAAATTGTCACCAGAGACAAAATGTTACCTTCATTTTACAGATGGTAATCTCTCTTTGTTCATGAATGGTGAAACAGACCCAGAACTATTAGGCAAGTTTGCCTCGCTAAATGCACAGTGCATATCTCAAGCTTAGCTTGGAGAGCTGAATGAGTTTTACGCTAGAAGCCCAAAGAACAAGAACTCTGAAGATTTGGATGAGTGGGTTGCTTGATCTGTTTGCTGATATCGATGGAGTTGCTTTAGCAAACAAATCTCTCTAATATACTCTATAATTTTATGTCAGCCCAACTTCAGGAAATGCGGTGTTCCGCTTACTTTCTTAACTGTTTTTCAGCTCATGAAAGGTTATAAAGGTGTAAACATAAATATGTTAAAGCATTTCTAAGTTGCTGAAAAAGGAAGGCAGCCTGTGAATGTGTAGTTTCAGAAGGTTGCCCAAAAGGGTTGTGCTTGTGCAGCTTTTTTATGTCTTTTCATTGAGAAGTTGGTTGCTGATATATATGGTGATCTATTTTGTTGTCATACGAAGTTTTTTTTCTTACATTATGACATGAATGCAACAGATTGAACGCTACTGATTTTCTGGAGAGGTTGCGTGGAAAGAGGATCACTTTCGTCGGGGATTCGCTAAACCGGAATATGTGGGAGTCATTGGTGTGCATACTTCGGCATGGTGTCGCAAATAAGAGCAGAGTTCACGAGATATTGGGAAGAAACAGCTACAGAGGACATGAACTATACGATTTTAGATATGAGGCAAGTTTCTAGAGCTTTACTTTCTGATTTGTGATTTTCTCTTTCTTTTCAGTAAGCTATAGCAACAAATTCCTTTCTCTATGTTCTGGCTGTAGTACAGGACTACAACTGTTCTGTGCAGTATGTGAGTGCTCCCTTTCTGGTTAAAGAAACATATACGAAACATCCAAAGTTGAGATTAGATGTGATGGATCTAACGACATCAAAATTTCGTGAAGCTGATGTGATAGTCTTTAATACAGGCCACTGGTGGAATCATGAGAAAACTTCTAAAGGGTGAGAATAGGAGCTGTAATGAGTTATACTTGTCTCTTTCTACTGCTTACATTGCATCGTCGAAATTTAACAAAACCAGAAAATTATCCCATTTGAAACTACGCTCAGTACGTAAAACAAATTTCTCTAATTGCTTTCTCATCCCGTATCTTACTTCTAACTTTTGTAATTTCTGTTGTTAACACAGAGAGAACTACTACCAGGAAGGACCACATGTGTACCAAAAACTAGAGGTACTGGAAGCATTCGAGAAAGCTCTCAGTACTTGGGGCAAATGGGTTGACGACAACATCGATACTAACAGAACTCAGGTCATCTTCAGAGGGTATTCAGTTGCCCATTTCAAGTAAGAAAAATTTCTATGACTGATATTTTGAATTTGACTTTGTTGTCTTCCAAATTTCTTTTCATGCTGTCTAAAGAGTGGCATTCTGTATTCTTGTGACTCATAACTGAGCTTTTTTGAATCTTAGTTCTAGTTTTGAGATGAAGCACAACATTTCTGTACTGCATCTCTACCTTTTAACTCAAAGTCACTGCATAACAACTTTTCACTGTCGAATAATTAGTTTTGATCGTGATTCATGGCATTTCAAGTTCATATGGGCAATCAGAGAAAAGTTGCTAATGTGCTAGGATTTTTTTTTGTGTGAATCTCTCTCTTAAGAATCTGATATGGTTGCAGGGGTGGACAATGGAACTCAGGCGGTCATTGCCATAAAGAAACTAAGCCAACCTTCAATGCATCAAATTTAGCTCAGTACGTTAAGAAGATGGAAATTGAAGAAAGCGTGCTGCAACAAATGAAAGCTCCTGTAACATATATGAACATAAGTAGGCTTACAGACTACAGAAAGGATGGTCACCCTTCAGTATACGGGAAAAACTATAAGACTGATCAAGAACGAGCTGCAGCTGTGCAGGACTGCAGCCACTGGTGCTTACCTGGAGTTCCTGACACATGGAATGAATTATTGTACGCTTCACTCCTAAAAATAGGCACTTAAACGTCAAGTAAAGAAGTTAAGAATGTGTTGGTTATATTTGCACGCCATTCTTTCATTCTTTGGCATTGAAAGTTGTACATTAGGTGTAGAAGTCACGGCAGTGCTCTTGATATCTCATCTTCCTTGCTGTCAATATCTGTCTACCTGTAAATGTCTTATATATACATCTCTAAATGTCAGGCTTTTTCTGGTTATTTCTTCTTCTGCTGCCAATGCCTCTCTAGTGTAGTAGAGAGCTAAGTGAAGCTGTCTCTCTCTCTCTGAGTCCCGAGTGTTCAATGCTTCATTTGAATTCAATTGTAAAGAGAAACAGAAACTCCCTCCTCAACAAATTCATTCTATATTTCCCGTCTTCTTCTTCTAGCAATCAGTTCCTCAAAAACCCATCTTTTACCACAAATTTAAACACTAAAAAACTCAACTTTTGTCCTCAAGAACCCTCACTGCAATTATCATCGTCAACTTATACCCACCACCATTACTTGTCTCTTCTTCAAACTTGTGTTAACAAGAGATTGATTGAACCAGGAAAACAAATACATGGTCACATTATTCTTACTGGTCTACATGATGTCAAAATAGCAACCAAATTAGTTTGTTTATACTCTGCTTGTAACTACTTATCTGATGCCCAGTTGATATTTGATAAATTACCTAAACGAAATATCTTTCTTTGGAATGTTCTTATTCGTGGGTACGCTTGGTTCGGACCTCACGAGCTCGCTATCTCGCTGTATTATCAATTGCTTGATCATGGTCTCAAACCTGATAATTTCACTTACCCTTTTGTTCTTAAAGCTTGTTCTTCACTCTCTGCACTGAAAGATGGTGAACTCATTCATGAAGATGTGATTCAGGCAGGGTGGGAATCTGATGTTTTCATCGGTGCGGCTCTTGTCGATATGTATGCCAAATGCGGATGTGTTGATAAGGCACGTTCGGTTTTCGACAGAATTCCTGCAAGAGATGTAGTCACTTGGAATTCGATGCTGGCTGCTTATTCACAAAATGGGTGTCCAGAGGAAGCACTTTCTTTGTGTCGTGAGATGGCTTTGACCAAGGACTTTCGGTCGACTGTAACTGTTGCCACACTTGTCGCTGTGATCTCAGCTTCAGCTGATATTGCAGCCCTTCTTCAAGGAAAGGAAATTCATGGATTTAGTTGGAGGCGAGGATTTGGAACCCAAGATAAAGTGATTACTACTTTAGTTGATATGTATGCGAAAAGTGGTTCCTTGAAGGTTGCTCGAAGATTGTTCCAGCAACTTAAAAGAGAAAAGAGTTGTTTCTTGGAATGCAATTATTACTGGATATGCAATGCATGGCCATGCTAAGGAAGCACTGGCGCTGTTTGCAGATATGCAGAAAGAGGGATTTCCACCTGATCACATAACATTCGTGGGCGTTCTTTCGGCTTGTAGCCGCGGAGGTTTCATGGATCAAGGGTGGAAGTTTTTTGAGTCTATGTTGGAAGATTACTTGATCAAACCAACAGTTCAGCACTATACTTGTATGGTTGATCTTCTTGGCCATTCTGGTCGGTTGGTTGAAGCCTATGATCTAATCATGGGAATGCAAGTTAGAGCAGATTCTGGCGTCTGGGGTTCTTTGTTAAATTCATGCAAACTCCATGGAAACGTGGAGTTGGGTGAACAAGCATTAGCGAAACTAATTGCATTGCAACCTGATGATGCAGGAAATTATGTCATTCTATCGAATATATATGCCCAAGCTGGTAAATGGGACGGAGTTGCTAAACTGAGGATGTTGATGAAGAAAAAAGGGCTTAAGAAGAGCATTGCTTGTAGTTGGATTGACGTGAAGAATAAAACCCATGGATTTCTCGTCGGAGATGTTTCTCATCCTCAATCAGATGAAATTTATGCGGAATTGAAGAGGTTGGGTCGCTTAATGAAAGAAATTGGTTATGTACCTGACACTACTCCAGTTTTCCATGACGTGGATGATGATGAGAAGATGAACATGGTTTATGGTCATAGCGAGAGGCTTGCAATTGCATTTGGAATTATTAGTACACCCTCAGGGACTAGGCTACTAGTGACCAAGAATCTGAGAGTATGTGATGATTGTCATGTAGTTATCAAATTCATCTCCAAAATCTCCAAACGGGAAATCATAGGTAGAGATGTAACTCGTGACCATCATTTTGAAAATGGTAATTGTTCTTGTGGTGATTACTGGTGAAACAGATAGAGAACCTTAAAGGCATGTTTCTCCGAATGAATGGACAAAGCTAGTCTGGATAATGCAGGTATATATTTTCTTTTTCTTGTTCCAAATCTAATTCTGCTTCACATTATATATGCATGTACCCTCCTAAGCATATGGACTATATTTATATACAACCATGATGCAGGGGCATATTATGACCCTTTAGAGTGTTTTCCTAATTAGGACGTTTGCTAGTTTATCTCTTAAGAAAGGGCGTTTTTGTCCGTTAGTCTTAGGGTTTTCTCTTTTTAGGTTTTGGTTGCGAGTATAAGTAGGTTATTATCCGTCTTTTAGAAGGCAGACTTTATTATTGATTTTAAGAATATAATCGTTAGATTATCAATGAGTAAGTTGGCTTCTAGCCCTAGACTCAATTTACCAACGTCTTGTTAATTTCCTACTGTTAGTTTATGCCCTATGTTGCTAGCCTAACTTCATCAATTGGCGCTAGAACAAAAAAACCCACAAACCCTAGCTAGCTTAAATGGCATGAAGAGTTAGAGGTGGTGGTGGAAGAGGTACTACAACTTATCAAGCAGACCTTAAAAAGATTAGAGTTATAGTTGACAACATGTTGCCGCTGTTGGAAAGGCTGGAGCAGAAAACCAAGTTGGGGAACTTGTTGCGACGGTTGGAAAAACTAGAGCAACAGAGACGTGCGAGAGCCCTTATGGAGATACCGGAAGGCCGACGCAAACCCTTAGATCCACCAGAAGGCGTTTCTAAAGTATATCAACATGAAGACACGGTAGTTGATGAAAACCTTTTTCATAGACCTGTTATTCGTGAGGCAACACCATTCTCTTTGTGTGAGAGTGAAGAGTCTGAAGACGAACTTGTTGTTCGTGAGGAAACACCATTCTCATTGTGTGAGAGTGCAGAAGATAGAGTTGTTGTGGATTGGGACTTAGCACCAGTTTACGATACTTGCTCGGAAGATGAAGACGAAGTTTTCTTTCAACTAGATCATACTGATTCTCTAATACGAGAGGAGACAAGTATTGTAAGTATTCCTGTGCACCAAACTCACTCAGTATACAAGAATCAAGATACATATGCGGTAGATGATCTCAGTTTGATACAAACTTTATGTACTGTTGACGATCCTATTTTGAGATCAAACTATTACAAGGGAGAGGTTAGCCGTAAAGAAGTTTGTAGAGAAAATTATTTCAGTAAAATTCGTGGGCGAATTGTCTCCAACAAGGGGAGGAGTGTTATTAAGGAAGACAGCTACCAGAAGTTGAGGAAGAAGTTGTTCTTACATCTGCTGGTGTTGATACTTTTGTCAGGGAAGACACAAGGATTGTAAGTATTCCAATAAACCGATGTCATTCTGATTACAGTAGTCAAGCTTTATATGAAGTAGACAGTTTTAAGTTGAGATCAGATTGTTACAAGGAAGAATTTAGTCATGAAGAAATTTGTAGAGAGAATTATACCAGCAAATTTCTTGGTCGGATTTTCTCTAACAGCAGGAAGGATACTATGGCAGTAGTTTTAGAAAGCTATTGCTGTTGTCGTGAGGAAATATGTGGAGAAAACTACAAAAGTAGAATTCGTGGTCGAATTTTCTCTAACATTGGGAGAAAAATAATGATTGAAGATTCTCTTGCAAGGAACTTGCGTTACTCAAGCGAGTGTGTAATGACTTGCTATCAGGGGTGCACTGTTAATAAGCTATGTGATGCTGCGCACGAATATCATCCGTAACATGGCGCTGATTCGGCAACACTCTCTTTGGACCAGCAAATTGGCAAGCACAGAGAAGCTTATGTTGATGACATAAGACATACCCATCACGAGGTGTATGCAATCAACAACAAGAAGAAAACGGTGGCAGAGGAAGTATTCTCAATTGTTTCAAAAGATCTGACCATTGAGGTAATGAAGAACGCGTTAGATGTTTTCTTTGAGATTGGAATAAGGTATATGGAATGTTATGAGAACAACTCTTGCGATTCTTCTAATTAATGGGAATTATACAAGAGCAGCAGATGCTAATCGATGGCCTGAGGGTTTACAAGGAAAACCAACGAGGAATTTGTTACTTGCTTGTCGTGATTCAACGGCTAGCCCGTATAAGAGGTTAGTTTGTGCTGACTATCAAGACGCAGTGACGGAATCAATGCTTATTGACATACCTCAGTCGGGAATCAGAAATGAAGATTTGGGTTTCGTGTTTGATCGTGGGAAAGTAGCACGGATATCCTACGACAAAGATAACATTACTTGCTCATTGCGTTTCAGGATCTCTAATGCTTTGGGTTTTGTTTTCGATCGTGGAAAGGCCGAAGTGACAACAAAGATATGCAGAGTTCTTGAAGCTTCTCATCGGAGCTGAGAATTTTTTCAACCTGGGTTGGTTGATGCAGGGGGATATTATGACCCTTTAGAGTGTTTTCCTATTTAGGACGTTTGCTAGTTTATCTCTTAAGAAAGGGCGTTTTTGTCCGTTAGTCTTAGGATTTTCTCTTTTTAGGTTTTGGTTGCGAGTATAAGTAGGTTATTATCCGTCTCTTAGAAGGAAGACTTTATTATTGATTTTAAGAATATAATCGATAGATTATCAATGAGTAAGTTGGCTTCTAGCCCTAGACTCAGTTTACCAACGTCTTATTGATTTCATATTGTTCTATTCTTCAAGTTTTCTGTCTATTGTTAGTTTATGCCCTATGTTGCTAGCCTAACTTCATCAAACCAATTTCATTTAGCTATCCAACTAAACTTGATGTCTGTGAATAAGGTTATTCACAGCGAAAGATTATTATTGCAAACAATTAGAACAAAAAAGAGAAAGAAATCGTGTACACAGAAGTGCCACATGAATATTAATCAAATAAATTATGCATAGTTTCTGTTAGTGGACTAAATGGAATAGCTAGTGAAAGATGACTAAAAGTTGTTTACAAACTATGGCAAATCACATTATGCATAAGTCCATCATACATTTTTTCACAGTTTCATAATTTGCTGCATATTTGTTAAAAACACAATGGATATATACAATTTGGGTGTGCCTTGCACTTCTTATGAGCATGTCTTTATGATAACATGGTAAAATTAGCAAGAAAGATGGTCTTATCCCCCTTTATAAATCGTGTTCTTAACATACCCAATTTTGATTCTAGGGGGGCTGTAAATATAAAGGGAATGATGAAATGAAGTAGTGACATGTATCTACCTTCTTCCTTTATCGATAAGATACATATTATGCCTTCCATGGAATAACAACTTTAATATGTAACCAATTTCCCATAATGTCTTCTGAAATGTCAAAACTGTGCCATAATATGTATCTAACTCCTTTCAAACTCTACTTGGTCATGGAAAAACATCAGCTCAGAGTTGTCTTTCATCAAAAAATACAGTTGTTGGAACATTGGCAATGGCCAAACTGTCTTAATCTGAAGTTATAGATGGATCCCAGAGTTATTAACACCTCCCATTCCAAAAGCTGGTGTTAACAATTATCAGAATTATACTCATGTTTATCAACTTTTTTCAGATTCAGGAGGTTGGAACCATTCTCTCATTTTCTCTCTTTTTGAAGCCCCAGTTGCAAGATTGATTCTTAATATCACAATACATTCTCAATATCAAGACAAATTGGTCTGGACTTTGGAGAGAAATGGAAACTTCTCAATTAAATCAGCTTATAAAAAGATGTTTCAAGAGCAAAATGTGAATCCCACAGTTGGACAAAGGATGAAAGCTATATTCAAGAAGTTATGGAAGCTACCTATTCTGCCAAGGATAGCTCAGTTTATCTGGAAATGTCTAAAAGACATTCTACAAACCAGAGATAAACTAACTTATGTGATTCAAAACGGTGATTATGGTTGCCCTTTCTGCGCTCAAACTCTGGAAACTTCTTCACATTGCATTCTACATTGCAATCTCTCTAAAGCAGTCTGGTTTGCAGTCTTAGGAATCCATATTCAAGCTGATGCAAACTTAGTAGAGTGGTTATGCAACTGGTTTGACGTGTTGTTTTCACATCAGATACAAGAGGATCATCTTTGCAAAATAGCGATAATTGCATGGTGTATATGGTCCGCACGGTGTGATAATGTGTTCAAAGGGTGGAAGATAACTCCAGACACAATCATTCATCGAAGTAAAAAAGAAATAGAGCTCTTGAAGACAAAACAGGACATCTCTATACCTCCAATTCCTAAACAAAATAGATTAAATCTGCATTGGAGTCCTCCTCCTATAGGAATTCATAAAATTAATGTAGATGGTTCTTTTAATTACTCTTTAAAAACAGGTGGGATTGGTCTAATCTTACGTGATTTTGCAGGTACTCACAGGGGCTCCAAATGCATCTTCCTAGAATCAGCTCTGAGTCCAGAGCAAGTGGAGTGCAAAGGATTACGAGAAGCTATACAATGGGCAGAAGATATGAGGTTGGATAAGGTAGTTTTTGAAATGGACTCTCAATTGGTTGCTGATGCAATAAACAAAGAAGACTTCAACGCAGATTGGAGAATTCGTTTTTTAATCTTAGACATTAAAAGAATTCTTAAGAATAATGTTTCCTGGCAATGCATTTATGTGCCAAAGGAAAAAAATAAGGTTGCAGATAGATTAGCAAAATTAGCTAGAGTTTCTTGCTTAAGTAGTGTATGGATTCTGTCCATCCCTGATGACATCTTATTTCAGCTAAATGAGGATGCTAAACATGTAATCTCTGACATTTAATCAATGAAAATTCCAGCTTCAAAAAAAAAAACTCCTTTCAACAACATATTTAGCTAGCCAAAACTTTTTCGGTATGTTTGTACTTGGCGTTTTGAAGTTACCTTGGGTAGAAAGAACTGTGAGACACACTAGCAACTGAAGGGCAAGAAATGGCGTGGAATGGATTAGATGCGCTGGAATTGTCATTGAGCTCCATGGTGTTCTCATCAATAAAGGGGGGATTCGTTGGTGCAGGGAGGTTATATTCCTTGTTCAAAAGCATCTCTAGGACTTTCGACATAAATGGTCTTAACGAAGGTATCTCTTGTGTACACAGAAGTGCCACATGAATAACCCTCGATGCATCCTTTTTCAAGTCACTTTCATTGTTGTAGTGATGGAACATCAAATTCGGATCGAAGAGTGTTTCTACTGTACCCATTTGGAAATTTTTCCACGCCTACCTCACACAACATTAACAGAAATTGAATTATGAAACAATAAATGCTTTTGAAAAGAATGAAACAAGTCTTTCTGAAGGAAATGTAGAAATTTACTGCTGTGATAAGACTGTCTGAGAAGTCCACATGTTTTCTCCTGTTGTTCTGTCTTCCGGTAACAATTTCTAGCAACAGAACCCCGAAACTGTACACATCTGCTTTTTCTGTTAATTGCCCATGTGCTAGGTACTCGGGCGCCATATATCCTCTGTGTATTCAAATAGGAGTTAGAACATACATATATATATACTGATATACACCCATTATCTATATATGTTTCTCTATACGTACAAGGTTCCTGCAATAGCGGTGCTGATGTGAGTTTTATCTTCTTCGAAAGACCTAGCTAACCCAAAATCTGCAATTTTAGCTCGGAGTTTTGAATCCAACAAAATGTTGCTGGCTTTTATATCTCTGTGAATGATTCTATTGCTGGTGTTTTCGTGAAGGTAAACCAAACCTTCTGCTGTCCCAATAACTATCTCTAATCGCTTCTCCCACAGCAGTGCTTGAGCTTTATTGGTATCTGTCTTGTTATCCAGGTGAACGGAACTTTTGTTAGTTATTTGGTAACTTTGTCAAGAATTCTCATAGTAGCAATTATAAATCAGTAAAACAAGGAAGAAGGATTATTACCGAAGAGGAAATGATCAAGACTCTTGTTTGGGAGATATTCATAGACAAGAAGGCTTTCGGGGCCGGAACAACTACAACCCAACAACCTAACCAGATTCTTGTGGTCCACACTGCTAATTATGTTAACTTCATTATAGAAATCTGCAGCTCTGTGCTTGTTATTAACGAAAAGTCTCTTCACGGCAATTTCTCTTCCATCAGCCAACACTCCCTACAATTGGTTGGGAGAAAAACTTGGTTAACAATTTGAAAATGTTAACCTGTTCCACATAAAAAGCTCTTCTTTCTGGCATTATGTTTGACATTCTTGAGAACTTGGGAAACCAAAAGATTTAATCTTAATTAAACATTTCTAGGAACCTACCTTGTAAACTGTTCCGAACCCTCCTTGGCCAAGCCTGTTTGCTTCATCAAAAGATCCTGTGGCCTTCTGCAGGACAGAGAACTTAAAGTTCAAGCTACTGTCGTGAAGGAGCTTCGCCATCTTCACGGCATCATCAGTTGAGCCTAACAAGGTGTATGCGGTTGCGCTATCAGTAAGCTTAAGTTTCATAGCATATTTTTGTTGCATTGAAACGTTGAACTACAGCTAGCTATTTAACAACGTCATTGTTAATTATTTGGGAGATTATCAGGTTAGAAAAGCCTTGTACCTTTTCTTTTCTTTTCAATAATTTTCTGCTTTCTAGCATAAATTGCAATAGCTGCCCCAATTGCTAAAAGAACCGCAGCACTCAGAACGACAACTACAATCACAATAATTTTCCCTGCAAAACCATAAGTCAAATACATAATCAGATCAATTGTGGCAGGTAACTTATGAATTTTTGTTTCTAATACAATACTTCATTTGCAAATTCCTACCTTTTAACATTCCAGGGCTCTGTGGTTCTTCATTAAGGAAACTTGTGTCAGAATACCTCATGAAGCAACCAGTGTTTAATGCCCGCCCCTCCGACAATGGTAAACATCCAATAATGGAAGATACAGCACTGTCTAAACATGCTCTGCAAGAACTCTGACTCAGTTTTTTCCAGCAATTTGCAAGAACATAAGCCGATTCATTTGCCTTTCCCGGCACCAGCACTTGAGATTTTGCATATCCCCCATTTCCTGGTGCCCTTGCAGCTGCATCTGTAACAGCTCTGCGTGCCGATTCCTGAAACTTTGTGCTTTTTCGTGTTCCATTCGAGTTACATATTGCCTTATCTTGAGGACTTCTATATTCGTCATAGAAACTGTAATTTGCAACTCGCATGAAACAACCATCAAGGTAGATACTCCCACCGTTGTAGGGATAACATTGTGGAAGCAAACTACGCATCTGAGCATAGCAAAGTGCACAATCAACTAAGGTGAGGTCTCCATAGCATTGGGCAAGGCCAAAATTTGCATTAGGCTCTTCACCCGTAACTGCTTCTCCATAACCAGTAGTTCTCATCTGATCACTGATGGCTTCCATGGTGGTGACGAAGTTGACGGTAAAAATACTTGTGTTTGCTTCTCTGTCTTTCCCACAAGGCATCTCAATTAGTTGAGCTCTTGGTGCACCTATTGTTGTATCGGTTTGTAGTAGAGCTAAGACCAGAAGTAGCAGCAGACAGATACTTGAAGATGACTCCATCGTTTATGATACTGATGGTAGTTCTCAAATCTGTTTTAGTAATGAAATTGAAAGAGATTTGTAAATTGTAAAGGAAGAACCAAAAGAAGAGAAAGAAAAGAAAAGAAAAATAAAGATTTAGAGAGGTAGCAAAATTCAACCCTTCTAGAATGCTCGCACAACAACTCTAAATGAAAGCAAAAAAAGGAATTAAATTTGACTTCTTTTTTTCCTTTCCGGTTCACATTAGTAAGTTAATCTAATGAAATAAAAATTGCAGATAAAATGTCACAATTTCATACTACTAGTATCACCCTGCAGAGTGCAGTCCTACTGCTGCAAATGCTAACCACAACTCGCAACCAAGTACTGGTAAAAACTTACTAACGGTAAAAACTTATTAATGTTCACGGTGCAACATTTTTATATCTCTAACTAGTAATTAGATCAAAGTACATTTAACATTCAAAACCAGATCTATAAACTTGGTAGAGAGGTTAATAATACTAATAATTGTTGTACAAACCACAAAGTGGTCTAAAATTATTGTTCTTCCCGACATGTATGTAACTTTTTCCACTAATCACATGATCAAGTTGAATAATTTCCAGAATTTTGGTCAGGACAGAATTATCATGAGTCACACGACAAAAACACGCGAAAGTTGGGTCATATCATATTCAAATGCGGGTCGAACTTGACCTGAGACCGACAATCAAGCCGTTCTTATACAGTGGGACCATACTCTCACGTGGGGAATGACGCCAAATCCATGAGATAAATGTTCGATGACATGTCCGAATAAGATGTAAGAATGGTTCAGACTTCAGAAAACATTCTGTCGTACAATATCATTGGCTCTGTTGCCAATGAGAATAAACAAACAAATCTTCTGGGTTGTACTCTGCTGATTCCTACTAGTGCTAATACTCTTCAAATTTGATAAATTTTGTGATCGATATCTATCCAATGAACTGATGATCTTAATCTTTAACCAATCAACTATTTTAATTGAGAATAATTTATCGAAACAGCTAATTGACTGGAAATTAAACAAAAAAAATCGAAAAATGAAGTTGGAGTAATTGAGAATGGTAGGTAATGAACTCTTACCTAATTATGCTTGAATTGAACAGATAGCGATCTTCATTTTCTGCTGTTGTTCTGGAACCTGAACTATATATGTGTGATAGATTGGAGTAGTCATGAAAATCTTCTATCCTTTATCCACTGAATCTTCTGACTTGTGCGATAGCGATGGAATATTATAGTGTCGATTGTAGATCGAGACGGTGAAAGAGAGCACTGAGCAGTGATATTTATCAAAGTTAAATGCTAAAATCAAAGTTGGATTTGTTTGACTCACAGCAATAGATATCAGTCAAAATTAAACTAAAAAAAAAAAAAAAAGTAGCTTCCATTATGTTTCCTATCTTGTTTTGTTTTGTCTTCGTGACCAGAAAAATTTGTATATTCAAAAGAAAAATACAAATTCAAGAATTGAGCTGACGGCTGTGTTTGACGGCTGCCAACGTGTCGTCTTGTTCTATGGCTAAGGAGCTGTCGTCTTATTTATCCTCGAGACATTCGACGCAGCTCTTCTCGAAGATAATTTTAGGGGAAAGCCACTTTTATTAGAGGGAAAACCAGTTTTGGGGTGGATATAAAAAATCAAAACCTTTTCCTATAACAATCACCAGTAATAACCTGTTTTACAACATGTTTGTTTGCAGCTGACTTGGCGTTTGGGTCTGAGTCAATCCCTGACTCGCACCGAGTCAGCAGTCAGACTGTTTGTTTTGCATTTTCTATAACCCCTGACTCACAAGCTGAATCGCTACCAATCCCTGACTCGGGACCTATAGAGCCAGGTGTGAAGATGCCACTGACTCAATCACTCAAACCACTGAGTCGAAAGAATATACAAAAATACCCTTCATCCTTTAAATCAGAGATTTCTTTCATTTTTCTTTTCCTCGTTTCTTCCGTCAAGTTTTTCCATCGAGAGCAGAAATGGAAGATTGGGGAAAAACTTAGATCTCCTTCTCAGAGAGTTATCTTCTTCATCCCTCTCTTAATAGATCTACTAGTTTCTTAATGATCGTTTGCTTCATCACTCGCAACTAATTTCTCAACTTATCACTTTCAACTCATCAACTTGTTTTAGAAGAATCGACATTAGGTATAATTTCGCATCCATATACTTTCTATCATTTTCATATGGGTTTTTGATGATTTTGGAATATTGGGTTTCTTTTTTGATATGCTAATTTGAGTATTTGATGGTTGTTTTTGTTAGCTTTTTGTTGTTTGTGAAAATGCCAAAGAGAGAAATGTTTTACTTGATCATTATGCATGATAGAATATGTCATCTTATATGGATTTTGATGTCATGTCCTACCTTTCAAAGATTATTGAGAGTTTTGAGTCAAGATCAGTTAGCTTTACCCAGAAATTGTTGATGTCATTTTTTATGACTTCCATTATTGGATTTGTTACATTTGTATATCTAGTTATAAGTTAAAAGCAATTGGAGTAGTATTTGCTATATTATTTAGTTGATATACAGGTGTATATGGACTTGAATGAGTGAAAAACTCTAAAATATACATGTTTGTGTTTCGCAGTAACATAAAAGAACATTTTAATTTGTTGCTACATAGTATTTAGTTTCGTGCATGAACACAATATAACATCTAATTGTTGTGTCAATGATATCTAAGAAAGGGTGTTGGGTAAAGGTGTGCTAAAACCTTTTTTGCTTTCTGTCATGTCAGTTTCTTCATACATTTTCAAGCTAGTGATTTCAGTAGGCATATACTGTCAAAGTAGGAAGGAAAAACTGAGTTAATGGTCAGCAATTGTGATTTTAGTTGCATTCTTTTGGCGAATCTCTCTTTTGATATTAGGACAGTAATGAGGATCTGGTGCCAACCATTGCTTTTACTTTTCGCTGTCAAATATTCTATCTTCATTTTAAACCCGTATATGCTGAATGCATAAAGATCATGCCTAGTGGTAAATTACTTTGTGTGGTAATTCTCAAAAGTTAGCACACTCTTTTTGTTTCAAATTACCCACGTCTTGTATTTGTTTTACTTTATGCTAGTTCTCTATGGAGAAAAAGGAAGATGAGAAAGCAAATAAGATAACTTTTAGGAGCGTCCCAGAATTTAGAAGGATATTTATTGACCAGTGTTTGGCACAAGCTACTGAGTATGGATTTTCTGGAACTTTTTTGAAGCAAACTTCGTGGGGAAATTTGTGCAAGTTCTTTTCTGAGAAGTATGACTGCACCATCACACAAAAAAAGTTGAGAAACCACTGGGATTACTTGCGAACCCAATATGTCACTTGGTCCCGTCTCTTAGCAAGAACCGACCATGGGTATAACGCGGAGACGAACACATTTGATTGGAGCGAAGAGAAATGGATTGAATTAGACAAGGTAAGAGACTATTTCAGTTTTGTTTGGACTTTATGATTGAATTAAATTTATGCTTGCGGCCTGGTCTGGCTTACTTCTATCGTTGTTTTTCTTTAAATGCCGCTGTGCCATCAGGTTAAGCCAGTTAAGGCAATGTGTTTTGGCTTTAGGGCCAGTTAGCCACTTCAATTGGAACAATTAGTTGTTAGTTCTCTTGCTTTAAGTCTAAATTAAAATTATACCTTGTCCTGTGATTTTAGGTTTATGTGCTCCTTTAGATCATCAATAACAAGGGTATATCCATATATGTGAAAAGGGCTAATGTTTAAGGGGCTTTGCTTGGTACTAATTTTATTTTGCGTATCTTCCATGTTAAATGTTTCCATAACCTTAATGAACCAGTAATGTTCTGTTTGGTGCATCTAATTATAGCTTTGATTGTATAAACAGCTGAACATATTTATTGATTTTTACTTTCTAATTGATGCAGACAATCAAAAACGCTAGTCAATTTAAGAACAATGGGCTGGAAGATGCAGAGAAGTTGCAAAATTTATTTGATAGGAAATTCTCCACTGGAGCTAATAGAGATACGCCTGGAAGAGTGGAACCGCCTTGTTCAGCTGGAACTTCTACAACTGCAGGGGTTTCAAATAATGGATCTGAATCTCGTACAAGTCATGGAAAAGAAAAAAATCATGAGGATGACAACGAGGTTGATTCTAGTCTCAATGCAAAGGGGAGTGGCAGGAAAAGGAAGAAGGAAATGGAGGAAGAATAAAGTGATCTATTAACTGAGAAAGTTTGTTCTATTGTAACATCGATGGAGACTCATCTTCAACATAAGAAACTTGCTCTAGAAAAGGATAGCGCAGCCGAATTCATGAAAGCTTTGGATAATTTACTTGAGACTAATTGCATCACAATGGATGAGTATTTGAGCATAACTCTAAAAGCTTCAGAGATGCCTGGTTGGCAGAAATTGTTTGTCAGTTTGAAAAGCGATGAGCGTCGTGTTGCCTTTGTACACAAACTTTTAAAAGAACGTTGAGAAATCTTGAATACTCATCCACTGAGATGTTGAGAAATTAGGAAATAGTTAGAGATGTTAGGGTTGCAAAACATTCGTGTTTGTTACTTACGTACTGGAGTTTTATTTTATGTTGAATGTTGAATGAGTATTTATTGAAGTTAATGGATGAATCAGTATTATTTGTGCTTATTTGTGCTTAATGAGTGAATGTTGAATGAATGAATCCGTATTTTCTTATTGGTTACATTCAATTGCTTGCTGGTTATTTTCTTATTCATGCCTTTAACCTTTTTCTTTCATTTCATTGCAGATTGAAAGGCTACAAGGAAGAGGGTTTAGAGAAGGGGAGAACTTAAATACAGGCAAGTACTCATTTTCTTATATAGGTTTGTGAATGAATGCTTGTATTGTATTGAAATTGAGTTTGCTGGATTCCTTAAAAGTATATGTGCAATTGGATATTGGGTATTGTTTGAGTACACCAATCTCTACTAAATATTGTATTGAAATTGAGTTTCATTCATCTACTTGAGTACACCAATCTCTACTAAATATTGTATTGAAATTGATTTTCTTTCATCTACTTGGTCTTTTCAGGAAAATGAAAACGTTATTATCTCAACTAGTAGTTTTATGCTTGTTAGTGAAGAAACTTAAGAAGGCTAAACGGCGTGTACGCCCGAAGTACAAGAAGTCAATTTTAACGGGAAAGGCTTTCACCCAACACCTGTTAGTTGGAAATCCGAGGAATATGTACAACCTATTGAGAATGAGTAAGGTTCCTTTTACCCTATTATGCAATGAGTTCCGAGCCAAAGGACTTTTAGAGGATAGTAAATATATAGAAGTAGAGGAGAAGATGGCAATGTTCTTATATACAATTGGGCACAACTGTAAGAATCGTATAATTTTGTATCACTTTCAACATTCGGGTGAAACGGTTAGTAAGTATTTTCATGAAGTGTTGGCTGCTATGAAGATTTGGTCTGATGAAGTTTTAGTTCCTCCGTCTAATGTATTTGACAAGCCAGCTATAACTAAAAGGCATAAACGTCTCGGAGAAGGTGCTTTCAAAGGTGTTGTTGGTGCATTGGATGACACTCTAATTAGTGCGAGCATTCCAGTCGAGAAGAAAACACCGTATAGAGGAAGGGGAAGAGGAGAATGTACCCAAAACGTGCTTGCGATATGTGATTGGGATATGTACTTTTTGTATGTAGTGGTTGGATGGGAAGGCACTGCTCATGACTCGAGAGTGTTGACCGAGGCAGTGCGTGATCCATATTTCAAGTTTCCTTTACGTCCACCAGGTAATATCTCTATTTTAAGTCCCATTTTTCTGCATTGGGTTTGTTTTCTTTACTCAATTTTATTTAGATTCTTGTGCACTGCGTTCTTATATATTTGAATTGTAGGAAAAATAAACTGTGCTGCCATTATAACTAGGAAATTGATCACAATACCGAACTCTACTTAGGAATTAGGATCATTCTTTTTGGGTTTGGCATAGATTGGATTGTTCGAATTCAGTAAACATTACATTGGCCATGCCATGAATAAGTTAATATGAGGGTGTGAAGTCCTGGTTCCCCTCTTTTGCCACATAATATTGCTCAATGTAGTTGACAGGAATTCTTGTTTTACACTTTGGTCATTCGCATTGTCATACCTTATTGATTTACGCTTCAGTTTCATTTTTCTTTCCTTACTTTGGACTAGCATATATGTTACCTCTTGCTGCAGTTTCATCAGCATGACTTCATAATATTTTTGTTGAAAATTTGCAGACAAATACTATCTATGTGGTGTTGCGTACTCTCATACACAAGGGTTTATGTGTCCGTATCGCAACATAAGGTATTGGATAGGTGATTACCGAAGAGTACCTCCAACGGAAAAAGAGGAGAAGTTTAATCAAGCCCATGCTCGATTGAGGAATGTGATTGAGAGAGCATTCAGAGTATTGAAAGTAATATTTCCCGTCTTAAGTAAAATGCCTTCTTACTCATTTGAGACTCAAAAAGAGATATCGTTATTGCTTGCATGTCAATACATAACTTTCTACGTCGTAATGCATTGGATGATTGGCTATTTAAAGAATATGAGAATGAGACATTTGATATGAATGAGACACAGGTGGAAGTCGAAGTGGAAGCAGAAACGGAAGAAAATGCACCTCGTCTGTTTGGACGACAAGAGCAGATATATATGAACAACTTACGTGATGAGATAGCTAGTCTCCTTTAGATTTTGTTGCTTCTTTTATGTTTGTAGGAATGAAATCTTTAGATTTATTGTTTGGTTATTTTTTATTTCAATATATGAGATGGCTAGTCTCCTTTAGATTTTATTGTTTCTTTTATGTTTTTAGGACTTTAATCTTTAGATTTTATTTATGATGTTTAATATGTTTAATTCCATCAAAAGGGAAGTTGTTTAGACTGGAATGGAACAATTTGTGGTGTTTCAGTAGTGATAAATGTTATGGTTTGAAATGTGCATAAGGGTATTTTCTGTCCAAAAAAATCCAGTCAGCTGAGTCAGGTCTGACTTACAAAACAAATATATTTTCTGACTCAGACCTTAGTGAGTCAGATCCAGATGAATCAGGTGATTTCACTCAGATCCAGACGACTCAGATCCAGATGACTCAGATGAGTCAGTTGCAAATAAACAAGGTGTTAATTATATACTAAACCACAGTCGGTTTAGGAATCAAAAATAATAATTAATATATTCATGCTGCAAATCTGGAACAAGTTACTTTGAACCCCGTGCAAGAAACCCAAAAAGAAATTGCAAGGAACTTTACAGATGTCTGATGCCTTACGGGGTATGAACGCTTGTTAAATTCAGTAGAAATTGATTATGCTACACACCATAGCTTGAAAATCACAGTGGAAAAGGACGAACCATCAATCAAAGTTCATATATTTGAAATACACCAGACCCGTAATGGAACACAGACTTATTGAACTCGAGATGCAAATCCATGCACTTTATTTATTACTAGTTTAAATTATTAGTTGGATTGTCTTCATTCTAAAGCACATAACTTGCAACATATACAACACACAAGGGTAGATTTAAATATGCTTCCATGTACCTGTAGATGGTGATATGAAAAACCAAAACCAAAAATAATTATTAGTAGGAAAAAATTAACTTGTTTTAAATCCACCCAAATATTAGCTTTCCCTTTAGTAAAAGTGGTTTTCTCCCTATTAATTATCTTCTCGAATGGGCCAATGCAGATGTTAAGTGGTCCAACTCAACTCTAGAAACCAGGCTCCGAGCCTTTTACACGTTTAGGATGCTCTAGGCGAACTAATATTTTGGAGCTTTTCTATCCTGGCTAAATTGGGGCTTATAGGGATTAATTGGGGCCTATAGATTTCCAAATCCATCCAATGGAGAAGGGTATTGGGTGTCTAAATTTGTTGAAACTACCAATTTACCCTCTAAAAAATATCAATAATACAAATATACCCCCATTAACTCTTAATAATAAAACCTAAAACTAAAAATCAGTTTCAATTCTTTACTTATAAACCGATTCTTCTTCTCTTCTTCTCCCTTTTTTTTTCATTTTTTCGAAATAAAAACATCGTCGATTATCGACGATCCAAATACGATTAATCGTTTTCTTCTTCTATAACATGTCGCCGAAACAAGCAAGAGTGAAGCATCCTACTAACAGGAAATTTTCTAGTGTGGATAATCCCGGAATTGTTGAAGCAATTCGAAATAAAACGAAGAAAAAGGTCGAGGAAGTTGAACCATCTTTGATCGCACATGAGGATGAAATGGGTCGAATCATGTACTTTTCTATCAACCCAATCCTCTAAACTAGGTTTTAGTAACATGCAATCACTCAAACATCGATAATTTTGATTTCAAATTTATCCAGGTTTATCAGAATCGGTTTATGTTAGTGTACATGTGAACCGATTGTATTAGGAATCGGTTGTTGTTCATGCCCTCATATCCCGATTGTGTTGCATGTCTTTTCTGGTTCGAAAAATTTGAACCAGAATCGGTCAATGTTAATACCAACATAGCCCGATTATGTAACCGTAGGGATACCGTTTTCCTGTATCTTTTTTTTCGCTAGAATCAGATTACATATGTGTCCACACAACCCGATTGTGTATCCACTGCTTAGCCATAATGGAATTTCATTTGCATATATAAAAACCGATTGTTGATGTGTAGTGTTACAATCGGTTTTTATAACACTATCGAGTAAACCGATTGTTGTAAGAAAGAATTCCCAATGTTTATGTAACTTTTTCTTGTTAGGATCGGATTACATTAACACTTATATAATCCGATTGTCTATGTGTTATGTTAGGAATCGGTCTTTATATGTATCTCGAGTAAACAGATTGTATACCTTGAATTCAAAAATGTGCATTATATTCCATTGTTGTTTGTTGCTTATCTCCGTATTTTACAGGCCAAACAAGGGAAAGCAACAAATTCAAGTCGAAAAGAAATATAAGAAGAAAAATGACTTTGAGGATGAAGGTGATGGACAAGAAAGTGAGGATGAAGGTGATGGAGAGGTAGGAGAAGTTCGAAAACAAGTCCTAGGAGGACATGCTCAAGAACAAGTCCAAGGAGGAGAAGTTCAACAACAAGTCCAAGGAGGAGACGTTCAAGAACAAGGTAAGACAGATGGCAAGAAAGATAGTCCAAAGAAGAAGAAAGGGGATCACATGCCCGACCTGGAGAAGATGTTTCCTCGCGGCTTTAATGATCATGTTTTAGGGTTACCCGGTGATGGAGGACAGGTGTTATGGGGGTACAAAGAGAGTTGGGACGCGATCGTCTTCCATACCATAGTAACTACCTAAACCTTATGCTATGTAACATAAAACTTATTATCCGTGTAGTGTTTTGATTATTGTCCATCGGATTTGTTTTGCTTTATAAGATCACAAGGATGTCGTTCATCGTATGAAGCCAGGAATGTCAGGGACTATGATGAAGAGCTGGCCACTGCAAGCAATAGAATCAAACATCGGAGAAGTTGAGGAAGTAATCGATCTAATCCAATCTACGGGGTTGTTGCCTGCGGTCGATAATTCAGATCTTCGTTACTACAAACCTCTTTGTTCCGCCTTTGCCAAGAGATATTACGGGGAAACAGATACTTTTCATCTTTCGTTTGGTGAAATGACGATGACTCCAAATGATGCAAAGTTCATTACCGGGCTAAGCATAGATGGTAAATCCGTGAAGCACAAAGGGTACGCGCAAGAGCTTGAGTGGGACAAGATTTACGCGTTCACCAAGGAATTGTTCCAATGGGATGAGGAGATGACCAAGTCACAAATGCTAGTAGGAAAATATAAGCGGAGGATATTCCATCTCTCGAAGTTGAGGGCACTCTTCAGTGGAACAAAGAAACTTCATGCTGAGGGAAAACAGGTGACCAAGGAACGTATCTTCGCCACGTCCAATGCGTATGTCCTCTACGTCCTGGGATCTGTTATC